>NC_085842.1:264220748-264904498 GCF_035594765.1 Anolis carolinensis | reverse complement strand
TGAGGCAAGTGTGAATGTTGCAATACAGTAGAGTCTCACTTATCCAACATAAACGGGCTGGCAGAATGTTAGATAAGCGAATATTTATTTATTTATTTATTTATTTATTTGACTTGTATACCGCTACTCCCAATTTGGCTCGGAGCGGTTTGATATGTTGGATAATAAGGAGGGATTAAGGAAAAGCCTAATAAATATCAAATTAGGTTATGATTTTACAAATTAGCACCAAAACATCATGTTATACAACAAATTTGACAGAAAAAGTAGTTCAATACGCAGTAATGCTATGTAGTAATTACTGTATTTACGAATTTAGCACCAAAATATCATGATATATTGAAAACATTGACTACAAAAATGCCTTGGATAATCCAGAACCTTGGATAAGCGAATGTTGGATAAGTGAGACTCTACTGTACTTTTATTTTTGAGCTATTGGTTGGGGGGGGGGAAATGGCAAAATTCGGGGGGGGGGCAAAGTTCTGTTCGCCTACACTTGAAAATTATCTAGGGCCGGCTCTGATGACAGACAAAATATAGCTTTTGACACTTTATTTTTTTATTTTTTTGGTTATTGTTTTTAGTAATGTCCATGTACAAATAGACAAAGAATAGAGAAAGATATTTTTCAGGAATAAAATGTGCATTATTAAATGCAATTTATTTATTTATTTGCTTACTTACTTGTTTTCTACATACCAAAAAAGGCAGTCCATGCAACAATAAAATGCAGAAATAACACAAGCCCTTAATTTGAGCATGACATAGAAGGCACAATACAAACATAATGACCAACAAAATGTAGCTAGCATCCAGATGCTTAAATTTTCTTCAATTCAAAACCAGCTTATTTGCCAAAGGCCTGTCTGAATTTAAATGACAAAAACGAAGAACAATACCCTGTCACAAAGGAAGGGCAACACAGAAGAGGAAAACATTTAAGCAAGGAGTTACAGAGAGTAGAAGAGGCCACTGAGAAGATCCACAGCACAATAACGCCACCCTCATTTCTTTTTGATAGCTGTTGATTGCCTGCTATGTTGCCAGTAATGCACTCTCTGTTTTTAGTATGTTCTTTCATGCAAATATGTGATAGATTTTTAAATGTTCTACTGCTTATTGTTTCAAAATATCTAACATTTTAATTTTAGCTGCCATTTAAAAAGTATGACAAAATTTGAAAATTTTCTTCTTACAAATCCCCACATACCAAGTGATAAGTAAACCACTGCTAGAGGTGACAGGCAAACAACATTTCCAACACTTTCTAAGGTATTTTTCGGAACTTGCCTTTTGAAGTTTTCTTACCCAGATTATCTGTCCAAGCTGTCCAAAAGATAAAGACATCAAGATCTGAGGGCAGATGCAATCCTTCTCAGGAGTTTAGCTAAGGGCCGGGTGAAGAGTGAGAGCATTGATCCTCTAATAAGTATTCTGTCCTCTTAAATTAAATTTTCCATCAGTCCCTACGTTTTTAACATTGCACTGGAAAACCTACATACCTAGAACTCTTACATTAGCTGTGTTTGTATTTTCCTCAGTATCTTTGCCTGCCCTTTTAGTTGAATATCTGCAGTGGATTTCTAATGGTTAAGATGCTGCAATGCTAGAAATTCTGCAAAATGTCATTGGGGAGCAGAATTCCTATTTGGGAGACAGTGCCTTCATTTAGCCTCACTTATATTTACAGCTGGCTATAATAGCCAATATATCAACCTCTTGCAGAAATTACTAAATGTCCTACTTCTAAACAAACAAGCTAATGTTCCACTTCCAATTTAAAAATAATGCTTATCATCCTTGTTGATGCTCTTGTTTAAATAGAAAATAGTCCTACAAGAATCCAAGGTTAAAAAAAATGACTTTGAAGCTATATGAGTCTCTTTGTGGAGAGAAAAAGTAGGGTACAAATTAACGTAATAATAATAATATTCCAGCTATGTTTTCACTATGTGCTCAAATCAACATGTTAGGCAAAAATAATAAGATCAGTTTCTGCCATGTTGTTATCAAAGATAGGAGCTGTAGGGCAAATGAATGAGGTCAAATCTTTATTTGCAAACAGCGATTTCCAAAGACTGAGGAAAGAGAAAATGTTAAGTCAAAAAGGTGAGTCAGCCAGCTTTGAAAAGAAAATGAATGCAGCTATTATCTGTATTTCCTTTTTACTTTCCATGATATCATAAGCAACAAAAATCCAATCATGGGACAAATATCATTAAGCAAGCTATTTAGACAGCAAGAATGCCAGGAAGACACATTTTGAACTGAGTGAAATGATGCATTAAGCCAGAGGACACAGGCTTCTGGAATCAAAATCTATTAAACTCAAATATCCATTATGACATAAACAGTCCTTGTTATTTTCTAGGATTTTAACACACCATCCTTTTACTGGAGGAAAACTAGACTACAGTTAGGATGACCATTGTGAGTCTTAGTCTAAGGAAGAAGAAGTGTCCCAGTAGATTGCTGTTGGTGATGATGAAATTTGTCAGTCTCATTCCTGTTCACATGACTCAGATCTTCACAATATAATGGTGAACTGGGATGGAATGAGAATGCTAGTGAGCGTAGTTTTGTGAAGAGGAATAAGAATGATGAATTTTGAATGTCCATTATGGGCCTTAGTGTCATTGTGGGAATGCATGCATTTTTTGGTTGCATTTCGGAAAATGTACACATTGTCTGTATGTATAGTCATTTTTCCCATTTGCTGAAACATGAAATAGCTACTTCTATTTTCTGGCCTTCTTCTAATGAGTTCAAAGTGGCATTCATAGCTCTTCTCCTTGCTACTTCAGTCTCACAGGAATCTGCAGTGACTGGCTCATGAACACCTCATGAGTTTCATACCACCCAAGACCCAGTGCAATTTTGTAATATTGTGCAACATTGGTGCATATTCATTCACTCCTAGCGATTGTTCATCCACATATGATTGGCATTTGTCGCAAATAAATGAGTCAGAATCATGTGAGAAGCTACACAAGCAACTAGGTTGCTGTTCCCTCCCCCCATTTTTGTTCATTTGAGGGCGTTCTTCATTTTGCAACAATTCTATGCACATTTACTTGGGAGTAAGCCTCACTGAATTCAGTGGAGCTGAGTTATGAGAAAACCTGCATAAGATTACATGATGGCATTTCCTGGTTGCTCATATATGTTTCCAACCCATGAAGTGCTTACATAGATGCAAAATGCAATTTACATAGCAAATTATCCCTGAGCCTTTACAAAAAAAAGAACAAAAATAAAAATATGATGTAAAGGGGTAGTCTTACAGATACATTAACATTAAAATCACAATTGGCCACAAATAACCTTAGACATTTCCACTTGAATGCCTATTGTAATGTGCAAAATGTTTCTATAATAAATAACTATTAATAAGACTTATGACCTCTTCACACAGGTCTAAAACCGGTTTATCCCAGGTCGCCCACGAAGCCTACCAGCTCCCATCAAACAATGCCAGGGCAGCTCTGTGAGTGAAGGAGGGTGGAGCCAGTGCATGCCACCGCTACGGCAACACAGGAAACCTCCCGTGTTGCCAACTGGAATCCATGGGAGGAAGCTGCATGCTCCATGTGTGCTTCAGCCTTCCCCCATGTGATCAGCTTCAAGAGGAGCCAGGCAATGTGGGGTGTGGGACACCGGGTTCCCCATGCCCCCCAACGAAGTGGAGCTACTCTGACAGCCATGTGATAGGGTTGTTAATGAAATCTATTATACATAGATGGATGGATGTATATGTAAGTATTTTAGCCATACTCATTTTCATATGCTTTTGTATATTTTCCCTCCAAAATGCAGAGTGAGCCTCCTAAATTTGAAGTACTTGCAAGATTCAGGAGATGAAAAAATATATATTTCCAAACAGAAATGCAAATTGCAGTATATGTTTGTGTCATCCCTAGTATCTATATACAAGGATTGGTAAATTGTCCATAGAATTGACCAAAAAACACTTTCCATCTTCATGTGCCTTAAAGGCATTTTAAATTATTCATTTCACTCACATACCCCTTCTCAAAAGTCTTAAAACATGCAAGTGAATGACCTATGCTGCTGCTTTCATGAAAGAAAAATGAGCTCTCAAAGTAATAAAGTCTTTACCTTTTTTGTGAGTTAAATCCTCTACAAGTTTTATATCGCAGGGTCTACCACGTGCATCTATTAGACATCCATCTTGGGTGCTTCCCATGAGAATATTAAGCTGCATTTGTAGTCTTTGGAGTGGTTTCTGATGAAGTTGATTGACCTTTAGGGCTCACACAGACATCTGCCTTGTTAAATCCTCAATCTTCCATTTTGACAGGCCATTTCTCTCCTTTTCCTGGAACACATCTCAGAATGGTTTAGTGGCATATCTAGCTCAACAGTAATATACTGCCAATACTTTCCACAACCCTAAACTTCCCTCCACCCCCAAATAAATCATCACTTAGCCTCTGATAAATTCAAGGTACAAGGTTATGTTTGTGTGACAGGTGTGCAATAGTAGCATCTACTCATTTGTCTTTCCATTTAAACAAAATTGCTTTCTGATGAGCTATACCCAGGGAGTTAGATTCAGAGGTGCTGTGCTGGAAATGTTTATAATTTAAACATACATATCATACAAGACATATCAAAACTAGAGCATTCTGAAACAGTAAGACAGTTTATCAAAATCCTTTAGGAATAGTGATACTTTCTCCTGTCAGTAATATTCTGTCATTTCTTCCCCTCCATCACAATGTGTTACTTTCCAGAAGGAGGAGTTGAAGGCAGAAATTGGAAAATAATGGGACATAGAAAGAGAAAAGTAGCAGTAAAATCAGATGAACCCAAGGATAGGGGCTTAAATCTTTTTCTGAGAAGAAATGATATTTCTATAGGAAGCAAGGAAAGGGGTCGGTTTATGAAAATACAAGGAAATACCAGCTGCCTTGAGAAAGAAAAAACAATATGGAATTAAATCGTCACTTCACTAATCAATTCTTGAATGATACAATATTTTTAAAATTCTCCTTTATGGGAAAAATTTGTCTGGGTTGCCCAGACACAAGACAATGATAATATTAGAAATAAGACAAAATGTATAAATTATAATTTCTCTCTTTTTCAGACATCAAAAATTCCACTTCAAGGAAAGGAAGCTAGCTGCCCTTCCAGTACCCACTGAGTTTTACTCTAGGAATTCTCACTCCAGAAATTTGACAGGAGATGGAAGGGCAGTAAAAAGAGGATTCTGGGTCGTGCAGCTTGACTTAAACAAACCCACTGTAAAAAGCAGCCATTAGTGGAGGGAAAAATCAAAATACATCTGGCTGCCACAGGCTTGGAAAATGTTTAAAAACATGAGTTGCCTGTGCTGTGGCATATGGTGCAGCAGGGCCTAGGAAATGAGAGATGAAGAGCAAGCATGTGCTGGATTGCCTAGATAGTTTGAGCTTTCTAGTGTTTACTGAGCCAATGGCAACCACATGCATTTTTATTTTTCCCCTCCACTAATGCCTGTTTTTTACAAGGGTTTTATGTAAGTTAAGTCACAGTACTTAGAGTTCTCCTCTCATTTTTCCTGTCAATTTTTTGACACTGCTGGAGTGAGAGTGGACACATGTCTACCCCCACTCCCCCTTATACCTCATCCACTATGTTTATACTAATACAGATATTTCACACACAGACCCAAACATCTTTTTAAACCCCTCTACAGTGTTCCCTCACTTATCATGGGGGTTACGTTCCAGGACACCCGCAATAAGTGAAAATCCGCAAAGTAGGGACACAATATTTATTCTATGTGTGGAGGAGAGCAAACCACAGACCACTTACTACGATGCAGTCTGTACTTTATTTTAGCAGTTACAATATACAGTACACCAGCAGAGAAGAAGAATGAAAGCTAAATAACCCTTTTTTATTTCCAACCCTTCCCTCCCCTCCCCCCTCTCCCTTTACTTCTCCCTTCCCCCTTCCAAAACCCTTTGCACACTGCAAAACAGCAAAAATTCCGCAATAAATGTGTACATTAACATTAGTTGAAAACCTGCAAAACAGTGAAGTAGCAACAAGTGAACCGTGAAGTAGCGAGGGAACACTGTATTCCCAAACATTTCTGACAAGAGAGACTCAATCTGTAATCATCTTGACATGAAGATTCAATTAAAAAAAAATCTAAGCCATCCAATGGCACTGTAGCTTTAGGGACTTCTATATATATAAACATAGGGGTGTATTGGTATTTTGTGTGCCTTCAGGCTCTATAACAGTACGATCTGAAGCAGGAACAAATATATACAAATGATATTCCTCTCCCTCATAACAACTCTAATATCATTTCCATTATTTCTCCAGGCTCCTATTCTGAATTCAAAGCAAATTACCTGAAGTTCAGATGCTGTCATTGTGATTTAGTTTCAGTTTTATGGCAAATGCAGGTCTCTAATAAGTATGCTCCTTTCATTGATTTTGTTCCCCTTCAGCTGGTGCTATAAATGTAATTGAAATTTGGGTTGTTTTCTTTCTCTGACCTTACTTCTTCTTCTTCTTTTTTTTAACCGATCAGGAGAGTGTCCAATGAGTTTTATGTACCTTATTAATAAGAAATACCATTTATTTATTTATTTTTAAAAAATGCTTCTATGAACACGGTTTCAGTTAACAAGACAGAAATAGCTAATATGACATTATTTTTTCCATTTCATTTATAAGATTTTTTTTTCTGAACTATGCCAGGCAAATTTCTGCACAAGATAACATGGGATTAGAAAATTCACAAGATGTGCATAGATGTCTGTATTTGATCTTCAGGTACTGATCTTCTGCCAAGCTACTGGGAAACACTGTGAGCCTTTTCCAAGGGAAAACACCTTATTATTTCCCCTCCTTTAAAAGAATTGAGATAAAATAAGGGTGAGTTAGGTCTGACAATCTACAAAAATCTATGCTCAGAGAGAAGTACGATAAGTGTATTTTAGCCAATCTTTTTGATGACAAGTGGTGTAAGGAGACCAGGTTAAGCTGAATAATATAAATATCAGATCTGTAGGGATTAAGTCTTGCTCGCTTATCTTATAGTGCATCTTCTTTATTTTTCATGAAGTCCTAGTTTAAGACGTCAGATTCTGCATCAATAGTAGGCCTTTCCAGATCCTCTGTAATTCTTTTCAGGGCATTTTGGTATTCATCTGAAGTTTATGATACACTTCTGATTACAGAAATGTAATCAAAGAAAAAGTGTGTATAAAATGTGTATTTTAAAATAAATTTATATAAAATAAATTTATATAAAATTTATATAAAATAGTATCTTTCTTGAAAAAAGATGCTAAAATTAATTTAGGAGAAAACACATATATCCTAAATCACACATTTTCATAAGGACTTTGGTAAATCTTCATGTGTAGTAAGAGTTATGTAGTCTGTCCCAAAAATAATGACAATTATTTTTTTAAAAAAAGATTAATTGAACATGCATGCAGTTACAATCCATCCCCTTCAAAATAGGCTCACTTATAATACAGCAGTGCTACCACTCTTCATAGTAGTGGACTTGAGATGTTATTCAAAGCCCTTGTCCCAACTGCCTGGGTGTTTTCAGCTGTCCCAAAATGATGTCCTTTGAGGTGGTTTTTGAGCTTGAGTCCATATCCAGAACATCCTTCACATGAGCGACATGGTTCTCAGTTCTTGAAGTTGAAGGATGTTCTGCACACTGTTTGTCCTCAACACTCTCCCTTCTATTCTTGAATGCCTTGCGCCACCTGAAGACTTAGATAGCATCCCCATAAACTGCTCTCAACTACAGCATTTAAGAACCAGATTTTCCAAGTTTCACGCAAAACTTGAGCATGTAACGCTGCTCCAGACTCCCCTGCATTTTTGCTTATGACAAGACATTAAAAAACTGAACTTTGCTGATGTATCTACCTATTGCTTCATGGGGGTGGACTCAACTTCATCTGACTCAACCCATACTTTCCCTTCCTGGCCCATCGATGTTGTGCAAAAAAAATATTCTCATTACTTTTGGGACAGACCACATACTTTGCAAAATCTGAACAAGTTGAAAAGGGTAGTTATATTGAAGTATGTGTGATTTCTCTCTCTCTCTCTCTCTCTCTCTCTCTCTCTCTCTATATATATATATATATATATATATATATATATATATATGAATAGAATTTGCAGATTAATGTAGAAACAGCATGGAATATGCTTTTTGAATGAGTATGTGCCAAAGTGGCTTGGTCCAAAAGCAGAACTATCTGCTCATATGTACTCATCATTCAACAATTGAAACTATCCAGATTTGCAAAATATCTGGATTTCTTCATTTCATCCGAAACTGTGAATGAAAAAGTGATTGTGAATGCAATATGGAACAGATTTAGCTTGAATTTACCCTGAACATTGCTGAATCTTAAAACTCACATTTCTAGGAATACTATACAGGTATACTGCAGCAAGCCAGTGTGGTGTAGTGGTTTGAGAACAGAACTATAACTCTGGAAATGGGATCCCACTCCCTAGTCATCAACAGAAATGCACTGGGTGACTTTGGGTAAGTCACATCCTTTTAGCTTTAAAAAAAGGCAAAGGAAAATTCTCTGTGAACAAATATTACCAAGACAACCACATGATAGATTCACTTAAGGTCACCATAAGTTGGAAACAACTTGATAAATACACGATAATTAATGAAGTTAATGTAGTAGAAGTATAAGCTTTACTCCTCAGTTAATAAAATAGATTCCTAGATTTTACTCCTTTAACAGAAACATTGGTACCAGAGGCAGAAATAAAATGGAAAGAATAGGAAAAGGTTCCCATACCACTAAAAAGAAGAGCAGTTCAGCATGTTTAAACAAACGTGTTATTCACTGTGCAATGAAGCAATATGCTCAGATACACCTTGCATAAGTAAACTAAACATTTTGAATCTTCTAGAGACAACTTGAAAGTGTTTTTGCAAAAATGGATTCCTGGATTGATCCCCCTCCTCACCTTTTAACAGCCTCAACTTTTCTTATCATTTCTGTTTGGGTGGGGAAAATTATAGAACCATGTTTTTTCAACATTCCAGAGAAAGGCAAGCTAATCTTCCCCTCTTTCTTTCTGTTTTGCTCTTCTCAAATGTTCAGTAAGTGATTTTGGAGACAGGTGTTTACTTTGCCTGTTATATATCCTTCTCAGGTCCTGTTTTATTGTACTGTATACTGTATGCACACTGCTGAAACCTACAATGAAAGTTTGTTTTACTCCAGCCTCTTTCACTATCCTCCTGATGCCAATATTGTCCCCCGAACCAATAAAAAAATCCTTTCAGATACAGAAAAGACAAAGGACCTCATCATATGGACCTTGAGAAGCATGGGGACCGTGTGTCTAGCAAAGGGAATTGTACCTTTCAATCCCCAATAGTCCCGTTTCAAGTTCTGTCTTCCCATCACATCTGTTTCCCTTTTCAGTTTTTCCCCAGTTTTTCTCCCATCATTGCCCACCTTCAAACCATCCTCTGCCCTCTCAAAATTACTTTTTTTTTAATCAGGGAAAACTTCAAAAGCCAAGATTACTGTGGATCTCATCCCTTTGGGGGTGGAAAGCAGGGAAATTTTAAACCCCTTTGGCTTGATAAGGCTTTCCCATGCCTTCCTTCCCTTCATTAAACCAGTGTAATTTTAAACCTTTTTGCAACCCTCCCTCTTGCAAGATTGTGCTTCCCTTCATTAGACTAGTGTAACTTTAAACCCATTTGGGTTGAAAAGTCTTTCCCATGCCTTCCTTCTCTCCATTAGACCAGCATTATGTTTAAAATCTAGCAAGAGCACAATTTTGAGCCTAGATTACTATTAAGGGGGGAAAACAGTGGAAGAAAAGTGGTGAGGAGCATACATTCCTCCACGTCACTGAAACAATTCAACATGGGTGATCCCATGACATGTGTTTTTTGACATTAGCAATGGTTCAGATGTTCAGAACCGGATTACTTGCTCATGTTCTGAGCTCCCTCCTTTCAACACACTTCAGTTCCATTTCAAGGAAGAAGGGGAACATATGATGGCCAGAAGTAGGCAAACGTCATGTGATGGGCTCTGGGTCTTTTTGTCCTTGAAATGGAGATGAAGTGTCTTATGACAGGGAAAGCACTCCATGTGATGAGGTGCAAAGTGGAGTTGTGCTGTACTGAGACTTTGTTTTACCAAGGGGGGACTTCATAAAAAAAAGCTTCTTTGTCTGAGGCCTTTTTAACTGTCTGTATATGTGAATTACGGATGGATGATATATTGCCAATTGTGAACATCCCTTCAGTATCTGGTGGGATTATAGTTTAGTGTAGTGGTTCCCAAACTTATTTGGCCTATTACCCCCTTTCCAGAAAAAATATTACTCAGCGCCCCCTGGAAAGGGGTGTGTGGCTCCTGCTCAAGAGGGCGTGGCTGAGGCTTTCCCCTAGTCCAAGATGCAGGGCTGCGAGGGGAGGTGGGCGGGGCCACAAATGGGTGGCCAGGACTTGGATGGGCAGAGTTATGAGCTCTGAGGCAGGGCTGAGTTTCTATCCCTGTTCTGCGGTGCCTGCCAGGTCACAGGGGGTGGGGCTAGAGGAGGGGGAGGGGCCTCTTCCCAAGTGCCTGATGGGGCTGAACCTCTATACCCCACTCCCGTGTTCTAACAAGTGCCTCAGGGGAGGTATACAGAGGATCAGCCCTCTCTCATGCTCTTGGGAAGAGCGCCCACCCCTAGCCCCGTCCCTAAGTCCTAAAAGGCCTCTCAGGAGAGGTATAGAGGCTCAGCCCTGTCTCAGGCTCTTGGAAGGAGGCCATGCCTCCTTCCCTAGCTCCACCCTCTGTGTCCCAACAAGCACCTGCTCTTGGGAAGCAGCCATGCTGTGATGTCTCATGGGCCAAGTCTCATGGCCCCTTCCAAGTACTATTGTGGCAGACGAAGAGGAAAACTTTGGTTTCCCACCGTTTCAGCCAGAATTGGAGCCCTTGCAACTGCAGGATGTTTGCCCTCCAGAAGTCAGCCAAACAAGCCTTGGGCAGAATTCTCCCCCGTTCTCTCGCCGGGATAATTATAATCGAGATAGAGGCGCTAGGGAGGCGAGTCGCCGAAGCGCCAGAATCGCTGCCAGACAATTAGCTGATTAAGCCTGTTTCCCTTGGGAAATCTTAAGGAGTCATGCATCTGGACATAGTATGGGTTTCACTTCTTGTTCCCCAGGGAAAGTGTTCTTTGGCGGGGAAACAAGATCCTATATAGGTGTTTACCCGCAAGGAGATCCTTGCGGAGTCAATTCGTCAGCTTCGGGAGTGAGATCGTGTGTGGACTACGCTACTCCTGTTCCTTGTTTCCAGGACCTTGTTCTTGTTCCAACCCTGCCTTGTTCCCCGGACCTCACCACGGACTTCGCCACGGACCCTGTTCTTGTTTCTTGCTTCTTGTTGCCTCGAATCAAGCCTTGTTTGCCAAGAATCTAGTTTGCTCTCCAGCCTTGTTATCAAGCTCCATTGGACTAAAGGACCCTGTCATTTCCCCACACTTTGCTCGGCAAAGTGTGTGTTTCGGTTATTGGATTACAACTTTGGACTCTAATATCTCATATTGGACATTGATTTCCTGGACTATATTTGACCTTTCCTGAAAGGTCTCCTTCTGAACTATATTCTTCACTTGTTTTTATTGACTTTATATATTCCTTTAATAAAGATATTAGATAGATTCTGGTCTCTGTGCATGGTTATTGGTGCTCTACAGCCTGGGTCCTGACAGTTTGACTCCGCCACCCTAAGCACCAATTAACCTAGACAAGAATGTCTACAGGAACCAGGGCAGAAGCCCAACCACTCAGCTACACCATTTCCAAGGATGAATTAGACAGAATCCGTGATACACTCCATACGCAGGAGGGAGAAATACGGGGATTGAAGGAACGAGGTGTCCGGCTCCCTGGCCTGGCGCTTCCAACCAAGTTCTCCGGAGAAGCCTCCAAGGTTCATGTTTTCCGTCGCCAATGCCAGGCATACATAGAAACCCGTCAAGCCGAGTTCCCCCAAGAAGATGTCAAGGTGGCGTGGATCTACAGTCTCCTAGAAGGGCCAGCGGCCAATTGGGCGACGGCGCTATTTGATGCGAGCTCCATGCACCTAAGTTCCGCGCAAAACTTCCTGAACCACCTTAAGGCGACTTGGGGGATCGAGGACAATGTGGAGGCGGCCGGCCATAAACTCTGGCGTCTCTTCCAAGGGGACAGGCCGTTGTCCCAGTACATAGCCGAGTTCCGAGTGCTGGCCCAAAACACCGGTTGGAATGATATAGCCCTCAGAGGACAGTTTCGTGAGGGTCTCAACTTCGAGATGCAGGAAGAAATTTCCAAGGTGGATCCTCCAAACTCTCTTGAGAGACTTATCGATCAATGTTTACGAGCCGAAGTCCTGCTTGCCAACAAAAAACAGTGGCTCCGAGGCCAGAGTGGAAGAGCAGGAGTGAAACCTCCCGCTCCCGCCAGTATTCAGCCGCGTCCAGTGTGGAGACCCCCGCCACCAGCCCCATACCCCAGAGGAAGCGAGGAGAAGCCGATGCAGTTGGGCAATGTGCGTCCCAGATTAGATGTTGCCGAGAAGGCCCGCCGCCAACGTTTAAACCTCTGTTGGTACTGTGGGAACGGGGGCCACTTCGCCAGAGAATGTCCAGCCAAGAGAAAGCCCGCCGCTCGCTTGGCGGCGGCGTCCTCCGCGGAGACAGAGATGGCCGAGGCGGCGGGCGCAAAGCCGGCGGGGGAAGCCAGCGACCAGGCGTAGAGAGGCTCGCCAACCCGGTCAAGAACCCCACTCAAGAGCCGCAAACCGGGGTCCTATTTCTCCTAGTGGTCACATTGTGGTCAGCGAAAAAAGGACCCGTCATGATCCATGCCATGATAGACTCAGGGCAACAAACAATTTCATCGATAGAGAGTATGCCGACTCTCTGGGATTACAATATCACGATTTCAAGAACGCCCGGGTGGTGCAGGCTATCGATGGCCGTCCCCTAAAGACGGGTCCAGTAAGTCAATGGACTGAACCCACCAGGATGTGGATAAGGGAACACCTGGAAGAGATTTCCTTCTTTGTTACCGAGGTGCCCCACTTCCCTGTGATTTTGGGAATTCCATGGCTGACGCTCCACGACCCAAACATCTCCTGGACCAACAGAGAACTACAGTTTGCTTCAAAATATTGCCAAAACCATTGTCTAGTAGCCAAGGTCTGCCATGCCACAGACGCTGAGCCCATCATCACTTTACCCAAGAAATATTCAGACTTTTGGGATGTTTTCAATGAAAAGGAAGCCGAGAAACTACCCCCACATAGACCACATGACTGTGCCATTGACTTGGTGGAGGGGGCCCCGATCCCGCGAGGACACCTCTACTCCCTGACGGAACCAGAGCAAGAAGCTCTCACGGAGTTCATAGAGTCAAATCTTCGCAAGGGATTCATCAGACCCTCTCAATCCCCAGCTGCCTCCCCGGTGATGTTTGTGAAAAAGAAGTCAGGGGACCTACGCTTGGTTGTGGACTATAGAGCATTGAACAATATCACGAATCGGAACCGCTACCCCCTGCCTTTGATCTCGGATCTATTAGACCGGCTTCGAGGGGCCAAGGTTTACACCAAGCTGGATCTCTGGGGGGCTTACAATCTAGTTCGCATCAGGGAGGGGGACGAGTGGAAAACCGCTTTCCAGACTAAATTTGGATTATTCGAGTCCCTGGTCATGAATTTCGGTTTATCCGGAGCTCCCGCAACGTTCCAGCATTTTGTCAATGATATTTTCCAGGATTATCTAGATTGGTTCTTGATCATATACCTAGACGATTTTTTGGTGTTTTCTAGATCACAATCGGAGCACGAGAACCACATCAAATTGGTGTTACAACGATTGCGGGATCATGGACTATATGCCAAGTTGGAAAAATGCGCTTTTGATCTACAAGAGGTAGATTTCCTGGGCTACCGTGTCTCGCCACTAGGACTTTCCATGGACCTGGCAAAGGTTTCAGCAGTATTGGAATGGCGGGCGCCAACCAACAAGAAAGAAGTGCAACGCTTCTTGGGGTTCGCGAACTACTACCGCAAGTTCATTCCAGACTTTGCCCGCTGGTCTGACCCAATCACCAGCTGCATCCGTGGAAAACAGCCTTTCCGCTGGACAGAGCAAGCAGAGAAAGGGTTCCAGCAACTAAAGAAGTTATTCACGTCCCAGCCAATTCTACAGCACCCTGATCCTAAAACCCCTTTTGTTGTGCAGGCTGACGCCTCTGATGTGGCAATTGGGGCTGTACTCATGCAACCAGTGGGAGAACATCTTCATCCTTGTGCTTTTTACTCCCGTCAACTAACAGCCCCAGAGAGAAATTACACTATTTGGGAGAAGGAACTTTTGGCCATAAAGGCAGCTTTTGAAAATTGGAGACACTGGTTAGAAGGGGCCAAATTTCCCATTGAGGTTCATACTGACCATCGTAATTTGGAACATCTAAGAACTGCCCGCAAGTTAAATCAGAGGCAGCAGCGCTGGGCTTTATTTTTTGAACGTTTTGACTTTCAGATCCATTATGTAACCCCAGCTCAGACCAAGCAAGCAGATGCTCTATCACGGAAACCAGAATATGCTGCAGGGCGCAGAGAGACCTTCGAATCCCAATTGCTACAGCCCGAAAACTTTGCCACGCTCACAGTGGGAAACACCAAATCCACCACAGTTGAACCAATTCCCTCTACTTCAGGACCTCTTTGTGCTCAAGAACTTAGAGCCAGTCAACAGGCGGATGCCTGGGCTCAAGATCAAATTCGCCAAGGACTACGTTTCCCCTTCTCACTTAAGGATGGGCTATTATGCTACAGAAATCATGTCTACATCCCTCCAGGACCAGGCAGAGAAAAGGCACTTCACCTGTGTCATGACTGCAAGCCAGCAGGACATTTTGGACTTTTTAAAACCATGCATTTGATCCTAAGAGATTTCTGGTGGCCCAAGATCCGCAAGGATGTAGAGAAATATGTCAATACCTGCCCGGTATGCCAGCGTTCCAATACAAGAAGGGAGAAGCCCTCAGGGCTACTACATCCCCTTCCTACTCCATCTCGTCCATGGGAGATAATTTCTGCTGATTTTATCACCGACCTACCACCCTCCCTTGGATATACCACGATCCTAGTGGTGGTGGACCTTTTCACCAAATTGGCCCACTTCATTCCTTGTGATGGCCTTCCCACGGCCAAACAGACTGCAGATTTATTCCTTCAGCATATTTTCCGGCTACATGGATTGCCCAAGAGTTTGGTCACTGACCGTGGATCTCAATTCACCTCTCGTTTCTGGAAGGCACTACAACAACTACTAGGCATAGACCCTCGTTTATCTTCAGCTCACCATCCCCAAACAGATGGACAAACGGAGCGCACCAATGCCACTTTGGAACAATACCTTTGCTGTTATGTAAACTACCAACAGGACAATTGGGCATCCCTGTTTCCTCTGTCAGAGTTTGCCTACAACAACGGTGTCCAGGCTTCAACCAAGGAAACCCCATTCTTTGCAAACTACGGATTCCATCCACGTTTCTTTCCTCCAGTCATTGAAACCTCAGAAGTCCCCGCAGCGGAGGACTGGCTGCAAGAACTCACAGCGGTGCAACAACTATTGCTCCAGCAACTGGACCAAGCCAAGGAGGACTATAAACGCCACGCTGACAGTCATCGCCAACCGGGCCCCGAAATCAAGGTAGGAGATCGGGTTCTGCTGTCCACTCGCTTTTTGCCCTCCCACCGTCCCTGCCGGAAGCTAGATGCCCGTTTCATTGGTCCCTACCCAGTGGTGGCGCAACTTAACCCCGTGACTTTCAAACTCCAACTTCCGCGCTCTATGCGCATCCATCCTGTGTTTCATCGCTCCCTGCTCCTTCCGGTGGATGGTGTGCGCCCTGATGCAGACCGGCCGGCCCCCGCCCCTGTTTTGGTGGACGGGGAGGAGGAATTCGAGGTTCAGGACATTTTGGATTCCCGCTTCCACCGCCGCCGCCTTCAGTATCTCATTGACTGGGTGGGTTTTGGCCCCGAAGAACGCTCTTGGGAAGACGCTTCCACAGTCCATGCCCCCGATTTAGTCCGCCGCTTCCATCAAGTCTACCCTGCCAAGCCGCGGCTCCGCACCTCGGGAAGAGGGCCCATTTTGGAGAGGGGCCTTGAGGAGGGGGATAGTGTGATGTCTCATGGGCCATGTAGTCCCCTTCCAAGTACTACTGTGGCAGACGAAGAGGAAAACTTTGGTTTCCCACCGTTTCAGCCAGAATTGGAGCCCTTGCACCTGCAGGATGTTTGCCCTCCAGAAGTCAGCCAAACAAGCCTTGGGCAGAATTCTCCCCCGTTCTCTCGCCGGGATAATTATAATCGAGATAGAGGCGCTAGGGAGGCGAGTCGCCGAAGCGCCAGAATCGCTGCCAGACAATTAGCTGATTAAGCCTGTTTCCCTTGGGAAATCTTAAGGAGTCATGCATCTGGACATAGTATGGGTTTCACTTCTTGTTCCCCAGGGAAAGTGTTCTTTGGCGGGGAAACAAGATCCTATATAGGTGTTTACCCGCAAGGAGATCCTTGCGGAGTCAATTCGTCAGCTTCGGGAGTGAGATCGTATGTGGACTACGCTACTCCTGTTCCTTGTTTCCAGGACCTTGTTCTTGTTCCAACCCTGCCTTGTTCCCCGGACCTCACCACGGACTTCGCCACGGACCCTGTTCTTGTTTCTTGCTTCTTGTTGCCTCGAATCAAGCCTTGTTTGCCAAGAATCTAGTTTGCTCTCCAGCCTTGTTATCAAGCTCCATTGGACTAAAGGACCCTGTCATTTCCCCACACTTTGCTCGGCAAAGTGTGTGTTTCGGTTATTGGATTACAACTTTGGACTCTAATATCTCATATTGGACATTGATTTCCTGGACTATATTTGACCTTTCCTGAAAGGTCTCCTTCTGAACTATATTCTTCACTTGTTTTTATTGACTTTATATATTCCTTTAATAAAGATATTAGATAGATTCTGGTCTCTGTGCATGGTTATTGGTGCTCTGCAGCCTGGGTCCTGACACATGCCCACTCCTCTAGCTCTGCCCCATGTCCTAACAGGCACCTCAGGGGCTCAGCCCTGTCTCCGGCACTTGGGAAGATGCTCCGGCCCTTCCCTGGCCCCGCCCCTTGTCCTAAAAGGTGCCATCACCGCCCCCCTGAATCGCTGCAGCGCCCACCAGGGGGCGGTAGCGCCCACTTTGGGAATCACTGGTTTAGTGGGACTGTAAATAAATTCTATGAATTAATGAATTAACTTGGATTATCACGTTTATGAGATCTTATACATTTCATAGCACCTGAAATCAAGTGTTTTGTTATTTTCTGGTATTTTAATAAAACTACCCTTAGAATTGATATGAGAATGGCTTCAAACTTGAAACATCCCAACCAAAGGTGGACAAAATGACCTTCAAAGAGAAATTCTAGAAAGTCAGCATAAGGCAATAGTGAAATAACTACATTCCAATTGACTGGTAAATGATATTTTTGAATATAACTTAATAGAGGACTAATTAAAACTTCCAAGCTGTGGTCACCAGGTTGCGGGGTGGTGGGTGGGAGAAAACATTTCATATTTTAAACTTTTGTAGGATTTCTGAAAGTGCATTGTAACAAGTCTACAGAAAGTGACAATGGGATTCTATCTTGAATGTGGACCTGGTTCATAGCTGTTCTTTTGTTTTAAAAAGAAATTTTCTTCTGTGTGCTGAGCACTTGTTTTGCTTCCTTATTTTTATTCGAATCAACCATGTTTCATTCCTCAAGGTCCAGGACCATATTTTCTATATTCTTTTGTATCATGTATGCTGTTATTAAAACAAAAAACTTTATTCCATACCTGTATTCATACATGTTATTTATTATCTACGGAATCTAATAAAGCTTTCTCCTGCTTCCAAAAACTCATGAGAGCAAAACCTACACAACCTCTGATTCTCTGCAACACCTCTTGCTATATTTCATTATAGCAAAAAATTCCAGCAAGCGATAATGAATATGGAAACCTTTCTCAGGCTTCAGAATACATTCCCCATGAAATATCTGTATCTGATCACAAATTACATTGAGTGTGCATACAGATATTAACTTGTCAAAATCATTGCCTAATCTCTCAGCCAAATGTAGATACAGTTAAAGACATTTGAGGAATTCACTTCATATATTCCATTCTTCCCAGTCCGTTTTTGGATTGTACACAATTTTCATTCCAGAATCCTCACATTGACAGAGGATTGAGAATGTCTCTAAACAACAACATTTTATACATTATGAAAAGTAAGCCTAAAACAAAATATAAACATTTCAAATGTGCACACTTTAGTCAATGGAGAAATGCAACTCAAGCAATATGTACAATTAAAAATAGACACACAAACAAGCCTATTTGAAAAATGCAAACAAAAATGGAACAAGTTTCATCCTGCAAACAAATAAACAAACAAGTGAGCAAACAAATGGTAACTAAATATGGTAGAAGGAAAATGAGGAGCTTCATAAATTATAGACATGTATAGAGCTTTATTGCAGTATTACTAGTAAGCTATAAGTGCTGAGATATCCAACCTAATCCAGTTACTTATATTCTAGTTCTAGATCACTCCTAAGATATTAAAGCTATTATTCAGTGAAAGCACCTTGGTTTGGCTTTTCTCTGAAATAACCTGTGATATACACCCTATTAGAGTTCTACAGATCTTCCTCATCAGTACAGAGAGGTCATTGGGGAAAGCTCTGGGGTACAAATGTCTGCACCCCATTGGCCCTCCACATTTGCAGTTTCTGAATGTCTAAAATGTTTTCTGTGTACATATAAACACACATATATGCATACACCGAAACCCCTACCTTTGTACATACATAGGCTGTTCCAGAGATTATGATGAATGCAACAGAGGGCTCTTCCAGACAGCACCAAAATGAGTGTTTTAAATCTAGGACAAAAAATCCTGGGATCTGATAGCAGGTCAACACACAGACCTGACAGTCCTGGAAAATGATCCCCCACCATCCTCACAGCTTTCCTTTGTAGCAGATAAAGATAAAGAATGAATGGAGGACATCCAGCGGAAGATATATATTTTTTAGAAAAAATCACTACATTATGTGCTGGCCCTCATATGCTTACATGCGAATATCGTAATGTGGACAGAAGCAGATTTGCATGTGTACATAGGAGGTCCAGCGCATAATAGTGTGATTTTTTAAAAAGCAAAACTTTCAGTCAGATCTCTCTCTTCATACAATTGTTAAGTCAAGCTTTCTTTAATATTATAAAATTTAAAAGAAAGAGTTTCAGAGAGTTCTAATTGATTTTCACTTGTGATTCCCATGAGCTACCTGTGTGTCCGTGACAACATGTTTTGACAGCCCAATCAGCTGAGCAGCTGTTTTAGGCTTTTAAAAAGCACGTGTGCATTGAAGCAGTCTGCACAGGAAGAAGGGAAGGAAAGTACACGTTTTGCATGACTGCAGGGATATACAGTCATGCAAAGGTGCATATTTTTGGGATGGAATTGGGTTTTACATGTACCTTTTTAATACATGATTATCACCTGTTAATTGGATTCTGCCCGCACTTTGGTTAAATGTCATTTAGCCCCCCCCCCGCCGCCTTTAACCCCGTTACTTCTAGGTTTTTAGCCATGTGTAGAAGGACCCTAAGAGGGCAAGCAGAGCCAGTCATTACAATCTCAGTTTGGAGTTTAATGTCACTTTGAATAATAATTCTCACTTTGTTTCAATAAACATAATTCTCATTTTGTTTCAATAAAAAATCTATGTGTCTGGGATAGTGGTGTAAAGCATTGCCAGAAACAGCACAATTAATTATGACTTAAATATACTACAAATGACATTCCAATGGATTGCTGCTTTGTTTTCATATAGGCATACAATGGGATCCTTCCACTTTTCTGCAACAGTAAATAAAATGGCATTGGTGAGATTTTGTCCAACACTTTATAAGGAGTGTTTTCTCCCATTCACAAAAGCTGGATTATTTCTTCACAGTTTGTGGAGACTGTTATATTCAGTCAGTTTTAATATGCTTATTCTTTGCCAGCTTTTCTTGAGATCCTGCAGTTAATTAGAGCTTTCACTGCTACCTTTGGCTCCTCAATCTGTGCTTCCCAGAGAGAGGACATTAACCTTGACATGGAGACTGACAGCTTTGGCTCTTATTACCCAAAACCTAAGCAACCTTCATTTCCAAAATTTCTCATAGTTCAGTGCATAAAATTTCACTGATAACACAGGCAGACACATCCCAGACTCCTATTTCCTCCACATATTAACTGTCAAAATACCTATGAATAGTCTTTGCAAACACCAGATAAATAGTCACAACAAAGAGTGTTTGTGAAGGAAATTGTATCTAGAAAATATTTTAACACCAATTAGTAAATGGTCCCTCGGGTGTCAATTTAAAACAGAAGGCATGTTGTGCTTTATTGAAATTTCTTTCTGAAGTTCAAAGTGAAAGGGTAAATAAAGCAATTGATTGATTTCAGACTTTTAAAAAAACACTGAAACCATTTCTTTGTTTAAATGTATAATAGCTTTTTTCTTAGAATGGTGATTAAAGCCTGATTTACATGCATTATAGGCAGTACAGTGATCAACCAGATATGCAATTATGTGGATAACAATTTGAGGAGCAGTTCATGGTTGGATTCCTGTTATGTCTTTACACTGCTGTAATTGCTATTAAGCAAGTGCCTGGCTTTCTTAGGGGTTGTGAAAGACTGGAGTTCTATTCAGGGTTATGCAAGCCCTGTGAAGTAAATATACAGTAAACCTTTGTGCAAGATCAAGAGTGCTGCTGAAATATCCTTAAGAGCGGGTGGATATTTGGAGCAATTTTTGTGTAACTGAAGAGTGAATGGCCCTATCTTTTGCCAAAACGAGGGATCAGTGCCTCCTAGTTTCACAATAGTGCAAATGGTTAATAATAGAATCCACTACTCTAATATAGCTGTGATGTAGATGCTAGATGCTTGCATAATTTTATGCTACACAACTGTTGAATGGGGGTCTTCACCTGTATGAAATCATTCTTCTGAGTGTAATGTTGGATATTTTCATTGCAACTGATATCAACATGGTAAAATGGTCAGTATTAGAGGAATTGTTTACATGTGTATACTGAGCATTTTCTTTTCTTTCAGCCTTCCAACACATTCTGTGTATCATTGCATTAACTTCATTCATTGCGTAGTGGTGTATCCATGTCAGAGTGTTTAGCATTAAGGGTGTGCAATTCTGGAAAACCCCGTGCTGTTTTCAGTGCCCAATTTTCAGCTGCCCCTGTTCTGTTTTTCAGGAGCTACCCAAATTCGGGAGGGAGAAATTTTTAGATCCATCAGCCAGAAATTCTGTTGTCATTCCAGAAAGATACATTCCATTGGTGGCAATGGAGGAACTTCCGAGGCTTCCCTTTCCATCATTTTAGGGCTATCGGGATAAAAATGGTCACACTTGGAAGACACATGTACCACTGCAATCCCCCCAAGTTTCAGAACATTTGGGTTATTCACTGATTTTTAGGAAATTCTTAAATTTTCTGATAATATAATGTCCTTTAAAAAAAAACCAAAGAGATATCCCCAGGAATTTCTCAACAGCGACAGTATAGGAGTAGCTGCAGGGCATCATTGTTGCTAACTTTCATAAAGTTTTTTTTTACTAATAATAACAAATACTGTTCCTAAACTTTTACATTTATGCATAGTTGTCAAGCCAGGTGAACTAGGGCAGAAGTAAATACAAGCCTGACAGTAAGGTAGGACAGGGGAGGGGAATAAATTTTTGTAAAAAAATAATTTGGGTGGGGGGAGAAAGGAAGGCACAGGGCAGAAAACAGAAGCAAGACAATAGGGCTGGGGAGAGATTGAAATTGAAATATTAGTATTCTCCCCATGGGGATTCAAGGGAGTCAGGCTATACCCTTCCTTCCCTAAACACCCCCAAGGTAAAAAAAAATATTTAAACAACCCACCCCAAATGCATGCCCACCATCATCTCCCTAGTGAAATAGTAAAAAAAAAGGAAAAGAAAGAAAGTCTGAATGATATTAAACTAAGAAAATTTAATAAAATTGCCAAAGAAAAAGATTGGAAATGAGTCAAAAAGTGATCCTAAGCAACCACAGCATCGAGCTTGAACATGAAGCTAGCTAGCACACAACTTCTCTCTCTCAAATGCCAGGACAACACAGGAAAATGGAGGAGCTCATCCTGGTATATATAGACCAGCTTGGCAAAGAGACACATGATCCGCTTTCTTGCTCTGATTGGCTCAGGCAAAGCTAAGTGGGAGCCCCCCTCCCTCCCCACCATGGCTGCTGCTACAGTGCAACCGAAAGCAGCTGATTTCAGCCACTATGTGGTCCATTCCGGGCAAGTCAATTTAAGCCCCATCACCTGTTCAATTTCTGGAGATTCGCTTTTGGATACTGCTGGATTTCCCCGATTGAAAAACTGCCCTGTGCACATCCCTATTTAGCATGGTATATATAGTATAGAAATCTGTCAGTCTTATTCTTGTTGCTTTTCTTTAAATCCCACTTGCATTCTCATCCTATTTTAATTTAACAATGAATTGCAAGCCTTTCACCAACTGTTATTATATAGAAATTGTGGTGTGTGTGTGCATGATTTATATTATGTTTCCTACAATGTTTGTGTACTTATTTTAAATAAAAACTTATTCCAATGTATACATGATTTTGTGCATTTTTTTTTCTTTGCCAGAATACACTGATCACTGCTCTCATAGGATTTGGTCTTAAGACCAAAAGGTTAATCACATCCTGTCCTAGAATTGTTTCACTTGTGGCACTTATCTTTTTTTGTAGCTGAAGCTCTGTTTTTAAGGAAGGAAGAAGCTGGGATGGGGTAAGAAGAATAGACAAAAGTGTTGGGGAAAGACTCCCATTGGAAAAGGTGGAGATGGACTTTAATCTCAGGCCAGAAAATATTACATACTTTAGGTGTAACACAGATAATCTGAGATATTCTGAAATGGAATTAAATTACCACTAAAGAAACACTGTTATTCCCATGCCAAATGCAATCACTTCCCTGTCTGAAATCAATACAACCTCCAGTAAGACATATAACCAAGGATACGTCTGAATGACATTATAGCAAAATGAAACCAGATCACCCAGTGTTCCTCAAAGCCTTTGAAGAAAGAGGTAAGAAATGTCCCTTTATCAATATGAAATCTAGATTATAAAAAAATGAGTTGCCTTTATCTTCTGTAGGAATACAATCAACAAATTGAAGCAACCTCATTTGAGGTCTCAGTTCTGTTATCTTTGCTTTATATCAATATATCTTTACAGCCTAAGCTTCACATTACCTGTTACAATATCTATAATATTAATTGAATGCCAAGGAGGGCATTGGTTACAGTATATCACAAAATGATTCACTTTCATTTGAAATCTGTGTCTTAATGTTCCATTCCTGCTCCATTTAATGCACATGCCTACACACAATTTGCTGGCAACAAATCAACTCATCACCTAATTACCCTCACTAATCCTGTGCTAAGATTAAGCAGAAATTTTGCCTTCTGAAAAACAGCAACATCAAAGTTATCTCCTTCTGCACACACTGATCCACTACGCTTGCAAGCAAAAACCTTCAGAACCATTATTATTGAGGCTTTACAGAAATGGGATTCCCTTTGGATGTGTATTTCCTTTCCATCATTATTCCATTCACATAAATTTGATCCTATTAATTCTGTATTTGTTACCTCTACATAATAGAACTATCTTTGATGAAGTCCCCACACTATAAAACAACAAGATGTGGTAGAATGTGCTTGACCTTGTGGTGAAAATGTATTGGGGGGTTACTTCATGCATTGTTTTTAATAATTCTTTCAGTACTACAGGTCCAGACAATCTGAGTTTTCTAGACCAGGTTACCAAGACTTAGTTTCTTCTAGTTGTGTCATCAATGCTAATGTCGACAATTTCTCTCATTCTCATACTGCTAATCATCCTTTACTCAAAAGTATGTCATCCCAACTCCTAGCTACAGCAGGAGGTGAGAATACAGAAGTGAATAATGATTTCTAAGAAACACTAATTCCACCACACTTTGGATGGGTTCTGCACTAAGTCAATCATTCTAATTGAATCAGTTGCCTTCTCCAGATGTTTTAGCCTCAGCAGAAGTACAGGAAATGCTTAGAGGAGATCTGTTGTATATTAGGGCTATTAATTAGTACACTGCTTTCTCCCCAGGGCCGGCCCCACCATAGAGGCCACGTGACGCTGCCACCTCGGGCGCAGGTCCTGGGGGGCGCCGTCAGGCTGGGCGGGAGGCGGGGCACTGCTCTGACGGTGCCCCGCCGCCCGACCACCGCGCCCTGGCCTTGTGGCTCCCTCTTTCGCCGCCCGGGAAGGGGAGGAGGGATCCCCTCCTCCCATCCCCGGGCGGCGAAGCCTCCTTCTTTCGCCGCCCGGGAAGGGGAGGAGGGATCCCATCCTCTCCTCCCCGGGCGGCGAAGCCTCCCTCTTTCGCCGCCCGGGGAGGGGAGGAGGGATCCCCTCCTCCCGTCCCCGGGCGGCGAAGCCTCCCTCTTTCGCCGCACGGGAAGGGGAGGAGGGATCCCCTCCTCCCGTCCCCGGGTGGCGAAGCCTCCTTCTTTCGCCGCCCGGGAAGGGGAGGAGGGATCCCCTCCTCCCCTCCCCGGGTGGCTAAGCCTCCCTCTTTCGCCGTCCGGGGAGGGGAGGAGGGGAGGAGGGATCCCCTCCTCCCATCCCCGGGCGGCGAAGCCTCCTTCTTTCGCCGCCCGGGAAGGGGAGGAGGGATCCCCTCCTCCCCTCCCCGGGCGGCTAAGCCTCCCTCTTTCGCACCCCCGCTTAATATTTAAATTTATCTCCGACCGGCCCTGCTTCTCCCACATGAACCTTCCTAGGTATTGAGAGCATTATCAGGTATTGGCACCTTCTGGAATGAGGCAATTTACCATATGTTTGAAGCAAAGCAGATCCTCTGTGTTATAGCACACACAGAGAGAAGTAGACATACATATACATTAATGAAATGCTTTTACCTGGAAAACTTGATTGAGATGCTGATCACATTTTCCTTCTAGTACTAATAAAATCTCTTTTTATTCATTCAAGCTTTTTTAGCCTGATAATTTTTACTGGCATACTCATTTTTGTTACTGTTTTCTGGAATTATACATTACAGTTCTGGTGACTGTAGTTTTAGATATATCAGAAAAACACACCTTAAACAATCAACCTGCAAAGTAGTAGATAAACAAACAACATTTAATTGCCCTGATGTATAACCTGTTCTCAGGTCACAAGGCCATTATCATGACAGAAACAGAATGGTTCTCATTGGCAAGGCACAGCTGGACATGAGCCCCTTTTGCTCCACTGATTGCAAGTTTGATGGATGACTCTGTTCAAACAGTTGGTTATGTCTAATAAAGCCCTATATGGCTCAGGTCCAGGTTATTTGGAAGATCATATCTCCCTCTCTGAGGTCATCAAGGCATGCCCTTCTTTCACTCCCAATACCATCACAAGAACAAATGATGGGGATGAGAGAGAGGACCTGTTCCTATACTTTCAAACTTTACGTGTCTCCCGCTATGATCTATCGCGTAATTTAAGATCTTCGGGAGAGGCCCTGCTTTCAGTCCCGCCAGCCTCACAGGCGCGGCTGGTGAGGATGAGAGACAGGGCCTTTTCAGTGGTGGGCCCCCGCCTATGGAACGCCCTCCTGAATGAAATCAGACAGGCTTCCTCTCTCCTATCTTTTCGGGGGGAAAAGTGAAAACTTTGTTGTAGGACCAGGCTTTTGAACAATAGAAGCAGCATTAATTACAACTATAATGATTCAAGATATAATGACAGACCCGGATTGGACTCAGAATGCACCTTGAACATATATTGAAATGTATTTTTATATGAATGCTTTTAATGTAATTAATCTAAATTGATTTGAAATGTAATTGGAATTGTTTTATATGTGTGTTTATATTTGTAAGCCGCCCTGAGTCCCCTTTGTGGGTGAGAAAGGCAGGGTAGAAATGTTGTAATAAATAAATAATAAATAAATATTTCCAGGGAGACTTTAATAGCCCTGTCCTTGATGTCCTCATAGCATCAAAGACCTGGGACTTTTTGTTAGCAGGATTTAATAACATCATTTGACCTCATTCTTGGATTCCCCTGTCCCCTCACATTTAGCTGTCATCCTAACTGAAGGGGAATTTATTTCCATCAGTGCTGCATTGTTGTGACCTGTTGTGATCCAAAGTGTTTGGGAGTGGCTTTACACAAAAGTCCTTCCTGGCAGAGATTAAATCTGCTAGAAACTGAGAAAAACACAGGCAATTGCACTTTTTATTCATGATGGAGATGTTGATGTAATATTAATAACAACAACAACAACAACAACAACAACAACAACAACTTTCTTTTTATACACCACCACCACCACCTCCCCAAAGGGACTCGGGGTGGCTTACATATGGGACAGAAAGTCCAACAGACATAAAAGCAAATAATCCATTAAAACAAAGCCACCACTGAAATAAAATAGAACCTCATAAAATACACCAATCTGTATAAACACAATTAAACATAAGAGGAAAAAAACAGCAGCATTGAGGCTCCATCAGATCATGTTCAACAAAAACCAATGACCATAAGTACAAAAATGGATGTGACCAGGCTATAAAAGGCATGGGATAGTGCAAAACAATGTACGATAGGGCTGGAGAAATGGATGAGGTGCAGATAACAGAGTACTATCCGGTGACCTAGGGACTGGGCATTTAAAACTAGGGACTAATCGTAATAGTGTAGTGCCTATATTGATGAAGGTCTGATGTTCATACTTTGCCATTCACCATACAGACAACAGTGAGTAAGTGGCACAAATACCAATGCCTGGTTCAGCCTAAACAATTCTCTGACTGAAGAACTGTACAATTCAAATACCTAGTAGAAGCTTTGAAAGATTTTGTAAACTCCCCCCACCCGAACATTTTAGTATTACTTGTAATTGCACAGGCTCACAGTTTTGAAGGATGGAGTGGGAAAGAAACATTTCTAGGCCCCTTTAAATTTGTATGGATGGATACACTATTAGAGAGCTAATGGAAAAAAATGTGATAAGTCAACTAGTACAACAATGCCAACAGTGAATGAAAACAAGGATCAATATAAAGACCATGAAGTCCTTTCACAGCTCACTTGGTACTAATTGATATTTCCAGAGCTTTCTTGGAAATTTTTATTTCCCTCTCTTACCAGTGGTCACAAAATCATTTAGTTGTTTTTGTGAAAGAAGAGAGAAATGCTCTTCTGTGTTTTGAAGCTTCCCAGGAAAGCAGAGATATGCAGACTTTGTGGGAAATTAGGAGTAGAGTTATTGTTGGAGGGAGGGGATTCACATATTCAAGGAAGGGATGTGGTAGAATCTACCTGCTGTGTGTCCCTTTGGAATACAACAAGGTACCCTATTCCTCCCTCCCATTAAAAGTTCCTCCTCATTGTACTGTGGTGAAGTGAGGAATCCAAAGTAGCTATTTTTGCAATCCACATGAATAAAGTGGGACATTGAAGGGACTGGCAATAATTGCATGCCATACAACAATGTGTAGGCACAATCCTATTGATCAGCCTGAATTAAGTAGATGATAAGTCAACATGTAAGTAAATCCTGTTGATTCATTTTCTCAAATCTAATTGAACAATAGGAAATAGGCCTATTTGAAATGTCTACACTCATGGACCTCTGCTTATGCAACAACGGACTGAAGATGTCCTTTGCGCATAGCTAAAAAAGATTAGTTACGCTCATAAAGAAATTTACACATGTGTCAACATGTAAGTAAATCTAACAGTAGAGTTCCAGTGAATACGTCAGGAAGAAAACTTATCCGTTTCTATCACATCACAAATCAACATCTAACTTGTTATGATTCCTGCCATTGTCCCCAATACCCAGAAGTATTTATCACCTGACTACTTGATTTTCAGTGAAGTGAAATTATCAATTTAGTATAGGTTTTATTATGTTTGTATTATGCATGTCAAAGGAAATATGTGCATTATAGAATTCTCACATTATCACAGAAAACCAAAATGTCACTCCATATTTCTCTCAGATCAGTAGAGGAGCCTGCAGAATTTCATCATGAGGTGAGTAAAGATGAAGTGTTCCTTGTCCATCTTCTGCAACATGGATAACTGAAATTAGGGATAAATTGGCATGCTCTTGGATGCTCTTTTCTGGGATTGGTCAAACTAGAGACTTGCACTCTATAGGTGAAGGACTCATATGCAGGATATAATTGGTTCTTTATGGGGGGGTTTCGTGTCAGGAGCGACTTGAGTAACTGCAAGTCGCTTCTTATGTGAGAGAATTGGCCATCTGCAAGGACGTTGCCCAGGAGACATCCAGAGGTTTTTGATGTTTTTCCATCCTTGTGGGAGGCTTCTCTCATGTCCCTGCATGGAGCTGGAGCTGATAGAGGGAACTCATCCATACTCTCCCTGGGTTGGATTCAAACTTGGCAGCCTTCAGATCAGCAACCCAACCGTCAAGTCACAAGGCTTTAATCCACTACACCACTGGGGGCTCGTTCTTTATGGTCAACCATCAGCAATTAACTGGGGCTGCAAGGCACTGCAAAAGGAAGAGCATTCTTCAAACTTCGTGGTGTCACTGAAGAGAGAGTGGAAATATTGTGTCTCTTTTTCCTAGGCCAAGACTATTCACCCTAATCTGACAGATTTTAGTCCTTTTTCTTGGGGTAGGTTTCTACCACACTTCTATTTCCCTCTACTGATGGATTTAATAAATTATGGGCCAAGTTCTACCAAATCTTTGTATCTGGCTCTTTATTTCCAATCACTCTTTTTGCAATTTCCTGTATCTTTCTGCAGTGTAATTTGCAGGCAGAATCGCAATGAATTTAATTCTTAATTCAGGAGACAGTCAATTGCATGATAAATGTTCACCCTTAGAAAGATTTAATTAATAATCATATGGATAGTCAGTTTTGTAATGATCGTTTACAATTGCTGAAATATGGCAGTAGAAACAACCATTTAAGTAAATGATGGCATTGTTGTTCAAACTGCAGAGTGCCAGAGAAGCTATAAATAAAGTCTGAAGTGGTTTTAAAACCAAAAAAAAAACACTGTTATGATTAGTCATGGTACACATGGGTATTCATATTAAATTTAAGAAAAATATATTTACCATACAACATGTAAAAATGGATGTTTATTTTTCTATTTATCCCAAACTTTCTAAGATGGCACCAAAAAATCAATCTGTTGCCAAGTGAAGGCCAGGAAGCCAGTTATACTACCCTGAACACAAAGCTCTGATTGATCATAACTGTTTGGGATGTTTTAGCCATAGAAGAGACCCAGCTATGAACTGAAGTATCCTTTTCATAAAGACAACTCCTCTTCTGTAAAAGAAAGCTTTGTATGTTCGTGAAGCAAATGGTTTGGATTCAAGGTTTGATAACTTAATCTTCAAATTAAAGAATTTGTTTAGGGTCTGGAGATGGGTGCTCTCTGCTCTGACTTCATAAAGATCAAAGAATTTTGAAGTAATGGTTACACATGCAACAGATTGGCTCTCTATCCGAAATGTCAGCTAATACATAAGCTGTGGAGGCATATTCATCTCATTTTCCCCATCTGAGAAGGTTGGGACTCAGATAATTCTCATCCTGAGTGTTTTTCCCATCCTGTTGCATAAAACAGAAAAGGTCAAGGAGAATCAAAGATGGGCACTATAGGGACACAGTTGTTTCTTAAAGCACATGTTGACTGTTCTTCATATACCCATGTGCAAATATTAGACATACATGGGAGTACTAGGCAAGTGAGTGAAGAGTGAAGCCACTTGTACTCAGACATACCTCTGGAACCAATTGATTCCCATCCTTCAAGCTGTTTATTAGTCTGTGGTATTGACTTATGCCAGTTCTCATACGGGGAAAGTGAGAAGAAATTGGGGACCTGACCATAGAATTCATCATGTCCTATTCGATCTCCTTCATGCCCTGTCTCCTTTTTCTGAAATGGGAAGAGTTTGGGAAGGGGGAGACTAGACTGGGGACTCCAATGAGCCAGCTTTGTTCTTACCAAGATTCCCATCTCCTACTTCAATCGAAGAGGGAAAATTCTCTCTCAATCACAGTCTCTTGTGTACTTTTGATTCTCTTGGCCACCAACTAAAGGAATAGGATCTTAACACACACACACACACCCCAGAGAAAATGCCTGAAGCAGACAACCCATGATTAGAGAAGATTTTATGAGAACTAGAAACATACAAACCTCATCACACCCGGTTCTTTCCTTTTTGTATCTAATAATAAAAATGCATTTTGACTTATCATACAGTCATGAGATGACCTCCCAATCTGGCCCATGTTTCCCTACATTGCTGTCACTTCCTTTGGGGGGGGGGGGCAGATCTTGTGCAACTCCATTCTTTCATCTCAATGGAGCAACATTAAAACATGTTTTGTTCCTGTGGAGCTGTGCAGTTTCTAAATTTAAAAATAAATTATAAAGGAATGAATTACAAGAAACTGGAAAATATATATGACTTTACTTATGGCATTTCTCTGACTGCCACGAGAAGTGTACTGCCAGCCAATGTGGCAAAAGAGAATTGAGTGGCATGAAAAGATAGCCCTCAAAACATGCTTTGAAAGATACATCACCGGCACAGGGAGGGAGCTGCAGATGGGTGTACACACAAAAGCCTCACTTCTGACCCACATAGAGAAATAAAGGATAAGTGAAGTCAATTTTTTTTCTGTTTTACAAAAGCTATGTGCAGCAGATCCTTCATCTACAAGTGCCTACAAGTTACCTACGAAATGGACCTTGCGTCATGTGATAGGACTCCTAGACACAAGTAAACAAAGGGTGTCAGAGATGGGGTGTATGATTGTTTGATAAGATTCTAAACCTTGTTGTTCTGAGCTTCTTGAGATTGTTTTTGTCAGCAGTATTGCTCTGTAGCACTAGTGTTACATATATTGCAGTTCTTGTAAAGACATTTAGAAAAATATAGAGGGCCTTCATCATACACTAGATTCCCCCCCTTGTCCAGTTTTGCACCAAGAATAGCCTTAAAACCAAGCTTAAAGGAACTCAAAAAGCAAAGTTTAAAGTAGCAAAATCAAATTCAAAAAAGCAAGTTCACAAAACAAGGCAAAAGTCTCTTGACTGAGCAATGTAAATTTTTTGGTAATTTCTTCTGAAGGCAAAAACACTTACAAAGGCAAGGCTTCTTGCTGGAACCGATATAGGATCAAAGGTCAGGTTAACTGGATTGCTGCTGCCAGCAACGGCTGTTTCCCCTAATCCTGATTTATAGCCTTCAGCTCATAGCACATATGCCTCTAGGGAGTGGTCCAACTGCTGTGTGTCTTTTCAGAAATCCTGGCTGACCTACACCTTGCTTGTTGCTCCCTCTGGCATTCTTGAAACATAGAAACAACCAGCATGCCTGCCTCTTCTTCTTCTTCCTCTCAAGCAGGCCTGACCATCTATCTGCCCAGAATCACCAGCCCCTTCCTCTTCAGCCTTCTCCTCTTCCAACTTCTCCTCAGAGGCAGAAGAGGAAAACACAACATCCCCATGCTGTTTAACCAGCTTCTGTGGTGAAACTGCAGGGATGAGCGGCAACACTTCCCCCATTACAAAGGGAAGCATGACCGAAGCGATGCAGATTCATGTTGGCTCCATTGGCTCCAGTACAACACAGCCAGGCTTCTGCGTTTTGAGGGAAGCTTCCTAAGACACTTCCACTCCAGTTTTGTGCAGGGCCTCCACCAGAAGTCCAGTGACATCATGTGATGGGCAGCTTGCCCATTCATTACTGAACTGGTGGGAAAGTGTCCTAGGATGCTAAAAAAAGCTCCATGTGATAAAGTGAAAATGGCGTTAGGTTGCATTAATTCTACAGTGTAGATGCACCCCAGATGTCTGCCTCTTAGTGTAGGGCCAACAATATGGTAAAAGAAGACATTTTACCTGAATTTTAAATCTGATTTTTTTTCAAATGTTATACTGGTATAAAACTAGGGTTGCCCTTAATATAATCACATCCAATAGTGTATTTTCTTTTGTCATTACCACTGAGGCAAGTGACTAATTAAACTGATCCACCCAAGAGACTTAGAAGGCAGAATTCCAGAATGTGCTGAGATTTCCAAAGCAATTTAGAAAATAAATGACTCTCCAGATGTCCTAGTCAATTTGGACTAAAAAGTGTTCTCCAGTCTGTTTATGGAGACTGATTTCTGTTATTGTGGCATTTTTAATGTCAGTGTTACTATATCTTTCCCATTGCTGTTCTTGATCATATCAGTTCATTCTAATTTTAAATGTGGCCTGTTTTTAATTGTTTGTGAGCTGTTTTGTGAGACTTTGAGCTAAAATAAATAAACAAATATACATTGACCAGATTGGCCTCTATCATATTTCTCTGGAAACTGGATTAAGTTGCATTCTGGAGTTCATTGGTGGCAATGGTTGTTTGGTTTGCAAGGCTTTTACTCCAGTAAACATATGGAATATTAGTCAGCATGCTGTTTGCCTCTGGGTGTGGTGGTTACCTTTTTGAAATGAGAGATTAGAGGGGAATGAGTGGAATATAAATCCACTTATTTATTTTTTTTAAAGACCTCAAGAGGATTAACTGTGGAGAAAGCAGTTCAACCCCCTTTAGGCTGCAATTACACAGCATTCAAATTTTAATTCAGAAACATGCAAATGTTCTTCCAGTGGTCGGTGTACACTCGCTATCTCAAAATGCTAAATCAGGAACAGAAGGTCAACACCAGCTGAATAAGATAAGAAGTAGATCTCATCTAGAAATGAAAAATGGCATCTTTCCTTAGCTTATTAACACCATGGAAAAACAGTTAGCCACACCATTTTAAAGCTAACTGCTAGACACCCCCCCCAAAAAAAATTGTTTGATTTGCTGAGAATCTTGCATTTTTAAGGGGATGAAGCCCCTGGAGGGAACATATAAACTGCCATAAGTAGATTTGCAGCAATGTAATACCATCGTACTAATCCTCTTCTGTACCTATCTAACTAGCTGTCAGGAACTAAATTTATGTGTGACTACATCCCAGGAGTGCCATAAGGCTTAAATATTAAAATGTTCCTAATGCATTATGAAGTCTCTAGTTCCTACATAAAATGCAGTAATTTGCCCATTATTTAGAGCAGGGATGAATTCCATCACAATATTTGTCAAAAGGAGGTCTCAAAGGGGCCTCCCAAAAAACTTGATGCTTATCTTGTTTACATTATGACTATTTACCACTCGTTTGGCAATCTTATATACATCATGGGAAGAGTAAACCATTGTCCTATTAAAGAGTTCAGGATAAGCATGATAAAAATAAGAATCCAAATGTTAAATACTGTACAAATTCATGATGGCAACCTAAGAATGTTTACCAGTACTCTCCTCCTTCAGTTCTCTCTTTTTTCCAAAAGTAACAAAATAATAATTTTTGAAGGATCAGAGGGAGATACATTGATTGTCATTTGTGAAAGGGGAGCAAGTGGGAAGGACATCTAAAATACTGGAAAATACTGGAATATAAACATTGCTATTCCTACAGTCAGATTTGGTGCAAAAAACAGTTTTAAAATTCAAGACTTTTCATCTCATTGAGAAAGGTTATACCAGAAGGTGGCAGGAAATAAAAATTAACAGCATGGGCTGTACAGCCAAATTTGTTGAATTTTTTGGGTGAGCCAAGGGGCTAACTTAACTTGAATTATTTCTAGATAATGTGGACCAGTACATTTGCTGCAACAACAAGGCAGTGGTGATCCCAAGTTATTTATGGCAGGCAAAGTCCCAGCAGTAAAGTTATCTTTAATCAGCTTGCTAAGCATACAGTTGATATATATTTCATGTTTAAAATTCATGTCTCTACTCTCAAAGGATAGAAAGTATAGTATAAATTCTGTGAATTAGGCACATTAAAGCTTGAATTCTATCACTGCACATTTGCCATAACATAGTAGCCATGATTATACTATTTTCAAGGAATGAAAGTATACCACTCCTGGGACTGGCTAAACACATTGTTCTATCCTATCTCTGGAAAGAATCTGGGAAAAGCTGGATGTTGCTATTTGGTCCTTATGGAGAGCAATTATTCTTTTGGCATCTTCCTGTTTCAGAATATCAACAAGCATGCGTTACTAATAATGTATAGCAAGGGCTTCTGTTTCTGAGAGATCATTTCAAAAAGCATTACAGACTTCAGCTGTGGCCCAAGTAAGTCAATCAAGATTATATATTGATGAATCCATAAATTTCACTTTCTCTTCCACTTAGTATTAGTAACTCAAGCTTGTTGATACGCTGAAACAGGAAGATGTTTCAGGAAATCATTTTCAAAAACTTTCATGTCATTGGTACATTTCTATTTCATGGGGAGGAAATCAGCCAAAAGAACTCCATAAAAGCTTTAGTTGCTTTGAGGACTGGACTCCTCCTATTAGAGACTTTGGCATCTATAAATAGATCTCTTTCTTCATAACTGGTAGTCTGCTGATAAGGATGAATTGTCCATTCTCCAGTTCTGAGTTATGGATTACAGGCAAGCCAGCATTAATGCAGGACCATTATCTTTGGTGATACTTCTTATTGCATGACCATGAGCATCCTGGTGCTAATCTTCTTCCTGCCAACAATTAACATTCTCCCACTATTGATGGGAAAACCCATAAATAAGTCACAATTCCACAATGTTCCTTTCACCTACCTTCTGTAATGAGTCAATTTTGCTGTTGTGCCAGCATGCTGGCAGTAAAGTGCTGCCAGGAATCCTTCTCTCTCCCATCTCCTCCCCTCCTCACTATTCCCTATTATATTATATTATATTATATTATATTATATTATATTATATTATATTATATTATATTATATTATATTATTGGATAATGGTTGCTGGAACTGCAAAATTGCAAAGCAGTGAAAGCCTGGAAAGGCAGATTACAATGGTTTCTGGAAGTAAAATTGCTGAACCACAGATTGGTGGTTGGCTCCATTGTGCAAATGAAGAGCAGTGTGATAACAAAGATGCTCATCCCAGCATGTATCCAGTATATATGACCATCATGAAATAGCAGCTTTGAATGATAACATCCTAAGGAGAATGTCTGATAGCAAGAACATGCTAGTTTTTTTTTTCAGGTGGTCTTATTTCTCTCTCTTGTAGACCTTTCATTTCACAGAGTGGGTGATTACAAGTGAAATGTTCTGAATAGTACTGATAACTTGGTGGAGGAATGAACTCGTTAGATCAGGCATGGGCAAACTAAGGTCCAAGGACCAGATATGGCCCCCTGGGTGCTTACCTTAGGCCCTCCTCATTTTCCCTATCTTCTCAGCACAAGGACATGATGGCCTGCTGCATCCTTATGCAGAAAGGATGTGGGAGGAAGGCACTCAGCAGCTGAGAGCCCTCTGGAACACTCTCAGCCACCACATGTCTCGCCCTCCTCCTCAAATAAGGATAGTGCAAGTGGCCCTATCCTTATGCCGAGAGGATGGCCTGAGGAAGGCACACAGCAGCTAAGAGCCTTCCAGAGCACTCTCAGCTGTTGCCTGTCTTGCCCTCCTCCCAGCCTAATGCTGAGAGGACAGCCCAAAGATCAGGGGAGCAGGATCGGGGAAGTCGCCGCATTTATCGTTTTCCTTTCAGCATAAGAATGGTGCAATCAGCCACGTCCTTATGCAAGGAGGACAACTTGAGGATGACCTGGGCCCTGCCCTGCCCTGTTCTGCCTGCTCCCAGCCCTGCTCTCTCCCAGGCCCTCCCCCTCCCAGGCCCATCCCACCCAGCACGTGCCTGGCTGCCCTCCCTCTCAGCCAGGCACACAAAGCAGCCCCAAAATAAAAATGTTTGCCCATGCCTGCCTTAGATAGTTCCACCCAGTGTATTCAGTCTTCTTTGAAATTGGGAAAGTAATTTTGTTAGATCTTACAATCTCAATAAATGTAACATTTTTAAATCGTGCAAGACTTGATAGAAAGTATACTCTTCTCTTCAAGCATTCACATGACTGTGAACCTTATGGGGTGTTCATAAGTATAAAATATGCACAAAAACAGCCTACATATTTTGACATTTCTTTAATTGTGTGGCTTTTAAAATTATTTTTCAAAACTGTTTTTAATACATACATTGTTATTGTTATTTCTTTGTGTAACTCCATGAGAGTCCTGGAAAAAGAAAAGAAGGTAAACAAATAATTTTGATAAAAGATAGCATTAAAATGCTGAGAAGGTAGGATATAACACTGAAAATAAAATGACCTTTAAATAGAAATGGGGGTGTGATTAAAGAAACCCGTGTTATTCAAATGTTTAATAAGGTAAATTGTAGAAATAAATAAGCAAATAGGGAAGATAAATTTAAAATACTAATTTTATTGTGGGAATTTAACACAAAATTCTCAGCCTGTGTAAAACAAATACATTGAGGTGACCATCATCACCTTTCTTCTTCTCTGTGGTTTTTAACATCTTTTAGCTAAAGAGGTCAGTGTAGCTTGGAATGCTCGTATGACATATTTTGTGCATTTCAGTTAGCCAATGAAAGTGATGCTTTTAAAAATAAAATTTGGATTTTGTTCTCTTTTGCTGAATGACCAACACAGCTACCCCTGAATATGTTCCCAAGACATTCAGAAGTACCCAATAAAACTGAGACCAGTTTTTCTTACTTCCAAGAAAGTTAGCACTGAATTTTTTCCTTTAATGCTTTTTCAGTGCTTGAAGACATTTTTATTTCAGTGCCAGGACAGGCATTTTAAATAGCAGAAGGACAGGAAAAGAGTGAGGAAATGGAAAGAAGAAAAAGGCATAGCACATGATAGCTGTAGGGAAATCAACTTAGACTTCCACAGTGAGAGTTAGTAATGTAGATAAAAATGTGCAGAGAATGTAAAGAGTAAGAAAAGAGCAATGGCACATCCATGTTGAGACAGGTAGCTCCAAGCAAGATGAAGGGATGAATATCATTATGATAGAGATAGCAATAAACATTTGTAAAAATGAGTAGAGTGAAGTGGAGAAGCAAGGGAATTAAAGTGTCATTAGAACAAACAAAGAAGCAAAATAGAATTGGACCTGGGAAGCTTTAAAATGATAGGATTGAGTATGTAAAGTATTGGGAAGCAATGAAGAGATTGATAAAATAGTGACCAAAAAGAAAAAAGTCAAAAAAGGAATGAGAGTGCTGGGTATGTCGTAGGAAAAGAACAAAAGAACAAAAATAGTTAGTAGGATCCAACAGAGCATGATACAAAACTTCATCTCAGCAGACAGAATGGATAGATTTTTGCAATGATTTGCAGTGTTGTACTTGAAGATGTGACAGAAATTGACAGCACACTGAAGATGAGGATCAATGGTGAAAGATGAATCAATGATGAAGCCAAGGTTATGTGCCTGATGAATGGCAATGCTCTCAATGGATGACAGGACTTAGGACTGTAAGAGAAATGGCCATTTAGGTCCACAAACACAAATTGTGGCTGATATGGCTAATCAAAATTATCAATATAACCCATACTCAACCTGTTTGATCTTGCCTGTCCCCTTGAGATTCCAAGAGGTATCTGGAATAAACCAGTTAAATCCATTTTTCCTACATTAAGGTATTTCCTGAAACTACAGAACAACTTTATGGTTTGGGGACAATATGGACAGCAGGGCTGGATCCAGTTCAAGTTGGTCTGCTGTCCACATAGGACACCAAAACCACCCCCCTTTCCCTATTGACCATGTTTGCTATTTATTTATTTATTCATTTATTTATTTATTTATTTATTTATTTATTTATTTCCGGTATTTCTATTCAGCCAAATAACACAAAAGTCAGAACTCACAAAAGCGTGATACCTTTATTTGCTACCCAAAATGCAGAAAATACATCATGCAAGCATACAAAGCTCTGATGGCTTTTTTAAAACAATACAAGAGAAGAAATGTGATGATATTAGAGTCAATAGCCTATATTCTTATGTTTCATTTCAGTTCAGTTATTCTGGAAGGATCTCAATGAAGTCAAAGGGCATTCCCCTTCTTGGGGACAAGCAACAAAGGACAATAAAAGAAAGGTAATAAAGTGTCAAGTCCATTAAAGTAACTTCCCTTGGGATCCAGCCTGCCCTTGACCTGTGTGAATCTCCGTGGCTAAGAAAGATGCCAGTAGTAATTGGGTTTAAGCTATGCACACTGCTATATTTATGAGCATCTGAAAGAACTTTAACTTGACAAATCAAGGTAAAAATGAATGAATGCTACGTGTCAAATTTAAGAGGTTTGACGTTATTGATTCAGGGCTGGTTTAGTAAGTTGTGCAAGCAGAAAAATACCGTCATTTTTTGGGTTGGCCAAACACTTTTTTTCTATTTGTTTCAGGGTCATGGCACATAATCAATTACAGAACAAAAGATGTTTCTTTCTTGGAATTATATTAATCTGCAATCCAGAAAAACTCCTCGCATTGCAAGCACTCCATCACAATAGCATTCTATATGTTATCCCATATATTAAATTTATTTAAAAAATACACAGTCAATATTCAATAATGCAAAAAGAAAAGAGAGGCCAACATAACAATTCATGAAAAGAGGAGCCTGTCCAATTCCTCCTTAATTAAATTGCCTTTTAAAACAATTTGGAATTGTTGGTATCTTTATAGATACTAATTTACGAGTGGATTACACATGCAGAAATGTAGAGACAACAATTGTTTTGTGAAACAAACATCAACAAAAATCCAATCTATATCACTTTCTGATTGAGTAAATATTCAGATCCTTCAGCAACCCCACTTTTTAATTACTTCTGTTCTAACCACTGTCCATTTACTACAGGTGCTTCCTGCTGTCCTTTAATCAGTTGCAGATGCATAAAAGGAACTAATACGTTATTCCATTACTCTTTGGTTTATTTAGAACATTTTGTTGAACAACTTGTGTAATGAGAACCAGCATGGTAAAGTGGTTTGAGTGTTGGACTATGATACAGTGAGACCAAGATTTAAATCTCTGCTTGGCAAGGGAAGCCTGTTGGATGACCTTAGGCAGGTTACATACTCAACCTCCTGAGAGGAAATTCTGCCAAGAAAACCCCATTACAGGTCAACATAAGTCAGAAATGACTTGAGGGCATTCATCAACAAAATGTATCTAATATTATCTACTGGATCATCCTTACCAACATACTTGCACTCAAAATGATTAGGGAAGTTTACTTTTTTTCAGAAGCCATGCTGATTCTTGACCAGCAAGACTTGTTCTTCTACACATTTGAACATTTTATCTTTAACACACCTTTCCTCCAATTTACTAGAATAGAATGCAATCAGCATGTAATTTGCTCATTATAGGACCTTAGCCTTATAACCTGTCTCTGGTGTGCTACTAATTCCTATGAGTCCTATCACATGACACAAGATAACCCATAGGCACCCATAGACAAAGGATCTCCAAAGCGTACCCTTTGTAAAATGGAAAATAATTGACTCCACTGATCTATAATTTCTCTTTTTGCATCTGGGGCATAGTTTTTGATGTGTGATGGTACACCCATCTACTGGTCATCTGCAGGTCATTCTCTATGTCAGTCTTTTGGGCATATTTTGGGGGTGGCCTTTTCTTACCGTTCGATTCTCCTTTGTTGAAAGGATAGGCAATGCACTCTTGGTGGCAGTTGGTGAAAGACCATGATCAAACCAATTAATGTTTTCATCTTTATTGTTTCCTTTTTTATTTTTTAAATATCAGAACAGCAAAGCACCAGATGACAGAAAACATATTTTTGGGTTTCTCCACTGGCACAAACAAAAAGAATTGCATAGCTGAGCAAGATTCAGCCATTTTTTTAGGGGGTGGTGACAGTGACATATGGAAGCATCAGGTGGATTAGCATGAGTCATTTGTTGGCCATGTGATAAGTCAGACATGCATTATTATATTTCATGTGGAAAGGAGAGCAGCGGTTGTGATGGGGTGCATATGTATCCAGTATGTACCCAGTCCTCATCTAGCCTTTTTAAACATTTGCCTGCTTATCAGGTGTTTACTCCAGTGTGTGAGATAAGGTCCTTCATTTTCTTTTCGAAATAGAAATAGCATTGCCTTAATGAATTTATAATCTCATGTTAAACAGTCTTTCTTAGGGTCCAGTTACATATGAATTATTAGAAGCTACATTCTTTCACATCTGTGTTTTTAGGGAATAATATTGTACTTCCTGGTCAGGTGCTGTAACATGCTTTGAATGGAGAAGAATGTTTGCCTGCGTTACTCCCTGGTGCAAGTATACAATTCTCCATTGTTGCTCTTCATTGTTTGCAATGTTCGATGCAGAATGGTAGTGACATTCTATGGAAATGTGGTGGGATCACCATCTGCAATATCTTAAGCTCATTTATCCACTGAGAACCCACTCCAAGAGTTTTTTCAAACTATGTCTGTACAACTTTTAGAAGAAACTTACAGGGAACAGAAATAAAATACGTTCTTGTCATATATTTTGCCCATGTACTCTGAAGCCCAGAATTCAATTCCATGCTTGGTCATGGAAACCTACTGGTTGATCTTGAATGGGTCACATACTCTCAGCCCTAGAAAACCCCACGACAAGTCTGCCTTAAGGGCACCAGAAGTCAGAAAAAACTTGAAGGCAACACCTTGATTGATTCTCCTCACACAACACACAGAGACTGTATACAAATCTGGCCAAGTGGTGAAAAGAAAACTAGATCAGGACAATGGAGGAGGGACTGTCCATACTATATTCCTGGGTAGAATCACTCCAACCCATTCCTCAGGAAAGGTTCCATGGACAACAGGTACCAGCTATTTGGAAAATACACAATAGCCCAAGATATTGCCTGTAATGATTGCTGGACCATGGTAGCAGTTAAATTTACACACAAGGAATATTTTTTCACCCTTGACTCTCCCTTGTCCTTGGTTTTCAGGAGGTCAGTAAGTGAAAGGGCAATGGAAGTGAAGTCCTTGATGGACTGTCTATAGAGTTGGCAAAAAAAACTTTGTAATTGTCTACAAGATTTTGGGGCCTCCCACTCCAGCAACACCAGATCTGCACAAGGACAAATTGCATAAGGACATCACAACAACTTTGATGACCATCCATGAAATAATGAGACCAGACAAAAAGACTGGATTGAGTATTTAGCCTAGGTCCTATTTATTTATTTGAAGCTGAAAGGGCAAGAGGGGAAAGCAACATGACATGGTTCCAGCTGATGACAGAGCAATACCCTACACCAAAGGGGTGCCAAGGTGAATGCTGAACTTTTAACTTCTCTGCCCATTACCTGTCAGATGACAACCTATTTATCAACAGAACCCTAGCCAATTGTCAAAGTTTCCCATATAAAATATAAAGTAGGCAACACAACAATGACATGTTAATGGGGAGAAATTTACTATGCAGCCTTGAAGCATCCAGAGAAGGTCACAGTGCACTGAGGATAAAAGGATGGGTTGTGTTAAGAACTTGAAGAAGCAAGTGAGGAGGCATTCAGGCGTTAAGTAGCCTGCAGATCTCACCGTATACAGTATTTTGGCACTTGGTGCTTTATCTCAAGACTTCCTGATCTCTGACCATGGAACCCATCAAAGGTGTTTCCTCCCACGGAGCATCCTATCCATGGTGTTCAGAAACTTTCACTTCCAGCTAAGTATTCATTGAAATGCACTCAGAGGTCAAAATCCTAATTGAAGTTGACAGAATGTTCTTCCAGGATATTTACACAAATGTCAAGATGCCAGAAAGGGAAATACAGGTGGCCAGCCCAATAGTAGCATGGTAGAGCTTTCTCAGAACATTCTGGCAGTGGCTATTTTGGTTTTGCAGAGGATCTTCATCCATATACTCTCCAGCAGTCATTGTTCTATATCTGCTGGAGTAACTTTGCAAAGCCCTGAGAAGATTCAATTTTAATGAGTTATAAGCCCATGTCCCATATTAATAGTTCTCCAGCTTTTCTGAGAATCTGAAAAGTCTAAAGCATTTCATCTCATTCTTTGCAGAGCTCTCTTGCCTCTTGCAGTCAAAGCACCTGAAATGCAGCAGCAAGTAATCAGCTTTTTAACCAATGTTTCTGGCAGAGGTCGCAGACAAGAATTGCTGCAAAAGCCATTTAATGTGCAAAAGAGTCATAAAATCCTCATCATCCTTGATGCTGACTGTGTTGTATTTGAATAACCTTAAACAGCATATTGAATTGTCGAACTGATTGAAAATAATGAATCTAATGCATCCGGAACATAAAAGACATTTTGCAAGGAACTAGCTTTGCTGTAAATCATCTGAGTAGCCAAATGTTTAAACAGGGATGAACAAAATGTACAAAGGGATGTACATCTGTAATTCTGTATTTAAGAGTAGTTCAGATGGAACCAGGCAGGTGGTTTTAAATCACTAGGATTACAATCATCAGGAAAATCCATTTTCCATTGGTAGTTCATATGTTTTCTAAACAGTTATAAATGTTAATTTGTTAATCAGACCTTAAAAACATTGACTGAAATCTCTATGGCACTTACGAAGGCATAAACTAAAGTTACACACTGGTGACTTTTGCATATTTACAATCCCTGTGTATCCCTAGTTTGGGCCTATGTAGAAACCATGACAGTCCACCAAACCCTATGGGGCAGCTGTTGCAATCAATAGAGGATTATTTCCCAATGGATAGGAACTAGCTGACAGTAAGTGAAAGATCTCTAGTAGGCTTATGCACGAATCTGTTTTAGCTGTTTTACTTTGGCCAAACTGACTTCCTTGGTCTACCTGTTCCGTCCCCCAGGACGATGGTTTGCCTTACCTATTGGTCGTTTGTTTGTTTTCCCTCCTTTACATTTTGTTTGAGCCTCTGGCTGCAAAAGCCTAGGAAAAGTGGCTTGGAATCTGCAATAGCTGGCTGCAGTTTTCTTTGCAGTGATTGGTCAAAGAGTGCAACATCTTAGGACCGCCCTTTTTACCAGGGTCTAGTCTCCATTTTAGAGTTTCATTCTGGCTATAGTCTTCCAACGTGCTGGAGCTGTGCAAGGCTAACTGGGACAAATCATCCTCAAAACCAGGCCAATCTAAGCCTATCCAAATTAGATAAGTATTGAATTATATTGATCTGGAATAGGAAATCTAGTTAGAGGAGCAAAGTTATTCCATCGCTTCTAGAACTAATCTTTGCTGTAAAGATAGGGAAGGAAAGAGTTTCTCCTTCTAATATAGGCAGCGTGATTAGGGTATAGTGGTTTTATAATCACTTTTGCCTTCTGGAACCAGGGATAATTCTGCAACTAAAACCTATGGAAATTTGTTTCATTTTCTGCAACTTTAAGATCTGTGCCAGGTTTACAACCTTGTATGAATAAACATCCTTTTTTGAAGTTATCCAGACTCAGTCGTTCAATATCTATAGGACAGCTTATAGGGATTTGCAGTTCGCCCGGATAAAGGACGGCACGTTTCAGTTTTATAGTTTTTTATTGTCCGGCGGACGGCACAGTTTTGAGGTAGATCAGCGGTTTTTCCGCTTGAGCTAGCTTGCACGGCTTATAGTTTTTTATAGTTTAGGAAGTTTAGTATAGGCCGCGGCTTTTCCGCCTGAGCTCAGTCTGCATACCTAAAGACTCTACCAGCGTCTGAGGCAGTGGAGCCCGCTCTCAGACCTGAAGGAGTCAAATAGTGGGGCTCTATTTCCTTGCTATTTGGCTCGCGTGTGCGCACGTGGCCCAGTGGCTTTCTGGGTTTGCACAGGCTGTGCAGTTCCCAGCAACGTCCAGGGCTCCCTCGGCGGTAGACCTCGAGCCGCGGAGCACCAGCGACAGTTCTTTGGCTGGCTCTGAGGCGTGAAGCCCACCAGAACCAGGCTAGAACCTGGACAGGCCTGGCAACGCTGCTGCGAGTTCGGCCGGAGCACTCGGCCGGCTTCGACCTGCCTCATCGTCCTGCGGTGGTGACCTGCCTCATGGTCCGGCGGTGGTGACCTGCCTCATCGTCCTGCGGTGGTGACCTGCCTCATCGCCTGGCGGTGGTGACCTGCCTCATCGTCCTGCGGTGGTGACCTGCCTCATTGTCCTGCAGCGGTGACCTGCCTCATCGTCCTGCGGTGGTGACCTGCCTCATCGTCCTGCGGTGGTGACCTGCCTCATCGTCCTGCGGTGGTGACCTGCCTCATCGTCCTGCGGTGGTGACCTGCTTCATCGTCCTGCGGTGGTGACCTGTTTCATCGTCCTGCGGTGGTGACCTCCCTTCACAGCGGGGAGGAGGCGTCTCTTCTCTCCTCCTTTCCAAAGCCAGCCTCGGTGCTCCTTCGGCGGCAGGCCTCGAGCCGCAGAGCACGAGGTGCTTGAAAATTTGGCGAAGTCGCCATTTTGGCAGTTTACGTCACTCGGGCAAGGGAGGTATCAAGTGGCAAGTTGCTGTCAGTTGGCATTTTGCAACTTGCCCACCAAAATCTGGCGCCAAAGGTCACAATCTTTGTAAAGTATAGTTACTTAGTGATATATATTGCTATGGTTAAGTGTTGTGCATTGTATTATATATTGCATTTGCTTTTATTGTAAATTTACTTGCTGGTATGTTGTATTTGCTTTTGTTGTAAATTTACTTGCTATTAAGAATACATAATGTCTATGCAATTTCAAGACGATACAGATGGTATACCTCCTTCTGAGGCTGAAAGTAGGAATGAAAGGCCCCAAAGGATAAAGCACCCTTCAGCCAAAATGCTAGCCCATCTAATAGACGAAAAGGAGCTCCTCCATGTGAGGTTAGGTTCGGCATGGGAGCGAATTGTAACATTGATGGACAGAATTGAGAGCTTGGGTATTACAAGGGTGCCATCCATATTACAGACAGACCTTGAAGAGACCTTCGGTCTCTGGAGGGGTTTGGTGTCTAAGATAGTCCAGGTCCTCGAGCGCATTAACGCCAAGGATTCAGAGTTAGAAATAGTGAGTGTCTTAGCTGACACTAATGAGAAAGAAAATAAGGTGAGGGCAATTCTAGATGCCTTGGAATTTAGTTCTCCACCTGTTAATCTAAGGTCTGAGCCAAAAGGAAATCAGTCTTCCTTATGCAGCCATGAGACCAATCTTTTAAAATCACCTGCTGTGGCACTTAGTCTTAAGTCCAACCGCTCTAGCCAGGTATCTAAACTAAGGGAGCGTGCATCGTCTAAACACAGCCACTCTAGCAAGTCTTCTGCTGCTGGGAGTGCCATCTCTTCCCTAGCTGCCTTGCACATTAAGGAGGCTGCACGTCTGGAGCTAAAGAGCAAGGTAGCGGGGGCGGAGGCTGATGCTAAGGCAGCTGATCTCACCCTTCCCTTTAAAGAAGAAGAGCAACGACTGCAAATAGAACAGGCCCGTAGACAAAGCGAAATGCAAATAGAACAGGCTCGTATAGAGATGCTTAGAATAAAGATGGATGCCGCAGCCAAAAGGGTAAGGGCTGAGACTTTGGCCAAGGCCCTAATTGAGCCACTCACAGAAGAAAATGTAAGCCAGTTACCAATACAGGATCCTTCTGCCAAAGTGTTTGCGCACCTTGGCAGCATGAACAGCCAGTTTTCGGATGAGGAACAGGGAGACTTCTCTCCTTACCCAGAGCAGGGCCCCAAAGTCACTTTTGAATTTCCTGCAGAGCAGAGCGTCATAGCGGGGAGCTCACCCTTGCTCGAGCTACCTGTGCCTCCTGCTAAAACCCTAGGTCAGTCAATCAGGGCCTCAAGGCCGAGTGCTAGTTGGCCCCTACAGACAGCTGCACAGGGAACCATCGATTCGTCAGTGGTCGATGTCATCCCTCCAAGAGGCCAAAGGTTGACGCAAGGTACACGGTGGGAGTCCACTCCACAACAGCAAACTCCTCAATTGTTCCCTTCGACGCCAGAGTCCCAGCTTGTCTCCATCATCAGAAGCCCCAGAAGAGATCTTAAGGACAAGGGTGTCGAAAAGTTTTCGGACAAGCCTGAGGAATTTCTTCTCTGGAAGGCCACCTTCCAGAGAGCAATCAGAGACTTAAAGTTATTGCCTGAGGAAGAACTGACTCTTCTGGCTGCATGGTTGGGCCCAGCCTCATCCTCACAAGTTAAGAAGATCTACGCAGCCCACGTAGCCGATCCCGACAAAGCCCTGGAAAAGGCCTGGGCCAGGTTGCAGCAGAGGTATGGGGCCAGCACAGAGATTGAAGCATCTCTTATGGACAAGCTCCAAAGGTTCCCAGCTTTGAAACTCAAAGACTTCAAACTCTTGTGGGACCTCAGCGATCTCCTTACGGAATTAGAGTCGGCCAAGGAGAATCCAGAACTGCCCGGTTTGAAGTGCCTCGATCAGCACCTGTCCCAGAGGCAGATCTTGACCAAGCTGCCCTTCACTTTGCAAGAACGCTGGGGACAGGAGGTCTTCAACTACAAGGAGGCCCACTCCCAGGCATACCCTCCATTTTCTCATTTGGTCCAGTTCATCACCAGGGCGGCCAGAGAAAGGAATGATCCGCAGACGGGCCTCCCCACCTTATACCAAGGGACCCAGCCAGAGAAGGCACCTAAAGTGGAGAAAAAACCATCCAGAGAGGCCAAAAGACCGGTTAGTGTTAAGGCTGTTGAAACTCAGCACAGGGCCAACGAATCCAAGTCAGAGGTGAAGGAGGTGCTCTGCCTCATTCACCAAAAGCCTCACAGTTTGGCCAACTGCCGGGAATTTGGCAAGAAGCCTTATAAAGAAAGACAACAGATTGTACAGAAGCTGGGCATATGTTTTAGGTGCTGTGGAGCAACTCCTCACTTTGCATCCAACTGCAAAGAGGACGTCAAATGCGCAAGGTGTAACAGCCTTAAGCATTGCACCGCGATGCACAACTCTGACGCTGTCTCCCGCGCCAAAGGGGACACGTCTTCCAAAGAAGGGTCATCTACTGAAGCCACCAACATGCAGACCGCGTCACGGATGCAGGAGGATGCTCCATCGGTCGCCTGTACTGAACTATGCTCTGACGTGCACCAGTTCAGAGTCTGCCATCCCATCTGCCTAGCAGATGTATATCCAGCCAGAAGACCTTGGCTTAAAAAGAGACTTTACGTGGCTTTGGATTCACAAAGCGACGCCTCCCTGGCGACTCCAGAGTTTTTCCAACTGTTTGACATAAAAACCCAGACGGTCGACTACACCATGTCCACCTGTGTAGGGAAGAAGAAGTTGCAGGGTCGCATAGCATCCGGCTTTGTTGTCTCCTCTTGTGACCAGAAGAGACTGTTCGAGTTACCAGACCTCATTGAGTGTTCCTCTATTCCCCGGAACAAAAGGCAGATTGTCACCAGAGAAGTCGTGGAAGCCCATCCTCACTTGCGAAAGCTGAAGAACGCCTTACCTGCTTTCCGTCCAGATGTGGACATTGCCCTTCTGCTTGGTGCGGACTGTCCGAACTTGTTCTATGTGAACGACCAAGTTAAGGGACCTCCAGGGGCGCCCATTGCTCAGCTGCTACCACTAGGCTGGACAGTTACAGGCCCAGTGTGCATAAATAGGATGCACCCTCCATCGTCGGTGGGCACTCGTCAAGCGCACGTGCTTCAAGGCAGTCGCCCCACACTAATGCATAGCTGTTTGAGTCATATCTCGGTCTATTGTCAGGGGATAACACCAGAGTATTCTTCCATCTTTGAAGTCTCCGAAAGGGATGAAACTACAGCGCTTTCCAAAGATGAACAGAGGTTTTTAGAGATCATGAACTCTCAAGTTTCCCGGAGTCCCGAGGGAAATTGGATAGCCCCTCTGCCTTTTAAAGCAGAAAAACCCACTTTGCCAAACAACAGGCATGTGGCAGAAAATAGACTCTGGTCACTGAAGAAGAAGATGCAGAAAGACCCCAAGGTAAAGGAGCAAATCGTTGGCTTTATGGAAGACATGTTCCAAAGTAACTACGCCGAGGTCTCTGATCAAAGTGAGGTCAATGAAGAAAACTGGTTCCTGCCTTTCCATAAAGTCACGCATCCCCAAAAGCCTAACAAGGTCCGAATTGTATTCGATGCCAGTGCCGCATGCCAAGGCATTTCTCTTAATAATGTTTTGCTAAAGGGACCAGATCTTTTAAACAGTTTGCTCGGAGTCATCTTGAGATTTAGAGAGAAAGAGTTTGCTGTTATTGCAGACATCCACAAGATGTTTTACGCCTTTTTAGTTCGTCCTGATCATCGCAGGTACCTCAAGTTTTTGTGGTACGCGGACACTCAAAATTTGTGTGACGTTCGGGTTTTTCAGATGCGCGTACATGTCTTTGGAAATACCCCGTCTCCAGCCGTTGCAAACTACTGCCTCAAAAGAACCGCAGATGAGTTTGGGCACCAGTTCAGTCCAGAAGTCGCCAGCATAGTTAACCACAACTTCTACGTGGATGATCTTCTGGTTTCGTTTGACTCCGTTCATCAAGCCATCCAATTAGTGCATGAGCTGCAGGCTTTGTTAAAAGGTGCCAACATTCGCCTGCACAAACTATTATCCAACAGCAGACAAATCTTGCAAGCCTTTCCCTCCGAAGACTTAGCGGAAAGCAATGTTCATGAGTTATTCAAAGGGTTAAGCTCCCAGTCTAGTTTAGGACTTCTCTGGGATGTAAAATCGGACCATCTTTCGTTAAGAGCATCTAAATTTCAGTTTGTGAACACTAAGAGACAGATGCTTTCCGCCATCAATGGGATATTTGATCCCTTAGGCATAGCTGCTCCTGTCCTGATCACTGCTAAACTTCTGTTCAGACAGGTGATCCAAGAAAAAATAGGATGGGATCAAGAGCTGTCTCAATCAATAAAAACGGCTTGGTCAAACTGGACTGCCCAAGCTGAAGGCCTGGAAACCATCGCAGTTCCCAGACAATTTGCGCCCTGTAAGGTAATGATAGAACCCACCACAGAACTTCACATCTTCTATGACGCATCTGAGCGAGCTATAGCAGCTGTGGCATACATGCGACAAAAGGACAGAGATTTTTGTCACGCAGGATTCATCATGGCAAAGGCTAAAATAGCTCCTATGGGAACTTCAATACCCCGGCTGGAATTGTGTGCAGCAGTTCTTGCTGTCCAGCTCTGGCGCATCATCCAGCAAGAGATAGGAGACTTGTTTCAAGATGTCCATTTCCACACGGACAGTACAGTTGTGCTTGGTTACATCAACAACACAACCAAAAGATTCAAGGTGTATGTGGCTAATAGAATCAACAACATTCTATCCAGTTCTACGCCTAGCCAGTGGCACCACGTCGCCACCAGCAACAACCCAGCTGACATCGCTTCCAGAGGAGCTTCAACTCAACGAGTGTTAAGTTCAAGTTGGCTGACAGGCCCCAGATGCTTGACCGAAGTCAATTTTCCATCAGCCTTTTCTCCCACCGAAAATACAGAATTGCCCGAGTCCGTTCCAGAGGTGAAAGTTTGCAAGATGACCACAGAAATCAAGATGGGCCAAAGATCTTGCCTGGAACCACACCGTTTTGAACGTTTTTCGGAGTGGCACAGTCTTCTTAGAGCAGTTGCTAGGCTTATACATCGTTTAGCTTGCAAAGATAGTGAGCCTTTACAGGTCCAGGATATGATAAAGGCTAAGAGCGTCATATTCAAGTCAGTACAGAGATCTGCTTTCAAGCAGGAAATAGCTAGGCTAGAGCAAGGGCTCAACATCCCTAATCAAAGTCTTCTAAATGAGTTAAACCCATTTCTAGACAAGGAGGGTATTTTGAGAGTTGGAGGAAGGTTAGCCAAAGCTAAACTCAAGGCGTGCATAAAAAACCCCATCATCATACCCCCTAATAGTCACACTGCATTGCTGCTCGCTCGGCATCACCATGAAAGGATCCATCATCAGGGTAGAACTCTAACTGAGGCAGCCCTTAGAAATGAAGGTCTGTGGGTAGTTAATGCCAAAAGGTTGGTCAACAGTTGTATTTTCAAATGTGTCAAATGTCGGCGACTCAGACGAAACTGTCAAAGTCAGTTGATGGCAGAACTACCTCAGGATAGGACTTTGACAGACCCACCCTTTTCCCATGTGGGAATCGATGTGTTTGGTCCTTGGGAGGTTGTCACTAGGAAAACCAGGGGTGGTGTTGTAAATAACAAGAGGTGGGCAGTTTTGTTTACTTGTTTAGTAATACGAGCTGTCCATATAGAAGTCATAGAAGGAATGGACACTTCATCATTTTTAAACGCATTGAAAAGGTTCATAGCCCTCAGAGGGCCAATTAAGTCAATTCGGTCGGACTGTGGCACCAATTTTGTAGGTGCGACCAAAGAACTCAATTGTGTGTCTAGGTTTGGGAGAGACCCAAAGGTTCAGAACTTTACGAATACTGAACAAATTATGTGGACTTTCAATGTTCCTCACGCCTCCCATATGGGTGGTGTTTGGGAGAGGATGATTGGTATTAGTCGCAAAATCCTTAATGCCATGTTTTTGAGTCATAGGTCATTGACGCATGATGTTTTGGTGACACTTATGGCGGAAGTTACCGCAATTATCAACAACCGGCCGCTGGTTCCCCTTACCAGTGACCCTGAGAACTTACAACCACTGACTCCTGCACTTATTTTGACACAAAAGGTGCCAGGATGGAAGGACGTCATGTTGCCAGTTCCGGACGGAACTCACCGTGCCCTGTGGAAACAGGTGCAGTCCTTGGCCAACCACTTTTGGAAAAGGTGGAAAGCTGAGTACTTAAGCCAGCTTCAAGCTAGAAGAATCTGGCAAAGCCCACAGGACAACATTGAGGTTAACAACGTTGTGTTGTTAAAGGACAAAGACTTGCCCCGCCATGCATGGCCCATGGGCATTGTATTAAAGACCTTTCCTTGCCCGGATGGTAAGGTCAGGAAAGTTCAATTAAAGACTTGCAACAGAGGCAAAGTGTCCATTTTGGACAGACCAATTAGTGACCTCGTGTTGCTTATTGGAGATGTTTAAAGTTCTAGTGTTTGTGTTGTGTATACAAAGGTGTTTGTATGTTTTTGATTGGTAAATTCCCACATCCTGGGAATTTAGCGGGGAGTGTTCCGTCCCCCAGGACGATGGTTTGCCTTACCTATTGGTCGTTTGTTTGTTTTCCCTCCTTTACATTTTGTTTGAGCCTCTGGCTGCAAAAGCCTAGGAAAAGTGGCTTGGAATCTGCAATAGCTGGCTGCAGTTTTCTTTGCAGTGATTGGTCAAAGAGTGCAACATCTTAGGACCGCCCTTTTTACCAGGGTCTAGTCTCCATTTTAGAGTTTCATTCTGGCTATAGTCTTCCAACGTGCTGGAGCTGTGCAAGGCTAACTGGGACAAATCATCCTCAAAACCAGGCCAATCTAAGCCTATCCAAATTAGATAAGTATTGAATTATATTGATCTGGAATAGGAAATCTAGTTAGAGGAGCAAAGTTATTCCATCGCTTCTAGAACTAATCTTTGCTGTAAAGATAGGGAAGGAAAGAGTTTCTCCTTCTAATATAGGCAGCGTGATTAGGGTATAGTGGTTTTATAATCACTTTTGCCTTCTGGAACCAGGGATAATTCTGCAACTAAAACCTATGGAAATTTGTTTCATTTTCTGCAACTTTAAGATCTGTGCCAGGTTTACAACCTTGTATGAATAAACATCCTTTTTTGAAGTTATCCAGACTCAGTCGTTCAATATCTATAGGACAGCTTATAGGGATTTGCAGTTCGCCCGGATAAAGGACGGCACGTTTCAGTTTTATAGTTTTTTATTGTCCGGCGGACGGCACACTACCGGATGGTCATAATGGCAAGGGCCCAGCCTTCACATTTTCCCGTATGTAATGGGACCATGCGGCAGCCAATCATGGCTGCTCCTCATCGATTTGGCATCACAGTTACATCCTGGCTTCAATGTATTTTTTGGCTTGGCTTCTGGTTTGGCTATTGTCTCGAAGCATTTTATTTTCCTTTCTTTTCTTAGTTCTTTTTATTTAGTGGGACTGACTGGGAGTTTGGAATGCGCGGGTTGAGTGGGTAGGATGTGCGCGTGCATTTGGAGGCTTGGAGAGTCATCCTTTTAGCTTCTTTTTCTCCTTCCCTCCTCTCCTTCATAAAATACCTTTAAAAGATAATTATTATTTTTATGGCAGTCAACTGTTTCTTGAGCAATAGGGAAACAGATCCCCATCAATAACAGATCTCCTTCCCAGTGAATGGGTATTGAGCGGATTGGGCTGGGATTTGCTGCTTAGCACCATAACTACATTACTTATGCAGGATTCCAACCAACAATAATTTTCAAAAGTATTTATGCTGTCAAGAAAATTGTGTAAATATAAAGCACGTATTGCACACATAGAATACATGATATTTTAACTAATTTTGGGGGTTGGAGTTTAATAAACTACTATTATAAAGTGTACCTTTGCATTCATGCAAATACATATGTCAAAAAGCACTGCATTGGGAATTTTAAAGGTAAAGGTTTCCCCTGACGTTAAGTCCAGTTGTGTCCGACTCTGGGGGTTGGTGATCATCTCCATTTCTAAGCCAAAGAGCCGACATTGTCCGTAGACATCTCCAAGGTCATGTGGCCAGTATGACTCCATGGAATGCCGTTACCTTCCCGCCGGAGCGGTACCTATTGATCTACTCACATTTGCATGTTTTCGAACTGCTAGGTTGGCAGAAGCTGGAGCTAACAGCGGGCGCTCACTCCGCTCCCCGGATTTGAACCTGGGACCTTTTGGTCTGCAAGTTCAGCAGCTCAGCACTTTAACACACTGAGCCACCGGAGGTAAATTATCCATTTAAAATCATGTTTTCTTTTTTACTTTGAAAAGTGAAGGATCATATGCATAACTAACTTAAGTTAAATATTATATATAATTGAAGGCTGCCCTTCAAAATTCTAAAATTAGTTGATCACAAACCCATATATTCCTGGTTTTCTATTTATAAATAGCCAGAAAAATACAGGTTTTTCATCTTACAGCTGATTTTTCAGCTTTGAATGAACAAGTCCAAGCAAGGAAAGACTTATCTGTTGATACTTTCAGAAGAAACGGACGCTTTAATGTGTTGGAAAGCTGACTTAGCATTTCAAAGAACTCTGTGTTCTGGTGATTTGCTATGGACTTCTACCAGGAGAGTGAGATGGCTAAGTTTAGAACATCATGATCAGAACAGCCACATATTCAACTTGAATTGTTCACCTCAAATTCTGAAATGTATTATGGTTGGCATGATTGAAGAGCTATTATTGGGTACCCCATCACAGCAGCAGCAGCATCCTCTTTGATTGTTAGAATTTAGCAACAATCCTTGGAGTTTGACAATATTGGCAAAAGAATATGGTTTATAGTCTCACCCTTTCACTTTACTGCCTGCAGTTTAACCTTATAACTGTTCTTTCTTCCAAAGACCAGTTCAAATATTCTCTTCCATAGAGCTGTGATTATGGGGTGAAGGAAACCATGCTATAGAAGAGAGATTCATAAAATCTTGACTTTACAGAGGAATGGAAAATTTTGTATGACGGGGCAAATGAGTGCAGGTTTTCAGTACCAATATTTTGATTATCATTAATACAGCCCCAGCCATGGCTTTACTAAATGAGAGATAAAATCATTTTGTTTGGCACAGATAATCCTTTCAATTAATGACCCCTCCATTTGTTAATCAGACCTTGGCCCTCCATTTCACAGATTCTACATCCATGAAATCCACTACCCACAGATTGAAAATGTTTTTTTAAAAAAATCCAAAAACGTTAACCTTGCTTTTGCCATTTTATATAAGGGACACCATTTTACTATGCCCTTGTATATAATGGGACATGAGCTCAACCTGTGTTGGTATCCACAGGAAGCCCTGGAGCCAAACCCCAGTGGATATCAATGGAATACTGTATTATTTGCCAAGACATGATTCTATAGTAACAGACTTGACAAACCAAACAAGAACCACTAGTTCAGTTGTTGAATGGTGAGCCAACACATAAGCAGACTCAGTTTAACCAGTGTGTTCCGTCCCCCAGGACGATGGTTTGCCTTACCTATTGGTCGTTTGTTTGTTTTCCCTCCTTTACATTTTGTTTGAGCCTCTGGCTGCAAAAGCCCAGGAAAGGTGGCTTGAAGTCTGCAAGAGCTGGCTGCAGTTTTCTTTGCAATGATTGGTCAAAGAGTACAACATCTTAGGACCGCCCTTTTTACCAGGGTCTAGTCTCCATTTTAGAGTTTCATTCTGGCTATAGTCTTCCAACGTGCTGGAGCTGTGCAAGGCTAACTGGGACAAATCATCCTCAAAACCAGGCCAATCTAAGCCTATCCAAATTAGATAAGTATTGAATTATACTGATCTGGAATAGGAAATCTAGTTAGAGGAGCAGGGTTATTCCATCGCTTCTAGAACTAATCTTTGCTGTAAAGATAGGGAAGGAAAGAGTTTCTCCTTCTAATATAGACAGCGTGATTAGGGTATAGTGGTTTTATAATCACCTTTGCCTTCTGGAACCAGGGATAATTCTGCAACTAAAACCTATGGAAATTTGTTTCATTTTCTGCAACTTTAAGATCTGTGCCAGGTTTACAACCTTGTATGAATAAACATCCTTTTTTGAAGTTCTCCAGACTCAGTCGTTCAATATTTTAGGACAGCTTATAGGGATTTGCAGTTCGCCCGGATAAAGGACGGCACGTTTCAGCTTTATAGTTTTTTTTAATTGTCTGGCGGACGGCACAGTTTTGAGGACGATCAGCGGTTTTCCGCTTGAGCTAGCCTGCACGGCCATAGAGACTTTGATTTTGTTGGTCTGTTGCAGTGAAGCTTGCTGCCATTCCTTCAGCCTCTGCAGTATCCTGCTCTTCAGCTGCGGCTGTTTCTGCAATTGCACGGCTGTGCAAAACCCAGCAATCTACCCCGAGCTCCTTCGGTGGCAGGTATCGAGCCGCGGAGCTCCAGCAGCAGTCTTTGGGCTCACACAGAGGTGGTGAGTCCAGAAGCACCAGGCCGGGACCCAGATAAGCCTGGCAACTCCAAAAGAAAGTTCTGGCTGAGTCTTCACAGTGGCTAGGATCTCGGCCGGGACAGTCGCCCGGCGGTGGTGACCTGCCTCATGGTCCGGCGGTGGTGACCTGCCTCATCATCCTGCGGTGGTGACCTGCCTCATTGACCTGCGGCGGTGACCTGTCTCATCATCCTGCGGTGGTGACCTGCCTCATTGACCTGCGGTGGTGACCTGTCTCATCGTCCTGCGGTGGTGACCTCCCTTCACAGCGGGGAGGAGGCGTCTCTTCTCTCCTCCTTTCCAAAGCCAGCCTCGGTGCGCCTTCGGCGGCAGGCCTCGAGCCGCGGAGCACTAGGTGCTTGAAAATTTGGCGAAGTCCCCATTTTGGCAGTTTACGTCACTCGGGCAAGGGAGGTATCAAGTGGCAAGTCGCTGTCAGTTGGCATTTTGCAGCTTGCCTACCAAAGTTTGGCGCCAAAGGTCACAATCTTTGTAAAGTATAGTTACTTAGTGATATATATTGCTATGGTTAAGTGCTGTGAATTGTATTATATATTGAATTTGCTTTTATTGTAAATTTACTTGCAGGTATATTGCATTTGCCTTTGTTGTAAATTTACTTGCTATTAAGAATACATAATGTCTATGCAATTTCAAGATGATGCAGATGGTATACCTCCTTCTGAGGCTGAAAGTAGGAATGAAAGGCCCCAAAGGATAAAGCACCCTTCAGCCAAGATGCTAGCCCATCTAATAGATGAAAAGGAGCTCCTCCATGTGAGGTTAGGTTCGGCATGGGAGCGAATTGTAACATTAATGGACAGAATTGAGAGCTTGGGTATTACAAGGGTGCCATCCATATTACAGACAGACCTTGAAGAGACCTTCGGTATTTGGAGGGGTTTGGTGTCTAAGATAGTCCAGGTCCTCGAGCGCATTAACGCCAAGGATTCAGAGTTAGAAATAGTGAGTGTCTTAGCTGACACTAATGAGAAAGAAAATAAGGTGAGGGCAATTCTAGATGCCTTGGAATTTAGTTCTCCATCTGTTAATCTAAGGTCTGAGCCAAAAGGAAATCAGTCTTCCTTATGCAGCCATGAGACCAATCTTTTAAAATCACCTGCTGTGGCACTTAGTCTTAAGTCCAACCGCTCTAGCCAGGTATCTAAGCTAAGGGAGTGTGCATCATCTAAACATAGCCACTCTAGCAAGTCTTCTGCTGCTGGGAGTGCCATCTCTTCCCTAGCTGCCTTGCACATTAAGGAGGCTGCACGTCTAGAGCTAAAGAGCAAGGTAGCGGGGCGGAGGCTGATGCTAAGGCAGCTGATCTCACCCTTCCCTTTAAAGAAGAAGAGCAACGACTGCAAATAGAACAGGCCCGTAGACAAAGCGAAATGCAAATAGAACAGGCCCGTAGACAAAGCGAAATGCAAATAGAACAGGCCCGTAGACAAAGCGAAATGCAAATGGAACAGGCCCAAAGGCAAGGTGAAATAGAAATGCTTAGAATAAGGATGGATGCTACTGCCAAAAAGGTAAGGGCTGAGACTTTGGCCAAGGCCCTAATTGAGCCACTCACAGAAGAAAATGTAAGTCAGTTGCCGAAGCAGGACCCTTCTTCCAAGGTGCTTGTGCATCTTAATAGCTTAAACAGCCAGTTTTCGGATGAGGAACAGGAAGACTTCTCTCCTTACCCAGAGCAGGGCCCCAAAGTCACTTTTGAGTTTCCTGCAGAGCAGAGCGTCATAGCGGGGAGCTCACCCTTGCCCGAGCTACCTGTGCCTCCTGCTAAATCCCTAGGTCAGTCAATCAGGGCCTCAAGGCCAAGTGCTAGTTGGCCCTTACAGACAGCTGCACAGGGAGCCACCGATTTGTCAGTGGTCGATGTCATCCCTCCAAGAGGCCAAAGGTTGACGCAAGGTGCACGGTGGGAGTCCACTCCACAACAGCAAACTCCTCAATTGTTCCCTTCGACGCCAGAGTCCCAGCTTGTCTCCATCATCAGAAGCCCCAGAAGAGATCTTAAGGACAAGGGTGTCGAAAAGTTTTCGGACAAGCCTGAGGAATTTCTTCTCTGGAAGGCCACCTTCCAGAGAGCAATCAGAGACTTAAAGTTATTGCCTGAGGAAGAACTGACTCTTCTGGCTGCATGGTTGGGCCCAGCCTCATCCTCACAAGTTAAGAAGATCTACGCAGCCCACGTAGCCGATCCCGACAAAGCCCTGGAAAAGGCCTGGGCCAGGTTGCAGCAGAGGTATGGGGCCAGCACAGAGATTGAAGCATCTCTTATGGACAAGCTCCAAAGGTTCCCAGCTTTGAAACTCAAAGACTTCAAACTCTTGTGGGACCTCAGCGATCTCCTTACGGAATTAGAGTCGGCCAAGGAGAATCCAGAACTGCCCGGTTTGAAGTGCCTCGATCAGCACCTGTCCCAGAGGCAGATCTTGACCAAGCTGCCCTTCACTTTGCAAGAACGCTGGGGACAGGAGGTCTTCAACTACAAGGAGGCCCACTCCCAGGCATACCCTCCATTTTCTCATTTGGTCCAGTTCATCACCAGGGCGGCCAGAGAAAGGAATGATCCGCAGACGGGCCTCCCCACCTTATACCAAGGGACCCAGCCAGAGAAGGCACCTAAAGTGGAGAAAAAACCATCCAGAGAGGCCAAAAGACCGGTTAGTGTTAAGGCTGTTGAAACTCAGCACAGGGCCAACGAATCCAAGTCAGAGGTGAAGGAGGTGCTCTGCCCCATTCACCAAAAGCCTCACAGTTTGGCCAACTGCCGGGAATTTGGCAAGAAGCCTTATAAAGAAAGACAACAGATTGTACAGAAGCTGGGCATATGTTTTAGGTGCTGTGGAGCAACTCCTCACTTTGCATCCAACTGCAAAGAGGACGTCAAATGCGCAAGGTGTAACAGCCTTAAGCATTGCACCGCGATGCACAACTCTGACGCTGTCTCCCGCGCCAAAGGGGACACGTCTTCCAAAGAAGGGTCATCTACTGAAGCCACCAACATGCAGACCGCGTCACGGATGCAGGAGGATGCTCCATCGGTCGCCTGTACTGAACTATGCTCTGACGTGCACCAGTTCAGAGTCTGCCATCCCATCTGCCTAGCAGATGTATATCCAGCCAGAAGACCTTGGCTTAAAAAGAGACTTTACGTGGCTTTGGATTCACAAAGCAACGCCTCCCTGGCGACTCCAGAGTTTTTCCAACTGTTTGACATAAAAACCCAGACGGTCGACTACACCATGTCCACCTGTGTAGGGAAGAAGAAGTTGCAGGGTCGCATAGCATCCGGCTTTGTTGTCTCCTCTTGTGACCAGAAGAGACTGTTCGAGTTACCAGACCTCATTGAGTGTTCCTCTATTCCCCGGAACAAAAGGCAGATTGTCACCAGAGAAGTCGTGGAAGCCCATCCTCACTTGCGAAAGCTGAAGAACGCCTTACCTGCTTTCCGTCCAGATGTGGACATTACCCTTCTGCTTGGTGCGGACTGTCCGAACTTGTTCTATGTGAACGACCAAGTTAAGGGACCTCCAGGGGCGCCCATTGCTCAGCTGCTACCACTAGGCTGGACAGTTACAGGCCCAGTGTGCATAAATAGGATGCACCCTCCATCGTCGGTGGGCACTCGTCAAGCGCACGTGCTTCAAGGCAGTCGCCCCACACTAATGCATAGCTGTTTGAGTCATATCTCGGTCTATTGTCAGGGGATAACACCAGAGTATTCTTCCATCTTTGAAGTCTCCGAAAGGGATGAAACTACAGCGCTTTCCAAAGATGAACAGAGGTTTTTAGAGATCATGAACTCTCAAGTTTCCCGGAGTCCCGAGGGAAATTGGATAGCCCCTCTGCCTTTTAAAGCAGAAAAACCCACTTTGCCAAACAACAGGCATGTGGCAGAAAATAGACTCTGGTCACTGAAGAAGAAGATGCAGAAAGACCCCAAGGTAAAGGAGCAAATCGTTGGCTTTATGGAAGACATGTTCCAAAGTAACTACGCCGAGGTCTCTGATCAAAGTGAGGTCAATGAAGAAAACTGGTTCCTGCCTTTCCATAAAGTCACGCATCCCCAAAAGCCTAACAAGGTCCGAATTGTATTCGATGCCAGTGCCGCATGTCAAGGCATTTCTCTTAATAATGTTTTGCTAAAGGGACCAGATCTTTTAAACAGTTTGCTCGGAGTCATCTTGAGATTTAGAGAGAAAGAGTTTGCTGTTATTGCAGACATCCACAAGATGTTTTACGCCTTTTTAGTTCGTCCTGATCATCGCAGGTACCTCAAGTTTTTGTGGTACGCGGACACTCAAAATTTGTGTGACGTTCGGGTTTTTCAGATGCGCGTACATGTCTTTGGAAATACCCCGTCTCCAGCCGTTGCAAACTACTGCCTCAAAAGAACCGCAGATGAGTTTGGGCACCAGTTCAGTCCAGAAGTCGCCAGCATAGTTAACCACAACTTCTACGTGGATGATCTTCTGGTTTCGTTTGACTCCGTTCATCAAGCCATCCAAATAGTGCATGAGCTGCAGGCTTTGTTAAAAGGTGCCAACATTCGCCTGCACAAACTATTATCCAACAGCAGACAAATCTTGCAAGCCTTTCCCTCCGAAGACTTAGCGGAAAGCAATGTTCATGAGTTATTCAAAGGGTTAAGCTCCCAGTCTAGTTTAGGACTTCTCTGGGATGTAAAATCGGACCATCTTTCGTTAAGAGCATCTAAATTTCAGTTTGTGAACACTAAGAGACAGATCCTTTCCGCCATCAATGGGATATTTGATCCCTTAGGCATAGCTGCTCCTGTCCTGATCACTGCTAAACTTCTGTTCAGACAGGTGATCCAAGAAAAAATAGGATGGGATCAAGAGCTGTCTCAATCAATAAAAACGGCTTGGTCAAACTGGACTGCCCAAGCTGAAGGCCTGGAAACCATCGCAGTTCCCAGACAATTTGCGCCCTGTAAGGTAATGATAGAACCCACCACAGAACTTCACATCTTCTGTGACACATCTGAGCGAGCTATAGCAGCTGTGGCATACATGCGACAAAAGGACAGAGATTTTTGTCATGCAGGATTCATCATGGCAAAGGCTAAAATAGCTCCTATGGGAACTTCAATACCCCGGCTGGAATTGTGTGCAGCAGTTCTTGCTGTCCAGCTCTGGCGCATCATCCAGCAAGAGATAGGAGACTTGTTTCAAGATGTCCATTTCCACACGGACAGTACAGTTGTGCTTGGTTACATCAACAACACAACCAAAAGATTCAAGGTGTATGTGGCTAATAGAATCAACAACATTCTATCCAGTTCTACGCCTAGCCAGTGGCACCACGTCGCCACCAGCAACAACCCAGCTGACATCGCTTCCAGAGGAGCTTCAACTCAACGAGTGTTAAGTTCAAGTTGGCTGACAGGCCCCAGATGCTTGACCGAAGTCAATTTTCCATCAGCCTTTTCTCCCACCGATAATACAGAATTGCCCGAGTCCGTTCCAGAGGTGAAAGTTTGCAAGATGACCACAGAAATCAAGATGGGCCAAAGATCTTGCCTGGAACCACACCGTTTTGAATGTTTTTCGGAGTGGCACAGTCTTCTTAGAGCAGTTGCTAGGCTTATACATCGTTTAGCTTGCAAAGATAGTGAGCCTTTACAGGTCCAGGATATGATAAAGGCTAAGAGCGTCATATTCAAGTCAGTACAGAGATCTGCTTTCAAGCAGGAAATAGCTAGGCTAGAGCAAGGGCTCAACATCCCTAATCAAAGTCTTCTAAATGAGTTAAACCCATTTCTAGACAAGGAGGGTATTTTGAGAGTTGGAGGAAGGTTAGCCAAAGCTAAACTCAAGGCGTGCATAAAAAACCCCATCATCATACCCCCTAATAGTCACACTGCATTGCTGCTCGTTCGGCATCACCATGAAAGGATCCATCATCAGGGTAGAACTCTAACTGAGGCAGCCCTTAGAAATGAAGGTCTGTGGGTAGTTAATGCCAAAAGGTTGGTCAACAGTTGTATTTTCAAATGTGTTAAATGCAGGCGCCTTAGGCGAAACTGTCAAAGTCAGTTGATGGCAGAACTACCTCAGGATAGGACTTTGACAGACCCACCCTTTTCCCATGTGGGAATCGATGTGTTTGGTCCTTGGGAGGTTGTCACTAGGAAAACCAGGGGTGGTGTTGTAAATAACAAGAGGTGGGCAGTTTTGTTTACTTGTTTAGTAATACGAGCTGTCCATATAGAAGTCATAGAAGGGATGGACACTTCATCATTTTTAAACGCATTAAAAAGGTTCATAGCCCTCAGAGGGCCAATTAAGTCAATTCGGTCAGACTGTGGCACCAATTTTGTAGGTGCGACCAAAGAACTCAATTGTGTGTCTAGGTTTGGGAGAGACCCAAAGGTTCAGAACTTTACGAATACTGAACAAATTATGTGGACTTTCAATGTTCCTCACGCCTCCCACATGGGTGGTGTTTGGGAGAGGATGATTGGTATTAGTCGCAAAATCCTTAATGCCATGCTTTTGAGTCATAGGTCATTGACGCATGATGTTTTGGTGACACTTATGGCGGAAGTTACCGCAATTATCAACAACCGGCCGCTGGTTCCCCTTACCAGTGACCCTGAGAACTTACAACCACTGACTCCTGCACTTATTTTGACACAAAAGGTGCCAGGATGGAAGGACATCATGTTGCCAGTTCCGGACGGAACTCACCGTGCCCTGTGGAAACAGGTGCAGTCCTTGGCCAACCACTTTTGGAAAAGGTGGAAAGCTGAGTACTTAAGCCAGCTTCAAGCTAGAAGAATCTGGCAAAGCCCACAGGACAACATTGAGGTTAACAACGTTGTGTTGTTAAAGGACAAAGACTTGCCCCGCCATGCATGGCCCATGGGCATTGTATTAAAGACCTTTCCTTGCCCGGATGGTAAGGTCAGGAAAGTTCAATTAAAGACTTGCAACAGAGACAAAGTGTCCATTTTGGACAGACCAATTAGTGACCTCGTGTTGCTTATTGGAGATGTTTAAAGTTCTAGTGTTTGTATTGTCATATGTGCAAATGTGTTTGTATTTTGGGGTGGTAAATTCCCACATCCTGGGAATTTAAGCGGGGAGTGTTCCGTCCCCCAGGACGATGGTTTGCCTTACCTATTGGTCGTTTGTTTGTTTTCCCTCCTTTACATTTTGTTTGAGCCTCTGGCTGCAAAAGCCCAGGAAAGGTGGCTTGAAGTCTGCAAGAGCTGGCTGCAGTTTTCTTTGCAATGATTGGTCAAAGAGTACAACATCTTAGGACCGCCCTTTTTACCAGGGTCTAGTCTCCATTTTAGAGTTTCATTCTGGCTATAGTCTTCCAACGTGCTGGAGCTGTGCAAGGCTAACTGGGACAAATCATCCTCAAAACCAGGCCAATCTAAGCCTATCCAAATTAGATAAGTATTGAATTATACTGATCTGGAATAGGAAATCTAGTTAGAGGAGCAGGGTTATTCCATCGCTTCTAGAACTAATCTTTGCTGTAAAGATAGGGAAGGAAAGAGTTTCTCCTTCTAATATAGACAGCGTGATTAGGGTATAGTGGTTTTATAATCACCTTTGCCTTCTGGAACCAGGGATAATTCTGCAACTAAAACCTATGGAAATTTGTTTCATTTTCTGCAACTTTAAGATCTGTGCCAGGTTTACAACCTTGTATGAATAAACATCCTTTTTTGAAGTTCTCCAGACTCAGTCGTTCAATATTTTAGGACAGCTTATAGGGATTTGCAGTTCGCCCGGATAAAGGACGGCACGTTTCAGCTTTATAGTTTTTTTTTATTGTCTGGCGGACGGCACACAGTGATTCTATTTTAGTTGGGTGTAACAACAATTTATAGGTCATAGTCTCTTGTTTCTAACTGGAATTGAAAAACAAAATTATTTTTAAAAATCCATTCACATTCTGCAATTTAGAATATTGCTAAAATAATGTAAGTAATCATTGCACTAGTATTTCTGCTTTTAGAATTGGAGTGTGCTAAATGAAATATCTTTTTTCAGTTTCATACAGCAGTTATAGTTATACGATATGGCCATTTCTTAAGGTGGAACAAAGCGCACGCACACGCACATGCACACACACACACACACACACACCATACGTCTCATCCAGTATCCACACTTTCTATCTCACACTTTCATTTTTCAAAACTTGTTATCATCATTTGCCTTCATAGCTAGATTAATAAGAGAGATGCATGCTTTATTTGGTAGCTGGAAATGCAATGTGGGAATGAAGGTCAGAATAAAACTTCTGTACCAAAGGTCATACTCCATTCAACACATCATCGGTTTGCTTAAATATCTGATTCACTACTAGTAAAGTCACAGTGTATTCTGGTCTGCTATAACCCCAAGTTATTGAATTTGTACAACCAAAGCATTTGAATACCCTCTCATTTTTTTCATCTCACCTCATTAAATCCTATACTAAATTCCAGAACTATTTGATCTATTCCTGTCACCCAGCTTTTCCTTTATCCACTTATTTTGTAATTCCATTAAAGTACTGTTTGAATTTATTTAGGAAAAACCCTCTTTGTAATAGCAGGTCAGAACCATATGGCCTCAATACTCAATACTTGTATTAATGAAAAAGAAAAAAAAGACAAGCAACATATGACTCAAGAAAATTTCCGGTTTTGTTTTATTTAACTCTACTGAAATATTTTCCTAATATTTTTCTACTGCAATTTAACAACAGGCTAATAACAACCAAATTCCTTTTAATGTTTGCATCAACATGTAATAAAAGATAAATAAAGGGGCTTTTAGCAGAGAATAAAAACTTTATGTTCTCCAAGGCTTGAGTTCAGTGCTCATGGATGCTTATTTGGCTTCCCTAGCCATGAAATGCCAATGTGAAAAGTCAGAAACATTGAGATTTATGCTGCTGTTTTATATCCACTAGTTTTAAAAAACCCATTGAAGCTTTAGAAGAAATGTTTTGATGATCTGAACATTTAGATTATCTCCTGGGAAGTCGAACAGAATCAGATTGCAATGTAACATTAGGTTTCTTAAGGGGCAATTATTTAGTAATTTTAAATATCTTATTGATAGGCATTTTCAGTCTTTTCCCCACTTTTCTTGCACCTCTCTCCTTTTTTCTGCCTATAGTTAGATATGTGCTATAAACACACACACACACACACACACAAAGAAAATGTTGCTTCTCAATATAGGTTTTCATAGTATCCATTTTATGCAATATTGGAGTTCTTACCTTCCATTGGTCAGAACAAAATTTTACTAAGTGGACCCCTTTTCTCTGGCTCCCTGCTGAAAGGATAAACTGCCTATCTTGGAAACATCAAGTAGCAACTTGTATTTTAAACAGTTTGCCAATACACTTGTAGTCATACTTCATATTTAAATCTTGGACATATTGGACTCCATAATTAATGTGTTCCATCAGCAGAAGAACCCAGGGCTCCAAATGATTTAGTGTCATGGGATGATTTTCAGCAATTGAAACCCCTAGGATATGGGCATATTTGTTGACCATATTCAGCTGAATATCTTTATTCTTAGCCCTGGTTATTCATGGCTCATGAGTCCTGAGTAGAGATGACCAGCAGAATATGAGAAACTGGAAATTTCTTCAGAGATGGGGAGTACTGGTCTTTCTAAGTATTTGATTTTTCAGTGGCTTTTAATGTCATCACAGCAATTCTGGCTAAACTATCTAAATTGGATATTAGAGGTATCTTATTGCAGTGATTTGATTTTATAGGGGTGCAAGGTTACTGCAAAAGTAGAAAATGTACAAATATAAATAAAAACTGCAAACACTATTTTAATCTGAGTAAATACTTCTATAGGCATCTGTAGATCCTCCACTGTGATTCTGTGGTCAATATTTTTGCCAGGAAAACCTAGAAAATGCCCAGAGATAACATTTTTCCATTTCATGTAGGGCAGCAGTAGCAAAAAAAAAAAAAAAAAGGAATTATGAATAATAAAAATTTCATTTTCACAAAAGGGGGGGGGGGGTCTGACTGTAAATGAATAGATAATATCAGAAAACTCACACGAGGAAAGTTTTATTAAAAGTGAGAGGAAGACCTTTTGAATGATAGCAACTAGCCACAGAAGACTCTCCTCTGATGTTGTGAACTTTGGGACAACAAGTACATACCTTATTATTCTCTCAATGACTTTTTTAAAAGTTTCAAAAATGTGTATCTATTGTCAGAAAAACCTTGAAAGAGAAATTTAACCTGGGATAAATTTTGACAGTTTTGGACTTATACAGCACAAAATCCACATGTTGTACAGAAATGGTATTTTCTATTCAAAAAGTGCTCTCTTCTGCATAAAAATATCACATGTGGATTTAGAGCAAAAGACATTCCCACAACAGTTTTTTTCTGTTCAAAAAAACTGCAAAAAAATGCTATTTTCTGGCCAAAACTTTCATGTGATAATTTTGTGCAGTTTTTGAAAGCTTTCTCTCAACAGGTAGAAAATTAGTAAAATTACTCAATGCTTTCTATCAAAATGAAATTATATCCATATTTTTAATTCTGGTTTCACTTTGATTTTTTTACATTTTTATTTTAAACATATATTTTGTATCAGATGTTGTTTCCATTGTAGTTCATTTGTTCTGGAGGATCTCAATGAAAAAATAGCCCATTCCTCTCTGTAGCCACATGGGGACCAGAAACAAAGGGCAATAAAAGACAAATAATAAAATGTCAACTCCATTAGCACTTTCCTTGAGATCCAGATTGCCCTTATCCTTTATGAAGTGAATTGCTGTTTTCTTAGACAGAGAACATTAAATTTCTTTTTAAAATCCCTATATTGTTAGATCAAGAACAATTTGTAGATAGGTAAATTCTAATGTATTCTGTTCTTGTGATTTAGGAATCATCTACATCAGTGGTTTTTGGCCTACATCTGGGAACCACTGATCTACATGGTCACCTAACTCTGTGGCTGGGCCAGAGTATTGCTACCTCTGACCAACCCCAGATGAATGGAGCTGCTTACATGCTCCACTCCTGAATTGCAGCAGTGGTGGGAATAGGGTCCAGGCCATCCATTTTTGTCAGATTGGTGGAGTTAACAATTTTTACTCCACATTACAGATGGGTAGTCCCTGGACATCATATAGATGTCCAAGAGCAACTTCTGGGTTTCTAGCCAGTGTAGACAAGCCCAACATTAGCTTGCAAGGATAAATTCTGCTTGGTACTATATTGGTATATACCATGGTAACAAATAGAATTTATTATTATTATTATTATTATTATTATTATTATTATTATTATTATTAGTCTACCTGCATTTTGTCCAGACATGTGCTACTCTGTCCACAGGGGAAGAGGAGGGAAGGAAAATAGGGTCGTAATTAAACCAAGGCAAACCTTTGACTGTGCATAAAAATATGGCTCAGTGCTGCATTCTGCTTGTTATAGAGTGGTATAGTATGGAAGGTCAGAAATCTTGCAGTAGTAGCTGGAAAATCATAAATAACAATATCCTATACTTATAATATTGTGATGGGAATATGCAGAGGGACCACTACATAATGTTATGTCCATATAAGGGAGGGAGAGTGTATGTGTATGTGTGTGTGTGTGTGTGTGTGTGTGTAAGAGAGAGAGAGAGAAAGGGAGAGAGAGGGGGGGGTATGTTCTCACTTTCCCCAAGTTAGAACACTGCTATATATGGGAATTAGGCATGTGCGATCAAGAAAAAAATGGTTCTAAACTCAGTTCAAAAGTAAGGGACGCTGGCGCTTTGTTTCTAAAGTCATTTTCAAATTTTGAAGTAAAATATTTGAAACGTTCAGAATCATCTAAATATTCGTAATTAATTCGTTAATGGTGGACACGCATGCGCAATAGCAAAAAATAGCATGGGGACAATTTAGGGGAGTCTCATGCCCTCATTTTAGAGCTATTCTGGTGAAAATTGCTACAGTGGTAGAATACATTTACCACTGAGAGCTCACCAAATTTCAGAACATTTGCCTTATCCTCTGATTTTTTTTTTGTGAATTTTCATATTTTATATAAAAAACATTTTTAATAATTGCAGAAATCTGTTCCTGATTTGAAAGTCTTATTTCCTGTTTCATTGGGTTGTCTTTACTTTGAAAGTCATTGTTCTACTTTAGAAACTTTGTTTTTGTGGCTGAAACTCTGTTAAATTGGTGGACACCCAGCAAACCATAATGTGCTATCATAGCACGATGTCCCTTGCACAAAGACAAAGTTCTGGCAGTGTAATAAAATTTTGCCATGTTTTTGTGACAGAACCAATTAGGAAGTGACAGTTATCAACCAGGAACAGAAATCGTAGCACACCATCAAACAACTCCTGACAGAGAATAAGTAAATCTGTTCCTGGTTTGAAAGTGTGATTTCCCATTGTTCCACAGGGGGTTTTGGGGCTGAGAGTTTGTGACTTGCCCAAGATCACCCAGTGGGTTTCCATGGCAGAGTGGGGAATCAAGAGAGGGTCTTACTTGAACCCAAAGTAAGGTGGTAATGTGGCTTAGGGATTCCAGCAGAGAGCGCTTCTGGAAATGATGGGTCACACAGTGCCTTGAGGAGGCCAAACAAACAAACAATTTCAAAAGGGGGAGAGGGCTTGAACTCAAAGAAGGATTCTGCTATATGTAATGTGGCTGGGCTCCCCAGACTTGGGGAATCCAGTTGAGAGGATTTCTGGAAATGATGGGACACACAGTGCTTTGAGGAAGCCAAACAAACAAAACAAACATAAAATAAGCCCTTTCCCCTACCCAAAATACCACCAACCCCCACTTTTTTCTCAAAAAACAAATGCTTCTTCTAGCTCTTTGATTTTAAAATAAAATGTGTCAGATATTTAAAATAAGCCCTTTTCCCCTACCACCAACCCCTACCTTTTTCTCAAAAAATAAACGCTTTTTCTAGCTCCTTGATTTCAAAATATAATGTGTCAGATTTTGAAAATAAGCACTTTTCCCTCCCAACCCCCACTTTTTTCTCAAAAAATAAACATTTTTTTTCTTTTACTCCTTTATTTTAGCATTTTAAAAGAAAAAAACAACAACCCCCAACTTCCCAGCCCAGAATGAACATTACAGCAGACACTTTTGAAGGAGGACGTCCAAACCTCTCCCCTTACATGAATGTCACACCGGTTGGTCAGGGAGACAAGCCCAGGCTAGGCTGCTCCTCTCTGCAAACAAAGTTTGGTTGCGTAGAAAATGCTTTCTCATATATCCGGACAAATAACGAGCCCATTAAATGAATGGGCTCCAACGTTTCGAAATCGCGGGTTAATTCTGATGTGCTAATGCACATCGGAACCCCGTTTGCAAATTAGAATAAACACGATTTTATTCTGATTTACGACGATTCCACCCATGCCTAATGGGAACACATACTGGTGCCATTATTTTGATATTATCCCATTCATATGTCCTAGATACTTTTTCTTTATTCTGTTTGAAACACTCTTGCTCCCTCTCTCCCCCCCCCCTCTCTCTCTCTATATATATATCCTTTAGGCATTTGTACTAACTGTTAAAAGCAAAAGCTTTCTACAGTTTCTTGGAACATGCTGTGTTCCTTCTCTTATCAGAATTTCAAGAATGAATCCTGAGAACATAATCCAACATTTCTCTCTTCTTTTCACTCTGATATTCTGATTCTGCCAAGGACTAAATCCACATTTAGCTATCTCTGAATCTCATGATCTTGTTCTTGCATTAGCTGAAGACGTTGGTGGAAACCTATATCAAAACAGGCTAAAAATGATATTTTATATCAATGGGACTTCTTTATTTATTCCAGTCCTGCCTAGTTGCAGTTTGAGAAGACTTTTGCCCTCTCATAAAACCAGTTTCTCAGATTCTATGTCTTTTTATCTGTCTGTCTATCTCATATAAGACTATTTAATTTATATCCCTTCTTTCCTTGCACTCACTAGAGCTGCACAGATTGTCCAGTCTATTTTCATGGATTCAGTGCCTGAGATAAACATAGTAACAGAAAAGATCCAATCATAGAAGTACTGTATATTGTGTCCAGAATTTAGCTCAATGCAGCATAAATAAAACGTAGAAGATATGTAAAATCTAAATTATGCATGTTATTTTTTGGATGTCAGTGTTTTTCTAATTTTTATGCTTCTAAATCTGGCCTGTTTTTTATGACAAGCTTATATATTTTTGTGTATGTTTCACCAACTGACACTTTACTTCATAGAATTTTCTGAGTATGCAGGTATTAGTGAAAGCATTGCAAGCCCAGAAATGTACAGATCTATTTTTTTCTTTTTATTGATAATTTTTATTCAGAATAACTAACACAAAATCTACAAACAGACATAAAATACAAGAAAACAAGCAATAAAACACAAGGCAAACACAGTAGAAATTCATTTTCCTAATTTTAGAACACATTACTACTACCACAACCAGTAAACATTTACAATGTATAGATCTAAAGTACAGATTTCTGACTTTAACTAACATCTGAGTCCAGGGGAAAAATAACCATAATTTTAAATGGAAGATATCTTGCACATAATTCTAACATTCACAGTATTCCGTGTTATTTAGACCTAAATCTAACAATTAGTTCCAGCTATATTTATTTAATAGTAAGTCAAGATTTAAGTGAGTCCCATTGCTTTAATAGAAATAGTATTTAAATAATAGAATCTATGTAGTATTCTTTCTAACTGAGTTGTACTAATAAATCCCACTATAGTCTGTGCTGGTCACGACTCATCTGGTAGACTGCATTGAGTCGCCTCATTTTAAGGAGAATGTAGACATGTTGAAATAGATTTAAAGAAATTCAACAAGGATGATCAGAAATATGCAGAAGAAAACATATGGGGCTAGACCTATTCAACTTTGTGAAGCCTGAGGGGTGACATTCTTGCACTCTTGCAATACCTCAACGACTTTCAAAAGGAGCTGGGTGCAAGCTAATTCTCTGTTGCCTCAAAGGGTAGAACTAGGTCTAAATATTTTCAATTGTATGGGGGTCAGATTTATATTGAACATCAGAAGGAACTTCTTGACAGTGACAGTGGTCATGCAGCACCACTTGCCTGTCCTCACTCACTCTTCCTGCTTGCCACCCTGGGCCCATCACTCACTTTGCAACCCCAATGCCCAACTGCCCTTCCCCTGCAGTTTGGGCACTCAGCTTCTAAAAGGTTCACCATAACTGCTCCATCTGGAGATCCTGTGCTATGAGATTGGACACAATGGCCCTGAGGTCCCAATTGTATGATATTCTTATGAACTGTATGTCACCCTATGTCTTATCCCTATGGCAGATGCATACACAAGCCTTTTTTATATTGTTGTAGCAGATTTAGAAAACAGAGGTCAAAAATTAGTCCTAGGCCTTCCAAGGTTGCCCTACAAAAGCAATTTTATACATTTTTTTGTACAACATACATGGCCAATAATTTGGCTTGCTAGTTTAAGCTCATTTCTGCAAGGAAAAGTGAAATGAGTCTAAAAACTAAAGTAAATGTGTATGAATTCTGCCTAACATACGAGGTAGCACATCCATGAAATATTTCACTTGTCAGTGTTCCAGATCTTTTCAGTGCAAAAATATCTACAGGACAAATTATTCAGATATCATACATTGACACAGATCACTATAAGATCACTCTAAAAACTAATGACCTAAATAGCTAAAGTTGTATAAAATTGAATTGTGTGATAAAGAGAAAAATAATGATAAGTAGGATGAGTGGGAGTGCACAGTTTTCTTGATCTGATAGCTAGCTTGTCAAATAATTTAGTAATAATTTATATTAACTAGATTACACAAGTAATGTTCTTGAAAATAATTACACCTTAAAGACAGTATTGTTCTGTGCTAATTTCACTGGCAAGATAAGCATCAAGTTAAGCATTATGTCACAGAGCTATAGAAAATAATAGATTATTATACCACTCATAGTAACACTAAAATGGAAGGACATAAACATAATAATAAAAATAAACATTAGGAACAATCTACCAACCAATCTTTTGAGGTCCTTCTGATTTCAACTGAAAGTTCTCAGTATGGGCTAGCTCTTTCATTCAAATCAATGGGACTTTAAAGTGCTTGACAATCAGAATAAAATCTTGTGAAAATAAAACTGAGCAGACACACAGATAAAAATAGTGTTTAAAATAACCAACGTCCTCTGCTTTATACATTCATGAGATTAAACTTTGGGGAAAAAATATTTTTGAACCACTGTTCTCAAAATCCTACAGCAGCCAGTTTTTATGCTGGCTAAAAGATTATACAAGTCAGAATCCTAAAAAAAAAAAATAATGCTATGTAATAACGTTACAGAAATCTCTTGAACCCTGCTGAAACCAGAAATCTATGGGTAAATGTGGACTAAGCTGAGCTCTTTTCAAGCAATTAACATTTCCAATGCTGAGGATAATAATAATGGAAGAAGTATATAGTAATCTAGAAAGATCACATACAGAAAAATGATCTCATGCTCCAGAAATTACTTAGAGGTAATTTTATACCCTTATGTACAAATGCCAGGTATAATAATGAACTACAAGCAAATTATTAGTTTAATGGTAAAATTGTGAATTACAAGAGAAACAGTATCTGATCCAACGTTTAGGATACTAATGAAATGTGCATATTCTTTCCTTAATACCATTTCCATTTACAAAGGAAAGCATAGTTGTCATTTAGGCCACACTATTCCATTAATATTTTCTGATAGCTCATGGGGCAAAATGAATCTGATCACACTGACTTAGGTCAGATTTTCCCAATGATAAAAAAAGGTAAAGGCAAAGGTTTTCCCCTGACATTAAGTTTACTTGTGTCCCACTCTAGGGGTTGGTGCTCATCTCCATTCTAAGCCGAAGAGCCGGCGCTGTCCATAGACACCTCCAAGGTCATGTGGACAGCATGACTGCATGGAGAGCTGTTACCTTCCTGCCAGAGCAGTATCTATTGATCTACTCACATTTGCATGTTTTTGAACTGCTAGGCTGGCAGAAGCTGGGGCTAACAGTGGGAGCTCACTCCACTCCCCGGATTCAAACTGCTAACCTTTCAGTCCACAAGTTCAGCAGCTCAGCGGTTTAACTCACTGCACCACCAGGTTAAACCATAGATCTCCAGAAATTCCTGAACTACAACCTCTGCCATTCATAACCATAAGATCACTAGAGTATCAATACAGAGAAGCAGAGTCAGAAATGTTGATCTGTTCTGTGACACACTTTCTGCCATATTCTTTGTCCTTCTTCTTCACATAGGAGGCACTTTTTGACAGAGGCATGTATGTTTATTTGCACATAAATTATACTGATAAGTAACAATTACTTATCAGTAAAATCTACAATTTAAACAAAAAACATTTGGACAGGACATTCTCAGAGTGCCATTAATATCAGCCACTAGATGCCTCTTCCAACAATTTTGTTTAAATGAGGAAATATCATTTTTTTTTAACAAGTGGAATGGAAAAGAAAAAAAATTCATGCTATTTTTCTTAAATATTTTAAATCAGGAATGTTTCTAGTTTATGCATATGTACTATGAAGATAAGAATTTCTTCTCCAGGAATTAGTCTGTTGTTTAGAAAAAGGAGATAAGCACCCCTCTATCATGTCTCAGCCAAGCTATATCCACAACACCCTGAAAGATCCAAAGCGAAGAGGCTACTCTGCCAATTTAAGCTTCCTGTATGTTTTAGCAGGGTTCCAAATTATGTGGAGAACTGATCATGCCACCTTTTCAGCTTTTTAATACATAAAAGGCCTTTAATACATAAATGGTAGGAGAAAGAGCAAGAACAATAGCTACACACTTCCACTAATGTGACTGTAATCTTGTCAAAGGAAAATGCCCCACATGGCAAGCTTTTCCAACAGCCAAATGTAATAAGCATTTATTTGTCTCTTCCTTAGTTGAGCAATTTGATTTCAGTTTATTGAGTGATTTCCTTTCTTTATCCATCACCTGCTTGCTTTCATTGTGTGTTCAGCAGTGACTGAAGCAATATTTGGCAATAATGACAGAAACTGCATTTGTCCGAATAAAAGAGGCTGCAACTTTTTATTGGTTAAAGAGACAGAGGCTTGGCTCCTGCATGGGTCCAGATCCAGGCATCAGTAACTTATTCACACACACACACACACACAGTTGACTAATGGAATCCAACTCACCTAGCCAGCCTGCTATACCTTTGCAGAAATAGTTTGAATTCCACATGGGCTTAAGCCACTACATGGCCCTTCTGATACCTGGGGGTTAGAAGAACCACCTGTCTCCAAACTGGATATGTCTCGGATAAAAACACATCCAGTGTTCTATTACAGCACCCTTAAATGAATTATAAAAATTAATATATACTGCAAAAGCATGAACAAGAATAGGAACACTATGGACAAAACTGTTCTGACAGTTAAGAGGAAAACAGGAGACTGGTCTCAGCCAGGTTGCTGACTGATTTCAAGCCCACCAACAAACCAATAAGAAGACCCTGATTTGTTTTCCTGGATTTTCCCAGAACCCGGGAAACTACTTCTGAGGGAAAAAAGACTTCATTAGTGGAGCAAAACAAGCCCTTGCCACACTCTGCATTACTGTGACTTTCATGGAAATATAAAGCGGGGAGGGGTATCAATAATCATCAGTTCCCTATTGAAGCAGAATATATTTCCCACAGTTAAAACATTTCTGTCTGATATCAATCTGATTTTACTTAAAATGCCTCCAATGAAGGTCTCAACAAATTCCCAGGATAGTCCATTTCACTTCATTACCATCAGGAGGTTCCTCCTAATGTTTAGTAAAAGTTTCCCCTTCTCTCTTTAGATGCATCCACACTATAGAATTATGCAGTTTGACACCAATTTAACTGCCATGGTTCAGTGCTATACAGTCATAGAAATTGTAGTATATTACTAGGTCTTTAGACGCTCTGCCAAAGAGTGCTGGTGCCTCAAACTACAACTCCCAGAATTCCACAGCATTGAGTTGTAACAATTAGACTGGTATCAAACTGCATTAATTTTCCAGTGTAAATGCACACTTTGCTGTTATTCTTACACAGTTCTTGGTGGGTTTGGAGTTTTCATCTTCATTAAAATTGTTGTCAGAATTACCAATGATTTATGCTATTTCTGATCCATTCAGTATCATATCAAGTTTTCTATTCCTAATAATGCTTTCAAGTTTTTAAACAAAATGAATTGCAAAATATATTTATTATCTAACTGCTGTACTTAAAAATATTTTCTGCTTCAAAATATCTGACTAATCTTCCACAGTACTAGTGAGGGTTAACTAAGATGAGTCTGTGACAGCCCTGATTCAGTTTCTTATATTATTAGAGTACAATTTATGGATTAGTTCCATTAAATTTGAATCAAATTGTATGTAAAGAATGAATTGATTTTAGAAGTTCCTTCAATTGCTGAAGAAACCAGATGGCAATGGAAAGATGCCAATTATGGGATTATACTATAACTGTACATGATATTTTTCTGGAAAAATGAAATATCTGAAAAGTATTTTAACAGCAGGTGCATTGGTATTTTATATTTTGTAACAAGAAAAAACAGTCTTTACAACTTAATTTATCCATACCTCACAACCTCTGAGGATGCCTGCCATAGATGTGGGCGAAACGTCAGGAGAGAATACTTCTGGAACATGGCCACACAGCCCGAAAGACATACAACAACCCAGTCTTTACAACAGCTTACAGACTGGCCACTTTCCACTTCATTTCAAAGGAGATTCAGCTATATATGAATCATATTGTTAGACCCATTGAATCATTGCGATTTTCCAACACATTGACTTGTGTAGATAACAATTGATTCAATAGATATATTCTTGTTGGGACTAAACAGTACAATTCAGACCAAAAAGATATTTACTGACAAGGCTGGTTCAATGCATGTTGCTGTCTGAAGAGAAGAACATATACAAAACCTATCTGGGGTGGCAACTGAATATTTCAACACTGATGGTGAGACATCATCTAACAGCACAACTGAAAGTAGTAGGACACCTAACAAAGCTCTTCTCCTTCAGAGCATTTGCCACCTGAGGTAACCACCTCACCAGTGATACGAAATACCCTGTTGCCTTAGAAGTTAACTAATTATGTTTTTAATGTCATTCAAAAATAAATGTTCAAAGGATTGCTGCCACAATATCCCAGCATGCATTGTGCCCAAATAAGAATCAGTGGGCTTTTTCCTTTCCACTCGTCTATGACATGCTGTTTTGAAAGCACCTGATGGCAGAGAAGGAGAGGAACTCTAACACAGAGATGCACTCAAGATTTCTGCTAATGAAAACTTTATTAGGTTTTTCACTATAAACCTTCCACCAATCACTGGATGTAAAAATGACAACAATAAATGTACTTTGAACCAATAAGACAGAGGATTGTAATTTGTATCAATCATATTGTCTATACAGTGTCAATATCTGTAAACAGAGAGCATGTCAGATCTGGGATTTTTCCTGGTATCCAACTGAAGCAATAAAGCAATAAAATACTCTGCCCTCATCTCTGTGTGTCTTGATTGGAACCAATTGGAGCTGGTATGCCAGGACAAACCCCCAAGATTTCAGACATCACTATGTGCCTTATCACACTAAAGCTGAAAGAATAGACAAAGAATATATCATCCTATCTGAAATCCTATGGCTGCTTCTTGTAGAATTCTGGGGCTTGTAGTTTAATGAGACCCAGTACCTCTCTGGCTGAGCATTTTAAAGGCCCCTCCCCTAAACTACAAGCCCCAGAATTCTGTAGGAGGCAGCCGCCGGATTTCAAATAGGATGCAAACTCTTTGCCTACTTTTTTCAGCTTTACTGTGATATCGGCCAAAGTCTTTCTTTTCTAACTACTTATCAATTTGAGGTTACAACAGGAGCTAATAGTAATAAAGTATATATTTATGCTGTGTATTTGAGATAGGAATTGTGCAGTCAATCAAATATTAATTAATGTCTTATGGCATCATGTGGGATTTTAAAGGCACCAGATCCCATGTGATCTTGGAAAGTAAGTGAATCAGCTCTGGTTAGTACTTGAATGGGAAATCACCATTAACCTTCCCTCATCCCAATTCTTCTTCATGCACTGCACAAAATTCACTTTAAGGAAGCTCTTACTGATGCACAAAATTGGTGTGCTCCCCAGATTTGGACTGGGAATGAAAGTGGAAGCAATTGTGCTTTCACAGGCATCAGATTAGTCTAGTTTTCTTGATGGGATGCAGAGAAAGCTAAACAGAGAATAAAAACATCTGAGGAATTCCTAAATTTGAGCATTTATTAACTAGTAGTATATGCTGTACAGTAGCCTTGTGTACTATGCAAAGGATCCGTTCCAGGACCCTTCGTGTAATATGATTTTTGTGTAATCTGGAACCCTATTTTTCTTACCTGAAATTAATGTCTTGGGCTTCTAGGCTTTATTTCATAGAAAGTAACTGGCAAAATCACCTCTGAATATGCCTTGCCTAAAAAAAAACCCTATGAAATTCATGGGAACTTCAAGTTGACAAGCGGTTTGAAGACACATATACACAATGTCTCATGGTGGCCATCCTGATGAGCTATGCTCCTGGGACACAAAGCAACCTGGAATGCTGAATTTCCAGTCCACTCATCTGACTCACTGAGTGTGACATCAAAGTATAAAAATTGTATGCCCTCATTACCCAGATCATTAATTTACCATCACTTGTTTTAACATGCACATATAGCGCCAGCTTTTGAGGTCCAAAACTATTCTCCTAAGGCTCATATTTAAGTTTTAGATTGACATCTCAGACAGCTTTTTTGGCAGATCTAGGCTACTAACTAAATCATCCCCATATGACTGGACAGCTTAAAAGCTTCACCCTTCTGGACACAGTTTTTCTTAGAGCTTGACATTTTTTTCCATATTGACATTCCCCATGTGTTCAAAACTTACTCCATGAGATGTATTTTTAATGGAGGCTCAGCGCTTCATTCTGAGCATCTGGGCAATTTGATGTCTTTGTGTGGTTGCCAAACGAACCTCTTTGCATCCAACTCTTCTTTATCATGTCCATAAAACTGCTTATGTTTCACAGTTCTGCCAGCATTCTTGAGAATGAGCCTGTAAGTAAGTGAAATTAACATTTATGCTGAAACAATGACTGGAAAGAACTTATTCTGTGATTAATAGCAAACATATCTACATGAGATTCCAGTTGCTTGATGTTAAAGATAATAAAAATGAAAAAGATGTCCATATTTAAAAGAAATGCCACTAGCGTGTATAATTAAGGAAAAATGTTATATTTTAATTTATCAGAGCTATCTTACAATTCTCATCCTTCACCTCAACACAGTCCATTTAACACATATTACTTCAAAAAGGCAAGTCATAAACTATATATGGAAAAAAGTAAATGAAGGCTATAAAAATGAAACTGGACAATTCTTTGGAAAGAAATTTCAGACTTTGGTAAAGGCATGAAATGTTGTTTAGGAAGATGAACACTGGATTGAACATTCTAAACTCTAATTTAGTTGTTTATCGGCTGATAGACCAATTTTGAGTATAAAATGAAAGTTAGGGATTTTATGAGCCTACCATAAAGTGTAATCAAGTTTCATTATTTCTCAGTCCCATAACATTTTACTCTTTTCTAATTAGACATAATTGCCATTCTGTCATGTTGCTAGCTATTGCTGGAGTAGTAACACCACTCATTTGGACAACTACAGTAAGAAGGAAACCATTAGTAAGTTCTTCCACCTCAGTAGGTAATACCAGTGCATAGGTACTATCAAAGTCAATGTCTGAGCTCTAGTATTACCTACTGAGGTGACAGAACTATCCATTATTAAATTAATTAATTATAACAGAAATAATTGCTTACAAGCAAGTCCCTACATAGAGTTGGTTCTCAAAACTAAGCAAAGCATGTGCCTCTAGTTGCATTAAAAATCTGTATGTTTTTCAATTATTAATGCAATGCAGAGCATGAGCTAAGTGCTTGAATCATGATACCAAGATACAATATACCGGCTTTCATGTAGTGACATTGCAAATGGCGCAAAAAGTTATAGGTACATAAGGAATATTACACAATGAAGTCATCCTTCATTAAACTACATTACAGCCAAAACCTTCAATACTAGGATGTCATTACCTTCATTATATGAAGTTATTTATTATGCAATATTATTCCTTCATTATTAGAGGAAGGAATTATATGTAATTTGAATTTCTTGTAAGAAACAGTGTGGCACAGTAGTTTGGGCATTGGCCTGTGACTCTGCAGACCAGTGTTTAAATCCCTTCTTGGTTATGGAAACCCATTGGATGACATTGAGCAAGTCACACTCTCTCAACCTTGGAAGAAGGCAAAAGCAAACCTCCTCTGAACAATAAAACTCCATCATAGTTTCACCTTAGGGACACCATAAGTTGGAATCTACTTGAAGGCACAGTATTTGAAATGAGTTACTTCTGGGCTCTGAACACTTTTGTTGTTATTCTTACGATAAAACCACAATTGTTGGAAGGCATGTAGGATTTTTATACATATTCAGGTGCGTGAGATCTGAATTGGAAAAATCAGGTTTGAAAACTATTAGGGCAAATTTCCCAACTGTCCCTGTTGCTGAATGGACTGCAGGACTAGATATTACCTGAAAGCCTATCAGCAAAAAAAAAAAAGAGAGAGAGAGAGAGAGAGAGAGAGAGAGAGAGAGAGAGAGAGAGAGCAACAAACATTCTTTGTATGCAGGAGAATACATTTCCATTTCATTGTCTGGAATCTTCCCCTCTTCTCTTCAGCATCCCTCCTTCTCATGACTTAGCCCACTCTACTCAATAGGACCTTAACAGGGTAAGTGTGGGGTTGATTTCCACATTCCATATCTGAATTTTGACCTTCTTCCCTTTTTCATGATATTTGTCTGATTTTACATATATATAGTATTTGACTTGATTGTGCAGTTCCCTTGCTTATTTCATGATATCCAATCTTTCCAGCTTTGTTGGGTTGCTTTTATCTTTAAATGTCCTTTGTAACTTTCCAGTGAGATCATGCTTTTCATAACATTCAATTTCTGGAATCATGGGGATTTTATAATATGGAAGATGTAGAGGGTATAAAATGGCCTGGTACTCTTTTGCAAATTAGAAATTTGGGGAGTAGAAGAAAGCTATTTTCAGTTGACTGTAAAAATGCAGTAGAGTGTTTAGAGGCGAGTCTTCTTCTAGATTTGCAAGAACGGTATTATGAAAATGACAGGTCCAAGAATGCTTACATCCCTGTGAAGAATTTCCATTGTCTGTGCAAAATCTTTTGTCCTAACTGTGGCTGTTTTAACTTAATTATTCAGAGACCACATCCAGAGCTGCTACCAGAAAATTATGATGGGAGAAATAATAGGACAACACTGAATTTCACTAGAAAAGAGAGAAAATAGCCATTAAAACCCATTGTGAAAAATATCTGGTGGGCAGAGAAATAGAGCACCCTACATTGCAAAGTATTTCTTACAAAATATGTATTTTAGATAATTTTTACTTACAGGCATTATGCAAAGATTGGCCAATTTTCTTTCACATGACTTTTTATCAATGTTCTTAGTTCTAGCTGGTAGCAGCTGCAGCCCTTGAAAGTTTACTGTGGTGAGATGATATGAAACAGTTCATTCAAACCTCCCTCTTGTGATCACCAAAAAAAGTGTTTTCTCAGTGTCCTAAAACTGAAATGCTGAAGAATTGTTCATGTTCTTCAGAATTTTTTCAATGCCACTTTAAAAAAGAATCCTGACATGTAATGTAGACCACATGGCTCATAAGTAAAGATTATAATTCTGGGAAAAGTTGAAGACTGTAGAAAAATAGGGAGATCACATTGCAGATAGATTGAATCAATCAAGGAAGCCACAGCCATGGGTTTCCAAGACCTGGCAGAACCGTTAGTGACAGGAACTCTTGGAAATCTCTCTTTCATACACTTATTATAAGTCTAAGCGAATATGATTGCAATTAACAGCAACAACAAGATACGGTAAAGCAGAAGTTGAGGCTTACAGATCTGGTCTATGGAGAACACGGCCTACAAGCAAGTAATCTGTTCTCAAGGAAAGGAACCCACCCCACTATCTTTAATCAACGATTCCCTATATTATTTATTTATTTATTTATTTACAGTATTTATATTCCGCCCTTCTCACCCCGAAGGGGACTCAGGGCGGATCACATTACACATATAAGGCAAACATTCAATGCCTTAACATAGAACAAAGACAAAGACAAAGACAAACACGGGGCTCCGAGCTGGCCTCGAACTCATGACCTCTTGGTCAGAGTGATTTGTTGCACTGGCTGCAGCTGGTTGCTCAACAGCCTGCGCCACAGCCCGGGCCCCTATATTTCTTTCAGAGCCCAGAATCAGAGAGAAGACAGTGGAACAGGGAGGTTTTCAGAAAACCTTATCATCCCAGTTCTCCACCTTTTGTCATAGACAAATGGAAGAGGGTGCTGTTGGTTCCAGGTCCCAAACTGTAATGAATTGGTGTTGGGTCATCAATCTCACATTATAAATAGCAACAAGGAGACAAACCCAAGTTTGTTATTATTAAATCAGTATACCAAGAATGTTGACATTTTTTGGAATCATATCAAGAGTTAGCTACTTGAAAGACCAATTGCGATAGTCAAAGCTTTCTTGAAAGACAATATGTGCATTACTACCAATATTCCTTTAGGAGGTGATGTCACAGATAAGGGTTTAGAATTTCCAGAAGAATTGGCAAGAATTCATCTAATGCACATTTTAAATGCATAAGGGATACATAACATAGTCACTAGGCATTTGCTCATTAATCAAACAGACTGGCAGCAATTATTATTATTATTATTATTATTATTATTATTATTATTAGGATGTCGTTTTCATTTGTAGCTGAGCATGGTCAGCTTATGATGAAGGGGTGGATAATAATATTTACATTTCATAATGCCAGGAAACTGCTCCTATGGACTCATCTATAATGACTATTTAATGCAGTTCAAAGCTAGCTTCAAACTGTGGTAGCTAGGCAATGAATGCCCCCAAAAGCATGTGAAAGAAAGCCTTTAATGCTCATTGGTGCTCTGTTGTTGTGTAATCACCATCCAAGCCTCAAACTGGTTCCAGGATTTCCTATGTAAACCTGTGCACAGTGCAACCACTTTCTTCAATACGTCAGGCAGAGCGCTGTATTCTTAAGCGGAGGGAAGCCCCTCTGTTGCCCCTCCCATCCCACTCAGTGAGTGGTTGACATCAACTAGAGCACACAACAAAAAGATAGATTGGGGTGTCATAGCTGACAACAGATGCAACACTAGGGGAGAGGATGGCAGGACTGCCACCACAAGTCCCTGGGCCACCTAAGCTCAGGGACTGCAGCATAGCAGTCAAGACAGTTGCTGCCAGTTCCACTTAGGAACTGGCCCAGCTGTCCTGACTGCTCCTGACTCAGAAGAGAACAAGGATCAAAGATACAAGTTTTCCACATTAAGGTGGCCTTGTCCCAGTTAAGCACTGTGTCGCATTTAGCCACCGCAGAACTGATCCATACACACATCAACCTAGGTGGTCATTGTAGATGCACCTTGTAAAAGTGTTAGTACCTTCTAGAACAGTGGTTCTAAACCTGTGAGTTCCCAGATGTTTTGTCCTACAACTCCCAGAAATCCCAGCCAGTTTACCAACTGTTAGAATTTCTGGGAGTTGAAGGCCAAAACATCTGGGGACTCACAGGTTGAGAACCACTTTTCTAGAACAAGGGGAAAGGGATATTTAAATATGTGAAAAGATCAGCTGATTTTGAAAGGATGTAATTGGGCATATATCAGCCCAGAAAACTAATATGTGTGGAGGAACATTCCAATTATTGTGCAGGACCTCAATGAACAACAGCTTTAATAAAGAACTGCTTAAGTCAGCTTCAAGTGGCTAAGAGGTTTGAACTAATTTTGCCTTTGCCTTGGGTTTTATTTCTGCCTCCTATTTAATATCTACAATCAGTAAACAATTGTTTCAGTGCACTGGTTATTATGTTTCATATTCATATTGATATCCACTAATTGCTAGTTTACACGTTTTCTGATTACAAGTTTGTTGGCTTTTCTACGCCCTTTCTCTTCTGGCATCAAGCTGTTTCTTTCTAACCTCCATCTGACCTTTCACTATGCACAAGTAATTTGTAAATAAAGCTAAGTTTATATTTTGCAAAGGAAACTAAGGTTATTTCTTTAGTAAATCATGTGGAGTATAGAAATTGAGACTGTTTGATGTTCAGCTTCTGCCCTGTCTAATTGATTACCCTGCTGAAAGGATTTCCCAAATCAGTACTTCTAAGGTAAAATTTTTAACATTAAAGTGTTTTATTTTAAGAATTTATTTTAATAATACTTTTCACATTTTTTTAAAAAATCAAAAGCCTCAATAACCTGAGGGCCCTTCCAGACAGGACCAAGAGAAACTGGGATTTTAAACATATGCCCTCTCAGGTAGACCAGTTTCCTGCCCCCTGTTTTCCCTCTAAACTTACCAGAGGGTTCTGGCTGCATCCTCAAGCTCCTCAGAGAAAGCTTTGGAGAAGGGAAGGCAGGATGGGTGTGCCATCCCACTCGTTCAGGCTCTTAGAGCCCGAAGAAATGGGATAGTAAAGGGGATTGACTCCCGGGATCATGGATAGTGGTTCTGAGAGTGAATCCCCACAGTAAGGTCCAGATCTTTCCAGGTGTTTTTTTTTAATCCAGAGTAAACTGGGAAATCCCAGTTTCCTCTGGATTGATCTGGATTAACCTAAGGTGTCATTTGAACACCTCAGGTAAATCCACAACCCATAATGGGTTTTGGGCCTACGTAGATAGGGACTGATACTTTATAGCTGTAATTGAATCAGGGTGTGCATAAATCTAGCACTGATTTGGGGGTATGCATCCAGTTTCATAATTACAGTTGCCCAACTTAAGCCACAAAGGTTTTGAAAACCCAAAGGAAGGAGGCCAGATGAAGCTGGGGGGGGGGGGGGGTGGCTGATTTAACCCTTCCCTACTGCATGTGACAAGTGGTAGAGGAACCTATAAATAGGGTTTGTCCCTCACAGCATCCTCCTTTTTCAACTTGCACTAGCAAGAGGTGAGGAATGCTGTCAGTGGCAGTCCAAAAACATCTGGAGGACAAAACATTTCTAACCCTGGGTAAGACCATAATTCCCACTACCTGGATTGAACCATTGAAATGTGGGAACTACTCTTCCAGACTCCTAACATTCCTTCATTCTATTCAAGCTCTTGACTAAATTATTTAACCATGTTCAATACCAAGGGTCTCAATATTTTGGCCCAGTTTAGAGGCTTGTATATTTGTTGCATACTGTATGGCACAAACCAGGTAGTCTTTAATACCCCACCCCCTCTGAGCATTATTGATTGTGTGGTTTTTGTGCATACTGATATCATATTGTAATATTACTGTTCTATTTTTATAGAACATAGGAACCAATGGGTAGTGCAGATAGAAGCTTCAACAAATTGTGGAATTTCCTCAAATGGGGAAAATTGTCACTAGTAACATCACATGTAAATATTTTTATTAATCACCAGAAGGACCTCATCAAGATAAAAATCCTTACACATTTCCATTCTAGAAAGGATGGTAAAACAAGACATGTTACTTGTGAACATATATTGAAGGAAACCTCATTCTGACAAGATTTTGCAACTCTTTTTCATCCTCTAATTCATGGGTCTTTCAAAAAGTAAAATATAGACATCAAAGTGGACTTCAAAACTAGATAAATGCACTCTCGGTCTCGTGCTTTATTTGGAAGCCCTGGATAATTGGGAAGTATCTGAAGAATTTTAGACTCTTATCCACATCATTTATTTCTGTTCTTCACACATGACTGACTTACAAAGCAAAAACTCTACGGGCATCATTTTGGGAGTCCCTGAGCAACACATCCTGTCCTGCAGTCTGTTGGTATGGAGAATATCACAGCTGAGTCGGTGATTATGATCTCCATCTTACAGAGACAGAAATTACTAACATCTGTTTGACTTGTAAGTATTGATAGCCTGTTTAGAGGCTTATCTTAGCCGGAAACCTTTGGCTGTTTTCTTTTCATATTGCACTCTGGAGAGAATCTAAAATTGAGGCCATCAAATCAGAAAACTCATTAAAACTGTTTCCCCTTTGTTCAAAACTGAAAACTTAAAAAAAAAACAAGCACAGCCCTGTTATTTTTACTTTACTAAAGTAAACTTTTTTGGGAGAGGAACTTATTCCACAGGTTTCTAATTTTAAAAATATATTGAAAGGTATCCTCTAGCAACTTGGAACCTGATGGAGAAAAATAAATTTCTAGCACAAGCTTTTGTGGACTCTAATCCACTTCATCATATCCAGGGGTCCGTCTTTCTCTCATTTGGTTTTAAAGGTGCTACAGGATTCCTTATATCTTATTATGTAGACACAAACAAACCTGTCTATGTCTCTGAAAGCCTCTAATTTGGTATATCCAAAAGTAGACTTGTGGCTCACTTCTTCTACCACCTTATTTAATATTAAAACATAAACTGCCATGGCAAATCAGGCCAATTGTCAAACTACAAGATCTACCACAAGAAATGATACATCACATGGTTTGCAGGTAAGAAGGGACTCTGGGAAACATTTTATGTACTGAAGTAAGCTGCTGGAGTAAATGGTATTTGCTGAAGGAACTAAAGTGTCTGCTATTCAGTTTGTTGGAATGTTTTCTGCTCTACCATAAATAAATACATTGTTTCTCTTGTTTATAAATAAGAGGGTGTTTTTTTTAAAAAAAAACCCAATTTATCCAGCTCTTGGTGTAAAGGACCATTAAACAATTTCCTATCTTAAGACGGAAACTGCAAGCAAAAGGTTTTTGAATTATGCATAAGTCAGTGCACAAAACTAAAAATATATTTAGAAAAAAAATGTAGAAATGCATATATTAAAGAAAAATATGTCCTTTAGGAAAAGTGCATACCACAGAAAGCAAATTTCTCTGGAGAGAAAAGATCCAAACTACAGATTATTCCCCTGCTCCTGTCTTTTCCAATCTGACCATTAGTCCCAGGGCACCCCTCCTTCCAATTTAACTTGAGCCCAATGCCCCCTTTCCCTTTCATACCCACCACAATTAAGAGCCAGCCTGGCTCATTTATCTCTTATCCACCCCACTCCCCTCTGCATGTCCTTTCAATGAATTGCTAGGGCTGGTGAGAGAATGAAGTTCCAGCCCTCTGAGAATAGGTGAACTGTCCAAGTGTGCTGAGTTTACACATATGCCTTGGTAGGAAATGGGGGAATCTGCAGCAATGGAAATAGGAGAGAGATTACAAAAAGTACGTTAAAACTATGCTGGCATAAATGTGGAGAAATAGGAACCTTTACACATATGTGATGGGACTTTGATAAAGTACAAAACTTTTATAAAAAATAAAAAGTAAGATGGAGGAAATATTAGGGATAAAATTAGAGATAAATTAAAAAAAACTTTTTTACCCAGAAAATAGAAGAAAAGGGTGGGAATAAAAAATGGGCTGATATTACAAAATAAATGATAGAAGCTGCATAAGACCACAGAAAATAGGAAATAAAAAGTGGTATGAATACTTAGCAGACTATATGCTGCAGGATGATATTATGGAAAGGAGAATTAAATACACAATCAGGTACCTAAGGGGAATTTGGTCTCTAAATGAAAAGAGCTGGCAGCCAGAGTAAAAGGGAAAGCAAAATTTAAAGAACTGAATCAGACCACCTTCATAATAGAACAAATAAAATAATATTTTTAAAAGAAGAAAGGTACAACTGTTCTCGGAGAGAGGGGAAAAAGAGATAGATACAAGTAGTAGGCAATTATAGCAATCAAAAGGCTAAGAGTACAGGACAGATTAGAATGGTATGACTAAATATGTGAAATAACTTTGTCTTTTCCTTTTTTCCCAGTAATGCAAATACGTAATGTTATGCTATACATATATAATCTAATTTTTAATTTTTTTAAAGGAAATGGGAGAGAGAATCTGAGTGTAGATTTTGATGACCAAGGACATGCGGAAAAAAGTGTATTTTGTACAACACCTTTTCCACCTCATACAGTCCATATCCATGGATTCTGTATCCATGAATTCAACCATCCACAATTTGAAAGTAACCCCGCCCCTCCTCCAACAAAAAGTTCAATCAAAGCAAACCTTGATGTTGCCATTTTATATAAGGGATGCCATTTTACTATGTCACTGCATATAACTGGACTTGAGCATCCATGGATTTAGGAATCCATGGGGGTGAGGGTGGTCCCAGAACCAAGGGTCCATTGTATTTCAGTTATTTATTGCTATCTACTCCACTAATATTAAATACTTTGTATTGTTTTATAGTGCTGTTTTGCTTTGTGTCTATTATGCTTTATTCAGTCCATTTAATGGGCATGATAAGGCAGTGTTTCTGAGAATTTTCAAGAACTCTGCCTTATGGTATATGAGATAGTGTTCTGGTACATCCCACTCATTTATTCCCAGTAGAGACAGAAGGGACCAAGGAAGCCATGGTCCTTTCATAATTGTGCTTGACATCAGAACCTGGCAGTGACATCCTCTCACCTTTTTATTGCAAGTTTATTTGCCAGGTTTACTGTGAGAGAAAAACAAGAATACTGGGTTCAGATGTTAGAACAAGCAAAGTACAAATGAAAGGTCCATTTTTTGTTTAGCCATTTCTACTCAAAGTGTTGGATAAACATTCAGCAGCACAGGGCTATTAAAATATAAAATAAGCTTATTTTATTACTTGCCTTTTGATGGTATACAAATACAGTCACAATTTAATCTGGAAGCAGAAAAAATTAAAAATTAAAAATTGGAGGGGAGAACATAAGATAAAGCTATATTAAAGATTGCACAGGTCTGATACCAAGCTCCATAATAATCACACTCAATCTCTTTGAATGCAATGCTCTGCATGTGCTCTGATCATTACCAGAATTCCCTATTTTTCCAATACTAAACTGAGATTATTATTTAAAAAAAAAAACAATGAAAAGCATGATTGTAGAGTTGCTGATCCAGCACTTAGTCATATGATTTAATGGGTTCTGAAGTCCTGATAACTGAAACCAAGATCGTTTTATTCACATGCAGTCCTTATAAATAAGATTGTGTTTGACCACTTAAAACAACAATTTGAGAACTTTAGCCTGACAGTAGGCACGACTGACTGACTTTGCAACTTTCAAACAGTTTACAGCTTGTGAGCCACAATGAATCAAGCTGAGCTATACCAGATGGGATCTGGTACTACAATGTCTCATTCTTTGTCCAGTCCATGGTATTTCCTTTCATTTGACAGTGAAAAGCTCAACTGAAAAGTCTGGAATATTTTTTTAAATGGTCACTAAGCATCTGGATTGATTTTTTAAAATCTATTATATTCTAGGAAAAAATTCATCTTGCGGGCATTTGTTTTAGTATTTAAATAGAAAAAAATAAATTAAAACCAGAAACTATTGTGTTTCCAAAAACCTAATCTGCATTCTGATAACAAAAGAGGTTAGAAATTTAGGAGGAAACCACATCTAAACAAACTCAGCAGACTATTTAACATATGCTGGCTGTATTTTAATACACAAATGTTTATATATAAACATGAAACATTTGCTAAACTTAGTGTCAGATAGTGCTTTCAAAATGCTGAATTGACAGATTATTTAGGAGAGCTTTTTAATTGTTTTTTATAGTTATCATTTCTGTCATTAGCAGGGGAAACTGACAAATTATCAATGACATATTTATGCTACCACTGGCTTCTGCTGGCAGACAAAATAGGGGATCAACATTATTATATGACAATATATAAAAAATATTTTGTTTGCCATCTGCTTGTTTACATTGAGAGCATAAGTTATGAAGTTTTCAAATGTTGACATTGCATCCCTTATAAGCAAAAAATGGCATGGATGCAAGGGGCTGGTCTAGCATAGGTTTATGTAGCAATTTTCATGATAACAATAATTTCATCTTGTTCTGATTATTGCTTTGCACTCAACCAAGGGAAATGCTTACAAGTCACAAGTTGCTCATTTTCAATTTTTCTATTAGGTGATCTGTTTGTTTTTTTGTTTTTTTTTTTGGGGGGGGGGTTAGTGCTGAAAGTTCTAAAAAGCTACAGTCTTCCCAAAAAGGAATGAATGAATGTTTTGAGAAAAACACTGGTGAAACATAACAAATGGGATAGCTACAACTGATTCCAATAAATCTAACAAAATGGGGTCTTGAAGAATAATTTCAATCACTATATCTTAATTATACACTTGGTATGCTTGTTACCACTACAGGTGCCTGACTCTTGAGAATACAAATCCTTATCTGAATGAGTTGTTTGTGGATTAATTAATGCAACTTCCAGCTGTCCTATTTTGCTTGACAAGGTAATGTGAATGCGATCTGCACACTGGAGCTAACCTAAAGAACAAATGTATACACATTTCAGCCATATTTCTGTAAGTTACACATACAGGCCTAAGACCAAAATAGAATATGTACATATGTTTCTCGCGCTCTTTTTCTTTTTGGTCCTTACAGAATTTGGTATTCTCTTTATTCATATAAAATTAACAAAGCACCTTCCCTCCCAGAATCACAATTTTGTTGCAATACCTTCTGCATCATGGCTTTCAGTGGCTGGGGTATTGCTGGGAATTAACAAAGCCTCATAGCTAGATACTTTTTTGATCAATAGCCATAACCAGACAAAGAACAGTGGTAGCATCTTCTGAGACCACTCTGGCAGATCTTGGCAGATGATGTCGCTAGTTTGCATCTGGTTATGGGGACAAAGCAATGTGCTTTTATGATATCCCCTCCCTGCAGTCCACCAGACACCAAGTAAGCCATGGAGCAAAATGGTGAGTCCTGAGGTGATAAGAAGAGAATTATAGCATAATTCCAGCAATAGAACAGATACACTAAGCTATAGAATCTCTTCCAGTAACATTACTGAAACAAGACTCCCACATGTACCATGGCCTTTCTATCAGGGCTGTAGCTTTGGACAGAACACTGAATCAGAATCAAAATGGTTTGAACATTGAGTTACAGCTCTGGATATCAGGATACAAACCAGCATTCAGTTATGAAACCTACTACCATAGGTGACCTTGGGAAAATCACACAGCCTGCAGATGAAAGCAATGGCAAACTTCTGAACAAATCTTGGCTAGGAAACAGTGTCAGAAGGTCATCTTAGGGAATCCATAGAGCAGAAACTATTTGAAGGCAACCAACAACAAATGTTAATTCTTAAAAGATTGTAAGATTTTATTAATGACAGTGAAAAAGCGTCTCCTGTGTTGAAACAGGAAGTCTTCTTCTACTACAAACCTCCATCTAGGATCTGGGAGTTATCATCCCAAAACAACATTTCTAAACTAAGCTGGAAAGAAACCAGTGTTCATTTAAATCTTTTCTTCATTCAAATCAGGTACTCCAACAAATGCTTTCAGGAACTATGCCAAAAATGAATACACAACATGAATTGTATGTCAGCAATTCTCAGCAGTTGCTTATTAGAATTAAAACATACACAGTAGAACATAACTTTTCAAATTCATAAACACACTAGTGTAGCCAGAGGCAACAAAAAACTACAGTTATTCAAAATTCATTTTCAAACCTTTAATTACTGCAAGGCTTACCGAAGTTTATGCTGTTTAGATAGCCAAGCATCCCTTTCTAGAATTATAACTGTAGGCACATAAACATGGGAGCTAATACTCCTCTTTTCTATCAACACGTGGAGCTCTGAAAGCCTGGTGGCAAACAGACTGCATTGCCATATGGTGTGTTCCGAAAACCAAATGACCTTATATTTTGCTCTGCATTATTATTTGCTATAGCGAGCTATATGAGGCTTGCTGGTGTTTTCAGGTGCACTAATTTAGGTTTGATTTATATCTCTCATTCTATTTTTTAAAGCACTGCTCTTGAAATCCATTCATGAAATCACAATTCTTCAAAATAAAATGGGGTGAAAAAGAAAGAATTTGGCATGCAAAGAATAAAGTATCAAATAACATTATTTAATACTAATAATACTTAGACATCACCAATAATACTACTCAAGGATGCTGAGTTTATAATTTACCTTCTGCGATTTTAGGAATTGCTAACTATACTGAACCACTTTCACTCTCTCTTCATACAGGTATAAATAAATCATATAGGTAAAAATTCAACATCATATTAGTCATCTGTTTGTGCAATGGGACTTCTTTTCCATCTCTTTGCACCTACCTACACTACCTGAAAACTTTTCATACAGGTTATTGCCTATATGCGACTCATAGAGACATGGAATTGGAATGTCCAACCCCTAGCTCAATCCAGGATCTCCAGCTAGAATGCCCTCAAAAGGTAGGTCTCCAGCCTACTACATCTCTAAGCAATTGGTTACAGTGCCAAACTGCTCTCACTGTCGAGAAATTCCTTCTAATATTCAATATCCACTTCCCTGTAATGTAAAACCACTAAAAACTAGTTCTGAGCTCTGAGCCAACAGAAAACAAGCTAGCTTCCTCCTATTTGTGGCATCCTTTGAAGACTTTATACATAAAGTACCTACTTAAAGGTAATAAGCAATAAAAGCTCATAGATTTACAAATCTAATTCTATTTTTTCTTGCTTGAAAGAGAGATACAACATAGAATTCAGAGAACATAGCTTTTTGCTTGCTGCACCTGCTCACCCATTTATGAGAGATGCTCTACGCTTAAAGAAAAACTGGTTTGTGAAGCTTTCTACTAATTTTCAAAACCATAATCGATCAAACCTTAGTGATAAAAAAGAACATACCCACAGTTTCCACCTATTAATCTTAGGGCACATCTACACAGACAATTTATGCAATTTGAAGGCAACTTGACAGCAGGTGTTAAGATGACACGTGCTGCAAACTCACACAGTGATGCAGGGCTTTAAACCAGAATAAGTAAAGTTGGAGGATACTGTAAAATATAGCCATAATGTCTATCATTGTGCCTAAGCATTAACCACATTGCATGACAAAGATTATTAAGGAATGGGTATTTCAGTGATCCTCACATGCGCACTACATCAGGGGGAGGTAGAAAAAAAAAAACCATTCCTCCACAACCATGAAACCAGAGATACTGCAGATTCTGGAACCAGTTTGAGGCTAGTCTCTCTCATGCATATATGCAATATGCAAGGTTTGAACTGGTTCCAGATTCCAGGATTTCACATCCTCTGTATAGTGACATCCCTTTCTTCTTTGCTGGTTTCATACTGACTTAAGTGGTCAGTGTTTGAAACAACAGAAAATATTGATATTATAGCATATTATGCCCCAGACCTCCATCTGCCCAGTGATTGAATACTGGTGGTATCATAACCCAAGGCTGCCCTGTAGAGAAAGACCCCAGTGCTGAGGAATGCATCACAAATCTCTTGCTATGTATATCCAAGGCATTCAATGTCCTGGACCTAACACCCCAAAATTGATATTTGGTGAGTAGACAAATATCATGGTGGCAGAACAGTGGGTTGGCTGTGGCACTCCTAAGACCAATGTAATGTGACATTAATCAGACTGGACATAAGTCCACATCGCTACCTTACATGAGCACTATGAGGGATCCTTTTTTCTCTTGATCCATCTTGGATCTTTTAATGACTAATTGCAACTGATGGGGGCCTAACTGTAGGTCAGAAAACATCAGTGCTGTCTGTGATTGGTCTGCCCTGGAGGTAATCACTAACTCCCTCAGTCTAAGGGACCATAGAGGCCGTAAGGTTTGCAGAATGGAAAAGAAGTTCTTCACACAGGGAAGAGCAAACACAGGACCAAACCTGTACATGGCTCTTCAAACCCAGTGAAAGGGGATTGTTGATTGTCAAGGGATTTTTGATACTCACATGAACAACCTTTTAACTATCTATGGACATGGAGGTCTGTAGTATTATCTGTAAAACCCTGGGCCTTAACCCAATTCATATGTTTACATATGTTTATAAAAACTGTACATATTGTATTCCCTGCTTCCTTGTGTCCTGGAAAACAGTTCATTTGGAGAAGGTGCATTTGTGTACATAAGGTCACAACATAGTGGACACCTTGAGGTGCCACACTGAAGAGACCAGATGGTTACTCTAGTATCACCGTGGCCATAAGAATTAAAAGGGGGAAGGAAGCAGCATATACTGAAACCCAGCTACCATGGTGAGCCATGTGCCAACACACCATGGAAACAGCAAGGTGCAGCTTTGGATGGGGACAAGAAAGGCCAGAGACAGCAACTGGCAAGCAAGCCACAAGACTGGTGCCTCACCACTTCACCATGGATCTACTGGGGCTGCAAAAAGCAAACTGATTCCCAACTGGCCTAGATGCCTGGGACCCCCGTGCCACAGGCGAGGATGCCAGGCATGCGCTGCAGCCCCTAGCATTGCCAAAAGGCAGAAAAGGCGGAGGTTCACCAGGATAGGTAAAGCACTACGACACTCCCATCAGGCCTGCAGTGCTGAACTCAAACTGCAGCAGAGCTGAGACCCGCAGCCGTGGCCCATAAAAAAGAGGAGGCAACTGGGCCAAATCATCCAAATGACACTGCCCCCTCAAACTTCAAGCAGTGCAGCCACAACCCTGTGCCTCCAAAGCAGGGGCAAGAGGAGCAAACTGGTGAGGGGTACAAGTGGGTGTGAGAAGCAAGCGGGCAGGAAAGTCAGGTCATGACCTCTCCTCTCACTTGCAGTCCGGAGAAACGTGCTCTGCTGCCACCTCCTTCAGCACCAGATTAAAGAATGAGCTTTTGGCTAGGTTAGCTCCGCCCCTGAAAAATAGTCCCACTGGGACTATTTCTCTGGTCTCTTTGCTGGAGGGAGGCAAATTGCTCTCCCCATCCAGCAAACAGGGAGGGGAAAGCTATTCATTTAATGTGTTGTCGAAGGCTTTCATGGCCGGGATCACGGGGTTGTTGTATGTCTTTCGGGCTGAAACATTAATGCTGGCTCCCAGTGACAAAGGACCCTTGCCACACCCCAGACTCTACACAGATATATATATTCTTTCCTTTCCTTACTTAGTTTATCCATACCTCACAACCTCTGAGGATGCCTGCCATAGATGTGGGCGAAACGTCAGGAGAGAATGCTTCTCGAACATGGCCACACAGCCCGAAAGACATACAACAACCCTATTCATTTATTTATTCAATGTACTATATTTCTATCCCGCTCTTCTCACCCCAAGTGGGACTCAGAGCAGCTTACAAAATAAGGCAAGATTCAATGCCGCAATATAAAACACAATAAAAAACCCCAACATATTATATTATATTTATATATTTTATTAGTTTTATGTTTATAGGACTAATTATCATTGAACTGTCAGAAATTAACTAACAAGTTATTATCCATCCTGGTTAATTTGCTAGCTTTTCATAACTATCAAAAGCAGCCCAGTGTACCTAGGCCTGACAGAAAGAGATCCAGTCTAATCAAGAGGATAAGAGAATTATTTTTTAATTTGAAGGCTCAGGACAGGATATCGTAAGCTCTATGTCAAAAGATTATTTGGATTTCCTTTTTTGTTAGCTACACTTTTTAATTAGGAGTGATTTTTAAAATGTGAGTAAAGAATTAGCTGATTAATGAGACTAATTAAGTGATAACACTTGGCATAAAGATGCAAGCAACATAACAGTGCCAGGATCCAGAAATTCATGTCACTCAAGATGCAATGAAGAAAGGAAGTGATAGTTTTCTATTTCATCAGTTTGCAGTGATACTAAATAAAAGTATTTTGAGGATAACAGATTCTGAATTTGGAACTTAAGGAGAATTAAGATCAGCTAGGCAAGCAATGCTGTAACCATGAAGGTCCTTGTAGGTTAAAAGCAATTTTTTACCTCATTTCTTGACTTTATGGGAAATCAGTGTAATGATTCACAAGAAGCAGGTGAAATATGATAAGATATTGTGTTTGCCATGGACTTTTCCTCATCGGTGTATCCTAACTATATTTTTCTAGGTTCAGTTCACACCACCATCTGCTTTAAGTGATAATCAGAAAACAAGATGGCAAAAGCATGTAGAAGTAATGTCAGCAGGGAAATGTAAGGATCTCAATCAGGCTATATGTTCCAGGTAGCAAAAAGATTGTTATATTATCTTGACTCAACAACAGTTGGGAATTCAAGGTGACATTGCATCTTTATGAGAAAGTACTGAAGCTATAACTGGAAATTAGGTTAGGAGAATGTCATCATGAAAGACTGAAAGCAGACTTTAGACTTTATTTTAGAAGTGGCTTTCAAGGAGAATTGTGCATGTAGTGGTTTGCCTCTAGCCTCACTAGATTTTTTGTTTAGATTAGGAAATGCTTGTACAGAATATGACTAATATCATGCAGAATGTACTACATGTTATTGCACTTCAGCTAGTAGGGATGCCTTGATGTGGTGATTGTGAGGCAATTTCCTGCCAATTATCATTGTTCTTTATTTCTATCATCTTATTAGAATAAAATGTTATGTCAGCTACCTGTATGGTAAGATATAATAAATGTTAATAAATTATCTGAATCCAGAGGTTTTAGCCCATCTACATTGAATAAAGGGTAGCAATGAACATTCAGCTCGAACCCACAGTGTGGGTTCTCACCTTTCCATAGTTGCACCACTGCAAAGACTTGATGCTCTGTGATCCCACAGCCATATTTCCTTCTATGATCAAAACTCTGTCTTTCCATGGTTCTACTGCTCAATTAGTTGTTTTCAATAATTACATTACAATTACTGTGAAGGTAAAGATGATTTTTTAAAAAAAAATTAATTATTAACATTATTGTCAGGGGGAATGAGAGGGAGTGGGACAGTAGTACAATCCCACTCGAACATTACTACTTTCAGTAAAAGCTGACATGCCAACACACATTGGCTCAGGATCAGTGCATGAAGACAGGACCGTGACATAATCAGGAGCTGTTGATAGGTTTCCCCATCAATAACTGGGGGTGGGTTTGTCTTGGGAAGGTGGCATTCAGATCAACAATGGATTGCACACAGCATTGTGTAGTAGGAAACATCACTAAAGGTAACTGCCTTATTTCAATGCCAGCTGGTCACCTTCATGCAATAAAGTCCTATGTCAAGATCCTAAATCTTTATGGTACCAGAGATATTTTAGAAATGTACTTGAAATGTCTTTTCATTGCACTCTTCACAAATTTCTCTAGACCTTCTCTGTATTTTTACATGAGCATTCTAACAACAAAAAAGCAAAGAAGCTGTAATTAAAATTAAGTATAGTAGAATAAATTTAAATGTTATGATTTCATATTACATTTCAATGGAATAGATGTTCTCTCTATTGTCCAAATTAAAACACATTATGAGAAAATATTGCTAGAAACTATGCCACTCAAGAAGGAATGTGCTGTGGGGTTCCAAATTGCTTTGCCACTTGTTAATCCTATTTCTAAGAAGTATTTTGCACCCAACAAATGAAAGGGGGTAATATTGGAAAATATAATTTCTCTCTGTTTCTAGAAATAGGCTTAACAAGTTCCAAAACACTTTTGGAACAAAACCAGTAAGGAAATGAAGGTAGGTTTTCAAGAAGCAGGATTTATCAACATTTTCTTCTCAGTAAAAACAGGACCAGATGGCCTTACATCTCTAGTTATTTGGAGGCTACTCAAAAACAACAACAGATCAAACTAATTCTAATCTTTACTTCATTTTCCAGTCCTTTGAGTTTTTGATGAATTGGTATGTATTCTGCAGTTTTAAATGTTACACAAGAGTCTTGGTTTCCTGGAACCCCAAATCAGCAAAGCTGGATATTGATTGTTTGTGATGTAGAGGTGGGAATTCTAAGGATGAAATCCTAAGTACAGCAGTATGGCATAAGTAGAATTTGCTTTGCCAAGGAAATTACCAAACTAAAAAGCAAAAATGTTATGGCACCTTAAAGAAAAACAAGCTTTGTTTGACATATGTTTTCATGGATTCCAGACCATTCATCAGATGCCAGCTTATGAGAACTTAAGCCAAATAAACTTGTTTTTAGCCTATAAGGTTTCACCATACTTTTAGTTATTGGTTTTACTGCAACAAAAAACCTGGCTGGTAATTACGAAATTTTGAGAACAGGATCTATAAATTAGTTGTTACCTAGCTGACCACACCGTTATTTAACCTTGTTATTATTTATGTTCCAGATGACTTTGACATATAGCAACTCCATGAAAGTCATTTTAGTGCAGTTGAGTCATTTTTAATTTATGGTGACCCTATGGTGAACCTATCACCAGGCTTTCTGGGGTTGAGAGTCTATGACTTGAAGCCTTGTCTCCAGAGCTATAGTCCAATTCTCAAACTAATCCACCACACTAGATCTCTAGTATTTATCCTACTGTAATCAATTTACAAAAACTAGACGATGGGGAAACTTTGTTTTTGAAATGATAGGATAGGCAGCAGATGTATCAGACACTAGTATCAATGTCTTTTGAATTTTATTCCATTTTGCATTTTCTTTTGCATGAAAGAAGCTCAGAACCTATCATTAGATACCTCATCATTTGGAGGTCCCTAACACGGGCAACAGCAGGAGGATTCACCAGGTGGCACAGCAAATCCGTGGGGCAGCAGGGAAAACCATCACCCCTGCCCCACATTGCCACTTTCCCCATCACATGGGGGAAAGCATTGCCACCAAGCTTCCCACTGCACTGTATCCATCCTATGCAATGAGAACACGGGAAGCCTCCTGTGTTCTCAGGGCTCTGTCCTAGGATGTTTCCAGGATAGAGCCTGGACGGAGTCCCACTGGAAATAGGAGGGAAGCTTCTATCTCTTTGCTCATGTGCTCTTGGTGCTCCTATTTATGCACCTGAAATTTCAGATGAATATAGCCACCTGTTGAGCAGGAGGATCTCTACTTGAGGAAGCGCTTGCATTTGATTTGGCAGCATCTTGCTCATGATTGACTGGCCCAGAAACAGCTGATTAAGAAGTAAACCTTCTCAAGACTACCTTATTTCATATCTACTCAGATGGCCTATTATAGGAATGCAACAGAAAAGAAGGTTGATTATGGCAGGGGAGGAGACGCATGTGTAATGCAAGGGTGTGAAACAATTCTGCTATGAACTATGAATATGTACAAAGTCTTCATAATTTGGTTATGTAAACATCTATTGTTCACCCCACTGTCTATCAATCTCCCAGACTGTTCTCGCAGAACTGGTCTCAGAGTGGGTGTTGGAGTCTCCTAGAATTTTAGACTTAGGCAACACTAACATCCTATTTGATGTCAATCCGTTAAGTTCAGTTCAGGAGTTCATGGCATCTATAACAAACATGGCCTATTCCGATTAATCTCAGAGCTCACTCACTCAGTAAATCACACCTTTGTTGGTATTCTTGCAAATGAATCTATGGGCAGAGATTATTAATACCTCAGGGTTATCACAGACCCACTAGGTTTCCATTACTGAGTAGCAATTGGAACCACAGTCAGAGTCCAATGCTCAGACCATGACACAATGAAGACATACCTGACTGAAATATTATTTTTATTAATTGTTAGAGAATGAAATCTGAATTAATTGCCATTTTGAAATGTTGGTTCATTAACAGAGCAGAGATAGGAGGGGTAGTTGGTAAGAGTATGATGGAGAAGGGAAGAGTAGGTTTCCACAGCAACAAGGACACTCTGACAAAGAGGTAAGATAGTGGAAACTGGAAAACAATTACTTCATTGAGAAGAGAATGAACAAGAAGGTAGGTTGAATTGAAGGAGGGACAAGAGCAGGAGTTGGAACTGGCTGGAGCTGTGGGTTGATAGGAGGTGAGCCTGGGAGGAGCATGGGGTGGAGTGAGCAATGTTAGTGTGCAATGTGTGCTCAAGAGAAACTTGTTTAAAGGAGGCTCCATTTTGTAAATGGGTGTGGCATCCTGGCATTACAAACCCTCCATCAGTTTTGCTTCTGCAGAAATAAAGCTTCTGTGTTTATAATCTCTTCGTTCTGGTTCTTAATGGGGAACAAGGCCAGGAATATATTTAAGGGAAGGCCTGTCATTTCAACACACTGGGTCTTTGTTTAAATATAGATAGATAGATCTTGGATTGCTTTAAAATATGTCTTGAATCGCTCCTAGTGTAGATTCTACTTTAAGAAATGGTTGCTTAACACAAATGCAGGGCACAGGCAAATACAGGACAGAGTTTGGTACAGTGGTTAGAACGGTAGATTAGGAGGATCTGGGTGCAAATTTCCATTTATTGTGAAGGCAGCATTATAAAGTCCTGGGTTGAAATATCTCAATTCTCAGTCTAACCTAACTCACAAAATGTTTATATATTCAGAATGGGAAGGACTATATGCACACGGGTTATTACTTTTTGGAAAAATAACTGTATGTGTATGTAACAAACAAATATTTGCATAACATTAGTCTGTGCACAATATAAAATCACTTGTTGCTCTCTTTCTTTAACGCCAGACTTATTTGTCTTTGTCCCTCTCACTGGTTGACAAAGCCATTATTTCTAATATTGGGGGTGGGCAATTTTTTTAAAGAGTAGAAACATTCTTTGTTGAATGCACTGTTGGATGTAGTATTTAAATTGGGAAGAAACAAAAGCTATGTTTTGTTTTAAATTGTTCTTGGTAGTTAAAAGAAATCTGCAAATTTATTAGACACAACTTGGATACTTTTAAGCTGCAACCTAGCAATTTTGATCATATTTAATGGGGTAAAAATGAAAGTATTTGGTGGCTTAATGGGATGTATCTATATTGGGATCCAATTGGTCTCAAACTTTTTACATTGTACATTAAAACATTGTATCTGAACCACTCAGAGATGAATACTATATAAAAAATAAACAGTGAACCTCAAAATGTTCTTTTCTTGCTCATTAAATAGCAATTGTTTCAAGATGAAAATGCCAGCCTACATGCCAAGCCTGACTAGTCGGGCCTAAATCGCTTAATAAGAAAATGAAAAGGGAATCCTAATTGTGGTTCTTTGAATACTCCATTAGTCATTATAATAAAATAAGCACAGAGAATTCATACTGCAGCACCAGTTTTGCATTTGTCACTTGGCCTTTCAAATCTGTTTTCAAGCTGCTGTTCGTGTCATTCTTGAATAATAAAATTAAATGTTATTTATTTGAACTGAAATCTGCACAAAGTTATTGTGACTTACACCAATGATATAAACTGACTCATTTATAGAGTGAGCTGGTCAAAATCTGATAATTTGATACACGAGCTGACAGCAGATGTAAAGTCACAGCAAATGATGATGTGATATTTTTCCAAAACACATCCTTGGAAGTAAACAACCTCTATTTAATCTATTATGTGTTGCCAAGCAGAAATATTCATCTTCAAGCAAATCCAGAGATTGGAAATGGGGTTTTTTTCATAAAAGAATTAACAGGATGGCCATATTTGCTGTGGAATTCTGGAAATTGTAGTTTACAAAAGCACTTTTCAAAGATTTGATTCCACCACAGATCAACTAAAAAATATCCAAGTATGGAACTGACCATGCTCCTATGATCATTCAATATTTTTTCTCACTGTTTCTCTCCCTCAGTCCTCCCGTTTTAAATAGAAACATCTTTAGTAAATCCCATTTTACAGACTGTGAATGTAAGCTAAAAGTGTGGATATATTGTGACCATACCAATAATTTATGGCCAAATAGCAGTCTGAATTCAGATCACATCATGTTGTGAGTCTCACTGCAGATCTTACTGTTAAGCAGGTAAATATAGTCGTGACCCTAGTTATGTTTTACCTCTTCCATCAGAATGAGCACACACATACATGTATCTTCCTTTAATGGTATTTAGAATTTCCTTATGGTGCACAGAAATGCTTTGGATTTTATCATGTGGCAGTGACAAACTAAGTAGGACTGACACCTTTAGTGATGGTTCCTAGCACACAATGCTGTGTGCAACTTGTTGGTCTGCAACCTCTCCATGATAAAACTGCAAGAGGATGGAGTTACAATCCTCTAAATCCAAAGTGTAGCCATGGGATCTCAGTTCACTGAAACTTCAGTTGTGTGAGGCTTGGAGAGGTGCAATACTGTGGGTCACTATGGCCCCATCTACACCGGCTATTTAATGCAATTTCAAACCATATTGTAAAAAAAGTGGTTTTATGGTTCAGATGATTACATAGGAAATCCTGGAACCAAGGCACAGAAAATTAATGCACATTTAAAGATTTCATTTGCACACTCTTGTAGGAATTTATTGTCTGGCTGCGACAATCTACTGGCTTCAAACTGCATTCAATAATCACTGAAAATGGGCCATATTCTAGTTAGTTGCCATCATCCCTGGTTGATATTTGCTAGCCTTAACTTATTAGATTGCTGCAAATGCCACTGATTTTTTCAAGAAAACTTGCAGCCAACAGATGAGTGCCTTCCCTGCGTAAGGAATTACACATTATGCTATGTTAAATGACAATGCTGAACAACCAAATGTGCAACCAGAAGAGTAATGTGGCAGCCCATTACAGCAGTGACAGACAGGTCAACTAAGATGAGCCATCAGCAACACCACTGTTTTGTCAACTCCACTTCTATAACCTTGATATGAATGCTGCTGTTGTTCCTATTTGGTATGAAATACAAAACTGACTAGCCACTTCTGCAGGTGAACCTATGCATGCTTAAAAGACCAAAAGGATCTCAGTCCATAGGTGCAGTGGTGTGTTTCCTATGTTATCTTTTGAACCACTGATGTTTCATGTGAAATAGCATTACAGTTCACATATAACTCTATTCATCATCTTGAAGTCCCCTTCGGGGTGGAGAGAGGCAGGGTATAAATGGGATAGATAGATAAATAAATAAATAAATCTTGGGAGCAAGTGTTGGCTAGGAGGCAATATAGACATGTTTTAAATAAATAAACAAACTATCCAGAAGTCCCATTTCAGCAGCCTTCAATGAGTTGTATAATACATTGTATAATCCAATTTCTAAATCATGTGGAAAGCCGACACAAGAAGACTTTGTTCTGTAGAAAGTTTCCATCCAACAGATGAAAGGCCATGAGAAGAAATGAAGGAGTTACAATGGCAAGAGTGGCAGGAAAGGTAACACACACAGTTGTAATTATCTGGGGTACTTCTAAATAACATTTTAGTATGTTTAAAATTAGATACAAGGCTTGAAAGAATCAGACAAAATGTTAATGAACATCTACGTTATTCAGTCATGGCAGCACTTTTCCCAAGGAGCAAAGTCTTCATTCCACAATAAAGGTTTTGATCTTTTTATTTGATTTAGCAATAAAACATAATCCAATTAAGCACCAAACAGAGCCTCAGGATAGAGAACATGAGAGAGACACTAAAAGTCTCACCCTAAGGAGTGAAGAAATTGAGCTTTCGGTAATAATGGTAGTATAAAGATCCATGCATATGAGATGCAAATATCCATTAGTTCTTTAGCCTATACTAGTAATTGTGTTATCATTTGCATAATTGCTCAGTTTGCTTTACTCCAAAAATTAAAGCTACAAATGGAATATGCTTTCCTTCCTACTAGCAGGTGTTTAAGAGAGAAGACATCCTGGTGAATGCTGGTAAACAGAAGATTTTGAAAACCTCTGCTGTATGACTTACTTAGTGGAAAGTTGTTCTTGACAACCACGCATGCAGCTGTATTTTTAAAATATATCCCAGAGCGGTTTTACATTCATCCTGTTGCACTGGCCAAGTACTTCTACAAAGGAAAAATGGACTGAGAAAACATACAGCCTCTTCTTCAAGTTTATTCCCTTATGCATTTCATTTACAATTGAACTTGAAAATAATCCTTTAGCCTTAGGGAATTGCCTTTCCTACGCAGTACATGGTGGTCAAATAGTTTCCTATCCAAATCACAGAAATGTTAACTTACTTCCAATATTCTGGCATGAAAAGCTTTCAGAAGTTTCACAGAAGGAAATGTTACCATGACTTCAGCATGAAAACCTCTCCATTCTGCCTCATAGGACAGTATCTCCCACTGTGTCTTTCCTTCAAAGAAGTCTCATCTCCTTCTTGATGAATCCTTTACACTGTGTGAGTTTTGGGGGGTTCAAGCTTTAAGTTACCTTAGGTCTAGGTCCTCCAATGGATGCCAATTAGCTCTCAGATGCCAGAGCTCTAGTGATGTTGATTCCCATCAGCAGGGGATGTGGAATAGGTAGCTGGAAGAAAAGGAGATGTATCTAATAAAGCCCCTGGGGTCTTGGCTAGATAGCATTTTCTTTATATTCAGTGGTATTCACAAAAATCTCTGGCCTGCATGAAAAGATATTACAGATGGTATGGAAGTTCTGTCTGTAGCACTCCACACAAAATATTGAAGAGTTGGTCCTGAATTATCATAAAACATATTGATGATTTATATATGCATAATTTGTGACATCTTGGTTTAGAGAAAACCCAAAGTTAAAGACAAAAATATAGCATCATAAAAGGAAGTAAAATATTAAACTTTTGACCTATATTACAAGATTTTTAAAAAAAATACATTAGAAAAGGAGTGTTTTGACTGAGAGTTGAATTTCTTAGTAGGTCAAGGACTGCTGGTTGATTGCAAGTAATGCCTGAGACCATGACTTTTCTCCTTCATTTTCTCTCCTTCTCTTTACTATTTGGGTGCATCTACACTGAAACATTAATACAATATGACACCACTTTAACTGTCATGGTTCAATGCTAGTGAAACCTGGGATTTGTCATTTGGAGAGGCACCACTACAGAAAATTTGTCAGGCTACATGTCGGATTACTCCCATGATTCTATAGCATTGAGCCATGGTAGTTAAAGTGGTGTCAAACTGCATTACTGCTATAGTGTATATGCACCTTTATGCCATCCACAAAGCTATCATGAGACTGGCAGGCTCATATGAAGAGAGGTGAGTTTTAAATATCCAAAAGATCAGTACTAAAATGAAATTCAGCTATCAATACCATAAAAAACCACTTCAAACACACAAATAAAATGAATAAAAAGCAGTACAATTAGAAGTACAGTGCCTTTTAAAAATACTATTCATTGAAAAAGTCAGTTCTCATATCCAAATAGAGCCAAAGGTTCCCTCCCTTAATATAATGGTCTCCAGATTAGGGAAGCATTGAGCACATACTTTCTTTCTCTAAAGCAAGACATTATCTTCTTTCATATGCTGTAGCAAACAAAGCTCTTGTTTCTCTTATCATCACATGGGGATGAAGGAAGTCAGCTTGGTCTTTGGTGTAAAGCCTAATTTCCACATTAATTCTGAAGCCCATGAAGAGTTTGTTCTTCTATGAGAGGAACAAGGGAGCAACAAAATGCTGCTGCATCCAATGAACAATCAAATTGACCTCTAAAGATCTAAACTTTATCCCAGAGCTTGTAGCAGTTACTTATTCTTACTCCAGTTCCCAGATTCCCCCACCATCAGATATCTGCTTGATCCATATATAAAAACACTGCATCCTGCATGGCACAGATATCTCTAGGTTTATTGTCTTTATCAGCAGTGTATTACAACTCTGATATTTGATTTATTTATTTATTTATTTATTTGCAGAATTTATCCCCCACCCTTCTCACCCGGGGGGACTCAGGGCGGCTTACTTGCTTTTTATTCCTGGTATGTCTCACTTCAAAAAGAGGGAGGGAGGGAGGCTGGAATTAGTACTGTGCTGTACAGTATGAAGAAAAAGATGCTGTTTTGCCTTGATTTCACACTGGCCAACACACATTTTTTTGCTTCAAATGTGGATCCTTCCAACAACTTTTAGCTTCAACTATTTTAAAATGGACCTTTTTTTGTTTATTGTTGCATTTGGAATGTTTTGTTTTTGCTTTGCTCTCACACTGGCCAAGACGCATTTTGTTGCCTCAGATGTGGTTCCTTGCCACAACTTTGTGTTTTGCCACTTTAAAGTCAATCTTTCTTTTTTTTATTGTTCCATGTGAATGTGCATTTATAGATTATTATAAATGCATTTTGTTATAAATAACAAAGTATAAATAACAAAGTACATTTTCTTTTTTAAAAACATATAACAAAAAGAGGGAGGGATTCAATGGGGCCAAAAAGGATTAATAATATTTCAATGGAAAATTTGTTTTTAGATAAGAGTGTTTTGATTTAATAACTCAGTTACTGAACAAATTAAATTCTTAAGTCAAGGTATTGCTGTATGTTTGTTGTGTCAACCCTCAGAAATCCAAACACTGATTGAGGATCTGGCACTCAAACTTGTACTGCCCCCACTACATACTTTTTGTACTTCCTTTTTCAACTTTTCAAATTTCCCAGTAATTACAGTGGGCTGTTGGTTCTACCCATCGATCCCTATAGATACTAAAATCTTAGATTTTATACATCTCCATATAAGTTCCATTATATACAATGGCATAGTAAAATTGTGTTTCTTATATAAAATAGCAACATCAGTGTTTGCTTTTATATATATATGTCATGGTTGCAGAATCTGTGGATATGTGGAGCTGACTGTACTCAATTTTTCTAAATGGTGCACTTGTGTGCCCCCAGTCAGCTCAGTTCTGTACGGAGAAAGACTAAACTAATGTGAAAGAAGGACAACTGCCCTCCAACAGAAGGAAATATGCCAATAATCAGGGAAGAAACATTTTCATTGACTTCTCTGTCCAGGGCCATAGCCAGAAAATAATTTCGGGGGTGGGAGGGAGGGACTTTTTTTTTAGCTAATAATTTAGAAATCGGGCTCCATCGATAAACTTCAGTGGGCACTGAAGACAGATAAACGTCAGTGGACAGTCATGGGGATTTGGTTAAAATTCATGAGTTAACCAGGTTTTTTAAAAACCTGAAAAAATTGGGGGGAGAGGTTGAACCCCTACCCCCCCCCACCTTGGCTACAGCCTCGTCTCTGTCCATTCACAGAATCCTGAGCCACTCCTCTATTGTATCTGACTGAGAAACACAGACAGCAACATTTTAGTCAGATCTCAATTCAGCAGTTCACAAAATAATACTGATTCAGTTCAGTTCAGCTGAGTTTTAATTATGTTGAATTTTCTTTTCCCTAAGTGTCTGAATTGGTTGATATCTGCAATCACTATTATGGGGGAGTGTGCTTTCCAATGTTTATGGAAATAGGTACAGATACTGCCTTGAATTTTTTGTACTTTGTAAAAGGGAGGGGCTAACAACAGAAAATTTAACAAATTGTTTTGTAGAATGGAATAAAATCAGTAGGAATAGCTGTTCTTTTTTGGCTGGGAAGAAAGGAGATTTGAAGTGGGACTTTGAGTCCTATTTATCCTCCAAGAGCTTTGGGTATGATAAAATGCCAAAAATTTCAGAAGGGTAATGCAGGTGCAGATGCTTGTGAGTTTCAGTCTTTAAAAAATATTCTGAATTGATATCAAACTCAGAGATAGAGAAAGAAGACAGGCATGGATGATGGATGAGGAATGAACAATACCCAAAGGCTTGGATACATCCAGTATGTTTCAAACAAACACCCAATGTTACATTCCATCATTACCCAGAAAACTCTTCCAATATGCCTCCTCCCAGTATGCCTTTTTCTTCTCTCTCTCTCTCTCCCCCCCCCCTCTCTCTCTCTCATATTTTCCCTATGTGGAGAGCCTTATGGAAACTGTATAAATCTTTGAAGACTCTTGTCTTTATCTCTGTGTCTCCAAATGTTTAGATTTGTGTTCACCCTGCTTTGGAATGGGAGTTCAGTTTGCACATCACTTGAGTCAGACGGACTCAGCCGTCTTTGGTTTGAAATACAAAACTGGGCCAAACTGAAAGTGCACAGTAGATAAAAATAGAAATATAGACATATAGAAATATGGAGTGATTTCTATCTTAAGGTTATAATAGAAACAATTTTGGTATCTTGGAAGTAAGCATATGTACTAAGAAGTAAAATAGATAATTTGCCTGGATAGAAATTGTTTTAAAAATCTGTACGAAAGATTTCTGCAAAAGGTTTTCTTTTTCAGTAGCTAACAACTAAACATGCATAATAATCTTCAGAAGTTTTTGATTAGCTTTCCAAAATGCTTTTTATGTTCAGTGTGTATATAGGTAGTAACACACGCAGCACATATGCTGAAAGTTACTGTGTGTTGGAGGAGGGATGAGCATTTCCACATATTATCTCTATACATACTATGCTCTACTAAATTTACATTTTAAAAAGCTCTGGAATTCATATTGAAAGTTCTGGATTTCTCAAGACTTAACATGGGTAATACTTGATTCTAGCCACACTTCAGGTTACACAATGTCAGTGTTTGGTACAGGTGGTTTACATCTGCATGTCTTTGTTCCACCACCTAAAATAAAACCTAATCAATCAATCAATGTTCTTCAGTTATTATGCATAACAGCTCATTGTAAACTGAAATGGGATTGTTTTATCTGAGCCATTCATCCAAAGTAACCAACTTTTCATAGAACCACAGGCTTGTGATGTGTGAGCATTTTTACACACACAGGCGCAAAAATGGATTCCAATTTATGTACACACATGCTTGAATTACCAGGAAAGGTCTTGCACAGTTCCTCCTGTCCATAGTCAACATCTAGAAAATACCACACAGGAATCCTAATGAATGTTGCAAGGGAGATTCCCCCCTCCCTCCAAAAAAAAAATCAGTTTATATCTAACCTCTCTCCCTGGTTCTGTGTCCATTAATGCCCGAGGGAGGTCCAGATGCACATACAAATTCTTCTTCAGATTAATAGAGTAGACAAGCAAAAATGCAATCCTATACAGGCAGTCCCCAAGTTACAAACAAGATAGGTTCTGTAGGTTTGTTCTTAAGCTGAATTTGTATGTAAATCAGAACAGGTACATTTTATGTGTAACTCCAGCTGTATATATATGTGTATGTATGTGTGTGTGTGTATGCATGCTTTGAATAGCATAGGGAAGGGTTAACACCCCTGTGATGTTTGTTTTGCTGAAGAAATCTCTTCAGAAGACTTCACCTTACTTTCTGCCCCTGTGAGAACTGGATTTTGAAAAAATTGGCTTGTTGTGGAAACAAGGATTGGTGATAAAGCTTCAGTGAAGACACCTGTTCTCCATGACAACTCTTTCAGGGGTGAATTTCTCTTCCTAGGGGTAGATTTATCTCACTCCCATTCTTAACCATGAGTAGTTTGTAAGTCAAGATGTTTGTAACCTGGGGATTGCCTGTATATGACCACTCGGAAGCAACTGCTTATAAGTTCAAAGAACCATTTAAAGGAGAAAAAAGTGCATATTAAGTAGCCCACAATGTTAGTGTAATGCAGGGCTGTAGCCAGAAAAAAATTTCAGGAGGGGTTATGAAAATTTCAGGGGGGGGGGGGTTGAACCCCTAGCACACACGTACACGCACACACACACCCCGCTAGAGGCCTGTCAATATCTGCTTGAGATAGTGCCTGGAGGGACTCTTACTTTTTTGCATCTCATAGACTTAGCATGGGGATTTGCTTAACCAGTTAAAATTCTTGAGTAAACCAGGGTTTTTTTTAATCTGAAAAATGGGGGGGGGGGTTGAACCCCTACAACCCCCCCCCCCCCGGCTACAGGCCTGGTGTAATGTAAAAGCCCTCAAGTAGGATGTAGGTTACATGAAATTGTCACAAAGCATGGCCCTTTTTCTGAATACATTTCTTTCCCCAAAACCCATCAGATTTATTTATATGAAAAACTGCATGTACTGATTGAGAATTCCCTATCAGATCTTTGCATCTCTTTCCAACTACATCTCTTTCCACCTTTGCAGATACAATACAGGTACATTTATTTATTTATTTATTACAATATTTATATCCCGCCCTTCTCACCCAACAGGGGACTGAGGTACATGCATGTAGTAGCTCTAAAAGTTTCAGATTTGGAATTCATTTCTGATTTTGGAATTCCAGAGACGTGATATTCAATCTGTACTGAGTTTTCTATAGTTTTTCGTGCATGTGAAAGAAGCATTCACATGGTTCCCATGAAATCCATCTGGATTGTTCTAACATATACCTCAATACAAAAACAGGACTGGAAAACATTTTGGCAACAGAATAGTCTACCTTCTTTTGAATATCCATGCTGTTCTGAGGACTGTTATATATTCTGAAAGAAAAAACAGTGAATACAAAACCATGTGTAAATTTCAGAAAAACACTTGTTTAAATCGCAACTTCTTGATAATTGCCCATATACATGCATTAGTTACGTAAGAAGTATGCAGATCTTGGAGCTTTGAAGAGCTCTTCATCAATGTGTGTGTGTGCATGCCTTTAAATCACCTGTTGACTTAAAGTGACTCCACGGGTTTTTTTTGGGGGGGTGGGGTGGGTGGGCAAGAAATACTTAGATGTTTTTGCCAGTTTCTTCCTCTTAAATATACAGCACATAATATTTGTGGTTTATCATTCAAGTACTAACCAAGGCTGACCTTGCTTAGCTTTGAAGATCAGATAGGATTTGGTGCCTTATATGATATTTAGGCAGTATAGGTGATTTTAAGGTAAATCAGTATAAGTAAACCATCTCTTGGAGTTGAAACCATCTGTTGTGTTTTCAGAAATGAAGAGCAGATATCTATTCTTTGTCCCAGTGTGCTCTGCTTGGTGATATTTATACCCAGCCAGTGATTCACTCAGGTTAGATCTACACTGCCCTAAATCCCAGGATCTGATCTTAGACTTTCTGCAAACTCAGTCTACAGTTTCCATCTAAAGAATGGGTTTAAATACCATCTAACATTTCACACATAAAAACTAGGACATCATGCTAGATTTACACTGCCCTATATCTTATTATGGAGCCCCGGTGGCGAAGTGTGTTAAAGCACTGAGCTGCTGAACTTGCAGACCGAAAGGTCCCAGGTTCAAACCCCGGGAGCGGCGTGAGCGGCCGCTGTTAGCTCCAGCTCCTGCCAACCTAGCAGTTCGAAAGCATGCCAATGTGAGTAGATCAATAGGTACCGCTCCGGTGGGAAGGTAACGGCGTTCCATGCAGTCATGACGGCCACATGACCTTGGAGGTGTCTACGGACACATTTTTGGTGAAGTGTGATTTGTCTTAATAAAAAGTATAATGTTGATATGAAAATATGGACAGAATACCTATGAAATGTGTAAAAAAAATCCCACAAAATATTCCATTTTTAAATGTGCAAATAATTATACATATTTTGTGCAGGAAGACAAGTGTCAGTAATGGATATGCAACTGTTGGAGGAGTATACTGGAGTATACTGGAGGGATTCTGAGGAAAACCAAAAGAAATAAAAGTTTTCACATCTCATCCCTATTCAGGTTGGCAGTGTCTTGGTATCATTCAAAGTACTGGTTGGAGTGTTAAAAGCCGTGTGTCCTAAGGATGGCCTTCTTCCAAATAAGGCTATATGGATGCTTAAATATTTTGGAGCAAACCACTCAGTACTGACCCCTGTTGAACCTAAAAGTGTCCCCAGAAACCCTTTTGGCTTCTAGACAGTCAGCAAAACCACATGCACATTGAAGGCAGCATCACTTTTCCTAGTCATATGACTGGTCACCTTGTTGTGACTGCACCAGAAGCAATGTTGCTAGCAAGCTACCGCAATAAATCTGTTTGTGGTCACTGTGGTGGGTCTGTTGAATGTATGGACACTGGATAAGGCTGGATCTGTCCACACACTCCAAAACATCAGGATTGCCTTGGGGATTCCTGGAAGCTCAAGAGTGAATCCCATTTCTCCTTGCATTGGCAACAGTGCCTCTGGTGCAAATCCAGCTGCTATGTTAAAGCAGCCGAGAGGTGAGTTCACACTATTTGGTTCATGTAGACATGGCCTAAGGAAATCTAATTGTTAATAAACCCACCCATCCACTCAGCCTTTTTCAAATCTCCTGCCTTTACTAAGTCACTTGGCAATTTGATATGAAGCCTTCTCGGTAGTACCACAACATAGAAGGCTGTCCTTGACGATTTACACTAGGCATCAATCCTAAAGTCTCTTCAATGCTAGGTGATGGCTTTGGATTTGTGATGTAAATCTGGTTTGATGCTCCCTATTTCATGTTGTCATTCTGCTTTTAGTTTTTGTGATGCTAGTTCAATGTTTTGACTCTCTCTTTTCCATTAGCCACTCACAGACATACATACATCAATCACTGGTTTCAGAATGGTCTGAAACCAGTTTTTAGTGTTGTTGAAGGTAGATACAAGCTATTGGAGAATATTCTTCTGGCTATTACTGTGATTTGAAAAAAATACAATTACTTGCAAGGAATAATGTACACAAAAGATGGCAGCTTTAAGTTCTTAAAAGTATATTTACTGCAATGAAATCTCACCTTTCTTCCAGGAGAGCAATGTCAATGTACAACACTTGTCTTGTATTCAACAGTGACAGAATACCTTGTTTACTTTAAACTATGTGGCTTAAGGATAGATTCATATTACAAGTGTTCCCTACTAACAGACTAGATGAAGACTGCAGTCATGCAATGTGATGAGATCTCTGAGCTACTACCAGTTGTGAACATATTAAAGAAATGATTAATATAACCTTTCAAGAGGGCTTAGCTCAAAGCAGATCATTTCTTTGTTTTGCTTCATTTGCTAACACAAACAAATGTGATGTAAATAGGTGTGCCATCTGATTCAAGCCTTTTCTTACCAATACTCGTTTACCAGCACTACCTTACTATCCTCCTGAAAAGTGTAGCGACCTCATCCTGTTTGCCGCCAGAATTGCCACACATCCTCCGCCGCCTGGCTTCCCCCATTGATCTCTATGCAACATGGGAAGCCTCCGGTGTTGTGGCTGTGGCAGCATATGCCAGTTCCTCTTCCCTTCTATCACAGAGCCCTGATAGCAGTAGCTGTGCATCATTTGATGGGAGTCGGTGGGCTCCATCACAAAAAAGAAGGGGAACTGGTATATGCCACCAAATTCAACCCTGTTTGATGAGGTTGATTGTATATTTTCTTGTTTTTGTTGTTCTATTTATTTATATCCCACTTTCTTCTTTTAAAGGAGACTCAAAGAACCTCATTTTTGAGGTATTATCCATTTGAGATCATAGGGTAAGATTTTTCAAGTAGAAAACTGGATGAAAAAAATGGCCAGGGATCATGTGTGTGCCAACTGCAGTGTCTAAGAACCTCTCTGGAATGCAAAGGGAATCAGGAAAACAAGCCTTTTGGCTATCAGTGCCTATCCAACCCATTTACAGAACTTTTTTACAATTCCTGCTGTAGAAATGACACCAGAGTATCGTGACAGGCCATTGAAAACTGCTCATGTGTGATGATTTGATGTGAAAAGGCTTAATCAGTTTAAGCAGCATTTACTTTCACCTGGTGAAATTAATTTTTCTTAATGATGCAGCATTTATATTGTTATCAGTCAACAGAGTAGAGCAAATTTAATGTGTGCATTCCCATCCAAGTGAATAAGGCCACTTCTTTACCCTTCAGTAAGTCAGAACCAGATTAAACATTATACTGATCATAAACCTGGTAATGATTGTCATTTTTGTTGCTGGAGGGCTTCATTTATGGACCATGCTTGGCATGACTGAGAGAAATGGGGGTGGGAGTTGTTAAAAAAAAATCCCAGCTGCACAATTATCCTTTCCTTTAAATTTAACTTTTTGATATCAATAGCAATGTTTTATGTAATTGGAATGTGACAGATTTTGCTTTTCTAAGATACTGTCTTACTTGCTTTTTTCCATATGTTTTCATTGTCGCAGACTCAACCATATGGTCTTCAATCAAAAACCTATAAATCATAAGATACAGATGACAAGACTAACCTGTAATCTGATTTCCAGCCAACAATTTAAAAAAAAAAAGATTGCAGCACTTAAGCAGTTGTGGAGGTCTAAACAAAGATGCTACATACTCAAAAGAGTGTCTGGGCCATGTCACAAAGTTTGCAATTTTTTTTCTTTTAAAAAATGAGACTGACAACACTATACAACATATCACATTCTCCAAAACCTACAGGAAGCAGATTTTTATCTCTCTGGGGAGTGAGATCATAATTTAAACAGCCAATTCTCTCAGCAGAAACGGAGAGATTTATTTGGCTTTGGCTATGTAATGAAGGTTCTATAGATAAGGCTGCAAAAGATTCCCAACCTAAGGATTGACACAGACACAAACACACAATGAAGGAAAACATGAGTGCAGAATGAGATCATGCCAGGTCCATATTCTTGTATGAACTCATCTAATCATCTCCTAGATAAGAATGCAGATTGGCATATAGATCTCCCTCTGAATCCATATATACCATACTCAATTTGTTAACGGTGGTCCATAGATTGCCACTTCCTTCGTTTTCTTCTTTCTTTTAACAGGTTTCCATCACATAAAGGGACTACACCATGTAAGAACTGCAATGCACATCAAAAAATGATTCCAAATTGCCTCTGGGACTAATATGTATGATGATGAACCTTTCCATTGAAGTGAAGGGAATTTGTTGGAGAGTAGGGATATACATTTTCCACTATTTCATCTCTGAAAATGAAAACAAATGCTTTATTTCTTCCATTCCAAGATGCACTCCACGCCCCCCATATAAACATCCCTAAAATGAGGTGCATCTTACAGTCCTCCCAAGCAACCATATATCCCAGAATATCAAGGCAGAAAATCCCACAATATCTGCTTTGAACTGGGTTATCTAAGTCCACACTGCCACGTATTCTAGTTCAGATAATGTGGCATTTTATTCAGCTATGTGGAAGGGGTTTTAGAATCACAGGTGCATTTCCTATATATAAATAGATTTTTTTTCTAATGGTGGTACTGAAATGTGTGTGCATCTCACAACTGATGACATCTGTTGCCTGTTTTCGGTTAAAAGATATTTAGCCACTTGTGCTCCTTCTATTTTTTATCAGTTTTATACTAATTTATGCAATCCTTTTGATACAAAATAAGCTGATGACATTTTAGAACCAACGAAATAGTTTTTGCCATGTCATGGGCACTGTTTTTCCCAGTATTTGCTTGTCTAGAAACATTTCAAGAAGTCATTGTGTGCAGAAATAAAGTTTTAGTAACACAATTTCTTTAATATGCAAGCTAGTGGCTTTTATGCAAAACTATACACTTTCCCCTATTGATTTCTCATGGACTACAGTTCACGAAGAGTCGGAAGAGACTGAATAAATAAACAACAAACAATTTGCCCACATTTTCCAAAGACACATATATTGGCCTGTGTATATTTATTTGTGTATAATTCCTAAAGAGGAAAAAATGCATATATCATTGTGAATTTTATCCTTAAAGATCATGCATAAAGGTACTATCTACATATTTTTGATATTAATTTTAAAATACAAATTAGATTCATTTCAAAAGTCAGATGTTATATAATTCTTTCCCATCCCCAATTTATAAGGTCTTCTCCTAGGCAAGTATTGTACAGTTTTCCTTCCTGTGTGAAAATCTTTTTAATTAATCTGGGTTTTGCACTGTAGCCAGGCATCATTAAGACTTATTAGATTGATTGTGTGAATCGATGCTTTCAGAGCAGCTACTAGAACATTTCTTTTTAAAATGGCCAAACAAGGACACAGCCCATCTAATGTTTATAGACAGCATGAAATGTGGGGCAAATGTGGTCTGTCCAATTTATTTGATGCAAATGAACAGATCAGGCTTGGTTGCTGATGGTATCTCATGCTAACGGTACTTATTAATTAGCCTCACACAAATCTCATTTAAAAAATAGAAGTTTTCATTTCCATTTTCTCATTACTTGTTCTTGGTGGAGGGGGTTAAAAATGAGCAGTACAGAATGACATTTACCAATATGGATGAACTTTCCACAGTGAAAAACAAACAGCATATATAATAAGGAAAATGTTAATGAGCATTTTCCATCCACTGAAAATTTAGATGACCATGACAGAAATATTGTTTGGTTACTACAATTGCCTTCCCTATCATTTAAAAAGAGGAAAGTTGTTTTTACCCTGGAATTCTATCTATCTATCTGTCGGTCTGTCTGTCTGTCTGTCTATCCACCAGTCTTCTACTGATATTATATTCACTGGAATATTACACAATATTTTAGAAATTTAACCCACTGACATATTTCATTTGAAAGTGGAGCCTCAAGTGGCATGAAATAAGCCCTTTGCATATCAATTCTATACATATTTACTCACAAGAAAATGATTTAGATGAGTACCGTTCACTTTAGGGTAAGTAAACACAGGACTACAGACTCAATTATTTGCATTACTGCAAAAATCTTTATAAATTAAGAGTATTGGTTTAATTAACATTTTCACTTGTTTTTAATGAAAAAGACAAATTGTTCTGTATCTGCTTTGCTTTGTCATTCTGGATCTATGCTGCCCTATAGCTCAGGATCTGATCCCAGATTATCTGCTTTGAACTGGATTGCATGATTATACACTGCCAGATAATCTGAGATGAGAAAAGAATCTGTGATAAGATCCTGGGATATGGGACAATGTAGATCCAGATCCTAGTTTTTGTAGAGTTCTATCGCTAAAATCAGTTTTGGAAACAGACTCAGGCTCCTTCTACACTGCTATATAAAATCAAGATTACAGTGTTCTCTCGCTACTTCGTGGTTCACTTTTTGCTCCCTCACTGTTTCGCAGGTTTTCAATTAATATTAATGTACACATTTATCGTAGTATTTTTGCTGTTTTGCAGGTTTTTGCGATGTGCAAAGGGTTTTGGAAGGGGGGAAAGGGAGAAATAAAGGAGGGGGGAAGGGAGGGAAGGGTTGGAAATTTAAAAAGATTATTTAGCGTCTTCTCTTAGCTCCATTGTTCTTCTCTACCAGTGTACTGCATATTGCAACTGCTAAAATAAAGTACAGACTGCATTGTAGTAAGTGGTCTGTGGTTCCTCTCCTCCACACATAGAATAAATATAGTGTCCGTACTTCACACATTTTCACTTATTGCAGGTGGTCCTGGAACGTAACCCCTGCGATAAGTGAGGGAACACTCTATCTGCTTTGAACTGGATTATATGGTAGTGTAGACTCATATAATGCAGTTCAAAGCAGATAATGTGGATTATCCATTTTGATAATCTAGATTATATGGCAATATAGAAGGCACCACAGTAACATTCTTAAACAGCAACCTGAATAGAAAAATATATCTACACTTCCCACCAACAATTAACACCATTTTAAACTCTCCTCCATTTAAAAGAAGAGGATTCCCTTGAGTAGGTTCTAGGGTATTTTATGATCCCAGGAAAATCTGCAATCATAGAAGCTTTTGTCTGCATCAAGCAGGAAAAGACCTGATCTCAAAGAAAGAGATTTTGGCCCTTTCTACACTGGCATGGGACTTTTTTTTTGTCCAAATATATTACATTGCTTGGGGGAATACTTAATTGGCAAAAAGTAATTGACTTGTTGTGATGACATTCATTTGAGGTAGTCTCTGAATGGATAAAGCGTAACTGGCAAACCAAGGGGAAATAAGCATTGCATCTCTCAAGGTGGTAATGTCATACTAAGGGCTTTATCACATCACCCTGTTGTCTGGTAGGAATCACACCATAAAGGCTCCAGTATGGAAACCATCACTTTCTCAACTCATCTTCAGTAGTGTTATTGTGATTCAGCGATACACAATCCCACAAGAAGTCTTCCACTCTGCTTCATTCGGCCCCACTTTCCTACACATCTCCACACTACTTATAACATGTGTGTTGTTTAATTTTCCTTTCTGTTTCATATGCTGTGCAATTTTGATACTTCTTACAAATGAAAGGTGCTGCCATAATTGTGACCTAACAGCAGTACAATTTGTTGGGCTTGTTTGTGACCTCTCTGGATCTTTTCAATTTTTACTATAATAAGTTTCTACAATATGTTTTGGGCCTGGTTTTAAGTATGCTTTAGTCTGACACAATTGAATGAGATTTAAGTACATTTTAACTCTACCCTTTAAGTCAGTTGATCTTACTTTGCTTAATTTGGGTTATATCGTGCCCTTTGTAAGCAACTTTCATCTACCTAAACTAACAAATTGGAAACCACATTGGAATACAATCAAAAATATTTTTGAAGTGCCGGAAACCCTTTGAAATTCTTCAAAGAAATACAGTATATTAATACACAAGAGAGAAAACATCACTTTACTCTAAATAATCAAAGGAAATTAATTTGTTGTTTACTGCTAACCTGTATAGGACCTTCTGGAAAAGAAAAAAACAATTTTTAAGGTGTCCAAAATGCAAAAAATAGAAAGAATATAGTTGCTTACTGAAACTGAAACAATTTTTTGACAAAATACCGCAGTTTTTTGTGACAGTGGCAGAGGATGAAGTCATCAGAGGCATAGGACTTTATCACATAAAGCAGGCAAACTAGCATTGCAGTTGACTACAATTCCTATGACATGATATTGTGAGCACCCCACAACTGTTTTACCTCCACACCCCCATGATTTTCCTGTCACTAACTATTAATGAGTAAATCCCATAAATAGCTCCCCATCCCACTACATTCCCACTACCTACCACAATGCAATAGGTCCCTTCCATGCTTAAAGTCATGTAACATCAGTAGGAAGGATTCTCCTCCTCCCTCCTGTCCCCTCCCTCTCAACCTCGCTATTCCTAAGATGGTTCCTTGGTCTTATATTATTTATATATTGCTTTGCTTTTTATATTTGCCATTTTTTAAAAAAATAGAAATGCATAGTTGCACTAAAAAGAAAACAAATAGATGAATCATGAAGCTGCTATATAAGGAATAACACAGGAAGGTGTGTAGAAGACTGATTGTGGAAATAAGACTGGTGAACCAGCCCAATTGCGCTATTGAATAATAATAGTAATTAATAATAATTTTATTTCTTACTCGCCTCTCCCCACAGCTTGAGGAGGATCACAACAATGAAGAGAAATGCAATGTCAAAAGACCTCAACACAATATGTATTCATTATCAACACTAATTGAATTTTTGTGATACAGAGGGTTGGTATTGTGAAGTTCATAGGCAAGAGGTCATCTGAGATGGAATCAGTCTAATTCACATCTCAAATTCTCCCTGATAAATGACTTGTAAACATCAAATAAACTGAAGACAGCATTCTATCTTGACTGTGATGGAATGGTAGCTATAATGCTTGTTCTGGGCTGGAGGAAAAGTGTATGGTCTCTTGTCCCAATCTTCCAGAATTTGGCTCCCATTAAAGTGTCTTGAAGATGAAGAGCAGCAGTAGCAAAAGCAATGATGGATTTTGGGAACAGCACAATTAGTCCGGTTATGAGAAGAAAAATGTATGGGCTTAACCACCTAGAACCACCTCCATCCTCAAGTAAAAAATACCAGGAGACGGAAAAGGAAAATAATTAATGACATATGCAGTAAAATCTATTCTACTTCTGCAAAACTGTAATTCCATCTATACAAACTAATATAAAATTACTTCTTATGAAACAAACTTGGAATTGATCTGTATGAAATCTGTATTGAGCATTACCAAATGCTCCCCTTTTTCTACGACAGACTGATATGGTCAGAAAATTTTCAGTAGATGATGAGTGATTATTGGACTTGGGAAAAAGCAGATTAAGGCCCCTTCTACATTGACATATAATCTAGATTATCAATGCAGATAATCCACGTTATCTGCTTTGAACTGGATTATATGAGTCTACACTGCCATTTCATCCAGTTCAAAGCAGATCATCTGTATTTTATATGGCAGTGTAGAAGGGGCCAGAAAGCTAGGATTAGTTGGGATGAAGTGAATAATGGCTTCTCTTTCCCACGAATGCTTAATGAAGCATGATTTCATTATATTCCAAACTTACTTAAAAGTAAATCTCAGATCAGTTGAACTTATATTTTTAGTCAGTATCGTACTGCTAAACATGACTCCTTTATCCACTTAAAGGGAAGTAAGCCCTATAGAACTAAAAAAAAATTACTTCTGGAGGGACTTGTTGTGAGGTCTAAAATGATCAAATTTGGAGAAGAATTTCTTTTCCTAAAGAAAACTATGTATTTCTAGCTAGAAAAACTATTGCCCAAAATGTTCTCATTCACTTAAGACATTTTATGGAATATTCTCTTTGAGATTTAAATTTAGAAAAGCAATTAGAGTTTGCTATGTTGCTAAATAAATCAACCTCTCTCAATTATATTTTTTACATGAAATGTAGTTTCTTTCACTTTACTGAACCTCTTATAAAACACACCCACAATAAAATAAAAGCAATTCATTGGGTGCTACAGTGGTTGCTGCTAAGAATGCCTATCTGGTCAAAAGCATTAAATGTCAAATATTTGCCAACATAGACAATGGGAAACATGGTGATAAGGAAAAATACAAACCAAAATCAATTATTCCCCCTTTAACAAGTTTTTAACAGACTATTTCAGTGGCAAACTTAATTGTTTCCTCCTCTAGCTAATTCTTCTGTGTGTCCGTGACCTTTTTTTAGGGCTGCCATAGCATTAGCATCTGTATTCATTTATGGAGACAAGTCTGCATAAAGAAATCACAGGCAATAATTTAACACAAGAAGCAAACTACCAAAACACCTCCTTTGTTTCCCAGGTGTGCAACAAATGTGAAACATAAATGGGGACCAAGTGGCTAGAGTTGTGAAGTTATTAAACAAGGTGGTTATGTAGTGAATCAACCTTTAAGAGGTGCCTTCATGCTTCTGAAGTTCTAGTTACATAAACACTGACACCATTCTTCTGAAAATGTTTCTTTGGAAAAGTGATTTCTCACAAATGTATCATAACTCTTTCAGAAAAAAAATCAAATAACAGTTATCCTTTCAGGTCTCAAAAGTAGCAGACTCTCAGATTTTTCTATACAGTGACATTCAAATTTGGGACTTAAAAAAGCAATGCACCTTTCAGAAGTTGAGAGAGAAATCACTGAACACCTTATGGCTATCACAAATGAATAGTGAAAAAATTCTACATCAACATCAAATACACTCCCCTTGTAACAACCAGTAATATCTGGAATAAATGTCTTGAGAAAGAGGATAGAAAGTTAAATTGATCAGAAGAGTTAACAAGGACAGCAAAAACAAAATTCCATAGAAAAGGAAGGAAAGGAACAAACCACACATCTGCTGATTACAGGATACCTCTAAATCTTCTTCAGGGGCACAAAGCTACGGATATCCAGAGATAGGCTCGAACAGAATGGTATTTCATGAATTCCTGGTACTAAATCAAACCTGGGTTTTAAACTGACATTTGCAGAAATTCTTTTAATATGTGGGCTGCATCACATGAGGCAATTTCAGCATCTTAGGATGCTTCTGCCCCAGGTGAACCACAGACCACCACACTGCCCATTATCACATGATGTAGCCTCACTTCTGATGGGGTTCCATGGGTCAACTGGGGCAGCAATTTCCTAGGATGCTGTGCCACAAACACAGGAGCCTGATCGTATTCCATTTGGAACAATAGGATTACTGCAGGGGAAAGCCACGCAGCAGTGTATCCCTACATGTGATGGGGAAGCATCAGCGGCCGACAAGGTGGGGTGCGGGCACCAGGATTGCCCCGCTGCCTCCTGATTCATCACAGAGACTGGCAAAATGATCCGGAGGAGCTCATCAATGTGTGTGCTGTATTTTCTGTTATTATTTCATTTTTATTATTTTTACACTGCTGTAAAATTATAATTTAAAATAACTTTATTTCAGTGTGTTAACTTTGACTTTTTTCAAATGTATTCTGTTTTACCTTTTATTGTAAACTGTATTATGTCCCATATTAGGAGAAAGCCCTCCACATCTGCAGGTTCAGCACTTGCAGATTTGATTATTTTCAGGTTTGGTGCTTCCCCAAAGTCTTTTGATGAGTATGCTTTTTGGGGCAGTTAGCAAGCATTTTGCTGTTTCCCCCCTTGCCCCATAGTTTTTGGGAGACAGGGGAAGCTAATGCCAATTTTAGTTCCCATCCACTCACCGGTGAAATCTGCTGGCTAGTATACTTCAGGGAAGGCTATACTACCGTGCATATGCATTCTTGCCATCTTGGCTTGCCCCTAGAGATATTTGCAGTTTTCCACATTCAGGGGGGTTCTCTGCTCCTAACCCCACAAATATGGAGGGCCAATTGTATATACATACCATTGAATGAATGAATGATTTCCTGTTTGCAGTAATGCTAATATACAATATTGATATCCATTATCCAAAACCTGGTTTTTCAAGACTCACTGCATGGGTACTGGCCTTTTACCTAATTTGGAAAGAGATTGGGAAAGGGGGGGGGGTGCTGAATGAATTTGGCAAAAGAAATTAAAAGTATTAAAAAGAGAAAGGAACACATCTGTCCAGCTCTAATCATACAACTTAAATCACTATGTCTAGAGATGTTGCTAAGAGGATTTTCAAACATGAATGGATTATAAGGTTGCTTTGGCTAATCTCCAGATTTCCAAAATGTGTCATTAACATGTTAGTGTTATCAGTACAAAGGACCTTTATTCTTAACTTTGATTACTTTTTTCACAAGGCTAAATTCTATTTTCACATTTTTCTGATTATAAATTGAATGGCTTCAGTTCATCCTATAATTTTACATCATGTGTATAAAAGACATGTAATTTTACTTTTCTATTTACAGGTATTTGATCTAGTTAATAGATATGGGATTAACCAATTGGAATGTTACCAATGACTATAAAACCTATATTACAGAAACAAGGAAAACAAAAGCAAAAAATAAACATGCTGGATGTTAAGGCAAGGGGACATCTAGCAATGCATTGTAGGAAATATAGAAACAACAGAAGTAAAAGTCTCATCCATTATTGGGTGCAGCATTTAGCATACTGGACTGTTATTTTGGAGAAATTCTCATTCAGTCTTACTTACCTGAGCAGACTGTTCTGAGGATTACAAAGCATGGAGGATAACAGATACCGTATATACTTGAGTACAAGCTGACCCAACTATAAGCCAAGGCACCTAATTTTACCACAAAAAAACTGGGAAAACATTGACTCCAGTATAAGCCGAGATACCAATACAATTACATTAATTGAGGCATTAGTAGTTTAAATGTTTTTGAATCTTTACATCAAACTGTAATTTAAGATATGACTGTTCAACTCTGATTAAATCATTATTTTCATCTTCTTCAATGTAAGTGTGCTTATGTATCCTTTTAATAATAATAGAGTGAAATAATAAATGTAATAATAATAATAATAATAAATGCAGTAAAATAATAAATGTAATAATAAATAGAGTAAAATAATAAATGTATTAATAATAATAAAAATAGAGTAAAATAAATGTAAAAGTTACAATAGAGTAAAATAATAAATGTAATAATAATAATAATTAATAGAGTAAAATAATAAATGTAACAATACCAATAATAATAGAGAAAAATAATAAATATACCATATATACTTGAGTATAAGCCGACCTGAATATAAGCCCACCAGGACCCTCACCCGAGTATAAACCGAGGAGGTGTTTTTTTTCAGTCCTAAAAAAGGGCTGAAAAACTAGGCTTATACTCGAGTATATACAGTATATATGTTTTCTTGCATTCATTGAAATAAATTCAGGAAATAAGTGGAACAAATTATATGAAGTGAAATGTAACTACTTTGAACAATTACAAATGAAATCAGTAAATAAAATATCTTGCAAAACAATTACATTGAAAAGAATCTAGCCTTGAAAATAAAGCAAGTCTGTAAACTCAAAACTGTTCATATAATACTCTTCTTAACGATAGTTATGGGACTTCTTCCAATTGCCCCAAAGCAAAACTTAGAATACATATAACATTGTTGCTATTAAATATAATACCAAAAGCTGTTTTTCCTCAGACCGGTTATGGGATTTGCTCCTTGACAACAAATGAAACTCCGTGTACGATGAAATTTGGGATATTGGATCTTTGCCTGAACAAGCATTGCACTTAACAAAAGTGGGGAAAATATGTACAATAAGATAAACTGTACTATACTCAAAGGAATAATTTCCTACTACTTCATACATTTTCCTCAACACAGTTGAAGAGAAAAACAATCATAGGCTGCAGGGAAAATCAGTCACAAAACACACATTTTTTAGGGTTGTTATGTGTTTTCCGGGCTGTATGGTCATGTTCCAGAAGTATTCTCTCCTAGGGCAGTGTTTTTGACATATCTCATTCTCTCAGTCTTTTTCATTGCCCTCCCATATTAGTGATATACCTTATTAGCTAATCTTGTATCTCCTCATTTCATTTGTCTACTATGCCAGCCACATTTTCTGGCTGGTATGTGTAGCCTACATGGGAAAACATCAGCACCTCTTGCTTCTTACCACCAGAACTCCCTCGTCATTCAGGCACTCTATTCTTTGTTTCCCAGGTAGGAGATGCATATGTTGTGGTTGGCTCTGAACTTAATGGCTTCCATGAAAGAGAAACCAATAATGTATGTGTCAGGTATGAAGCTATGCCTGGAGAGCTTGTGGTCTGACTGTCCCCTTTACAGACTCTTTGGATTACATTTGCAGCCTACCCTCCCACCTCCAAAGTAGAGTGAGTTTAGCTGGTCACTTCAGTGCTGGGAGGGAATTTCTCCCTTTTGCCTGGGGAAGTTTCCTACTTTGCCTCTATTAGGTGGCTCTGAGTGGTATCTTAAAAGTAGATGGTCACTTGGCAGAGAATAAGGCAGGATAATGTAAAGAGTAATGGCATATACCTTGGCAAACTTTTGATGACGGAAAACCTCTAGGTCCCATGACCTGAGCAAGTGGCAAAGGAGACTACTCCCATGACTCCGGGGGGGGGGGGGGGTTGTTCCTTGAGTGTCCTCCAACACATGGTCAGATAAGGAACAATCCAACTAGATTGCCTTTGGGGCTCACGTGGCTTGCCCAGGGGAAAGCTGAGGAGAAAGCCAAGAGTAAGTCCTGCCTCAACTGATCCTGTACTATGTTATTCCCCACTCTTGCACTCTTGAAGGAGGGGACTAGAGCCTCCAAAATAATTAAAGCAAGGGAAGGTTAAAGTGCAAGAAACGTTTGTCTATTCTTTCTTTCATTTCTGGTGAAAAGAGGTCATGATCTGAGAATGCCAAAATGGGAACCCCAAAGACAGGAAGCCATAAATCCTGCTGAGGACTCAATTTTCTCAGACCAGGAGAAAAGTTGTCAAACACTGCTGGTGTTCCTCCAAACTACTTATATATTTGAGTGAGAAAGATCCTGGCAGGATGCTTTTTCTTGAAGAAAAAATGGAATTATTACATCACATGAAGTATTTTTATATTCCACCAGCAGGAGCAGCCCTAGTTTTTCTCAGTATGTAAGCAAACCTAGGGCCACAGCACCCTCCCCCCCGAAATTACACCCCCCACCCCAAACTTACCAGCGGCAGCGACCATTGGTCGCTCGCCGCGGAACAAGGAAGTATTTGTATCTGTATTTTATAATGCGTTTTATGAATGTTTTATGTAAGTTAATTTTTAACTGATTTATAGTGTATTGTACAGGTTTTATATGTGTGTTTTATTGTAAGCCGCCCTGAGTCCCCTGTTTGGTGAGAAGGGCGGGATATAAATGTTGTAATAAATAAATAATAAATAAATATTTTGTATTCTCGTGAGATTTCGTGAGATCTCGCGAGAATACAAAATACTTCCTTTTCCGCGGCAAGTGACCCAATGGTTGACGCCGCCACCACCACTTTGAGTGCACCCAGGAAGGGCTGTGCCCGAAGCGGCGGATTCATGGGCTTCAATGATGAACCAGGCCTGTCCACCAGAAAGAGGGCAATTTTCCTCCCACTTGAGAAACCATCCCAATCAATGTTGTAACCACTACCACCACTTCCAGCTCTGGCAAATGCAATATCTGCAGAAATATCTCTCACTTGCCTGACTCTGAACACTTTGTCTCACTTTGAGCAGTCTTCAGAGCAGAACATCGAGCCCATCTTTGATCCAACAGGCCCTGGAATTTGCTCTCCTCTTCAGTTATTTCTTGCTATGGGATAATGGAGCTGACCAGATTCTGTGGGGCACCCAAAGTGGTGCTGCCTCATTTTAATAAGATAGCAGTGGCAGAGGAGCAGTCCAAAATGGGTGAAGATACCATTAATTACCTCTTCTGCTACCTGAGGTAGGGGAATTAACTCCCTCTCATGGGAAAAAGAGCAGCACTGTATATCACAGGATAACAGTGCGGATGTTTAAGTGAAAGAACTTGGTGATTTTTTGTTTTTTCAGAAAGCTTTTCTGCATTCAGATTTGAAAATAATTTTTATAGCAAACGCTCAAAAACCCCACAGTAATCCTTTGTATTTTCAATTTCCTGTATGTCTACATATGACAATTTTTAAATCCTGATATATGTGCAATTCCCATATTGTTAATAACAGCTATTTCCTAAATGCATTATAAGCACTCCATGCAGTAATGTTTTGCCTAAACCCACACATTCCTTTGGAGGTTGGAGAGAAAGAGAGAGTGATAGAAAAAGAGACTGCATACTATGTGATGAAATTGTAATTAAATCCCCCCCCCCCATTGCAACATGAGGGGAGTGGATCAGAACACCACTAAATCTATTCTGAATATATATTCAACTACATTGCAGGTGGAAAGAGTTAGACACATGGATTTTCTTTAAAATGCATAGGTTGCTTTTTTGCCAAATAAGTAAATAAAATCTACCTAGTGACACGAAGTTACAATTTGACAGTGCAATAAAAAACAATAGACAAATGAGGAAAAAGTAGCTCAATAGCATTGCAAAGATAGATGCAAACACAAATTCTTTATTCAGACTTGTAAATATGGAATAAAAAAGCTTTCTAAACAAGGTGGTCTTTGCCAATTATTGAAATGCCAGAACAGGAAAACTAAGCATCCTCCTGAGATATGTTGTATCCCCCTCCCCTCCAGTGATTTGTGACTTTATTTTTACAATAAAGGAGGCATTGCAGCCCCAGCCTACTATGGCCAAAACGTCATTTTTGCAAGTCTGCTGTATCTTTAATTAAAACTTCCAATATTTAATCGTAGAGCAAATCTGTCTCCTATTGCTAATAGTTCAGGTAATAGGGGTGAATCTCCTCTAGATTGCTTTTTTTAATCATCTTTATTACATCCCCTTGCACCAGGTGAGGATGCAAGTCATTTTAAAACATTGAACAGGTATAGTTTAGCTCTTTAAATGAAAAAAATAAAAAACCAAACAAACCCAGCACTAGCCTTCCAACTTTCAAGGAAAAAATCCTAGAAACTGGACAATGATGAAACGGTGTTCAATAAGCTCAGTTCAGTTTAGTGTGCAGTAGCCAAAATACTTTCTGTGGGTTTCACTTTCACAAATTTGATTATGTTACCAACTTGAGAAAGGCAGGAGTATCCCTTCCACTGAGTGGCAGAACAACTGTGTGTGCTTATATCCTAGAAGAAGTAATAGCTGGCATAGCATAGGATACATTTAACAACAGGAAATATTAGTATGCAGATTGATGACGAATGGACTGTGTATCTGTTACAAAGTGGCCAACATCGCTCAGGCCCTTACCTTGGCAGGAAACGGATGATGTCAAGAACCCTCTGGCCCTGTTCCTCCCCCTGGCTCTTCTTGCTTCTCCACCGGTCCATAACAACAGTAAGGATAGTGAACCCCCTTGTTTTCTCCTTCAGAGCAATAATGAAAACTAGGCCTGGAAAGAAAGGACAAATGAATGAACAAATATGAAAATAACAAGAAGATGATAGCTAATAAGGATATTCATTGAAAGTCAACATAAAATAAAGCCCCTAATTTGGACATTATGCTATATTTCATTCAAAGAAAAACTTGTATGATGTTCTCTCATGCCAAAAAATGCCTCCACATGAGGGCACAGTGGAGTGATACCTGTGATGTTTGCATCTGGATGCATGCTGTCTGTGTGAGGTACTCTTATGGTAATTCCAGAGACATGCTGCTCAGACTTACATGACCAATGGTCAAGGTATGGATCATCTTTGGAGTACTTTTGGCTCACTGATTGTGGAATTCTGGAAATGGAAGATGTGGGAATATATCTTCCAAATTCACTTGGAATTATATGATTCTACAGGTGGACAACCTAGTACAAACCTTTTACTCCTGAAGCCTGAGGTTGAGAGGAGGCTCATCCAAACAGTCTATATTCTAGTTGCCCGTGGCATGTAGATGTGTGCTTCTGGCAGATAATTGTTGGTTGTAGTAAAAGTAGATCTAGTTCTTCCCTGTTGTCAGTGCCCTGCTTGTTTGTTGCTGTTTCTATGGAAAAGTGTGGATTTTCTCTTATGCATAGAATAAATCATTAGGTTTCAGTATTTAGCATGACACACATTTTGCAGCATGAGCATACTACACCTTGTGCTTTTTCTAAAAAGCAGTAAGCAGAACTCAGCTGAAACTTTCTTTTGCAATGCTTCATTAGTCATCTTAATTCAGACAAAGGATTACAGAATACTAGAAAATCAAGATCAATGATACGCACTAAGATACTAAATGTAGTAGGCAGGGGAAAGCCTGCCTTGTTACCATATCTCTGCTTGTAATTAAAACTGTCATGGTCTGAATGAGCATATCCTGATCAAAGCTGAGGAAAACAACATTAGATTGCTAAATTGTGAAAAAACAGACATGTTATGAAATGCAGAAAGACATGGAGAAAAAAGATGCTTGGTAAAATGAAAACAGTTATTTTTAAAGAGGCCAATTTCAACATATTTCTGCAGCAGATTAGGCTACTAGAAAGCCATTTATTGTTTTTATAACAGACATGCCAAAAAAGCTTACCAGAAAAGGAATAGGGGGATATCCCCAGTTCACAACAAAGAATATACAAGTGTGATCCATTAATGTACTAAGCAGGAGAGGGATGAAAGAGCTAGCTATTGTGTACTACTGTTGATTCAGACATCTCTCTAAGATCTTTCTCTCCTGATTGACCTCTACATTTCCACCGATTAATGGGATTCACTCTACATTATGTAGCATCCTTCAGATAAAGATGATGCTGTTACACACTATGTACTATATCCTATTGCATATTTAGGCATAGAAACTCACACATTTTAAAAAGCAATTATTATTATTTTTAAATCTCTTTTCTAACTGGACTTCATGAATGGATGTTTCTCAATTCCGTTGTTGTTGATTCATACTTTAAACTCATTTCTGGCCTAAGGCAAACCAATCACAGGATTTTCTTAGCATAATTAATTCAGAAAACGTTTGCAATTACCTCCTTCTGAGGCTTATGACCCATCTACATTGGTCACACATGTCGATGCTGATCCTGAGTGGGGGACTCCAGATCAGTGCCATGGGAGTCTGCATAGCCAGCTGCCAAAACAGGTTGTGTTAGCAGAACTGCACAGCACCAAGCCACCCCAGCAGCTCAACCCATTTGTGTTGAACCTGATTCAGCACCACTGGACCACCACCTTTGTCTCCCCCCTCTTGTCCTCTGTGTAGCAGGAACATCTTGGGCATGAAATTGTTGTTGGGCTAGTTGTTGCTCATCTTATGCACTGATGCTAGAGATAGCAATATAGTGACTTGGGTAAAAGGTGTGTGTGTGGGGGGGGGGGAGGATCTCTCCCTATTTTTGCCTCTCTTGCCTCCGATCACACTGTCACTCTGGCCATCATCAGTGGATGTGATGACCACTAAATTGAGGACAAAGAAGAAGGTAAGTGCCATTCACTGTCCCTTGGGAAAAGACAAATAGCTATGTAAACAGCCATGGCAGGTTCTGAATAGGAACTGGTCCTAGCGTTCACACCTCTGCAAAGTGTGGGTGAACTCTAGAGTTTTCCTAAAGTTCTGGAACATCCCACAATATTTTTAATGGGGGACAAAGCTACACATATTAAGCAGCCTTGTTAGGTGTTAGGGCAAATGTGCCCCCGTGCACTATCTGGAGTACATTTATCCCCCGCCCCAACTCATTTGGTCCACGTATATGGGTCTTAAGACAATGCAACTTGCCCCAGTTCATCCAGTGGGCTTTCATGGCTAAGCAATATATAAAATCTAATTTCCCTGAGCCACACTGTGAACATTCAAACCACAACATTAAACTTTAGCTTTGCTGCATGCAGAAATATACTTATTTCGTGGCTGCAGCTGTAGCCTCCAATATAGCACTGTAAAAAACACACTATATACTCAGTACAAAATCTTTCTGTATTGATCCCATTAATAGGCTATCTCTCTATTCAAGAAAAGTGATCATTTGATAGGTAAATTTGGGATATGAAGTTATAATGCAGATAAGCCACCTTCAGATCTGGGATTGGTCCCTAAAATATATATTTATAGGGATAATGAAGATGTTCAATCCCATTGTCTCTCCCACACAAAAAAACAAACAAAAAATATCTCACAGGACATGTTTTGCTATAAATTTAACTGATGCTTCCATAGATGAATTTTTTTACATTGTAGCACAAAGGTCACATGAAGCCACTTGAATGCTTTTAACAACAAACAATTATTCCACTCCATTCTCAGTGTATTAAAATAAATGTTTGTTTCTTGTGGCATTTATGATGACAGCCAATCCTTTCTCTAAACACTTATAAATTTTAATATGTCACATGGAAATGAAATATGATCTTCAAAGGTAATGTTATGCAGAATAATTTATGCTGAATAAAGCCAGAAAGTCCATTTCTACCTAGGTAAATGGCTGGCAAAGAGGGCACTAAATCTAAGGCTTATCTATTTGAACTTGAAAATGTTGTCAAAGCTGATTATGCCATTCATTATTTTCATGGGAAAGTACATTAAGAGTTCTATGACCAGTAATGCAGGATTAGCCTATAGCTTTGTCCATGGCTGAACTTGGGAGAGGCGGGGGGGGGGGGGGGAGGCTTGCTGCTTATACGAAGTACATCATTGATGTTTGATTCATTCCCTTCTCTGAAAACAAATAAATGACAGGTCATATTTTCAATATTGTGATCTGTTCCTGAATGAATTAACTTCAGACTTCTGCAAGCTATTGTCATTTCTTTTACCATTTTGTCAAAACAACTCATTACAATTGGAGTGAAATAGCTTCAGAATGTTCAGCATCATCTCAACTCTTTCACAAAGATTTTTGGATTAGAGCTTGTGATAGCATTAATAAACAGTCAGTGTGATTAGATTGTTGCTAAAAGATAACTCAAATATAGGCAATGGAATTTCACTGTGAGGCAGGTCAGATCTGGGATTACACTGTATTCCTTGACATCCATTTTGGCCAATGACAAATCATTTTTGTTCCTGCCTCCATCCTTGAATATCTTCTTTGAAGCTCAGGCATGCTGGGAAGACCCAGGATTTCAGACAACATTTCCAAACCTGCCTTTGCATTCTATCATTTCACTTAATTATGCATTTCTGAGATGATATCAACAGCTCACTCCCAGATGAATTTGAGAACAGGCATTCAGATAAACCACTCGGAGATCTACCACATCTACTTGTCCCAAAGCACACTGTGATTGGGACTGCATTGTAGACATCATTTCCCAGCAGCCTCATCTTCAGCACATTGGAAATGCTTGATCAGGACACTGCCATGCTGCTGGCTAGGTCTAAGGGAATGACATTTAATTGTTCATGACTGTAAATATGAATTTGCAGCAGTTATGATACCACAAGTTTAGCTGAACATGATGACAATCAACGTATTTCTTACATCTTGTCACAAATTTTAAAAATTAGGCCAGATGATCCAAAGAAATGTCAGAACAATCCTTCTTGCATGACACACCTTTACTATCATATGTATTCTCCATATTATGGAGATTATCTCAAACAGAATTCCAGGATTGCAGGAAATGTATTTTCCATGGAGATATGGAAAGAGAAACAATCAAAGAGAAGGAATTAGCAGATATGTCTAGGAGCTACTGTGTGAACCAGCTATATGTGAACTACATGTACAGATCAAAATGGTATGAACTAAATTGACAAACAGAAAAAAGATTATATTGGAAAGGGAATCATTTGATCTCTGGTAGAATATTCCTTTAATCTTTTGCTCACAGCTGTCCCTTTGTCTAGTATGCTTACTGTTCTCCAAGAGATAATCTGACAAAACATTGGCTAAGTCTTCTCCTTTTAGATTAAAACTGTGAAAGCACTATAGTAAACAACTAAATAAACAACCCTGGTAAGTGTTAAGACCTTGATTTATCAGCTGCACTGTACTAACAAGAAGTTTAGAAATCCACATAGCATTTCCACCATGAAACAGTAATTGTGCTGGGAGAAGAAATACATGCAAACATCTCATTCAGTCTTACCCAGAAAAATGAAAATGGCAAATTATGTTTTTTTCTAAAGAAATGTGGCCAATATTTCTTTGGATACACATTTTGTCTTAATATAAATGTTCAGAGTGATGTTTTAGCCCTTGGGCAATGACATCTGAAGGAAAAAAACAGTATGGTCCTGGTAAGATGTAATAAATATACATCTTTTGTTAATAAACAGCGGTAAGGTAAGGTCCCAGGTTCAAATCCGGGGAGCGGAGTGAGCACCCGCTGTTAGCTCCAGCTTCTGCCAACATGCAAATGTGAGTAGATTAATAGGTACCACTCCGGTGGGAAGGTAACGGCGCTCCATGCAGTCATGCCAGCCACATGACCTTGGAGGTGTCTATGGACAACGCCAGCTCTTCGGCTTAGAAATGGAGATGAGCACCAACCCCCAGAGTCGGACACAACTGGACTTAACGTCAGGGGAAAACCTTTACCTTTACATAATCTCTTTAATGGCTTTCTCACTAGCTTCACTAGAGGTTTAATGGCCGAGTCCAATATAGTCTCTCCCATACAGCTATCATTCAGTTCTGTGATACTCAGAGCCGGTCCAAGGTAATTTTCTAGTGTAGGCAAACAGAAATTTTGGTGCCCCCCCCCAAAAAAAACCTATCACTGAAAAATAAAAGTGTTGGATAAGCAAAAATGTTGGATAATAAGGAGGGATTAAGGAAAAGCTTAAATAAACAACACTCTGAAAATAGGAAACCCAGACAGGAAGCATTCAGGGCCAATTAACACCCCCCCCCCAACCAAGGATGCCCCCAGGGAGGAAGCCCCACTTGCCTTGCTTCCTAGACTTCCTACAGAGGAGGAGGAGGAGGCTGAATTGGATGACCCAGTAGTCTGAATCAGTACAACTATTTCTGACAATGTATGTCAGATTTTCTCAAACTGGCATTTTCCAGAAGTGCTGGACATTCATTACTGCCTTGCACATCCATTAGAAAGTGTAGATTCTATATCTCTGCCAAACTAAATAGTTGTATACAGGTGTTAAAACTTTAATCCTTGGGAAAATCTACTTATAAATGAAGGTACTAGGACTTATTTAACAATTTCCCTCCTTTTCATAAATGGGGCCAAAAGTGGCTCACCCATGAATTAAAACAAGCTCCATAAATTAAAAAATAAATTAAAAAATTAGAGGACAACTTCCAGCACGTATCATCAGATTGATGTATATGTTTGATATCCCTGTTTTCCTTCCAACTGCATTTCTGTACACACTCCCCAAATCTGCCCAAGAACTCTCGTAAGCATATTTTATTAATACAAAATGGGATTCAGAGAGAGCAAACATTGACAGAACCCATTCCATTAACTGAAGAACTTAATGGGAGTCTTTCCAACTAGAGCCTCCATAGCACACGTACATTTTGCATAATATTGTCTTCGGGCATTTTCTTTATATTTACTTTGTATTTTAAGCCTATTTTACCTTGTTCTTCCATAAGAAAAATAATTATTCTGCCCTATCTTCATGACATCAGACCAATTAACAATAGTATATATTGTCTATCATAACTAACTTCATTTTTAAAGGACTTAAGCCTAATTTCAGAAATTAAATGCACAGTTTTAGAATTAGAACACAATTATCCAAGGCCTTTGACAAACCTTGTACAGGTGGTGGTGGCCATCCATAGCTGCTTCCTATCTTCCCAAAGGTTTTAATGGGGAAAGCATAGACATTTGCCCGTTGGGTGCCACCTAGATTCATGGCATCAGTTCCCACTTTTGGCCATATAATTAGTTTTCTATACTATGGCTTTTTAATATATCAATAGCTTTCCTGTTCGTTCTTTCACATTTGTCCTTAAAATATCATGTTCAGAATCAATTAAACATGATGCATTTCAAACAAAATTACTCAACTGTTTTTTTCTGCTACAGATATTCTCCCCCATAACCAAACTAGATTTTTGCTTACCATTACTACTCTCCCAAGAATGCAAAATGTCATGTTTGTGACTGCTAGGATGAATAGCCTGGAAGGACTGGGAATGTATCCAAATTAAGCATCAGCAGAAAAGGAAAAACGAGTACTCCATGGTGTTTTTCATGTAGTTCCATCCTATCCATAGTGTAATCCTGCCCGAGCATCACTGGAGACTTTGTACTTGCCAAATGCATTTCAAATGATTTTCAATTTCCATACGTATGCATGAGTAAATGTACAGGGTGCAATGGATGAGTTGAAGTAATTACATCAAATTTGATACAGAAATAATTCTTTAGAATTTAGGAATGCTTACCTAATCTTTCTTGAAGCCTGCATAATCCCCAAAAGTCAGTGTGTCCTTATTCCACCTACTAGCACGGCTCATAGTTACATGTTGAGTCTCTTTCAAATTTAGCATGATGTAGAAAGTACTCTTCAGTCTCTTCTTCTGCCTTTTCCTTGTCTAAGGAAATCTACTTGATTTGCAGAACTTGTGTTTTGTACTCATGTTTAATAAAAATCATCAGTCCTTCTATTTTATTGCTGCTTTGTACTTTTGCATTTTACACAACCAGTAGAGGCTAATGGCTCCAAGCTTGGTGAAACAGCAAATCCACTTCAAATTTTAGTCTGATGTACACAAAAACTGTCCAATGGCTATCCAAAGTGCTTAACACTATCCCCAAAAAGGTCCAGCACCTTGCATAACTTTTTAAAAATTTGAGCTTTTTTATCATGTCAGAAGCAACTTGAGAACATACTGCAAGTCACTTCTGGTTTGAGACAATTAGCTGTCTACAGAGATATTGCCCAGGGACACCGGGATGTGTTAGCTGGGAGACTTCTCTCTTGTCCCCGCAAGCTAGAGCTGACAGATGGGAGCTCACCCCTTCTCGCAGATTCTAACTGGCAACCTTCAGGTCAGCAACCCAATTTTCAGATCAGCAATTCAACTGGCACAAGAGTTTAACCCATTGCACCACTGTGTTTGAGCTAAACCTTGAGGAAGATTCACTGCAATTATTTACAATTTGCAATATGTATAACCTACTGTACAGCTGAGAAACCTGTCAGAATGGCTTACTTATTAGTGAAAACAAAATGGCTAGATGCCAATTGCAGAGAGACAAAACATGAGATAAACTCTGTCTTTTCAGGCAAGCTGATGGTGGCCCTCCTTTCCGACTCTCCCTCCTGTTATACTCAGTATAATTTCATTCCAGTTATTTTATTTCCTATGCTAATTTAATTAAGGTTTAAAATTCATGCCAGTGCCTGCCTCTGACTTTTCTTGTTTGTGCTTTGCCTTTCTGTGATTTATTATTGGAGATTTAAACCAAAACAAAAAAGCAGGCTGGTAAAATAGATTGGACTTTTCTATTGTTATTGTTTGGGCTAAGTGCTGTCACTATCATTCTTGCTTTCAGCAAATGAAATCCAGCTACTTTTCTCCTCTTTTAAACCATTGGGTTTGCTCCTAATCAAGCTCAAGTGTTTGAAATTAATCTAAATACTTTTTTCTTTTTTAAAAAAACCCTAAATACTGAAATATTTAGAGTTTCACAAAGAATTTCTGAAAAAGCAGATTATGCTATTTCTAAAGAACAGTTAACAAAGCCATCCAGATCCATCATTCTACATACTCTGAAATGGAAAAAACCAGTTCTTGTCCTCAACCACATTTTCTCTTTCTAAGTTAGAGCTCTCAGTAGTCTGCTAAAATAAGATAGCCTTAATTATTTTTTTTCTGCATATATGCAAAGGCATTTCACATAGGAAATCTAATATATGTGAGCTTTAATGAACAGATGTGCAGATTTCGATAATACCATGTAGAGATATTCTGCATCCTACTACAGATCGCTAAATGTCGATATAGCTGATTACATTGAAAGTTGATCTGCATTTATTCCTATAATAAAGATACAAGAGAAGAACTGAAAAGTCTACAGCCATAAAACAGAAATACCAAGCCTAACTCAGAAACGAAGTAATCCTGCTTTTTCAAAATGAGAAGAGTGGCACAAGTGTCAGTTCCACTAAATCTTAGAATTTGGGGCATCTGAAAATTCGTGTAATTGCAATAAAGGATATATTGCTTTGAATTTTATCATGCAAAGAGTTATACTTTTAAACAGTTATATTTCCATGGCTGTATTTGTTGTGAATTTATAGCAACATATTTGTGCTGCAGCCACAGATGCCCATAATAAATGGGCAGAAGAACCAGCTATTCTGCATGACTAAATTAGAGGAAGGGTTTATTGCAAGGAGAGATTAATGCAAGCAAGGCGCCATTGATATATATATATAAACACTTCTCTCAAAAACATTCTGGTTATATTATGCATGTCAATTATCTTAAAATCTCTTGTGCTATGGAAAGGTCTTCTACTATGCAATGACATAGATTATAAGAGGCTAGATAGACACATAGACAGATGATAGAGATTTTCTATTAAAAATGACAGAAGCTAAATAACATACCAAAGCATTTTATATTGTGTTAGAACAGTGGTTCTCAACCTGTGGGTCCCCAGGTGTTTTGGCCTACAACTCCCAGAAATCCCAGCCAGATTACCAGCTGTTATGATTTCTGGCCAAAGGCCAAAACATCTGGAGACCAAAGGTTGAGGACCACTGTGTTAGAGAGTGGGAAATGATGCTGGTGTACTTCCAAGGAATTGCTATCACCTGTGCAACATCTACACTGACTACTTATTGCAGTTTGAAAACAGCTTGACAGCAAAGTGTTTAGATGATACACACTGCAAAAGCATACAGTAAACACATTAAGGGCTTTAAACCAGAATAAGCAAAGCTGGGGAATACTCCAAAATAAAGCCCTTTATGAGCATCAGCATGCTAAAGTTTAACCTACATTGCATGGCAAAACCAGCTAAGGGACAGGTGTCCTGGAAATCTAAACATGCAAATTAAAAAAGGTAAAGGTTTCCCCTGACGTTAAGTCCAGTCATGTCTGACTCTGGGGGTTGGTGCTCATCTCCATTTCTAAGCCGAAGAGCCGGCGTTGTCCATAGACACCTCCAAGGTCATGTGGCCGGCATGACTGCATGGAGCGCTGTTACCTTCCCGCCAGAGCAGTACCTATTGATCTACTCATATTTGCATGTTTTCGAACTGCTAGGTTGGCAGGAGCTGGCTAACAGCGGGCGCTCAAGCCGCTCCCGGGATTTGAACCTGGGACCTTTTGGTCTGCAAGTTCAGCAGCTCAGCGCTTTAACGCACTTCGCCACCGGGGCTCCTCTAAACATGCAAATTACAGTGTGGGAAGATGTAAAATATCCTGATTTCTCCATGACCCTGAAGCCATGGATACTGCAGATCCTGGAACCATTCTTAGACCAGCTTCTGTGGTGGATATAAGCACCATCGAGGCCTCAAACTGGTTCCAGAACTTCACATGTAATCATCTGAACAATGCTTCCATCTCTGACAGTTTCACAGCAGCCTAAGTGGTCAGTGTTGATGGGCCCACACTCTCACATGCAATCTGTGGCTGTTAAAGCAAGGAGTTCGCTAGCACCACCAAGTTGTGGTTTTTCAGCATAGAAAAAGGATCAATGGTAACCCCATTATCACCATTAGAGTTCTAGTGACTTGATTGTTTCTTTTTCTTTTGGTACAAATTACAGCTGGATGGTGCCCACAATCCCTAACATGCCCTCACTAGCCATTGATTTGCCACCGGGGGTGGGGGGAGCACCCTAGTGGCATCAGCTAAGGCTCCATGGAGGACATTGTACACAGAGAATAACTCCCTCATCACTGACCACAAAAGGTCATACACTGATATAAGAGAAAATTAGGCCAGACTGTGCCACCAAAAAATTTCCAGCCTTCATGTATACTAAGCATCAACCTCATTAAAAACCTGTTTCAAATAAATGTAGATTAAATCATTTTCATTATCATATTCTATTCCCTCTACCACACTGTCATTTAAACTGGACTATTTGAGTAGAATTCAATTTATTTATTTATTATTCTTGATTTATTGTTCTAATATAAATGGACATAAAGGCAGTTATGCTTCTGAGTCACTCTCAGTTTTGGGAAGTACTAAATATGTTTGGTGATAATTGTAGAAAATATAATACCATATTTAAATGAGATAAAAGTTAGAAGAGAATCATTTCATAACTAATACTTGAAATCCCTGAAAACCAATGAGATTAATTTTCCCATCATTTAAAGGCAAACAAACCACCAAAAAAATTGAATTCACTGTAACTAAGGGCCAAACTAGACAAAAGGCAATTCGTGCAAATGTATGTCTTTTTAAAGGTGTGGTACCCCAATATGGATTGGGACTGAAGCAGGAGTCCGACACTTACCTCTTTGCATTCTGTCTCAAATTGTTATTGTCTCAAATTGGATAGAAACTCTTCCATTGTAGTCTCATCCTAAGCTTGCTATTTGTCTTAGAAAAGGGGTCATCTTTTTCAGCAATGTAATTTGCATGGATCATGCAATGTCCTATTTGCCTTTCAGTAGGAAAAAAGCTGGTATGGGTAATACCATAGAATCAAGTTGTTAAGTAACTTTGAATTTTGTACATCAGCAACATTAAAATATATGAAGGGCTTAATCAAGGTGTAATGCTAGAAAATGTTGACCATTTCCGCTGCCACCTTTCCATAAAAGCAGCCACCTTTCCATAAAAGTTAACATCAATGCAAAATGCAACGCTGTGTAAGCTCTATGAGTGCAGCAATTTTTTTTAGAGAATTTTAAGAGAATCAGGATATTCATAGGGATACCAAGATGCTTCTTTATAAAGCTATTGTCCTCCCAGTCCTGTTATATATCTCTGAAACGTGGACTGTCTACAAACATCACCGTCAAGTCCTGGAAAGATTCCATCAGTGTTGCCTCTGAAAAAACCTGCAAATCTCTTGGGAAGACATGTGGGAAAATGTCAGCATTCTGAAACAAGCAAAGACCACCAGCACTGAAACAATAATCCTCTGCCATCAACTTCACTGGACTGGTCAAGTTGTCCGAATGCCCGAGCATAATCTCCCAAAGCAGTTATTATACTCTCAACTCAGGAATGGAAAATTGAATGTTGGTAGACAGCAAATGAGATTTAAAGATGAACTTTAAACTAACCTTCAAAGCTGTGGCATAGACACTGAGAACTGGGAAGCTTTGTCCCTTGAGCATTCTAACTAGAGGTCAGCTGTTACCAACAGTGCTATGGAATTCAAAGAGGCACAAGTGCAGGGCAAAAGGGAGAACCGTGTCAAGAGGAAAGTGTGTCAAGTCAACCCCTGTCAGGACCGCCTTCCATCTGGAAGTCAATGTCCTCACTGCAAAGGAACATGTGGATCCAGAATAGGTCACTATGTCACCTACAGACTCACCACTAAAACTCTACACCTGGAAGGCAATCATACTCAGCAATGAGTGATAGCCTATGATGATGGTGACATTCATGTATATGTTGACCTTATCAAAAATAGATTTTGGCCAAAATTATAGATTTTGATATGACTCATTGATAAGTTGAGAGGAAAGTACCAATGCTGCCACGGAGGGCCAGCTATTCCTGGTGGCCACCACTGCGATTTCCCCATCCAGACATTCAAAAAGGTCTTGAAGTGGCACCATGATGGAAAGAGTAGAGGTAGTCAGTGCTTTCAGGCTTTCCTGGGATGTTGCCTTTTGCCATTCTACTCAGAGAAGGGAATGATTCCTTTTTTTATAAGAGTTGGCCACCCTAAAAGCAGTTCTCCAGGGTGTGATGATAGCCATTGGGTTCTATAGCTGAAGTTGTAAACCCCCATTGCTGCTGCTGAAAAAATGTAAGTGTGAAACGATCCCTATTACATGCATCTGGTTTCCCACTATAGGAAAAGGATTTTTGACTAAATAGACTTTCGGCTTTTTTCATAACTTCATATTGTTGCTGTCTTATTCTCCCTGAAAAAGCAGAGGAGTTCATCAACTGCAATAAGTTGACTATAATACTTTTAACAAATAACAGCTTGCACGGTGTTACAAATGGAAAGACAGCAAACAGATCCACATAAGAAAGCAGTTCTGCAATAAATATGTCTAAAAAAATGGAAGGTAAAGTGGAGGTTTCCGAACAAAGACTCGTATTATGCTCTTATTAAAATAAATATAGTGTGTTCACATTACAAAATATTAGACCCTGAAGAATCGTAGCCCTCTGGTTCAGTGTTAACAGATAGGCATGATTTCTTTGACAGAGACCATTTGAATCCATTCAGGAAATAGCTGCCACTTTCACAACTTATACATCCCTCTTAAAGTGACTCAGACTACAGAATCATGGGAACCAAATTTTCATCCAAGTCTGGGAGTAAAAGATGGTGACGATGGCAGCATCTCTGCCTCTGTTGGCTCACAATCAAACAGGACTTCTATAGAAAAAGGACACCTTTAGCTAACAATATGGATCTGTAACAAAAAGATGCTTTCACAGGAAGGCATCAATCTGTACTTTATGCCAAGACCTCACAATGTCCTTCTTGAGAACTTCTTTAGCAAGATTCGAGAAAGCTTTGCAACATAAAAAAATATTCTATATCGCCCCCTCTTATTCTCTCAACCCAAGTTCACCAAAGAGGCTTAGGAACTCACACAAAGAATTAAGATAAAGCAAATGCTTTGCTGAATGTGAAAAACTGTCTGCCAAGATGCAGCAAGCATACAGAGGATGCAACAAAATAAATAGAAACTGACTGAAAAAGCCAGGGCAGAAGTATAAACAAACTGGTGCAGAAACAAAGAAACAATTCCTTATGGATAACCGTCAGTTGCCCTGTAAAGGACTTTGAAAGCTGGAAAAATGCTCTCCAAAAATATATGTTTCACTTGGTTGTCCTACTTCTTTTAACATCTATATTTTTCTTACATCTTACAGCTTTACCACTCCCCTTCTTAGGGGAGAGTTAAGAAATAGGACTTAATCAGAACAATTATTCATAAATTAGCTCTCCCCGTAAATGATCATTGCTGTACTTTGTACTGCAAAAATACTATAGCAAAAGAGAATGAGAATCCAGTGTATATATTTTTAAAAACACAATTTAGGTAAGGATAATATTTTTAATGGAAATCAATAGTCTTCTATTTCTGTAGTGTGTTTTTTATCTCATGGGCCTGCCTTAAATGGAGGAAAAGATATGAGCAGAAAGTTACTGATCAGCAACCTTTTCTCTTTGCCAAGAGAAAGTTCTCTGTAGAAGTAATATCTCAAAGATATCTAAGTGGTGATTCCAAATTCTCCAATCCTATACAAAAAATATCAATTTGACCTACCATTGGAAAAAAGAGAAAAGTCATATATATTGATGCAAATATGAATATTTTTAATATATTAAACTCTGTAATTTGACTTGTGAATGCAAAAAAGAGGGAAGCAACCTAGTGTGGGATCATTGGGACAGGAGGTCTGTTTTTGACCCCCTTCTTAGTTTTCCCTGGCTGAAACACCTGAGCTCCAGGGGCACCTCAGTACCCAAGGTTGTTCCCTGGACCATCCTGCGCTGGAAAGGAAGCCTAAGGTCCCCCCACTCCAGGGTTTAAAGTAAGAATGCCCCCTCTATGAACAATCTCTTTTCTCAATTCTGAGTTTCATGACAAAATGGGACAGTTCCAAAAAAACTCCCCTTCACGAAACAGATGTCAAAAATGTTCACCAGAAATCATGTTTTCTCCCCCTACTATCTGCTAAATGACATCACCTGAAGAAAATTTTCTAATTTTTTGAATACAACATAATGTAAGCAAAACTTGGTGAAATGACCAGATAAATGTACAATGCATTGGAGGTGCTGGAGAGAAAGAGTAGGCTGGCAGGGTAGTTGGGACTAATGAAGCCTCTGTTATCTTCCCCTGAGCCTCTGTCAGACCAATCTGTGCCCTGCTGTGAGATAATTTCACCCAATCACTGTCAGGGTATTGTGTATTGTGAAATGTTAAAATCAATCTGGATTCAGCAATTATGGAGTTAATGAGAGTCTGCTATGATTGATGTATCACAGGACCAATGGGGTCAAGTGTGTTTTGACCGGGACGTACTATCTTGTTCCTGTGGAATTCCTGTGGAATGCGAGGGTGTTAGTTTTGCTGTGTAGAGCGGAGAACAGCGATGAGCAATGTGCTGTGTGTGTGCATGAGTTTTTCGGAAAGGACTCATGGAGGAGAAAGGACTGAATTTGCTCTATCTGTAAATAGATCATGTAAATAAAGTTGTTTGCCGTTGGACTACCAACTGAACCCTCATCTGCTGGAGTGAGTTTGTCCAGTGCTGTTTTCCACACCGGGAGACAATCTGGAGAGAAGGAGGCAGACCGGGATGGTGAATTTTTTGGATTTCACTCTGCTACCCATCATCCCTGCTGACAATCACATGATATTAATACCACTCTCTGCAGCCATCTGGGCACCACATGGGTCCAACAATGAAATATCAACAAATAATAGAACTTTGGAGGGCAGAACATGCTTCCTCATATCCTGCTACCCAATCCCCTTTGTTGTTGTGTATCCTCAAGTAGTTTCCAGCTTATGGCAACCCTAAAGCAAATCTATCATGGAGTTTTCTTGACAATATTTGTTCAGAAAGGGTTTGTCTTTGTCTTCTTCTGAGGCTGGCAGCATGACTTTCCCAACATCGCCCAGTGCATTTTCATGGCTGAGCAGGGATTCAAATCCAGGTCTCCAGAGTCTCCCCCCCCCCCCCGCCCCCAAACACAATTTCTCCCAAATACACACACACACACACACACAAATATGCAATACAAAAGCAATGTTAAAGTGAGAAATATGAAAAGCTGTAGGATTATTTCTCTGTATACCCCTTGCATTGTCTTCCCATGCATCTGTCACATTTGTGAGGCACTGTGCTTTCTTCTCACCATAACATTTGCAGAAATTATAATGTATAGTGCATTTAATCTAAATTGTGCATTTATCTGTACAAAGTGCTTAATTTTGACAACTGCTTGCTCATTGGTTAAAGCATGTTTCTACATATATATATATATATATATATATATATATATATATATATATATATATATATATATTCAATTATACACCCTGTAACCATTCCCATTTTAAAATATGAACATTGTTTAATGCTTCCTTTATTTCACAGGAACATTTTGCAAGCCTTGAAAGTAAATGAGAAAATAATAAGGCAAGGTACAGTCTTTTCCCTTTTTGCAACTCAGGAGGTGAGAAAATACTACATAAATTGAGAATGTCAAGTCCAATGAAATTTCTTTTCACTTCCCTACCAAGTATGTTAATTCTCATCTAAAAGTCGACTACCAATACTACAATACTCAAGTCAGTGTTAATTTGAAGTTAATCACAAGTACTCTTAGGATTAGTACAGCAAGATTAGAAAATAAACTCTTTTGTGTCTTGCAGATCCCAAGACTTTCCACATAGTCCTCTATATGAATATTTTTAGATGCAGTTTAATACTTAGTGTAAAAATTAAAGTATACCTGTAAATGCTAAATTCAATTATTGAATAATGTAATTGATGTGATCTGAAGAAAATAAAAAATGTTTGTCTTCTATGATTTGGCATTTTCCATCTGGGAGAAAGACTCATAAATTCCTTTAGTCTGGGATGTATTGTACATGAAGCTTACATTCAGCAATGTAAATTTGCCTTATAAACAACATCTGAGAAAAGAGTCACTTAGCCTCTGTTCTGACCAACGTATAATTCTCATTTTTCAGAGAAGTCATTGATTTAGTAATCTAGTGGTGTTATCACAGATATATTGACAGTATATATTTCTTTGTTTTTTATATGGATTAGTGTTGAAAAATACCCTGAAAATCAAAAATCAATTCCAATGAAAACTACATTTGATGGGGGTTTCCCTATTTTTAAAAAAACAATCCACAATATATTATTGTGGTTACAGAAAGAAAATACCAAAGATCTTCCATCTATTCTCCAAAGGAAAGGGGTTGTGGAGTTTTTGAACATTTTCAGCAATGACAGATTGATGTCACTGTAGGAAAGGCTGGACGTATTAATATGTTGTTAAATAAATCGGCTTTACTTAATTAGTTGGGCTCTGTGAATAATAATTCTGAGTACTAACAAAGAAGTGTCAAAGCTTCTGCATCGAGCTCCATTGGAAATAGAGTTATTTGTGGAAGGAAATAAATGTAATCAGCTAAAAAGAAATAATTTGCACTTTAAAATGCTTTTCATTCCCTTCTCTTTGTATGACAGTGTGCCAATGCAGAAGATGCTAGGATGACATTTTTAGTGGAATGGGGAGATTTGGCATGTCTGTCAAACAGCTAAGCATGCCCCTGGAGACCAAAACAAAAGAAGCAGGTTTCCTTACTAAATTCTATGCTTTCCAGGCCCATGAGATTGCATTATTATTAGAAGATAGACCCAAAATGTAAGCATGCAGCTGCAGCTTCCTTCCTCTTTCTTGTTATTTCTGTCAACTGAAAAGCTAAATTCAATAGTTAGTCCCAACTAAATTAAATCAGTGGGGACTTTGTAAATCAATATTTTTGAATATTCCATTGTGTGTACTGTAGTTGAAACTAACCATTAGATTTAGCCTAAAATGTGGAACTCAATATCAATCAATCCTGAAGATAATGTCCTGTGGGCTATAATCAAACCATTCCTGACTTTGATGCCCACTCTGATATTAACCTGCCCATCACTTGGAACATGATTGCATGTCTGCTCTTTAAATCCACCTATCTCCTTTGTCCAATGGACTCTGCTTTCAGATATAGCATTGATGCTTTGGCTATGCATTTTGCTTTCCAACAATGAGATTGATTTTATAGCTAGGTTTTGTTAAGAGTTCAGATCATCATGATTCCTATTTACTCCTGTTTTCAATAAAGAAATACACTATGTGTACCTCTGATTTTCCTCAAATTTGTTTTGCTGCTATTTCAACAGCACAAGAAAGGGAGAGTGCACATGCTGCTAACCTCAAGGTTGGATTATACATTAGGCTACCTTTGTACCAAGTTTAGAAACCCCAATTACTCCAAAACTCCAATTAGTTCAAAACTGCAGCCAGACTGAGGAGCATCTAGGAGTGACCATACTGCACCCATACCCTGTTTCCCCTAAAATAAGACATCCCCAGAAAATAAGACCTAGTAGAGGTATTGCTGAATTGCTAAATATAAGGCCTCCCCCGAAAGTAAGACCTAGCAAAGTTTTTGTTTGGAAGCATGCCCAATGAACAGAACACCAGAGCATGCAGGATCGGTAAATGTATGTACCATAGAGTGTTGTGCATGGAAATATTGGTAGTAACAAGTAATTCTTGATAGGATTCACAGTTTATCTGGTTATGCTGGTTTGTGATGACAACTACTGTACAGTATATAATAAATGTTCATTTTTTGATTCAACAATAAATGTGAATTCTTCTTCATGGAAAAGTAAGACATCCCCTGAAAATAAGACCTAGCGCATCTTTGGGAGCAAAAATTAATATAAGACACTGTCTTATTTTCGGGGAAACACGGTATTATAGTCATTTCACTAGTCGCCAATTAGTTTCTGGGCAAAGTACAAAGTATTGATTCCAACCTTTAAAGCCCTATATGGTTTGGATGCTGGTTAGTTACAGAATTGTCTTCTCGTATACAATCCACCCTTTAGGACACTCAGGTCCTCTGGGAGGCAGATACTCCAACCAGCCAGAATTGCCAGCCATCACCCAAAATACGTTTTCATCAGTTGCCCGAAGACTGTGGAATGAACTGTCAGAAGAGATTCAACAACTAAATCAGCTGTCTGAATTCAAGGTACAAGGTGCTCTTCTAGCAGGCCAGCCTACCCATCCACATAATCCACCATTATTTGGTATGGTGTTGGTCTTTGTGTGTATTTCGATATATGCATTTTAATGGTATAGTGTTTGTCTGTCTGATTCAACCATGTTGTATCCCACCTCAAACTATGAGGAGAGGCATGTGATAAATAAATTATTATTATCATCATCATCATCATCATCATCATCATCATTATTTTCAATGGCTTCTCTCAAATTATAGAAAGCTCTGGGAGGTTAAAAATAGTCTACGTATCAATTTGTGTTCAAGGTTGTTTTGGGTATCTAAGTTGACTTAACATTGGGTTTAAAATCTGGTGGGTGCTGTTATTGGTCTGTTTACAGAGTTTTTGTATTGGGATTTATGTTAGATATGTATTCTAATTAGGGATTTAATTCTCTGGCTACTTCATCTGTGCATGACTCCATGAGCATTTGTGATATAGCACAGAATGTAAATATATTAATAAAATAATATAATAATAAATGAATATTCTAATTAACAAGACTTATGTTTTAATTTAAACTTTGTGTGTTCTATTTTTATATTGTTAGTTTCCTCGATCCCTATTTTTAGATGAAAGAAACATGTAAATGTAGGCTGGAATTCATTATGTTTCACAAATTCATAAACGCTTAGCCACCTTAGTTTCACATTTGGATAGGACTTTATTGTATGCACCTACTATTCCACTATATCATTATCATTAATAGCAGATAATATTGGGCTGAGCATCTTCAATATTGCACCTGTTTTCACTAGCACAGTTGCATTGATTCATTCATTCATGGTCGTACAATTGCATTTCTACGCCCCTCAAAAACCCTGCCTTTCTCACACTCCTGCTGTTCTTTAATTTTTTTATTTTCATTTTAGTGCAGCTGCCCAATTCCACCATTTAAAAATAAAAAGGCAAATATAAATATAAAATACAAAATGAAATGAAACAGATATCTTGAGACAAGCAAGGAGGAGGGCCGAGGTGGGGAAAAAGAAAATCTTGCCTCTGACATTACTGCCAGCATGCTGGAAGAGAAGTGCAAGATACTCATCACACCAAGGCAGGTGATGGGAATGTCACAAGAATGGAAGCCATTGATGGGTTTTATCTATTAATAGCTAGCAAAAGAAAATCACAGGGTAGGTGAGACAGACCAGCAGGGGATATACATACCGTGTCATTTAATAGGGAGCAGCAGCGATACCGATTTGCTTGCCTCATGAAATCTATAGTATTCTCTTAGGTTGCTGCCTCCAATTTTCACTTACTAGGCAGCAACCACTGCAAGTAACAGATATCTGTTCCCCTGTTGTTCAGGAAGAAGATGACTGATATTTCCACCCCTTCCTTCAAGTGATCTCTGGTGCAACAGTCAGAACCAGGGGCTCTGTCACAATTCTTACTCTCATCAGAGATTGCTGTAAAATGAAAGAGTGGAAGTATTAGTGAGCTGCTTCTCAATTAACAGAGGAAGAGAGTCCTGTTGCTTGCCGCAGCTGCCACTCAGTAAATGAAGACTGCATGGTGTTCATGGTATTATCTAATCTAGTCAATATCTATAGGGATTATGAATACAAACCAGTCACAAGTTGGTAATTCTAAGTAACAAGTAACTCTTGTTTATAAACATGAGTTTCTAATTGCTTTCTTATGACAATTATGAAACAATCTTACTTCATGTTAAAAATTCTTTTATCATCTTAATGACTAACAAGCTCTATTTGATATTAACTTTCATTCACTGCATCCCACTAGCAGATGAATGTTTGTTTAAGATGCTATGAGTCTCTGTTGATTGTTGCAACAGACTAACACAATTATCCTCTGGAAAGACTTGTGTTGTATATACTTAGTACACTTTTTAAAATTGTTAGCTGTTTCATTTATTTGTCTCCTAAGAAAACTTTTTAGTGAAAAAGAAATCACAACTAGAAAATAATACTTATATATACTGAACAGTATTAGCTTTCAAAAAGGAATTGCTAAAAAAGGGAAGAATGCTAAAAAAAAAAGGGGGGGGAGAGAGAGGATGCCATCTTTTGAAATGAAAAGAGAGAAATGGAAATGAAAGAAATCCAATGGCAGATAAAAAGAAAAAAAATAATATTTAATAGAAGAAACAAATATAGACATGCAAAATCTGTGAATAATATCTATCACAAGGGAAAGAAAAGGGCAAATTGAGCAAAATGAACATCCAAACAATAATTGGGGATTTAAAATATATCAGGCATGCATTCTTAGCCATTCACTTGACAGAAGGACAAAAAACAAGCATTTGCAAACTAGAAAACATGGGGGTATTAGTATTTTGGGGTGCAGTGACATCATGGTGACAACATGGTGAGATCACCATAACTCACCTTACTGTTTATGGAATGATCTGCATTTCCAATTCTTCACAGTATTTTCAATCACACAGTGTTATAATTTAGGTTTTTGTACCATCCTGCATATACATAAATATATTTTCTGTTACATGCAGGCAAGCAAATGCCGACATGCAAATAACTGCACACACAAAATTGCTCTTTTTTTTTTAAATTAACCCAAGAAAGAACCACTTCCAGATGGGAATTCTCACTTCCCACCAACCAATTCTGTCCTTCCCCGCCTCATTCCACACTGAAGGGATGCTACGTGGAAGGCAGGCCTAAAGGTCCAAATTGCCTGTAAAACCTTAGGCTGAAATGCAAGGGCTTTTTAAAAATGAGCTAAAGCTCAAAGTAACATGCAGCAAACAAATCATAATGCCATGTGTTGGTATGAGGGCACCTGTGAGGTGAATATTAATTTTTTTAGTCCATGTGACAAGCCCATGTTTTCCCTTTCTGTCTTTTGTTTTAACTTTCCTACTTAGTTCTACACACATATATTGATACCCTGGAGGTAATAAGGACATTATATTTAAGTCAAGATCTATGGAGACATATGTACAAATCCTGATGCTAGTCCTTTCAAACATATTTCTTCAGAAGTACAGGCTCTTCCCATGTCGACATTGCTAGTCTCATTTTGCTGGATATGAGTAGAATGAACAGACATACATTCAGCTCTTTTCCTATAATCAGACCCATTCTCCTTTGGCTGAATTGTGTATGCGCAAAAAACCATGCTAGTTTAGCATATTAGCTCCTCAGAATATCTCTGCTAGCATGGTATATTTGGGTTTAACAAGAAACCCTTGCTAATCTTCTTGAAGCCTCTCCAGAGTCACCTCACCAGGTTTTGGGAGCATTTGTGCAGTCATAAAAGCAGAAAACTTTCTCTGAGTGAATTTGTATTGAAATCCAAGAATCTCAGGATGGCAGATTTTATAGTTTTTCTATATTTGCATGGAATCAGAGCATGCGCATAGTCCTATGGGTTTCCTGTCCATTAATAAATAAAGGTACATAAAGAACTTTAAAACATTCATTACAAAAACAACTACCATAAAATGGCAAAAGTAGGATGGTTACAAAAAACTGGATATATTAATAAATTAGGATTGTAAAAATCATTATAGCTCATTGAAACCCCTGCTAAAAAGTTTTATAGTGCTGCTTAAAAGATAACCGGGTGTTGGGGAAATATGCTACATAATGTATAATTTAATAGTAGTTTTTAAAATATACACATTTGTTCCTAAGAGTGAAAACATAGTTCCTAGAGGGGGGGAAATCAACTTTCCTTAGATTCTTTCTCAGTAGGAATATCAAGGTTTAATAACGCACTGTCCTTTCCACATCCAAAGGTATAATATATGCAAAAAAGGCAATAGCTAGATATATCATATTTAACGTTTTGAATTAGAATGAGTCCTTGCATATTTTAATCCAGCAGGTAAAGAATTATTCCCCAAGCAATAAATCTGTGGAATTGCACCATACTTCTAAATGTATTTATTCTTTTAGGCTGAACCAGACAGTCTTTAAGTATGAATTTTAAACCCATGTCTTTTGTTTAATCTCTGTTTGATGTATTTTAATATGTATTTTATAGAAATATGTTTTATGTGTAGTTTTTATAGAGGGACGTTTTAATATTTATTTATTCATTCATTCATTCATTCATTTTATATAGCGCTCTTCTCTCCCAGGGGGACCCAGAGCATATATGTATATTTGTGGTGTTTTTGCAATGTTTATGTGTTTTAATTGTTCTGTAACCTGCCTCGAGCCATGAACAGAGACAGGTAAAAAATAAAATTATTTTATTATTATTATTGTTATTATTATTATTATTATTATTATCATGATCATCATCATCATCATCATCATCATCATCACAATGCGAAATAACACCATCTACTTTTAAAAAAATTCTCAGAATTTTCTAGTATTCTCAGATCCATAGTCCATATTGGACTCCAAATATGTTTGCCCATTTCTGAAGAGAAATTTGTATGTATTTTTGTATGCCCATGTCAATGTAAATTTTGCATTATGTACACATTTACATTAATTATCCCAAAGGCACATACTTTGCATCATACGCATTTACTATAATCAAAAGAAGAAGAAAACAACACTAAATGGACAGTAGTATTTGGATCCTGAACTATCTCCAGGTTTTATAATGAATGCTAAGGAGCTATAGCCCTATCCTGAAATAAGTTTTAAGGACTTTGGAAAAGTTCTTTAAAATCCATATTAAAGCACAGTGTGGATTCACCATCCTGCTGATAGTGAAGCCACCAGCCTCCAATGGAATTGGATAATTTTTTAAAAAAATAATGTCAGTTAGTGTTATAATCATTCCTTCATATTTAACATTTAACTTTTGTAAATTTGATTATCTCCAGATTTGATTAATATGAAATCTCAAAGTCCTCCAGTTCAATTGCAGAACAAGAGAGCTGTTCTCTCGGGTAACAAATAGTGGTTTTTCATTTACAGTTTTTTCCATTTTCATGAGGGTCCTACATGAAATTCAGCAAATATGGAGCTCTAACTGCACTTACTTTTCAATCTCTCATTTTCTATCACTAATTAAAACATATCAGAACAAGATTTGAAAGAGCAACTACACACAGGCCATGTTGACTCTGCTATGACAGTAGGCAGATACTTTAAAAAATCACTCTGGATGCAGGCAGCTAGTTCTTCTAAGTCACAGATACATATTTTTGAAAAGCCAAAGCATGGTTGTAGAGTTCTTCATTGATCTTTCTCTATTCCCACCCCCTTTTTAAGATTTTCTCATTAGAAGAAATATTTATTGTTTGTCATTTTTCCATACATAGCCACTCAATACTTGTTCATGCTTGATCAGGAGTGGGATACATTATTATTTTAGTTATTTGTTACAAAACCAATAGCCCTTCATTCAGATAATGAAGGCTCTCAAAACAGATTACTAAAGAAAACATTTTTCAAGCATCATATGTACAGGAACAACTCATCTAAAATGTATGTAGTTCAAAACTCCTGTAAATGTTTGCATTTCAACAACACTTAGAAATTCTTATGGTTCATTCTTATGGTTCATTTATCCTGTTGCGTAATCAATATGCATATTTCTTGCTTCTATACCTTCAAGTGGTGTTTTATTATTCTCCTTATCATCTGTTGATCAGTCAGCTCAACCATTTCATTTGAGAAATCAGAATGTGAACCTTATTCCAGCATGGAGAAAAGCATTATTACATGGTTGGGTCTGATGATGAAGTAGTGGCAAAGTCATGGTGATATAGAAAAGTTTTTTAAAAGGAGATTTAATCATTTTTCTCACTTCTTCCTTGGTGATTTTCAAACTAGAGAAATAACAAATATGTGGATTTGTCTTGGTGATGCAGGTGGTGCATGCTAATTTGCGTTCTCGCCAATGTAATTTAAAATCCAGTGATGTAAACAATTACTTTATAAAGCATAAAATACAAAACAGAAAAATCTATATATTGTAGAATGTGTGTGTATTACTTGGCGACTGGTTAATTCCAAGTATGAAGCCAATCCAGCTATAAAAAATTATTAAAAACTGCAACAGTAACTTGATTGATAATGAAGCCAAGACAGATGCCACATTTAAAAGTGATGCAATTAGATAGTTGAGGTAATATGATGAAAGGCAGTGAAGAGCCAAGTGTACTTAATATTAGCCCTAGAGGGATGACTAAATGTTTACCACATGAAGTATAGTAAGCTAAGTATCTCTCATCTAATTGGACAAGATATGCCGTATGATTAGGACAGGAAAATTTTAAAACAGAAAAAGAGAAGATGATAGGTGATCTTAACATCCACCTCTGTCATATTATAAATGTTGATAAAGAATTATGCTGTTATTAGTTAATATCTGCCCAGACCATGATGATGAAGAGAGACCATGCCAAGAAATGTAATTCTACTCTCTACTAAGCTAGATGTGCTTTCTATCTAACATGCTCACTATGTATGCATGTTACAAAAGTTTATAGATATATAATAGATGCTGTTGTATATATAGCAGTGTCCAGGGATTAACTCTCTGGATGCTTGTGAGCCTAGCCACAGATGTAAAGCTTACATTTCTTTGTAGATTCTGTAGTGGATAAATGGCAAAAAAACCCTATAACAAAATATGCTCTCTAACCTATGACAAGTTTTTTAGGGTTTATTTGGTTGGAAATGACTTGAATGCACACAAGAACAAAATATTTTTTTTCAGATACTGATTTTCCTCTCTCTATTAATGTATTAAGTATAGAGGAGCTAGAGGCCCCCTAGTGGTGCAGCGGGTTAAACCAATGAGCTCATGAACTTGCTGACCGAAAGGTCGGTGGTTCAAATCCGGGGAACGGGGTGAGCTCCCGCTATTAGGCCCAGCTTCTGGCAACCTAGCAGTTTGAAAACATGCAAATGTGAGTAGATCAATAGGTACCACTTTAGTGGGAAGGTAACGGTGCTCCATGTAGCATGCTGGCCACAAGACCTAGGAGGTGTCTACGAACAATGCCAGCTCTTCGGCTTAGACATGAAGACGAGCACCAACCCCCAGGGTCAGACACGACTAGAATTAATGTCCAGGGAAACCTTTACCCATAGAGAAGCTAAAGAAATGCAGATTATATTAAAGCCCAATCCTTATGAAAATGTAACACCTTACATGCAATGTAATGTAAGGGGCCGGGCTGTGGCGCAGCTGTTGAGCAGCTGCCTTAAATCACTCTGACCATGAGGTCATGAGTTCGAGGCCAGCCCGTGGTGGGGTGAGCACCCGTCAATTAAAAAATAAAAAATAGCCCCTGCTCATTGCTGACCTAGCAACCCGAAAGATAGTTGCATCTATCAAGTAGGAGATAAGGTACCACTTATAAAGTGGGGAGGCAAGATTAACTAATTTACGACCTGGAATGAGGAAGTGCCGTCAGTGTGGATGATGAAGCAGCTGCTCCCCCCTGTGGCCAGAATCGAACATCCCCTCAGAAGAACGTTAACTTGCCTCTGCGTGTGTCTCTCAGTCTCTGTTTGATGTGTTTATGGGCATTGAATGTTTGCCCTATGTGTGTTATAATGTGATCCGCCCTGAGTCCCCTTCGGGGTGAGAAGGGCGGAATATAAATACTGTAAATAAATAAATAATAATGAAAGTAATTAACATAGACCATGACATGTCTATTTTCTCCCTAAGGCAGTGGTTCTCAACCTGTGGGTCCCCAGGTGTTTTGGCGTACAACTCCCAGAAATCCCAGCCACTTTACCAGTGGTTAGGCTTTCCGGGAGTTGAAGGCCAAAGCATCTGGGGACCACTGCTGCAAGGGATATGTGTATGTTAGTATATTTATAAATGCACATTATAATAAATAACCATGTTCATACTTCCATAGGTAAAGGTAAAGGTTTTCCCCTGACATTAAGTCCAGTAATGTCCGACTCTGGGGGTTGGTGCTCATCTCCATTTCTAATCTTCCCGCCGGAGTGGTACCTATTGATCTACTCACATTATCATATTTTCAAACTTCTAGGTTGGCAGAAGATGGGGCTAACAGTGGGCACTCACTCTGCTCCCCAGATTTGAACCTGTGACCTTTTGGTTCACATGTTCAGCAGCTCAGCGCTTTAACATGCTGCGCCAACAGGGGCTCCCACTATTTTAAAAATATTTGCAGTCTCTGGATGGTTGTATCCATGCATGCACAATCTGTGGATACAAAGGGCCTGTTGTACTCCTTTTATAAAAATAAGAAGTTAATAAACCAATTAATAAGCAATTATTTTGGCTCCCATCTTCTTCAGTTGCTTAAAATAAAAGTGAGCCTATAGCCAAAGTGGTAGCATAAAACATCCCTTGTTAACATTCTTAACTCTAGGTAGACTATGGGTCTTTTTACATTACACAATATGGCCCTAATACACATTATAGCACTTATAATTCTAGGATTTGCAGGAGGGATATTTAGAATTTTCACTCCATCTGTGTCTAGAAAAATAGAATGGGATAGTTTCTTAAATATACACTTTAATTTTCCAATCATTTTATAAGCACAATTCAAAGTACAATTCAAAGAATAATCAAAACTCTTTAAAAAAAATCACCACCATTCATAGGTGGTAGTTAACCTATGAACAGAACTCCTGTTCTATGTTCCTCCACCAAAATATATTCACTTGGTGGTGTAGGCATACAAAAATATCAAGTTTGGCCTGGAATCTTCAGGAGTAGCCCCCTGTTTTTCTGTACTTTTCCTGAAGTTTATCTCAAGGATCTGAGAAGCTATTGTTTCTGCCTGAAATCTGCAGATGGTAGTCGAGCACATGTGTAAGGTGCTCCTACTATCACTCCTCACCTGAGCCTTAAAAAAAAAAGGCTAAAGCAACAGAGGTTAGTTGATTGCTCCAGATGTAGGCCAGAGCACTGGAGAAACAAGCCTCAGAGTGTAGTAGAAGTTCCTTCCTTGGAAGCTTTTAAACAGAAGCTGGGTGACCACCTGTCTGGGCTGCTTTGATTATGCATGGCAGGGAGTTGGACTAGATGGTCCATGTGGTCCTTCCAACTCTATTATTCTATGATTCTATGAAAATGAGTACACAGACAAGAATATACAAGAGATACCATGAGACTGAACAAGAATATGCAAAAGATACCATGAGACCTTGATCAATAAAGACAGGAGAAAACATGGAACTCTGTCTTGGATAAATGTACAAAAATGGATTTAAGCCACTAAAATAGTGGTTCTCAACCCTTGGTCCTCCAGGTGTTTTGGACATCAGAAGCCCTAGCCAACTTTGCCAACCCATGGGAATTCTGGGAGCTGAAGTCCAAACACCAGAGGACCAAAGGTTAGGAATCACTGCTTTAGAAAGAAGCACAAAGAAAATGAGGTGGGCATTCATTCAGACTGCCTCAAATATGAAAAGAAGGCTTTTAATTTGGCTGTAGAAACACTTGTCCTCAAGTGAGCTTTCTTCCTTGTCCCATAAAAGTAGAATCTATTATGTTTTTGATTTCTGTTGTTGCTTATTGCTTAGATATAAAGCACAGAATTTGGCTTCCCCATATAACAAGTTAGCTGTAAATTCTACTGGATATTATGGTTTTGACCAACATATTGAGGACATAGTCTTTGTGAGGGGAAGAAGTGTGAAGATAGTACAGACAGCTTTCAGTGATTACAATCTTGAATCTCTTCCTCAGAGTTATATTAAATTTCTGCAGAACATGATGATAATCGCTTAAAACACTGTAGAAAAGCTGAATCTGCAATGATATTAAAACTAAACTAAACGGAAGAAGAGAGGGAAAAATCTGTTGAAGATAATCTAATTCATTTTGGGGGCCTATCTCTCCAGATATTCAATCTCAGTTTGGGAAAAAATGCAGTCATTTATTCAGCCAGAAGTAACAGCTCCATGAATACGCAATACAAGGGCCTTTTCTGGGGCATGAAAGAAAGTTTACTGTTTGTGAAACTTTTCAAGTCTGAATACACTTACCTCATCCCTAATGAGTTTTGCTCAGCAAAAACTGTAATGTTTCACCAGGGACCCTTTGAGGGAGCTTCCAAACATGAGTAAACTCCGTGCTGAAACAGGTTAAAATAATCCACTTTGGTATGGATTCTAGTCCCCGCACCCTGACCCAAACCTGGACCTTCCAGGGAGGGCTACATGAAGCCACCCCGAAGCCCTCATTGCTGCCAGCAGGGCTCTCCAGTAAGTTTGGGAACATAAATGGAGGGGAGGGGGGGGACGCCATCCCACTTCTCTGGGTTTTTTAAAGTCGGAAGAAGCAGGATGACTCTGGGGACTCACCCCCAGTGTCGTGGAATGCAACCATGGAAGTCAATCCTCACAGGCCCAATACTTAATTAGACCCGGGCCTTTCAATAAGGTCTGAATTTAATGAGGTATTTAATTAATGCGGAGTAAACCAGGGAAAGCCCAGTTTACTTCACATTAATTTGTTTTTAACTGAGGCATCATTTGGATGCCTCCAGTAAAACAGAGACAGATCCCGTGTTTTGAGCCTGTCTGGATGGGCCCTGAGACTATCCAGTCATAGCCCTATGATTCCACTTTAATTGTGGTAGCCATGTATTGTGGAATTTTTGGAATTTGTAGTTTCATGAGAAATGCAAGTTCTCTGGCTGAGAATTCTAAATATCCCCCCTAAACTGTGATGCCAACATAACACTGAAAAAAAGCCCCAATGTGGTGATTCTGGAGACCTGCTCAGCCATGGAAACCCACTGGGTGACCTTAGTTTCACCTTAGTTTTGACATAATTTGTAAACAAAGGAACACAACTACAGGAATTTGGGAGACACATGCTTTTTTTATCAGCTATCTGTTCATTACCCTAACATTAAAAACAAGGTGTATACCAAACACATTATACAGTAGTCAGAAAAATTAAAAACTATTTTTTTAATCAACCACACAAAAGTGAATTGAGTCAAGCAGCTAGGGCCTGATCGGTTTTTGCTTGATAACATTAGCAGTGTGGGTTATGGAGCCTCTAAGGAATAGGATCTAGCTTTCTTTACTTGTGTAATTCATTTATTACTTTCCATTTACAGCTGTCAGCATAGATTTACAGCTATGTACCTAAGCAGGCAGTCATGTTGTCAGTAGTTAAAAACATAAGAGTGTATTTTCCTCATTTGTTCCTAATTTCTTGTCCAATCACAAGTCAAATATGGAAGCTATCCTAGCTAGCAACAAAATTGTGGGAATATTTTGGTTTCCCGGTTTATTTGGTACCTTTGCAAATTCTGGGAACATAGGATAGGAAGAGCTGGTTTGTGCCACATACATGAACGTCCTTTGGTGAAATTTATTTTAAAAGGTAAAGACGCCCTGAGTCCCCTGTTGGGTCAGAAGGGTGGGATACAAATACTGTAATAAAATAAATAGTTCTCAGAATGGGTCTCCTGTGATTTCATTGTATGTTCCAGTGTTTTTACTCTTCGGTTTGCTGCTGGAGAAATGGTCTGACGCATTCTTCTTCCTATTTCATACAGTAAGTCTACTTCTGCTTCACTGAAATTAATACAAACTTTCCATTAATTCATAACAGTAAAAATGTTCTTTATAACTAACTGGCCAACAAAGAAACTAAGCACTTCCTGACCTATCTGGGAACATCATTTGTGGGTCACATTGGAGCAGAGTCAAGCAATGGTTAAGGTAAAGTAACACTGAGGTCTCCCCAGGACTCTAGTGGATCTTAGCATGGATATAATTATTTTGTGTTTGGTTACAGGAGATGATCAGATGCTTCTGCAATCCCACCTACTCCCCATGAGGTATGGAATGGCCATACAAAGGGGCTACAAAAACAGCACAACATGTTCGGAGGGAGGGTATATGGCTTCTGGTGGGGCTTCATGGGTGAACTGAGGTGGCAGTGTTGTGTGAGGCTGCTGCCACCAACACAGAAGCTACCTTGTGTTCCATTAGGAACAATGAGGCTTTGGCGGAGTGGCAACGTTTTCCCACATGGGATGGGCAAGCGTCAGCTGGTGGCTAGGGTTCCAGGATTGCTACCACCCATGTTCCCCACAGATGCTGGCAAATCACAATGCTGGACCTCATCAATGTAATGAGGTCTTATATTTTCACAACCATGTAGTGGCTGTATAGCATCCCAGAAGCTTTTGGCTGCTGATTCAGACATGGAAATGAGAGTAGTCAGATCTTTACACAGCTGTGATTACACAAGTGAAGAGAAACATGAGAAAAAGACATGCTATCTGCAGAATCTAAACATGTTGGTAATATTTTTCTGTTTGGAACCTTTATAGCAGTGGTTCTCAACCTGTGGGTCCCTAGATGTTTTTGTCTTCAACTCCAAGAAATCCTAGCAGATGGTAAACTGGCTGTTACTTCTGGAAGTTATAGGCCAAAACACCTGGGGACCCACCTGTTGACACCCACTGCATTATAGGTTCTCCTGCCTCAGGACTCCACACTCGGCTCCATAGTCCCCATCCTGCTTCTTTGCACACAAAGGCTTTTTGCTATAGCTGAACATGTGAAGAGTACAGACAGGCACTTGAAGAGTAGGCAGAATTAGCCTGCCTATAAGCCACTTTCTTTGGGATGGACATATCGCATGCTTTGAATTAGTTGTTGTTCTAGGATAGACCTACTTAGGCATGTATCGGGGGGGGGGGAGCTTGAGGGGCTTCAGTCCCCCTCCCCGAAATTCTCAGGGTGGTCCATGAGAAGGCCTTACATTTATTATTTAAACTGTTTATTCATATCATGATCTGATCACCATGCTCAATATATCCCATATGCATGGGGGTATTGGGATAACAATACAAAAGGTTTGCTAGATCCCTAACCCTAACCCTAACCCTAACCCTAACCCTAACCCTCAGCCCCCCCCCCCCGAATCAAAATCCCGCCTACGGGCCTGACCTACTATGATATTTTTAAGATTTGTTACTGTTTGGCACAATTCCATAGTTACTATTGTTCTAAACTGTCTTCAATTCAACTTTGACTAATTGTGACCTTATGAATGACAGATTTCCAAGTCGCCAGGTCATCAACAACCCTGCTCAGAGCCATGACTTCCTTGGCTGAGTCTATACATTTGTAATTGGGTCTTTTTTTCAGTGCTTTCTACCTTGCCAAGCATTATTGTCTTTTTCTAGTAAATCTTATTTTGTTATGATATGTTTGAAGTACAGCAGCTTCTATGGACAGTTCAGGCTTGATTGGCTCTAGGGCCCATTTATTTGTCTTTTTAGCAGTTTACATTATCTGTAAAAATCTTCTCCAGTACATTTCAGATGACTCAATTTTCTTCCTTTCAGCTTTTTTCTCCATCCAGTTTTTACATCCATAGTTACTAGCTTTCCAGCCAGTCCCAAAAGCTACACTTGGTCTGAGATTACAGTCTTCAGGCAAGCTGTATAATAATAATTTTCTAACAGTTTGCTGATAAAAGAACATGCCTTTAAAATGTGACTTGCATTTCTGCACTATGATCAATAGCAAGGATTCATTTGTTTGCATTGTGTACAGACACGCAGGGTCAGCTTGGCTCTACAAAGCCAGAAGCATGGCAAAAATGTATTTTTGTACAATAAAGCATTGATTGCATTTTATAACAGCAATAATTTCCCCAAATAATTACCTCAGCTATTGTCCAGCTTTTTAAGAGGTTGACTGAACTGCAGGTATAAATCGATTTGCTGCAGATTGTTAATAATGCACTATTTTTAAAAGTTATCGCTTTCTTCTTCTCTAACTCCCTCCTCTTACTTGTAAACTTTAATTCCCTTTACAAATTGGCCACTTAATTAGGGATGAGTCAGGGTTTTGTTTTATTACCTAGAGTTTACTTCTATTCACAACCACTGTGCAAAGAATTAGAGGGGGTGTTCTGAATAGATAAATGGATTTCTAGTTGTTTTAAACTGTAATTTGTATTCATAGAAAAGCTGGGCAACTATATCTAGAGCATGTATGCAGGAAGGAATATGTAATGAGTTATCAAGCCTTGATCTAACTCTGTTTATACATAGTTACCCTTAGAAAACAGGAATATAGGGCTCCGAATTGGGAAACCATAGATTTCCACTAAGAAAACTACAGTTCGTTACCAAAACTGATCCAGGAAAGTCACTCCTTTGGTTTGCCCAGTCATAGAGACCTCAGTGTAATATAGTGCACACATATACACAAGAGGACTCATGTAGATCAAGCTGTTTGTATGAATAAGTCACATATTAAACTGCCTGAAAGATGTTTGTGACAAGGAATCCAGGTGATGTGGGATATGTGGAAAAGCAAATCCTAACCAAATGTATAGTAGCAAACTTAGAATCAATCCAAACATTCAGGAGGATACACTGGAAAAGCTTTTTGAGGGATTTTATGACCCCGGCATATATACAGGTTTACTTATGTGAAAGCTGGTTGCAGTGATCCATCAGTTGACCCAGATTTCCATTACTAAGAGATGAGAAGGCTGGTGAAGGGGGGCTGAGACAAGGAGCATTTCACTTCCCCAGATGTTTTGGTACTAAATAGAATTTGGTGAAATCATAGTTGGTCAAATTGCAGGAAGACGAGATTAAATGTTTGGTAGCCATCACTCTATACCTGTACCTTTCCTAATGAGACAGGGGCTTTATGTGGCTTTTAACCTAGGGGACCATGAACTGAGCCTCAAAATAGCAGCTTCTAAGTTCAATGCCCTTTCTTGTTCCATGTCTTATATCTTTGGAAGCTCTGCTGGGCACTTGGTAATTTCCAGTGCAACCAACATCATTGCTATAAAATTATGCATGAAGTTCACTTCATTGCTAGGATAGGGGTTGTGACAGAGATTTATAAAATAATGCATAACTAAAGAACCTGATGCTGTCTTGATTTGGACACTTGTTTTGGCTTGCAAATCAGATGAAAGTTTATACATGTACAGATTGGTGATTACCTATTTTGTTTGAGCAGTTATTTGATTCTCAGGGGAGGGGGAACTAGAAAATTCTGATCATGCCCAAACTGAAACCAGTCCTTTCCCCACCCCTCATCCGAGATATAATAGTATTTGATAGACAGGATATGGAAGGATACCTACATTGACAATGGAAGATGAAAGGAATTTCTAGCAATTCAATCAACTCTGGTTCTCATAATAACCATGGGGATTTTTAGGTGAAAAGGCACAAGTGAGCATCACCTGAATAAGGAATTTCAGGTACATGAGCTTGACACAGCTACCAAACAACATCAATCTAAGCCTAATTTTATATGCTTCAGATTTCTTTATTTTGTTGTGACACTGTCTTTTTATGTCAGGAAATATATCAGCAACAGCAAATTATTCCACTTTTTTAAAGCAAGCCATCAAAAGGCGATTCTTGTTGCAAAGATATTGCTAGGGCCCTAATTAAACTGAGGTCAAGGAACAGCTGCAGAAATGCTTAAATTTAACACACCTCAAAGCAGAAGACTACAGTGTATAATTAACAGGTACAATAAACTCTAAATCTGGTTTGCTTGGTGCTGTTCTAGAAACAGAAGATAACAATACTTCCCATCCTTTCTCCTATTAATTTTTTTTTTTTGTCACAAGAGCCTTTAATACTACCTTAGCATTGATCAAACCATCCTTTATCTACTAGAACTGGTTTGGCTGGTATTAACTCTGCAGTGGATAAAATTGCTGAAATCATATACTTGCTTGCTCCAAAATGCAAACATATTAATTGTACTAAGACAATATAATGTGCAAGTATTCCTTGAGAAATGATGATATACCATCATTTCATATTACTGAAGGATGGCTTGAGACTGCTGCTAATTACGGCCAATGTGTTTTAATGGTATAGGGTATCAGGATAGGTCTGAGAGCTCCTGGTTCATATATCCACTCAGGCATGTAGCTGGGGGGGGGGGGAGGGGCTTGAGGGGCTTCAGTCCCCCCCCCCCGAAATTCTCAGGGTGGTCCGCGAGAAGGCCTTACATTTATTATTTAAACTGTCATGTTTATTCATATCATGATCTGATCACCATGCACAATATATCCCATATGCATGGGGGTATTGGGATAACGATACAAAAGGTTTGCTAGGATAGACTCTCTCAGACTCAGCCCCCCCCCCCCCCGAACCTGGCTACGGGCCTGTATCCACTCACCCATGATATATATTTTTGAGATGATTTCATGTTAGTCATTATCTCTCAGTATAATTGAACTCATAATCTGAGAAGCAGCACAACTATTGCCTTGGCCACCTTGGAGATAAGATAGACTATATTTGCATTGAGGGTATCTAGGACACCTTTTAATTAAAAACATCTTCCCTAACAACAGAAAATAGCATTTGTTTGGATGTACTTCTGCAAGTGATGACTTGAAAAGGTGGGACATTATTTATAGCTTTCACTTTCCTTCTTTACTCTTGGAATATGGAAAATATTGATCTCTGGTGGAGCCCATATTTGAGTGAAGGATGAGATCAACACTTCCAGTCATAATTAGTTCTGGGGATAGACCAATCATGTGAAAGTTCAATTGCTTGTCAACAAGAATATCAATAATACCAGAAGTAGGAAATGTGATATCCTGTAGACATTTTGCCTCATCAGTTCCAGACTATGTCCAATAGTCAGAGATGAGAGAGTTGTAGTCTAACAGTGTTTACCTATTCCTAAAATATCTTGAGACTTAGGGCCTGTCCAAGCAGGCCCAAAATGCAGGACCTATCTGGGTTTTTACTGGGGGCATCCAAACAACACCCTCACTAAAAACAAATTAATTCAGAATTGGTTATTCCAAATCTATCTTTAGATCTCATGGGGTATTTAATTGATTTAAAATTGGTTATTCCAAATTAATTAAATACCCCATTAGATCTAGGCCTTCCTGAAAATCCTGGGTCTAATGGGTCATTGGCCTGTAGGGATTCACTTCTGGGTAGTCCTGGGACTACCCGGGGGTGAGTCCCCATTTGCTATCAAGTAATTTTTTTTAGTGGTTCTTTTGGGGGGCTGTGTGGGGGGGGGTGCATACCATCTCAATAATCAGGATGGCCTGTAGCCACCCTCCCCAGTAAATCCGGGAGTTTGGGGAACTTGTGGGGACTTAAATCCACACCAACACAAGATTTTTAAACCTGCCTTGACGCAGGTTTAAGTCATGTCTGGGAGTGCCCTTAGATCTCATACATTTTAACTGCAACTTTTTCCAAATCACATAAGATCTCCTTTCTTCAAATGTTCCTACATGCCCTTTTCTTCCCCACGCTTCAAACTTTCAGTGGCCAGTTTACAAACCGCACCTGCAGAAACAACTAAAATGCTAAAGGTTCCATAAAAGCTTGAAAGATTTAGGGGTGGAGGGATCCTTCATAAGGCAATGACGAAATCTTTCTGAAATATTTTGGATATTTTGACTTTGATAACTGTATAGCACATGAGGCAATAATGAATGTGTGGTGTGAATTACAGCTTATTTTGTCCTTCATTTCTGGAAGGGAGTCTACATCATCCCAATTGTAAATTTGCTTACCTCTGGCAGCTTCAGTGGTGCATAGTAAGACCTAATACATCATATCATATCACCTACCCTGAAGTCTGTAAGACAGGAGTGAATTACATGTGTGAAGTGACAGCAATAAAAAATACTGTTGTTAATAGAGTTAAACTCAAAAACATTTCCCTTCACCAGCCTCTATATGTAATTTTAACCTGCTAAACATTTTACAACAATATAAATGTATTTGGCCTGCCGTTTCACATTTTGTGGGTGGATGTATGTGCCCGAAAGCTGCTTATAGGCTTATGGAGACCCCGTGAATTTCATAGTTTTCTTGGGCTAGGATTCTCAGAGGTATTTCATCAGTTACTTCCTCTGAAATATAACTTTATAGTGCCTGGTATTCATTGGCAGCTTTCCATCCAACTACTAACTGGAGCTAACCCTGAATAATTCTCAAGGAGTGTTTTTAAGATGTTTTTAAAGATGTTTTTAAAATGTTTTCAAATTGTTAGATGTTATGATTGAGCCTCATGGCTCTGCTTCTGGCAGACGTGGACGTAAGACTCCTCGAGAGTCAGATACTCTCGAGGAGCGAGAAAGAAAGAGGCTGCGAGATATCTTTGCAGAACCATCTGACGAAGAATCTTTTAAGGGGTTCACGGAGAGAATGGAGGAAGAGCTGGTTAGCTCGGAAGAGGATGAGATGGATTGGACTCGGGTAAGGGAGGAGTTGGGTGCCACTGGCAATGATGGGATGGAGGATGATTGGGGACCTTCAGGATTAGACCCATGGACAAGCTGGAGGGATGGGACGGGATCCACAGCTGGGGATGCTGTGGGGCGTAGTCAGAGGTGTTCCAGCTCTGATGAGGAAAGTGATGAGGAAACGCCCGGGTTAAGGAGGGCAGCTGATAGTGATGAGGATTTGTAACTGGCATAAAATGAGGCTTGGGAGCAATTGCAAATTGCGTTGGGCAAGGTAATCTGGACGAACGCTTGGGATCTTTGTGGGACGCTTTCCTGAAGACTGGTGTGTTTTCGTGTGCTGATACGTAAGTTGTTTTGGAATTTGGGTTCAGACGGCGGGAGGAATTGTGTGGGCTTTTGTTTGTGCAAAACCTCTGCTTAATCTCAATAGCTTTGACCTTCCGTCGTCTTCTTGACGGACGCCATCTGCTACTCTGGATTTACGGACTGAAAACTGACTACGGGCTCGCTTTCTCCTATTGGACTTGGAAAACTGCAAACGTCTGATTCTGCCTCTCGACCTTCGGAACGAACTGGGACTACGCTACTGCTTCAATCCTTGGCTGCTGAGTTTGTATTGGAAATTTGCCTTGCTGTGTGAAGGAGTGACTCCTAGTTACTCAAAACATAGTGCTGGCAGCAGAGAGGCATCTGCTGCCAATTAGTTGCATTCTTTTGAAGTCTTTGTTTCCCAGCTTCTGTTTGTTTATCCCCAGGCTGAAGCAAGCTGTTTTGATTTTACCCGGATTAAACTCCGGTTTAATCCGGTTTATCTTTTGAACGTTTTTCTTGCCCCTTTTGTTTTTAAAGGCTAAAGTTGCCTTGCCCTTGTCTTTTACGGGCATTTTGAGTTCTGTAAATCCAATAAACTCTGTTATCTTTGATCTTGTGGCGTTCTGTCCTTGACATTAGATTTTACCCTGTTCTTGTAAGCCGCCCCAAGCCCTAGGGGAGTGGCAGCATATAAATTTGAATAATAAATAAATAAATAAATAAATAAATAAATAAATAAGATCAAATAGGAATTGGTGCTTTTAGGGTATTTTAGGCCCTTACCATTTTATATTATTCATAGTACAATAAGGAAGCATTTTGTTTTTGTTTTTTTAAAGGCAAGCAGAGTGCCAGTAAAGATCAAGGCCTGACAAATGAGCATTCTCTATTAATTCAAACCATTCCATTCCAATAACACTAGCCCACCAATAGGTAATTTATATTATAATTATGATTTTTTAAATTTCTTGTTTTGTATTTCTCAGAAGTAGGTAAGATGCTTACTTTGCAGTTACTTTAAAAACTCTTTGAATTCTACTGTCTGCTGCAACATACAGCAGACTCCCCACAGAGCACAATGTAGTAACATTGACATTAGACACAGCAATAGCCAGGCAGTACTTTAACCATTTGATGTTTCTCCTTTACCCTTTAGTGAGATAATATTCCTGTAATAGCAAAACTAATTTTAAACATTACAGTTACTCAAAAGGTAAAATGTGTTTATACTATAGTAATGTTGTGACTGCGCCTTCGGGGATTATGGTTGATGGGGATGGAATTCGAAGAGGAAGAAAAAACCCTCGTGATGAGGGTTCACTGGAGGAGTTGCGCAGGAAGCGACTTAGAGAGCTATATGGGGGATCTTCTGAGGAAGATTCAGATGGGGAGATGGATGCTGAGGAACAGGTGGTGGCTGGGGAAGCGGGCACTGAATGGGCACAGCCACCGGAGATGTCTGGGGATTTGGGGTCTATGGATACTTCTGAACCTGGGGTTTCTGCAGGAGCTGATCCCAATTGGGATGCTTGGAGAAGGGAGGATGGTTCTTTAAGTGTTCATGGGGCTAAGTGTGGGCAGGATGATTGGGACTCTGACGAATTGCTAGGTACTCCAGATCCACGAGCTCTAGCTGTGTGGAGCTCAGACTCTGAGTAGATTTGGGACACCCGGTGTTTGGGTGTGAGTGTTTGGTCACCCAGGAGGAAGGGGAATAAAATGGGAATGTTTGGCCACTGCACTTTGCGTGTGGCAAGGTGTTGCTGAGGCGCCATTGGGATCTCTGTGTTTCCATGAAGACTGGACTTGGACTATGATTTGAATCTGCTGTTATCACCTAGCTTGGCTCTCGCTGTGTCTTATCGTGGACCTGTTTTGGATGACTGCACCCTCTTCAGACCTTGGATCGGAATTTGACCTTGCTACTGCCTTCGCCCTGTGATTGATGACTACTATCGGCTTTTGACTCCTGGCTTGCTCTTTGGACACCGCTGTTATCTCCTGACCTGACCTTGGAATCCCAGACGACGTCTTTTCACCATCCTTTTGGAGCCTTCGGCTTTATCCACATTGTGGAAGCAGTCTACTGCATTCTTAGTTTGTTTGTTTGTTTCCTGACCAATTTGGTGTTTTCTTTTGGGAACTGTTCCTTTGAAAACTACAGAGCCGGCTGGCAGGGCTTGGACTCAGAAAGTGCAGTTTGCACTAAGTTTGTTTAGCTTTGTTTTTACCTGCTTGTGTTGCTGAATTATATTTTTGTTTGAACTGCTCTTGAAGCACTGATAGTGAAGTGTTTCAAGGTTTTTTCTGTGTTAACATTACCTTTTGGCTTATCTGCTGAATAAACTCTATTTTTGTTCGCTAATTGGCGTCTGACTCTTGACAGATTGCCACACGCCCAACAACAACAACAAAGGGCCAAGTTAACATGGCTGGGCTGGATGCCAGAGTGGCAGCTTTGGAACTCGAATTGGAAGCCTTAAAGAAGGCACAGCAGATCAAAGGACAAGTTATTGTTCCTGAATGTTTTGATGGAGCCAGGGAGAAACTCCCAACCTTTTTGGCTCAAGTGGACCCATACTTTTTGCAAATATCTTACCTCTCGTTTCCTACAGACACAAACAAAGTTGCATTTATCTTGAGTTTACTAACTGGGCCAGCGGGGCGTTGGGTAGTTAATGTAATTAGGGGCAATAGCCCAATTAAGAATAATTTGGTGGACTTTAAGGCAGCTTTTACTGAGACTTTTGGAGATCCTTTACAAAAGGAAAATGCGGGTTGGGCTTTATATCGGTTAAAGCAGGGTAAAGGATCTTTAATTGACTATTTGAATAAGTTTAATTTGCTTAAGCATCAGTTGGACTGGGGAGAACTTGCTTTTATGTTGGCATTTACTGCTGGGTTGAATGATGGTTTGCAGGATGAACTGTCTCGTGTGGAACCAGCTCAAAATTGGGATGAGTTGGTAACCAAAGTTTGTAGAATTGAGGCTAGGTTGGAGTTTAAAAAGAAAACTCACAGGACTCCAGTTGTGGAGTATCATGTTAGTGCCCCTGTGAACTCTGGGGAGGAACCCATGCAGCTTGGAGTGCAACGCAAACTGTCCCAAGAGGAAAAAGATCGACGCAGACGATTAAGGCTGTGTTTATACTGTGGAAATGAGGGGCATTTTGCTCATAATTGCTCTTTAAAACAGTCTCAGCTGCCGGGAAAAGGGAAGCCCTAATGCGCCATGAGTCCAGCGCATTAGGGCCTATGATGCAATTGCCTAGAGGAAATAAGCATGTGTTTGTGGCCATGCAATTAAGTGTAATGGGTCAGAGACCAGTTAGCACTCAGGCATTTTTGGATTCAGGGGCTACCGTTTCGTACATAGACCAAAGTTTTGCAGAAAGGAATAAGATCTCAATATTGAAGAAAAAAGTCACAGCTTGGGTGGAGAGTGCTGATGGAAGGTTGTTGCATTCCGGGATGGTGGATCAAGAAACAGCGGGTGTAACCTGGCAAGTGCAAGGGCAAAAGGGGGCGTTAACTTTTGATGTCACTGCACTACCTAGATATGATGTCATCTTAGGTATGGACTGGTTGACACAGGTCAATCCTCGGGTGGATTGGGCTCGCAAAACTATTAGCTTGGACTCGCCAGTGTGTTTAACTCTAAACAAAGTGGGTGGGGATATGGAAGGTGTTCCATCTTGTTATCGGGACTTCTGGGATGTGTTCTGTCAAAAAGAAGCGGATAAATTACCACCACATAGGCCTTATGATTGTGCAATCAACTTGGTGGAAGGAGCTAAGTTGCCTGCAGGCAGGTTGTATGCGCTCACGGTACCTGAAAGACAGGCTTTAAGGGAGTATTTGGATGAGAACTTGCAGAAGGGTTTCATTAGACCTTCTAACTCACCTACGGCCGCTCCAGTCTTTTTTGTGGCAAAAAAGACAGGTGACTTGAGACTTGTGTGCGACTACCGTGTGCTAAATAAGTACACTGTTCGGGACAGGTACCCTCTACCTCTAATTCCTGAGTTATTGTCTCGGGTTCAGGGAGCTTCCATCTTCACTAAATTAGATCTGCGCGGGGCTTACAATCTGGTGCGTATAAAGGCTGGGGATGAATGGAAGACTGCATTTAACACCTGTTATGGCGCTTACGAAAATTTAGTAATGCCATTTGGGTTGTGAAATGCGCCAGCGGTATTCCAACGGTTCATTAATGATGTGTTCCGGGACCTTTTGGACAAATTTATGGTGATTTATTTAGATGATATATTAATTTATTTGAAAAACGTTCGTGAACATGGGGAACATGTGCGTCAGGTTCTGTCAAGGCTCAGGGCAAATGGGTTGTTTGCTAAGGCCTCAAAGTGTGCCTTTCATGTGTCTGAGGTGGAGTTTTTGGGACATGTTATATCTGGGAGGGAGCTAAAAATGGACCCGCGAAAAGTGGACGCTGTCAATACCTGGCAAGAATTAACCTCCAAAAAAGATGTGCAAAGGTTTTTGGGTTTTGCCAATTATTATAGGGAGTTCATTCCCCATTTTGCACAATTGATGGTGCCTTTAACCCAACTCCTGCAAAAGAAGCGTTCATTTGAATGGACTACAGAGGCCAAAGAGGCATTTGTACAACTGAAACGTAGCTTTCAGAATGGGAACATTCTGGTACATCCAAATGTGAACAAACCATTTGTTGTTGAGGCAGATGCTTCTAATTATGCGCTGGGAGCAGTGCTCTCGCAGAAGGACCCGTCTGGTAGATTAAGGCCTTGTGGTTTCTATTCTAGACAACTCACTGCGTTTGAACAAAACTACACGATTTGGGAGAAAGAGTTGCTAGCTATCAAGGTGGCCTTCGAAGTTTGGAGGCATTGGTTGGAGGGGGCTAAACATCAGATAGTGGTCCTGTCTGATCATAAAAACCTGGAGCATTTGCAGACTGCAAGGAAATTGAACCAAAGGCAAATTAGGTGGGCATTGTTCTTTTCCAGGTTTGACTTCAGAGTGCAATTTGTAGAGGGGAAGCAGAACTTGAGGGCTGATGCTTTGTCTAGGAAGCCTGAGTTTAAGACTGCTGAAATATCCTCTGAGCAAACCATTTTACCTGTTTCATTGTTAAATATGGTACAGGATAGGCAGGATCTTCATGACCGGGTGTTGTCCTCTCAAAAAGAGGATAGGTGGACGCAAGAACAGCTGATATTGCTCTCTCAAGATATGAGGACTATACTGCCTAATTTACAAGATGAGGACGGGGTACTATCACGTAATGGGCAGATTTTTGTACCGCCTGGTAAATTATCCAAGTATATCATGATGAGCCAACTGCGGGACATTTTGGGAGATTTAAGACTGTACAAGCCATCACTCGTCATTACTGGTGGCCCAAAATGAGGCAGGACATTTTAAAGTACTGTGATAGCTGTGCTATTTGTCAGCAGTGTAAACATCCAGTGGGTCGACCTTGTGGTTTATTATCGCCTCTACCCATCCCTGAAAAGCCCTGGCAGATTATTTCTATGGACTTCATTACTGATTTGCCTAGGGTGGGTGGATATAATTGTATTTGGGTGGTGGTTGATTTGTTTTCCAAGATGGCTCATTTTATCCCATGCTCTAAAGTACCGGCGGCTACTACTCTAGCCAAGTTATTTGTGCGCCATATTTTCCGTTTGCACGGTGCTCCAGAAGTTATTATTTCGGACAGAGCACCGCAGTTTGTGTCGCAATTTTGGAAGCAGTTCCATGCGCAACTTGGAACTAAGCTGAACGTCTCCACTGCGTTCCATCCGCAGACTGATGGGCAGTCTGAACGGGTAAATGGTCTGCTGGAACAGTATTTGCGCTGTATTTGTTCACAGCAAAACAGCTGGGGATTGGGTTCAATGGGTACCGGTGGCAGAGTTTGCGTATAACGCAGCGACACATAGCGCTAGCCAATACTCGCCTTTTGAAATTATGTATGGTTGCCATCCACGTGGGGTAGTAGCGCCTGCGCAGAATACAGTGTCGCCTGATCCAGTATATCGTTCCAGTGAACTCAGGGCCTTGCAAGACGTTGCAAGGAAGCTTCTGCTGGAAGCTAAAGCAATGCAAAAATCACAAGCTGACAAACATCGTCAGCCTGGAGTGGAACTGAAGGAAGGGGATATGGTGTGGTTGTCTGCTAAGCACATCAGGACGCATGCAGGAAAATTTGGAGCTCAATTCTTAGGACCTTTCCCCATTGTTACCAAGATCTCTCCTGTGGCATTTAGATTGCGGTTACCTTCCACTCTGAAGGTTCATCCGGTGTTTCATCGATCTTTACTAAAACTGGACACGTCATCTAACCGGTCCTCAGTAGTTGCGGAGGTCTCGGATCCCACATTAATTCCGGTGGGAGGGGCCTTTGCGGGGAGGGATAGTGTTGTGACTGCGCCTTCGGGGATTATGGTTGATGGGGATGGAATTCGAAGAGGAAGAAAAAACCCTCGTGATGAGGGTTCACTGGAGGAGTTGCGCAGGAAGCGACTTAGAGAGCTATATGGGGGATCTTCTGAGGAAGATTCAGATGGGGAGATGGATGCTGAGGAACAGGTGGTGGCTGGGGAAGCGGGCACTGAATGGGCACAGCCACCGGAGATGTCTGGGGATTTGGGGTCTATGGATACTTCTGAACCTGGGGTTTCTGCAGGAGCTGATCCCAATTGGGATGCTTGGAGAAGGGAGGATGGTTCTTTAAGTGTTCATGGGGCTAAGTGTGGGCAGGATGATTGGGACTCCGACGAATTGCTAGGTACTCCAGATCCACGAGCTCTAGCTGTGTGGAGCTCAGACTCTGAGTAGATTTGGGACACCTGGTGTTTGGGTGTGAGTGTTTGGTCACCCAGGAGGAAGGGGAATAAAATGGGAATGTTTGGCCACTGCACTTTGCATGTGGCAAGGTGTTGCTGAGGCGCCATTGGGATCTCTGTGTTTCCATGAAGACTGGACTTGGACTATGATTTGAATCTGCTGTTATCACCTAGCTTGGCTCTCGCTGTGTCTTATCGTGGACCTGTTTTGGATGACTGCACCCTCTTCAGACCTTGGATCGGAATTTGACCTTGCTACTGCCTTCGCCCTGTGATTGATGACTACTATCGGCTTTTGACTCCTGGCTTGCTCTTTGGACACCGCTGTTATCTCCTGACCTGACCTTGGAATCCCGGACGACGTCTTTTCACCATCCTTTTGGAGCCTTCGGCTTTATCCACATTGTGGAAGCAGTCTACTGCATTCTTAGTTTGTTTGTTTGTTTCCTGACCAATTTGGTGTTTTCTTTTGGGAACTGTTCCTTTGAAAACTACAGAGCCGGCTGGCAGGGCTTGGACTCAGAAAGTGCAGTTTGCACTAAGTTTGTTTAGCTTTGTTTTTACCTGCTTGTGTTGCTGAATTATATTTTTGTTTGAACTGCTCTTGAAGCACTGATAGTGAAGTGTTTCAAGGTTTTTTCTGTGTTAACATTACCTTTTGGCTTATCTGCTGAATAAACTCTATTTTTGTTCGCTAATTGGCATCTGACTCTTGACAAGTAACCTTGCAAAAAGGAATTGATTAATTAATACCATTTGTAAGAAGTTGCATTAAACCAGAAATCTAGAATAAACACTGTTCAGGATCAAATGGATGGATTATAGTTTTACAGTGAAAACAGATCTATGTAGAAAAGAGGAAAAAATTAGTTTGTTCCATATTTTAGAGATCCAGTATGACATTGAAACTCAAGGAGATCAAGGCTTGAACTTCCACTGAGCCATGGAAACTCACTGGGCTGATTTTGGGCAAGCTGCACTCTCTCAGCCTCTGAAGAAGGCAAGAGCAAATCCCCTCTGAACAAATTCTGTCAGAAGATAATAAATAATAATAATAAAACTTTATTTATATACCGCTCTATCTCCCGGATGGGACTCAGGGCAGTTTACAGTCATAAAAGCCACACAAACATTACATAACAACATAATACACATTATTAAACAAAGTAAAATAATACAATTATAACAATAAATCACACTTACATGACCAGATCAAGGGGATGGGAATCTTGTGTCAGGCTCACCCTAGGGTCACCATAAATCAGAAATGGCTTGAAGGCACACAACAACAATCCAAATCTTAAAACCAGTCTAATTCCCTTGTGTCAGACTAATATCTGAATTAGAGCATAGTTGTACATGTCTCCCAATTTTGTGTTGCAGTTCTTAGCTCAAAAACAACATCCAAGGATACATAGAGCTCTGGAAATATGTACACACAAAATTGTGTATATAGTGAAAGTTGTATAAAAAATGTGTGGACTTAGGAGTGCTAGAACAAAAATTTGTGTCTTACATAACTACAAAATCCCTATATTTGAGAAATCTGCTATATGAACTGCTGGATTACATATTGGGTTCCACTAAAATGCTTTGCTCTTTTCATTCACTCAAAAGAATGTCTTCTTTATAGTGATCCTGTTTGTAAAGAGGACTTCTGTACTCTTTTTATGCTCTAGGACACATGTGTCAAACTCAAGGCCAACAGGGCAAATCAGCCCTCCATGTCATTTTATGTGGCTCCAAATGCTGGACTATAACTCCAGTATTCCTCATCACTAGACAGCACTAATTGGGAATTGAGATACAGGAACAACTGGACGGCTGCAGTTTGTTCTGTTTAGTCAGGATAGTGAGATTTGAATTTAGATACAAAGCTTGTGGGTAGAATGTCTGCCACAATTGCTGTTGGGTTGCAATTTCCATTAGCCCCAGTCCACATGGTGGATAATACTAAATGATGGGAGCTGTCATTCAGTATTCATCTGGGGACCATAACTGAACTATAGAGCACCAATCACCATCTAAAAATATAGTTGTCCCTCTGTATTCACATATTCTCCATTAATAGATTCAATGGCCTTTGAAGGCAACCATAAGGCTGATGTGGCCCTCAATGAAGAGGAGTTTAACAGCCCTGCTCTAGAAGCTAAGAGACAAGGACTAAAAACATGCAAGCAGTTTTAAGGAAGAGGCATATATGCAATAAGGCATGTTTTATGTAATAGTATCCCTTTGATACTTATGGTGTTTTTCAGTGGCATTCAGAAAGAAAAGCTTGATTTCCATACTTGTTAAGAAGGCAAATCAGCAATGACAGCTGATAACAAGATATGCTGGCATCGTCTCTCTACTACACTCATACTGGAAATGCTGATAAGCATTCTGCATATTCCTCTGTGTGTGTACTAAAGCAAAGGAGAGGAGATTAATATTTGAACATCAGAGTCTCAGCAAATGCTAAATTGTCAATAGGAGTCATATCTTCTATTATTAACTTTAAATGAACCTGAAATGAGCCAGGCACTGAGAAAGTACCTTATTCCCTCAACCCGTTTAAATTCATTAGGACTACAAAGAGCCCCTGAGACAACTAGAGAAGAAATCATTATTTTCAAATGATCAAAGACAAGGGATTACATTCTCAGCCATGACTACAGCAAGCGACTACATGTCAAGGGAGAAAAAAAGGTAGGGTTTGGCTCTCCGTAACCATGTCTGGGAAGCTCAACTGACCACACGCAGTGAGGAATTCTTTACAAGCACACCAACAATAAGAGATAAAGATTTACTAACAGTTAGTTAGTGTGACTGCTTGAATGTGCTAAGGTCCTGGGCAACACACAGACCAAACATGCTGGAAAGAGGCATAACATCCTCAGAATTGCATCATTATCACCTCCATGTGAAGAATTATGGTTCTAGAGCAGATAGCTGGCCACAGTTTAGTGTGAGCTGGGGTTGAAGATAATAAAGCACTATCAGCTGAGAATACGTATCAATACAAACATGGCAAAAGACTCTGTATGGGAAAGTATGCTTTTGATGACATCCATGGACAGTGATCAGGAGGCTTTGCATATGCCACTGGATGTCAATATATAGCAAATGGTGTATATATTTAGGAAAGCATCACAGAGAGGGAGCTGCATGTGAGGCGACAGATTGGGCCTACTCCCTCTTTGCTCCTGGATGTTTTGCCTGGCCTTTATGATGAGGCTGAAAATTGAGGTGGTGAAGATGATGACAGTCACCACACCCTCACCATTGGCGTCTCCATTCCTTGCCATTTCTGGAAGCTCTCTGTGTCTGCCTAGTCTCTCTGTGTGTGTCTCTTTGGGTGTGTTAGTTTGGAATTTAACTTTAGTAAGCTACCTGTCCATATAAGGCTCTCTGGTCATAACAGAACTATATCTAGCACTGGGATATAGAATCTGTAGCCTTCCAGAAGTGATTTTGACTACAGCTCCCATAAGCAGAATGGTAAATAACTGGGACATATGATGATGAACAATGTGTTTCACTAGCCAAAATACTGAGCTGTTTCAGTACATATTAGCTCTTATCTATCTAATGGTTCATCCAGAAAGGAAAAAGGTCTCTGGATGTATTGAGATATTTCAGTTTTTCTTGTTATGGTTTGACCTGTATTTTCATTCCAACTCTTTCTTAAAATACCTTGAGTTTCTCTTCTTCCCCATTCCATTGAGGCCTCCCCCCTCCCTTCCTGTGGATCACTTGTCACATCTAGACTCAAGCAACATTTCAGAAATTGAATTCAGCTATTTCTACTGAGCCTTCGTGAATTATTATTCATGAGTTACAGTGAAAGTGCTAAAGTGCTTTAGCAATATTAAACTAGTTAAGCATTAGAAACATTCTGTTATAGTGCCAACATTCCTATTTCCCTCCTATGATTTCTGCTGAACCAAGGTCCCGGAAGCAATATCTTGTTTTACTGGCAGCGGCCATCTAAGCTATCCCTGGAATAATAGAAGCAGACTACCAAATAGATATTTTATTTATTAATTCATTCATTCATTTATAGTCTGCCTTTCTCTCAGCATATAATACAAGGAGGCATACAATGTTTTAAAAAGCTCAGTGCAATTTTAAAAACTTTTAATACAAAGTAAATTAATTTTCTATTTTAAATATGTTTTCTATTTAAAACATATGCTAAAAACAAGATAAAAACAGTATTAAAAAGCACATAAAATATAATAAAAAAAACTACACTACACTTAGTAAAAGGTAAAGGTTTTCGCCTGACATGAAGTGTAGTCGTGTCTGACTCTAGGGGTTGGTGCTCATCTCCATTTCTAAGCTGAAGAGCCGGCATTGTCCGTAAACACCTCCAAGGTCATGTGGCTGGCATGACTGCATGAAGCGCCATTACTTTCTCTTCTCAGAATACAATGTGAGGGACTATTCTAAATTTCTTGTCATTTAACTTGAAATAAGATCTGAACCAATGACACACAGTCATAAGACAAAAGGAAATGGGCAATGTGTGCTGAACAGAAGTGGTTCTCCCAGACCTCTGATACTTGATAAGAGATCACTTGCCCTCATTTATTTTCCTGCCACCCAAAAGCCACATGTTTTTTCAAACAGAATCTACTTCTTCTCTCTCCCCACACCCCATCCTTTCTTTGAGTTTCTGGGGTTTTTTTAAGTGACTAAACCAAGCTGTCTCGTGCCTGTTGTTAAAATGGGGGCAGATGTCAATTTTTGTTCCTGTATGCCCCTCCCAATATAAAAAATAAAGGCAAAACAAAGCATTTTGTTCCCGTTTTGTTTTACCTGCATGTTCAGCTAATTTTCAGCCATTTTCCCCATTGTGGGTTATAGGAGCAATTAAATCCTAACCAGCTGCAGTAATTTGAGTCATTTTCTCTAAAACAAAATGCATAGTCCAGGAACTCAGGGGATGTGCTGTGACACTTAAGGGAACATAGACATTGGAGTCCACATCAGATGGGCCACATTTCCTACAACCCTAATCTAGAGAGCAATGCAGTTATTTTTGCCTTCAACTTTGGAAACCAGCCTACAGTGTTCTTTAGACACATTGATAAATCCTAACACAGTGCTTTATCTGGCAACATCAGATGGAATTCTGAGATTTGCAGTGGGAACAGAATTCCCAGGCAGAAAGGTCTAAAACCTCACTGTGAACCCCAGGATTTCAGACGACCTGGACTGATTTATGGCTAAAGCACGAGGATATTGGATGAACTTATTTTAACTATATGTTTTATATTTTTATACTGTAGTAATTGGTTGTAATGGGTTTTATTTATTGCTGTGTTTTAATTATGTGTCGGCATCAAATTGTTGCCACTTGTGTACGCCGCTCTGAGTCCCTTCGGGTGAGAAGGGTGGGATATAAATGTTGGAAATAAATAAAAAATAAATAAATTTCATAGGATTAAGCCACGGTATCCTAGCACAATAAGAACATATGTTGTATGACAAGCCTATTATCAATGAAAGCTGCCCCATTTGCTTATATGAGAAACTCTATTAGGGGAAATTGCCTCCCATTGCCTCATTTGCTTTTGTGCTGACGATATCACAGCATGCAAGCAGCCAATAGCGAAACAGAAGTTGGAGATGACCCACTGAAGCCATTCAGAGAAAGATGACCTACTGCCTCATCACACCAGAGCATAGATCCATTTTAAATCCAGTTTCTGCCTCCTGCAGAATTCTGGGGTTTGTAGTTTGGTGAGGCTCAGGACCTGTCTGGCTGATCTGTTTATAGGTCCCTCCCTAAAGTGGATTTAAAGTGGATCCAAGCTCTAGTATGATGAGACTTTTTCAAACTGTGCTCTTCCAAATGTTTTGGAGTTCAGCTCCCACTCTTCCTGACATCTGATAAGCTGGATGGGATTTCTGGAGAAGACTTCCAAAACACCTGGAGGAGCACAGTTTGAGAAACAATGACCTAGAGTGTTTTTCTAATGTTCATCTGAATCATCTAACTAAAGGCACAAAATTAGCGAGGAGCAAGGGAGCTTCTCCTTGACAAGTATTTGTTTTGAGACCAAGGTCTATCAAAAATTCCAAAAATCTCTTGGTTTCTCCCTTTCTTTATTTAGGGCATCCTCTACAACAGGGATTACTGTATTGGCATCTTCCATGGAGATAGTCTCTTCATCCTCAGAGCCTTGATATACCAGGAGTCTGATTCCAAAATACTCATATCTGAACCATGGGCCAAAGCAAGTCACATGGGGCTTTAAAAACAATGTCAAAATCCTTAAATTTTACACATAACATATAACTATCTTATTTCACACTATCCATGACCCTGTTTTGCTTTACTATTCCTTAAAATTCTAGTCACATATATTGTAATGAATTGGAGGCTGGACAAAGTAGAAGAGAGGCACAAAGACAATTCAGCACAATTAACATTAGTGCATGTGAAACCCTGCACATAACTTCCACTTGTGGGAAATAAATGGAGCAGAAACATTGACATTTACATTGGCCTAAGTAACGGTGCATCCACTCGAGTGTGCAGCATAAATAACACTAGATAAAAGCTTTGCAGTCAGCCTAAACAAAATGCATGCTGAACTGCCCAGAACCCAATTTCAGTTCCTCCCCTGATATGTTTCCTATTTGCTATGTAATCAGCACTTTACTTTAAATGGGGATATAACCATAATAAGTAGCTGGGTTGGAGAGTTCCACTTTGTACCCATTCATGGATTTATTTAAGAGGCTTAGACCCATTCACCAGGACCAGTGTCATAGCTGCAATATAAAGCAGGGGGAGGGGGAAGAGAGATGGGTTTTTTAAGCATCAATAAAGTATTGGGAAACATCTCTTATGCAAAATATGTTGCAGTGTGGCAGACTTAAATTCCCTTATCTTTATAAAATACCAGCTCCTAATGGAGAAAAAAGCTCATAGAACTGATTTGGCCAAATAAAGCTACCTGAATCTTTAGACTCTGGTTGGAGGCCATGGCTATATAATGTCACGAATGACTGTACCTCAGTCCTTTTACACCACTGGCCAACTTGGATGGCCTATCCCATACATACTCACATGCACTGTTAGGAAACAACCGTATCTGTATAACTTCCACTTCAAAATTTACATTTTAAATTGGAATGGTTTGGGATGTTGGGATGAGAGCAGCAAGAATTAGCAGGAAAGCCTCTCCAGTCCAATCTTACAGCTAGCACATGTATGAGCTGTATTACCTACCATCACCATGTTTACTGAGAAAACTGATTAAACCATTTAAATACTGAATACCCAGCAGAAAAAGTAGTATCCCACTCACAATGTGGCTCCACAGTTGGTAAACAAGCATTATAGACAGGACATTTCATTGATAGGAGCAAGAATGATCAGAGTAACATGTATCTAATGTCTTTCTTAAGTAGGTGTTTGCTTGAGAAATTATCAAAGAAATGCCTTTCAGGAAGCACAGATAGGCACAGTTTGTTTTAAGATAGAATCATGGAATAATAGAGTTGTAAGAGGCCACATGGGCCATCTGGTCCAACCCTATGCCCTGCAGGAGAAGCACAATCAAAAATAGTTCTTTGTTTTAAATAACTTGATGATTCACTTTCTGATTAAGATGCTTTAGAATGATTCTAAATTCAATTGTAGGCATTCTTTTCTAAGGTGGGAATCTATTTAGAGCATCAGTCAATAATTTTGAGCTGTATCTACTCCTGGAGGCCTCTTTCTAAAATTGCTGCTAAGCCTATGTTTTCTTCCTTTTCTGCAGAAATCACTTTTTTCAGATCTCCATGATATTGCGAATTCTGACGGGACTCTAGAAGATATTCTAGAAAGCTGCTGCCCAGGTAAGCCTTTCACTGTGAGTTCCCACAGTCTTCCCAGGAGCGTAAAAAAAAAAAAAGCAGGGAGAGTGAGGCAGCCAATTGGTCTAGTGAGCAGGGGATGGTGGGCCTCCAGTGCTTGTGCCGACTGTCACTTAGCTTAGCAATAGGCAAGGGGACTTCCTTGCATTCCCCCTTTTCTCCTGAAATTATGCCACATAGAGTACATCTACAATATAGAATTAATGCAATTTGATACCAATGGCTTAGTGCTATGGAATCCTAAGATTCTTTTGGCAAAGAAGCCAAAAGGCCTTCAAAAACTGCAGTGACAGTGAAAGTGGTGTCCAGACCACTCAGCTTCAGTAATATGCACTTCTGGCTTCCACCTTACATTCCTTGGTTTCGGATCTACCTGGACTAGAGCTACTACATTCTTCCTCATCATATTCTTCCAACAGAGGAATTAGGGAGGCTTTTCACTGTGGTCTCAAATTACTAGAAATTTTGATTTCTTCCTCCTGTAATTTTAGAAGTGAATATCCTTTTATCTTCCTTTACCGTTTTCCCATGACAGATCCATATATTATTATATCTGAACTAGTAGTTCATGGAGTGGTCAGCAGAGCCATCTTCAAGGTACGTTTCTGGTGAGGCCTTTTATGGCTACATGTAAATCACTAATTATCTTTTTTTAAATGGGTCAACAGTTTAGTAGGCAAGTTAATTGGCTCATTGACAATGTCTTATTCATGAATAAAATAATAGTTGTTGCATTTGGGGAGGGGGGGAGTTGAAGAAAAAACATTGTTCAGTTGGCATTTTCCCAGCAGGCTGTTTGTTTTTCCCCCTTCCTTTTCTCTTGCAGTCATTCACAGCTCACACACACAGAGTTGTAAGGCTGTCAGTACTCATCTAACACTGATATACCCATAAGGATGCAAATCTATGAAGGAGCAAGGAAAAGAAAACAGCTCACCACAAGCCAATAGTTTTCTGCATTATATATCTGAGCTGACACTGCCAAATTACAGCACATTTTTAGCAAACAGAAAGGGATTTAAATAATCCATGTCCCACTATAGCAATCCCAAGGCAAATTGTTAATTTGTGGAGCAATTTTGAAGCAATGGGTGTTTTATTTAAGGGGAATGCCATAGAACTGGAAGGGCATAAGTATTTCCCAGATTCATTATTCCCTGTGGGAAAACAATCCCCTAGGGCATAAGGCAATAAAAGGAATATTCAGAGCAATAACACAGCGATGTTCATTCTTGCATTCCTGCTCTGCTATTACAGAATCAACAGAGTAGATAATTAGAGATCAAGATGGTGCAGAAAAATGTGAAAAACTTTGTTCCTACATTATGAAGCACAATTCACTAAGCAGTGTTATTATCTATTTACTAATAAGGCATGAACGGTTTATTAATTATACATTTTTGCAACAGCTGGCTTTCTCACACAAGAGAAATTTTAAAAATATGAATATTCTTCAGTGGGATATTTGTATATATTGTTTAATAGGATGACTTCACTTTTTCTGAAGCATGGGCAACGGAGCCCCTCTCGTAGTGACCAGTGGTTTCCATGACAGGGTGCAGTTTAGTTACTTTTAAATCTATCATAAAATTCAGATCTGATATACCACACCCCTGACAAGGATAAATTGTGCTGGATTACAATTCCCAGGATCTCCAGCCTTACCTAAACGGCAGTTGCATCACAACAATATCTGAAGGGCAATGAGTCCCTCCCCTCAACAATGATATGGTGACTAGATATTTCTCAATCTGAATCTTCTTTCAAATGCAGATATTACAGAACCCTGGAACACTGCTATGTCCCTTCAAGCTGACTCTGACATATTATATGGCAAGATGTTTTAGAGAAGGTTCGCCACTGCTTCCCTCTTAGGCTCCGAGAGTATAACTTGCCCACAGTCACCCAATGTCTTTTGGTGACTGCATAAGGATTTGAATTCTGGTCCTGGGCCATTGCTCAAAATGCTACACCACATGGGCTATTGATTTTTCTGCCATTGTGTAGCCAAAAATAACTATGCCACATGAAACAAACTGCAGAAAGTTGGTTGCTTTGAGCCAATGGTTGTCATGAACCAATACTAATGCACATTTGGATCTTAGACTATTAAAGATAGTACAGATCAGAAATGACTCTAACTAAAGTTTACAACAGTACAATCCAAGGTGTCTTATTTGCTTTAAGCTGGTCTGTTTAGTCAAAGTAAATTGGCTTTTTGCATGCAAGTTCCTGCATTCTCAATTCATTCATTTATTTCGTGTCAAAAGCATTGCATAATAAATAAGTTTAAAAGTGATAAAATAAAGGAATCACAAACAGCTAAATAGTTTTGGACCAAAAGCGGGCAACAGCAATCGCATTGTCCATAGCTTTAAACAACTCCTCCTCCGTACATGAGGCAGGGCATTGCGGGCAAGCATACATATGAGGAGTTCTCAATGCCAATAGGTGACGCAAAAAGCTCCCTTTTCTTTTGATATTTCTTCAGCAGGTACCAGTATGAGATATTCAACCAACAAAACGTCCTATCTAATAAAAGAAAGTGTCCCACTTTGATCTGCAAGAAATGACTATGACCTGTAGTGGCATGTCTGAATTATAGTAGGTAGATAGATATCCCATAACAAGACTTATAACACACTCCAATACAGGACACTGAAAAGTGATGCTGTGGAATGCTTCAGAGCAACACCAACTTGGTAGCCACCAACTTGGCCAATTTAGATGCAATTAGACAAATTCATGAATTATAATGCCATCAGTGCCAGTGTATACTGGCCACATACAAAGGAGAACAACAGTAGGGGAGTTCTGTTTTTGGTATTCCCATAGTGGGAAAAGAAGGTGTTTGACTAGTCCTATTGACTATCTGCTTATTAAACTGGTGTCGTTGGTCATGACTGCAGTTAATCATTTAAGGGGAATAGAGGTGGATGGCATGAGCTCTATCTACACTGACCATTTAATATGTTTCACATTTAGCTTTAAAGTGTGGCAACCAGAAGACAAACTCCCACAAAAGTTTGCAAAAGGAAGACCTTTATGCACATCAGTGCTCTGTAATTTGTCTTATAGCCACCTTGGCCTCAAACTGGTTCCAGGATTTCCTATGTAATCATCTTTCTTTCAATACTGGTTTGAAACTGCATTTAATAGTCAGTGTAATCCTTTATATTGAATCAATGTACAACTGAGCATCCAATGCAAAGTACAGAATTGAAGGTGTTTTAGTATTATATCCTGCCAGCCAGAGATGCTGAATATTGGAGTTATACTGTTATATTCTGTCAAGAAATAGATGTAACAGCTATGCAGTCAGTCTCTGGGGATTATGTAGGCAATAAAATATATGTATAAGCTCTCAGCCAGCTCAGCTAGCTACACAATACCTACAAACCTTTTAATATAAGTACATGCTGTAATAATCAGATGGATAGTCTGCGAGAAGGGGCACTCACATCAATAGTGTAAATCTGCCCCTGAAGGGATTTACTGTCATTCCAATGAATATTATCTCCTTATAAGAAAATATATCTCTAAGTATATCAAAGGATAACACAATAACAAAAATGAATTACATCTCTCTGTGGGGAATTACCTGGAAACAGCTAGTGCCCTTTCCAATCCTATACTTGTGTTGGTAATATTCATTTAAAGTCAGAAGAGTGATTTTGCATTTCCCTTTGAGCAAAGTTTTCTCATCTGAAACACAAATTAACAGTAAAAAAACAAGTAGCAGTTTATGTGTGGAATCAGCAGCTCTCAAAACTGTAGTTATATGTTCTTTAGAATGATTCCCACAATGTTCTTGTCACGACCCAGGCTGCAGAGCACCAATAACCATACACAGAGGCCAGAATCTATCTAATATCTTTATTAAGGAAATATATAAAGTTAATAAAAACAAGTATAGGAAATAGTCCAGAAATAGACCTTTCAGGAAAGGTCAAAATTAGTCCAAAAAAGCAATGTCCAATATGAAATAGTAAGGTCCAAAGTTGTAATCCAATAACCGAAACACTCACTTGCCAAGCAAGTGAGGGGAGATGACAAGGTCCTTTAGTCCATGAACTTGAGCAAGGCTAGGAAATAACTTGATTCTTGGCACACAAAGCTTGATTCAAGGCAACAAGGAAACGAGGAGCAAGAACAAGATCCGTGGTAATTACTTGGCGAGGTCCGGGAAACAAGGCAAGATCCGGGGAGAAAACAAGGCTGAGAACGAAGGCTTGGAACAGGAACAAAGGCTTGAAAGCAGGAGTAGCAGTCCACACACGCTGCTCCGGTAGCTGACGAATTGACTCCGCAAGATTCCTTCGGGAGCAAGGAACCTAAATAGGCCTCGTTTTCCCACCAGAGAACACTTCTCTGGGGAATCAGAAACGAAAGTCAATCTCTGTGTCCAGATGTATGACTCCCTAAAATTTCTCATGGAAGCAGGCTTAATCATCTGAATGCTTTGCTGCAATTCTCAAGCTCCTGCGATTAGCTTGTTGCACTCCTTTTTGCTGGAGATAATAATTTCGGCGAAAAAAAGGGGGAGATTTCGACTCAGGGCTTGTTTGGCAGATTTCTGGAAGACAAACCTCCTGCAGGTGCAAAGGCTCCATTTCTGGCTGGGATAGTTCCTTTTCTGGCTGAAATGGTGGAAAACCCGTTTTCCTCTTCATCTGTCACAACAGCACTAGGAACAGGACTACATGGCCCATGAATCATCACAGTTCTCAAGATGGTTCTTTCTCTCCATTATGTATATTTCTGGTTCTTCCCCTACAGAGGTCTGAGCAATATTTTATACTTAAAGCTATTGGAAGTGGATAAGACACATGCAAACATGTGTCAACAAGTCACAGTATAGGTAGAACAACAACAACAACAACAACAACAACAACAACAACAACAACGTATTTCTTACACTAGGTAACCTGAATCTAAACCATGTAGGGCTTTAAAGGTCAAAACCAACACTTTGTACTTTGCCCAGAAACTAATTGGCTGCCAGTGGAATGACTTTAGTATGGGAGTATTATGTTAACTCCTGGATGTTCCTGTAACCAATCTGGTTGTCGTATTTTGAACCAACTGGAGTTTCCAAACATGGTACAAAGGTAACCAATGTCTGCTCCTAAGGTTAACAGCACATGTACTACCATCTTTTGGTCCTCCAGTTCTGGCATATCATCTGAAGCTGAAAATAAGCACTCCTGACTGCCGAAACTACCAGGGCTGGTATTTAGATTTATTTATTAATTTTATTTATTTATTTATTTATTTATTTATTTATTTACAGTATTTATATTCCGCCCTTCTCACCCTGAAGGGAACCCAGGGCGGATTACAATGAACACATATATGGCAAACATTCAATGCCAACAGACAAACAACATTCAGTTTTTAGACAGACACAGGGGCATTTTTAACATCTTTTCCAGCTTCACGATTCCGGCCACAGGGGGAGCTGTTGCTTCACCGTCCATTGGTGGCTGTTCTTCCTCTTCTTTTCCTCGTGAGCAGTTTTATAGTGTTGTAGATTAGTTAAATTAGCCTCCCGCATAAAGCGTACCTAAATTTTCCCTACTTGACAGATGCAACTGTCTTTCGGGGCTGCTAGGTCAACAGCAAGCCTGGGCTATTTATTTATTTTTTTAATGGTCGGAGGCTTAACCCGACCCGGGCTTCGAACTCATGACCTCTTGGTCAGTAGTGATTTATAGCAGCTGGTTACTAGCCAGCTGCGCCACAGCCCGCCCATTGCCTCCTCCAGGCATTCATTCAGAGGAGACATGCTATCCTTAGCTGAGGTTGGTTTTGAACACATGGAGATTGAAATATATTTGGGTGTCATCACCATACTGATATCACCCTCCTAATGCCTATGGAGGATCTCTCCCAGTGCTTTCATGTAAATATTTAAAAACATTGGGTTAGAATGACACCTTGTGGGATGCCATATAACAGCTACTTTTTTTGAGGAGAAGCTACCCTCAAGCATCACCATCTGGAACCTGCCTTATAGGTATGACTGGGACCACTGCAGCATATTACCTGCAATTCCCAGCCCTTCCAGGCATTCCAGAAGGAAGTCCCCAAGAAGTCTAGAAACATGAATAAAGACACACACCCTATGTCAGTGTTAAGACAGGGATCATCCACTAAGGCGACCATAGCAATCTCAACTCTGTATCCTGCTCTGAAGCAGGATTAAAATGGGTCAAGGAAATGTGTGTCATCCAAGACCTTATGATATTGGAGGGCAATTGCCCTCTCAATGACTTTGCCCAAAAAAAGAAGGTTACTGGTCTGTAATTATTAAGGTCTAGCAGATCCAGGGAAGACTTTTTCAGCTAGTTAGAGACCTTTGATGTGACATTGCCACTTTCATCTGATATGTTTTGCTTCTTTGCCTACATGTGGAATATGGGAACTATCATACTTGAGAATACACAAAATCTTGCACTTCCAATGTATGGTGAAATTCACATAGCATCAACATTAAGCATTCTTAAGCACTGGGATCTCTGGATATTTATATGGGGGAATGAGCAGGCTCTCTGTTGATCTTTCAAGCTAAATGCATTTGTGAATATATCATTATACATTTCCTTTAGAGAGAAATATAGACTTTTCAGTGGCTAGGCATATTATTTACATTACGTGGAAGTTATCATACACCCATAAATTCTAAGAAGTTCTGTCTCTCATATAATATTGCTTAGTTTTCAATTCACTGTGAATGCATGTGCTTAACCATAGGTGCCTGTTTAGAGTTGTATAGTTCATATCTTATCAAACCTCTGTGCATTAGCACACATGTATTGCTATATACCTATAGCAGCACCTGTTACACCTGTATATATCTCACCTTGTCATGGTGAATGGACTTGTGCATTCCAGTGAACATATGAGAAAAGCCATCAGGAGTCATATACTGCCAACAATGTCAACCATGGCAGCAACCATGGTCACAGGACAGGAAGCAGACAAAGAACAATCCAAGAAAGTCTTCAATGGTAGATCAGGTGGATGATAACAAGACTGCAACAGAAAAGAGGCTGCCAATATCTTGGTATCCATGCCATTGGATTAGAACCTTTTTATGTGAAGATTGTTTGTTGGTATCTGTGCACCAATTCCCACACATAAAACAAATTAATGCACAGGTGTCTTCCAAGACCAAACCAACAAAAGTTTCATGAGTAGCAATGGGGGCAGGACTGTGAAATCTGGAAGCCTCTAACTACAGGCTGACATATGGGGATGGGTATGGATTCAGTCCTTCTAACTCAAGGTCCAAGGCTTCTGTGTGAAAAACCATGTGGATCCAGAAAAAGTCTTCACAGACATTTACGGATCTGTCAAGACTCTGCTTCTGGAAGACAACCATACTCAGCCACAAGTGATCACCCATGATCTATATTTATTAACAGCTATAATGGGCATCCATTGTTCTGAATAGGTATATATTCAGATAGGAAACCATATCTAACTTATTTGATAGCAAAGATTCTCTCTCACATGGTCTAGGCAGTTATCAGCATAACTATTATTCAACAGCCATCATGATAGAGAGAAGGGTGACAACTCTTCTGGGCTAGTTTTATATCCTTCCCAGCTTTTGTTTGGTCAATCAGATTAGGGATATCTACTAGACTCTGCTTATGTAAATAATATTATCCTTAAATCTGGGGTAATTTTTTAGTAGTGATGCATACTCAATAGCTACTTACAGCCTATTGCATGAGGCAGCTAAAGCAGAACTGTATCAGGATAATATTGACTTTAGTTGTGGCTTATGACATGATGACATCGCTCATCATTGGAGCCCCCGGTGGCACAATGGGTTAAACTCTTGTGCCAGCATGACTGCTGACTTGACGGTTGGGTTGCTGACCTGAAGACTGCCAGTTCGATTCCAGGGAAAGCACAGGTGAGCTTCCTTTGTCAGCTCCAGCTCCCCATGTAGGGACATGGGAGAAGCCTCCCACAAGGATGGTAAAACATTTGAAAACATCTGAGCATCCCCTGGACAATATCCTTGCTGACGGTCAATTCTCTCACACCAGAAGTGACTTACAGTTTCTCAAGTCGCTCCTGACATGAAAAAAAATCACTCATCTGAGTTTGTCCTGTGGGAGACTATTTTAAAAAGTAATTGATGTCAGAAAGCTATTTAAGCAAACATTGTATAAGTTGCAACAACACCTCTTCTGCTGGAATAGAAAGGTAGGCTGCCTTCTGCTGGGTTAATTGAATGAAAAGAAATTTATCATCACCATCAGTGAGCAAGTATATGGGTCTTCTATACAATCCCAAATTACAACTAAACAAAATCCATTGAATCAATGAGATTTACATAAATATTGATTTGCCCATTCAGCAATTAATCCAATGGCTTCACTTTAGTTAGGACCAATCATTAGATTCAGGTCTAAATGTACAAATGCCATCTTGGAATATATTGTACATGTATTTTTACGCTTACTCATAACTGATTCCAGGAACAAAAAGGAACATTGCTGCCTAATAAATGGCTTTCATATTCTATGATTCAGCACAGATTTTTTTTTTTACTGTCTGCATATACTCTATTACATTAAGGACCCTTAAGCAGTACTCAGTTAAAATTGTCTGACACAATTTTAGTGTCTTCTCAATCGGCAACAGCCAAGTGGATTTTGCTCCCAGATCATGATTATAGTGTACTCCAGAATGTAGAGATACTGTGCTATTTGCATGTCTCAGAGCATCTGTGTTTTCTTATTCATATTCAATTGTACTTTAGCGCTGAGGCAAGACAAGGTTTATTTCATAAACTTCACTGGCTTTCAGGGATGCGTTATATCGTTTGCCTGAAGGCATACCAATTGCTTACTTTTTTTTTGAGATGAACATGTACATACATGAGAGTGGCCAAAGTGGTAAAGGATATCGACAAACTGTTCTCCAAGAAATTGTTGAAAGAAGGCTGTGTGTTAGCTAGGTTCCTTGAGATATCATAGAAAAGATGAAATAGGCTTGTTCTTTGTTCCTCCAGAAGACAAACTTCGAACCAAAAATGGAGTTAAGAAGTGTTAAGAGAAAATGGAAAATAAATGTTATGAGGGGGATCTTTATGAAACCCAAACCTTTCTCATCTGAAGACAATATGGTATTTCCGTAGCTTTGCTGTGGCAGCAGATGGAAGAAGGGGCCACCTAACGGGAACAATTGGCAGCTTGCTAGGCTATTCTAAGCCAAATCAAAGTTCTTGTTTCAATGAGAGTAGATGAATTAAAACATTTGTTGAATGGTAAAAATGTTTTGTGTATCTATTGATTTGGAAGGTGTATCTCAGGCCTCATCTACATTGACCATTTAATTCAGTTTCAAACTGGTATTAAGGAAAGTGATTTTGCTGTGCGGATTATTACATAGGAAATTCTGGAAGTAATTTGAGAATCAGATGATGATTATAGAAACCACAGAGCACTGATGCATATTAAGGGCTTTCTTCCATGTACTTTTTCTGGGAGTTTGTTTTTGGCTGCCACAGTTTGAAGCATTCTTTGAACTGTATTGTCAGTGCAGATGGGGCCTCCATGAATTGAATTAAACTCTCTATCTCCTCTTTTTAAAATAAGACGTTCTTCACTAGTCCTGTTTTGACAGTTCAGGGAGAGAAGGCAATAGAATCACAGCTAGACTCTTCTCATTGAGCCAGCATACAGCAGGTGCTATCCAAAGATTGTTCTTTGTTACCTTATTGTACACAGAGCAATGTGTGCAGGATTAAGGCCTTATGATGGGGGAGGAAAATGAAATGATTTTTATTGATCAGTCAATTGGCCATATCAAAATACACAATATAAACACAATGAACAGTATACATTTGGTGGGGGAGGAAGTTACTCGGTATCATTAAGGAAAATACCCAACTTTTATTTTGTACATATATAACAATAATACTTTATTTATATTCCACCCTATCTCCCCAAGGAGACTTGGGGTAGATCACGGTATACTTACACAGCAAACATTCAATGCCGTTTGGACAGACAAACAGAACAGACAGAAAGGAGGCATGTTGTAACGAGGTCCAGCTTTGGTGCCTTGGAGGTTGTGCTCAGATTCAGCCATAGGGTGCTGCTGCTCCTCCATTCTCTATGACAAAAAGCCATCAGGACTTCCCTTTGGTCACCGGCATTTCCTTTTCTTTTTTATGGTGTTGTAAATCCTCACCACCGCCACCGCCCACTTAATTAGTGGTATCTAATTTCTCTACTTACAGCTCTAAGCTGTTTTTGAACTGCTTAGGTAAACAGTGAGCTGGGCTTGACAGTCAGGTGTTCACCTCGACTGGGCTTCGAACTGGCCACCTTTCAGTTGATAGATCTTATTACTGCTGGTGATTCACCAGTTGTGCTAAAGCCCAGCCATATTTGACTATTCACATTCATATGCCAATTCTGGATGATGCAGATGTAGTTAAATGCCTTTCTTAGAAAAACACACACAAAGGAAAAAAATATCAGATAATGACAGTTTCCATGTTTATTGTAGATAAAGTTATTAAAACTGTTTATTTTTTTAAAACTGGAGAGTGCATATGAGTTATACTTACATACTTGTGAGTAAGTGCAAGAAAAAAAGGAAATGTGCCTAACTAGTGAAGAAAAATGAATTAATCATAAATTAGCAAATCGCTTATTTATTATTAAATAAAAAGAGCATAATAGAACCTTAAAGACCAGTAAATTTTATCTGGCATATGCTTCCATGGACTATAGTCCACTTCTTCAGATGAAACTTGTTAGACTATGAAGTGCCAGTTGGTTGCTACTGTTTTTGTTGTGACTGACATAACTGTTATTATACTTTACCTCAAGCAAGATCACAAGATTTCGCTGTGTTCTTTACATATTCAGTTAAGGTGTAGACTCAATTTTAATAACCATCCATCAGAAGAATGAATCTATTCTGAGCCTCAAAGCTGTCTGCATCTGGAGTCTATCAAGCCCTATGAGGAGCGGCTTAAAGAGCTGGGCATGTTTAGCCTGCAGAAGAGAAGGCTGAGAGGAGACATGATAGCCATGTACAAATACGTGAAGGGAAGTCATAGGGAGGAGGGAGCAAGCTTGTTTTCTGCGGCCCTGCAGACTAGGACACGGAACAATGGCTTCAAACTACAGGAAAGGAGATTCCACCTGAACATCAGGAAGAACTTCCTCACTGTGAGGGCTGTTCGACAGTGGAACTCTCTCCCCCGGGCCGTGGTGGAGGCTCCTTCTTTGGAGGCTTTTAAACAGAGGCTGGATGGCCATCTGTCGGGGGGGCTTTGAATGCGATTTCCTGCTTCTTAGCAGAGGGTTGGACTGGATGGCCCATGGGGTCTCTTCCAACTCTACTATTCTATCATTCTATGATTCTATCACTAGCAGAAATCTGAGAGGTTATGATCTAAAAAGAGAAAAGAAGTCCAAGGAGGAAAGGATCAGCATCTGGAGATTTAACGGGAGGTAAAGTACACATGTCACAGAGATACTTCCTAAATCAAGGGGTTATCCACATGAAAAACATGGGGCCAATCAATGGTGAGGAGCCACACTGTTTTAAAACAGGAGGCAAATTGCATGATCAACTGAGCCGTGTTTAGGTGCGCTGAGGCACCAATGTTGATGATAGTATCAGAATAGTGAAGAATACTAGCAGGAAGACATCGGTTGCAGTTGCTCATCCATTCACATGAAGCCACGACTGACTTGAAGGTGCAGGTCTATACTATCAATCTCAGGAACACCATAATTTCAGAAGTACAGAATGACCCTTTGTGATCTTCAGCCTAAAGGGTCAAATCACAGGTAATTCCAAAATGAAATGAAAGCATAGGGGTGTAATAGAAAGTCTTGTACTGATTCCCAGAATTCCCATAACTAGATAAAAAGTTGATTTAGTCCTTATTCAAGCTAGCCATGCTGTAAAGCTTATGTTTAACTGTTTCATTTTTTGCACATCTGCTCAGCGTGACTGCCTTCAAATGGCAGGGTAAAGTGTAAGTAAATGGGCCATCATGCCACTACCTCACTGCTTGCTGCACTCAATAAACTCATAGATTAGACATGTGAAATGGGCTGTGTGACTTGTATCCACACTGCAGAATTATAGCAGTTGGACACCACATTAACTGCCACGGCTCAATGCTATGGAATGTTATGAATGTGGAGTTTTGTGAAATATTAACCGTTCTCTGCCAGAGCGCTCGTGCCACAAAGAATGACAAATCCCAGGATTCCATAGTATGGAGCTATGGCAGTGAAAGTGCTGTCAACCCACTATAATTCTGTAGCGTGGATTATCACAACTTTAGAATTCTCCAAAGCAGCTTACTTTTATGACCGGAAGAGGAAAATGACAACTTCTCAACATGTTTGATATAGAAAGCAAAATCAGAACTTATTCCTATCACAGAGTTTCTAAGTGTTCTGGGACCTTTTCATATTACAGAAATATAACATTATGGTTCTATTATAACTGGCTGAATCATAGAGGAAAGTGTAGTTTGTAGTCTGGTGGTGACAATGCTAGAGGTTTCTGACAAAGAATTTTAACAAGCCCTCCCTAAATTTCAAATCCCCAGATTTCATGGAATGGAAATATGGCAGTGGCTATACTCTTGAACCTGATAGCCTGACTTTACTGGGTGGCTGGGAAAACATTTGTACAGTTAAAATGAGTGTGCCAACAACTTGCTTTACTTAAAATGTCAGCTCTAACCAGGGTGACATATATGTTAGCTGCATCCTCTTTGGATTTAACACATTTAATGCTAAACTGTCTGTGAAGAGTGTTTACAAACACCTGCTAATCCAAAGAGCTCATACCCTCTGGCATTTCACAGATGAAAACTGGACGGGTTGACCACACAATACAAAACAGTGGTTGCAATGGCAAAAGTTATAAATGGGAAAGAATCCACCAGCTAAGAGATGCCGCAGCAGTTTGCTTTCGTCTGAATCTGCTGAGAAAGGGAAGGTCAGGGAATGTCTGTCCCCTCCTATCTTCTCTGCCCAGTAAGTTAATTTAGAGCAAAGTATGCTTATACTGTACTTTTAAAGCAGTTAGCACCAACTACTCTAAGCTGATAATAATGAGAGAAGTTGGGAGGAGAAGGGATAAAGTGAAACATTTTAGGAACAGTTGAAAAAGTGAGAGCAGTACCTATTGATCTACTCACATTTGCATGTTTTTGAACTGCTAGGTTGGCAGAAGCTGGGGCTAACAGCGGGTGCTCATTCCGCTCCCCAGATTCGGACCTGCGACCTTTTGGTCCGTAATTTCAGCAGCTCAATGCTTTAACACTGCACCACTGGAGGCCCCATAAAAAATACATAGACAGATCAAATATTTACTATTTATAGTGAGATATGTAGAAATGTGCCAAGTCCACAATCAAATATACAATATTTTATTTCATTTTTAAAAAAATCTTGATTTTTTAAATGAATGCAATGTAAAAGAGACAAACAGATTCTGAAAATAAATTATTAATACTTGTTTTAAACTGACAACCTGCTACTGTAAAATAGCAATTACTGCTCTTTCCTTTATATGCACATCTATAGATGCATCATTCCACACAGCCATCTGCTACAAAGCAGTCACTAAACTCACTGCAATCAGGCAGGACAGATAAAGCTAAATTAGAAGTTCCCTCTCAGGAGATGGTGAAGCTACTGTGCCACATATATAAGCCACAGCACAGCTTTGAGGAAGAGAGCCCTTGTTCCAGTATCCTTAGAGTTGCTTTGGCCAGAGAAAGAACAAAGCTTTGAAAAGATGGCAGGATAAGCAGTCCAAGACTGTCTTCAATGAATGAAGAACAAAATAAATACCATAATAAATATGCACCTGAAGGTATGTTTCATTAAATTATTGAAAAATTACTACTGTTCTAACATATCTAGGACTGAAGTGTGCGATAATTCATTGTACCATGCTCTTTTCTTTGAAAAGCCATTTTCCACCACCTGGGGTTTTGGTGTTATAGCTTCAAATGCACATTCTCTGCCTTTACACTTAGCAAGCTTCAACTTCTGCATTAGAGTGATGTCATTTATAAACTACGGCCCTCTTAACACTTTAGCTGCTTAGAATCTTTAGGCAATACTAAGTGATCTTTTCATCTGACTTTCTTGAACACATTACCTTTCTTGCAACGACATGGCTTCACACATTAAATATTTCATAGGTTACATGCAAAATGTTTTAGATGTGTCTGTAAAACAGGATTGCAGGCAAGAATACAAAAGTCTGCACTTTTCTAAACTTTATGACACATTGATTATTGTTTTCTGTGTCAAAATAATACAGATTACACCCTGATTATATGACTTCCTATTGATATTTTTTTCTTTTGAAAAAAGGCAACAGATAAAGCAATTCTCAGCCCTTTGCTTTCAGTAAATGAATGGTTTTGTCATTCTCTTCACTGCAAAATGGCAACACCACCATGTTCATATACACAAGCATGGTGCTACCAGAAAGACATATCCTAATGCTTCTAATTCAAACACATTTTGTTCCTTTACATCCTTTTCTCCTTAGCAGTTTCCCAATAGTAAAAGAAGCTGTGAGAAGGGTAGAAGTGGAAAGTAACATTATCTGGATCCTTGTGAAATTCCAGGGATTATAAAAGCTTAAAATCTTCATCTGCAATTAAAATTTCCAGACTGGAAACTAGTGGATATAGTTTTCCACTAATAGCATTTATGATTGTATAAAGGAATACATTTCAGGAGGTGTTGCTTATTTTCAAAGCACCTCCTGAAATTCTTCTGTACGACTATTAAAGATTTCAGTCTAGCAACCCTAGTTGTAATGTATGCATACACATATACATGCATCATGTCATATCGCAATGCATGACATGAAATCGGACAGATGCCTGAAAGTGTCTTCAATAGTAAGAAGCCTGTTTTCATTCAGGTGTTCCAATGTATGACAGCGTACCTAGCACCCACAAGTCTACAAATGTTCAAATAAGTTCATAAGTACACCATAACAAGTGGAATCCTGCTGAATATAGAACAGAGTACTTTTTTCAGAGATTCAGCAGTCCATGATAATGCAAGTCATTATTGGGAGAAGATTGGGAACGAGTTGCCACATTCCCTTGTTATTGGGATGGTAAATCTACTATAGTTTTTTGGCTAGAGAGCAATCCAAGGTGTTAAATCCTATCACTGAAATAGGCTCAGCTGCTTGGATAGCAACTTCAAGGTTCAGACTAAAATCCAGAGTTGCCTTCACTGGCCAACTGACATGGGTGCAACCAGTTGCCACGATGCCCATTAATATTTTTCCTTCTTTGTACTTTTTTGAAGGTTGGCTTTCCGCAGGTATAATAATAACAATAATTTAATAGTACAATAATTTAATTGTACTCCGCCCTATATCCCCGAGAGGACTCAAGGCAGATTACAACATACAACAGCAAACATTCAATGCAAATACTCTTGGCACTCAGAGTCAGGTTCAATATTAGAGTGATGCTTGATAATTACAGTGTTCTATTATGAAGGTAACTTATTCTGAGCCTTGCCTATAACCAGAATGGTGGAAGTCATACAAAAACTACATGGCAGTGAGGGAATTAAAAAAATGAAATGTTGTCCAGTGACTATAATTCAGAGATTTTCTTCTGCATAACAGACATTCTTCACAAACAATAGAGACTGTGGGCAGCACACAAGCAGCCTGTGGCAACACATTGGTAGGAAAAGAAAAACTTGCCTAGATTTTTTCTCTCCAGGTATACAAGTTTTCCCTGATCAAAATTATTTATTTCCCCACCACATAAGATTCATTCTCTGGTTCATCCATGTGTAGAACTATCTGAGAAGTGCTTTTTTAGGGGAATCATTATTCTTTATTGGCTTGGTGCCTCAGTGCATACCAGATCCATGCTGTAATCCTTTAGCACTGTATCACTGGCTCTGCTTTTCTGGATTTAAAAAGGAAGCTCTATTTTCACATTTATAATCGCCCATGTTAATTTTTTAAATGCCTAAATTCCACATGTTTCCTGCCACTATCTTTTCGATATGCATTTTCTTTACAAGCCATAGATACAATGTGTATCACATGACAGATATAAACAATTTGTGAACAGCATGTTACAGTACTGCCATCCTTTTACTAATAGAGCTATTACCATTCAGCTGTAAAAACTAACTCTGTAAAAAGGCACAGTTCAATCTATTAGGTCTGTACAAAATTCATAGCCAAACACATCATGCAAATATATTTCATCTCTACTGCATATGAGTTATTAAGCCTGATAAAGCAGAACATTTAACAACCAATACATCACTTTCCAGAGTTTTATGTGTTTATTGTATCACATTCAGGACAAAGATTATTAGCATTTTTTTAAATCTTCACTTACAGTAACATCATAAGATCAAGTCTAGTGCCTGTTATCATTTTAATAATATTTGTCCTCTGTCTGATATATAGTGCATGACTTAACTGAAGAAAGGCGAATATTGAACAATAACAATATGTTCTTGCTATGCTGGTATAATAGTAAGTAAACTCGCCACTTTTGAAAGATTTAAAAACCTATGCCTGGCAAACTATTGTGACAAAGATGGCAACTGAACAGCCTGCAAAGATTCAACAAAATCTTAATGTCTACTATTTACTTTATATTCTGGTTAGATGAAATCAGCAGGACAAATATTCTATGCCAAGTCAACTAACCAAGCATCCTGGTCCTTCTCAGAGACATTAGGCTGACAGGTGCATATATACAGTAGAACCTCTACTTAAGAGTGTCCCAATTTAAGAGCTGTCGCTCGGCTTGGGTTTCGTTTTGACATAAGAACAGCATTTGGGGTTAAGAGATAGTGCCAGAGGGATCATTAGCACAAAAGTACAGGGCTTTAGAGTTTCAGGGAAGCAGCCTCCATGCCTCGAGCCTCATCCTGCTTTGGCAGATGGCTGTCCGCTTTGCTCTTGTCCACTTTGAGAAACTTAAGAGTTAGTTGGTTTTGTGTGGTTTTTATTCCTGATATGTTTGGCTTCATGAAGAGAGGGTGAGAGAAAGAGCAAGAATGGGGGAGAGGCTGTAATGAGTATAATATGAAGAAAATGATGCTTCTGTCTTATCACTTTGTGCTTTGTGTTTCCTTTCCACAACTTTGTGCTTCTACCATTTAAAAGTTTATCTTTTTATTGTTCCATGTGAATAAACATGTATACATTATTTGTTATTTATAAAATACATTTTCTTATTTAAAAACAGCTAACAAAAATGGGGAGGGGGGGGGGTAATAGCATTTCAATGGGAAAGTTTACAATATTTTATGGCACCATATAGAAAAGACCAGAAATTGCCGGTGACCAAAAGGAAGGAGAAAGTCCTGATGGCTCTTCGTCATAGAGGATAGAGCGACAGCACCTTCCTGTGGCTGGATTTCAGCACAACCTCCAAGGCACCAAAGGTGGACGTTGACATGATATATCTCCTTTCTGTCTGTCTGTCTGTACGGTCTATCCAAACAGTATTGAATATTTGCTGTGTATGTGTACTGTGATCTGCCCTGAGTTCCTTTGGGGAGATAGGGAGGAATATAAATAAAGTGTTGTTGTTGTTGTTGTTGTTGTTGTTGTTGTTGTTGTTGTTGTTATTCACTTTGAATGAATTAAACTCTTAAGTCAAGGTATCATTGTAGGTTGAAAGACAGACACACATCAAAAGTAAGCAAAGTCACTTAGCCAGTGCTAAGTCATCCAGATGTCATCCAAAACTATAAATTTGCAAACTTAGTCTAAGAAACTTTGATGCTGATTTCCACAAGTTTGAAGTTTTAAAAGATGTAGAAAGACCTGGAACCCTAGAATTAGTATAACTCATATATCACAGCTCTTATGTTTGCTTTACAAAACACAACATGTGCAGTAAGTAAAATAGCAGGTGTATTCCACCTCCAGAAGATTACAGCTGTGACATCTACATACATACCTAGCTTTTACCTTTACAGCGATTAGAGCAAATATCATTTGTATTGGTCAAAATCACTCCATTGCTTCACAAAGATGAATAGTTGCTATACATCTCCTGACACGCAGTCCACATTGAGTTTTTCCCAATTTTAAGACTGGAACTTTAAATCAAGCCAAAACTGAAGGGAGTGTTAATGTCCACCCTATGCTGATCCAACACATATGTTCTCTCCAAATGTGGCACTACTGATAGGAAGTGTTGTGCTGTAATACTTGCCCTATGCCACATCCAGTCATTCAAAGCTTTCATGTTGCTACACTAAATTGTATAATTGCTAGAAATAATGAGTTTCAAGTTGGTGGTATTTTGACAATCATTTAATGAAGTCTAGAAAGTTATATACAGCCCCTGGTGGCGCAACAGGTTAAACTGCTGAGCTGCTGAACTTGCTGACCAAAAAGTTGGCAATTTGAATCTGGGGAGCGAGCCAGCCTAGCAGTTCTAAAACATGCAAATGTGAGTAGATCAATAGGTACTGCTCCAGCGGGAAGGTAATGGCGCTTCATGCCGTCATGCTGGCTACGTGACCTTGGAGGCGTCTACGGCCAACGTTGGCTCTTCAGTTTAGAAAATGAGATGAGCACCAATCCCCAGAGTCAGACATGACTAGACTTAATGTCAGGCAAAAACCTTTACCTAAACTGTCAGATAATCCAGTTCAAATCAGATAATATGGATTTTATATGGCAGTGTAGAAGGGGCCTGAGTTAGAGGACTACCTGTGCAGAAAGGAGTCATACTCTTGCATCCCAGTCTGAAATATCAAGTTCACAGCCTAGGGGGAGTTCTTGGTATCTCTTTGTCACTGAGGCTCAAGTGACTGAATTGACTCAGATTGTCATTTATCAGCTTTTGCTGGTACATGAGCTAGCGGTATTATTGCACATAAATACCTTAGCTACAGATGTTCAGACACTAGTAGGTTCAAAACTAGTGAGTCTTCCTCTAAATTAGGTTCAGATTTGGTGGTGAAACCTGATGAATAGATGGTTATTAAACACATGCTCTCCCATTAAGTCTCTTTTTCTTCACCTTTGGTGGCTTTCTTTCTTATTGTAGTCTGGGTTAAGTAAAACAATAGAATGTGAAGAAAGTCAGCTATACCACACTGCAATCCCTTATCTGCTTATATTTAGATACAAAAAAATATTCTTATTTCTATACAACTACACTGGCCACCATGAGATTGACCAGACTGGTAGTTATAGCAGTTTGATGCAACTTTAAGTGCCATGCTTTCTCTGTATAGAATCCTGGTATTTATAATTTCATGTGATATTTAGAATTGTTTTCAAGTCAGCTGTAGCACTGAAGCACTGGTAAACTCAAAATACCCCTCCCAACTACAAATCCTAATATTTTATATATTTTAACCATGGCACTTAAAGCGGGATAAAACTCATTCATTTGTGAAATATGAATACATCCTAGTTCAGTCTTTATTTTCCTTTATTCTATATGTTATTCAATTCTAGTCTATTTTAACAGTTATTTTAAAGTACCTTTAGCTGTGGAAAGGTAGCTAAGAAATATTGTGAAGAAAATTATTATTATTATTATTATTATTATTATTATTATTATTATTATTATTATTATTCCAGGCACTCGGACCTAATGTGCATGTGTGCTGTGTTGTTATGTATATGTAAAATAAATTAATAAAAATAATAATTTTATATCTTACCCACCTCTCCTCATGGCACTAGGTAGGTTACAACATATTTGACTATATTGTTTATTGTTTTATTTAAAGTTTCTGAATTTTACTTGCTAAAAAGTCACTTCATTGCATGATGTATTCACTTGAGAAAGAGGTTAAACATATCCTCCCATAACACAGAATGAGAAGACACAAATAGCACTATGACCCAGATAGCAGACATCAAAAGTCTGGTGCATATTAAGGTAGTTGCTAATTGGACCTACAAAGAAAACATTTCCCACTGAGCCACCAGGTGGAATTGCTTAAAGAAAGATCAGGGGACCGCTCCCATGCTGGTCTTACAGAACAAAGGAGCCTCTATATGCTGAAGGCCAAACAATATTGCTTTTATGTAAACCCCTGTTTATTCCAATATGATTTGAGCAGCATAAGCAGAATTTAATCAAACCCATGACCCACTGCATCCAAATTGATAGAAGCATCCCACAAAAGGTGTTTTCTTTACCCATTTCACAACTGAGAGTCAGAGACTTTTCTGGCTACATTAAGTGCAGTTATGATCTGCAAGGATTTCAAGTAAATTTGTTTCATATGTTGATTTGCAGAAATCATTACAACATGAAACTTTTTCTCTCTGGATTGCAGTTGAAGCCACTTAATAGCTTGTTATGTATGCCCAAGAGGGCTGCGAGAAGGATTTACAAAGGCAAAGTACAAATAATGCCTCCAACTTTTAATAAATAATTGAGTAGCTGTGCTGGAGGTAGCTAGAGTTCATTTTTTAATAATAAAGCCCCGTTTTGCTTATTTGTTCACAGTTTCTACTTATAATTGCACCTACTGGATCAAAGTTCATGAAGAATGGGGTACAGATTATTTAAAGGATGCTTCCAATAAAAAGAAACAGCTTAGGAAAGAATGAAAAAACACTCTGGGCTATCTTTAAAATGATTAAAATTAAGATGTAATTTAAACATGGTATTCAAGATTCTGTATATTGTAGTCATAACATGTTTTATGTAGCTTTTGTATTTAGTGTGATTAATGTCAAAATTAGAATACCATAATGGCAAGCACAAAGTAACTGTAGCAATTCACTATCAATTATTCTGACCAGTCTCATGATAAGTATGATATAGTATACCTTCTTAATTCCTTGCCTTCTGAAGCTAGCTTTTAAGGAAGCAAAAGTACTATGTACCTAATAAACAAAGCCAACGTAAATAATAGGCTGCTAGCTCTGAATTTGCATTTAATGCACTGAATCAGCACCATTTTGTAGCTGCTTGGAAAAAATTACAAATAATTCCACCCATCAATGGCTAGAAAAATGGGGCATGTTCCCAAAACCACTATGACATTCCATCAATGTATATTTATATATATTTAGATGGATGTTTTAATTGTTATCTATTTTAACTGTAATTGTTTTTTAAATATTATGTTTTATACTGGTTTGTTCAGCGTCTAATGATGTTAATTATAAGGCCGCCCTGAGTCCCCCCTCAGGTGTGAAAAGGGCAGGATATAAATGCTTGTAATAAAGAAATAATAAATAAATCATTGTGAGTTTTATCAGAGCTGGGTTTTCTGAGGTGTTCTATCAATACAAATATGCTGGATGAGGAAAATTTTCTATATGATATTTTGTTAGGACAACAGGGCTGTACTAGTTCATTTATTATCTGCAGATATTTATAGTAAACTCATTTTGTACATTGATTTCCAGAATCATGGGTGCAACTGGCATGGATTCAATAGGCATGAGATCCAAGCACTCTATAGAGTTCCATCATTGTGAGTTTCATTAGAGTTTAATATTTAGAGATTGTATGTGTTCTGTCAGTTCAAGTAGCCTGACTTTAGCAAAAACAGGACTACCTCCTACCTGACTTATTAGGACAATATTGCTTTACTTAAGATGCAACAGATACAGATATTTCCAAGGCAGGCCCGTAGCCAGGATTTTGATTCGGGGGCGGGGGGGGGGCTGGGATTTTGGTTGGGGGGGGCTGAGTCTGAGTGAGAGAGGATCTACCCTAGCAAACCTTTTGTATCGTTATCCAAATACCCCCATGGATATGGGATATATTGAGCATGGTGATCAGATCATGATATGAGTAAACATAACAGTTTAAATAATAAATGTAAGGCCTTCTCGCAGACCACCCTGAGATTTTCGGGGGGTTGTTAAGCCCCTCAAGCCCCCCCCCCCCCCGGCTACATGCCTGCTATCTCCTCTTTCATCCTCAACAACTAACGCCAAGGAAAAACACATGTCACCAAGTCAATATGTGTTGGCATTCTGGAAGAAGCAAAGACCACTAGCACTGAAGCGATGATTCTCCACCATCAACTTCGTTGGACTGGCCATGTTGTCCAAATGTCTGATCACCATTCTCAACTCAAGAATGGAAAAGGGAATGTCAGTGGACAGCAAAAGAGATTTAAAGATGGGCTTAAAGTTAACCTTAAAAAATGTGGCATAAACACTGAGAACAGGGAAGCTCTGGCACTTGAGTATTGTAACTGGAGGTCAGCTGTTACCAACAGTGCTATGGATTTTGAAGAGGCAAAACTACATGGCAAAAGGAAGAAACATGCCAAGAGAAAGGCACGTCAAGCAAACCCTTTTTTGACAACTTTCCATCTGGAAATTGATGTCCTCATTGTGAAAGACCATGTGGATCCAGACTAGGTATTCACAGTCACATATGGACCCACCCCTACTTATGGACCCACCACCCTGGAGAGGCAATCATACTCAGCCAGAAGTGATCACCTGTGATGTGATGTGTCTGCTTCTACCACCAGTCCAGAGGCGGTCCAACTACCAGACAATCTAGGCATTTGCCTGTGGCGCCATTGTCCTGGGGGCGCAGTTGAAGCCCCCTGGAGGATGACGGCACCCCCGCCTCCTTCTCCTTCGGGCCGGGCCTTCCCGCCGCAGCCTGGGCCTTCACGCCATGCCGCCCGCACGGCCTGGCCCCATCTCCTGCACTGTGCAGCCTGGCCCCACTGCGCGGCCTGGTGAGAGCAGAAGTGGTGGGACTCAGGAGCTTCACGCAATGCGCCCTCCCCAAGCATCTGGGCGTGAGGCACAGCTGGCTTCTGTGAGGTAGAACCTCCTCTGTGCGCGGGGGAGGGAATGCAAAGGAAAGGACAGGGCACTTCTCTTGGTGGGACAGGCCTTCGCAAAGGAGGGAGGGAGGGGAGGAGGAGGGGTCCGGCCTTCGTCTGCCGCTGCTTACTTGTGGGAAGAGGGAAGGAAAAGCTTGGGCCGCGGAGGAAGTGGGGGTTCATAGACCGGCTGCCTTAGCGAGTAGGCCGCAGCTGCCTCCTTCCTGTCGTCCCAAGAGGAAGAAGCCAACTCTTGGTGTGTGGGGCCTCGCTGTGGTTCCGCCTCCTGGGAAGCGGGTGATGAGGCGAGGAGGGAGGGAGGGAAGGGACAAAGGCAGCTCCCACCGCCCGTGCCACATGGCCCTGCCTCCCGCCCCACACGGCCCTGCCTTCCACCCTGCGTGGCCCTGCCTCCCGCGCCATGGAGGGGGCGCCAAAACCCCATTTGCCTACTCCTGAAAATTACCTAAGGACGGCTCTGCACCAATCACATCTCCCAGAAATTAGTTCTACACATGCAGTGGAAAAATACTGTTTAACCTGTGCATTAAGATCAGCCATTAGGTAAATTGAGGCAACTACCTCTAGCACCAGATTCAGGCTGCCATGACTTACTTAGGCGAACCCTCGTAGTTCGAGGATGATTGTCTTCCATCTTGGGTGTGTGTCCGTAGATGGCTGAAGAGACCTATTCTTGATCTGCATGTTCTCCCGCAGTGAGGACATCGGTTTCCAGCTGGAAGGCGGCCCCGGTCAGGGTTGGCTTGACGCGCCTTCCTCTTGGCAGGTTTCTCCCGTAAGCCCTCCATTTGTGCCTCTTCGAACTCCGCAGCACTACCGGTCACAGCTGACCTCCAATTAGAGTGCTCAAGGGCCAAGGCTTCCCAGTTCTCAGTGTCTATGCCACAGTTTTTAAGGTTGGCTTTAAGCCCATCTTTAAATCTCTTTTCCTGCCCACCAACATTACGTTTCCCGTTCTTAAGTTCGGAGTAGAGCAACTGCTTTGGGAGATGGTGATCGAGTACTTGGACAACGTAGCCAGTCCAGCGGAGTTGATGGCGTAGATGCATCGCTTCAATGCTGGTGGTCTTTGCTTCCTCAAGCATGCTGACATTTGTCCGCCTGTCTTCCCAAGAGATTTGCAGGATTTTTCTGAGGCAACGCTAATGGAAACGCTCCAGGAGTTGAGTGTGACGTCTGTAGACTGTCCACGTTTCGCAGGCGTAGAGCAGGGTTGGAAGGACAATGGCTTTATAAACAAGCACCTTGGTATCTCTACGGATGTCCCGATCATCAAACACTCTCTGCTCCATCAGATTCAGGCTGCCATGAAAGAAATGTAAATTATAGGTTATTGAATGTCTTACTTGCATGGTAATTAGGGGCACTGCATTGTGACTCTGGAAACCAACATTCAATTCCCTATTCAGTCATGGAGACCCACTGTGGTCAAATAATCTGAACTGCAAAAAACCGTATGATAAGTCATAAATGACTTCAAAGTACGTAACAACTTTTTTTCTTACAAGGATAGAAAGAATTGCTGGAAGTTTCTGCCACAGACACCTGAATAACTTGGCTAGCTTTGGGGACTGTGCCACTTGGTTTGTTTCTATGATATAATTTCCTGCTTCACACGCATACAGAGAAATGCTGCACAAGGCCTGCTGAGTGCTGCTGCAACAACACAACATATGCAGTCAGTCTGTTTCAAAGCAAGAGATGTAAGGGATCTTGGTAAGATTTCTAAAAGTCTTTACGGAGAAACTGCCTTAAATCTCTAGATCCATAAAAGTTCTGAGTTCTAGTAAAAGAACAAGGTAGTGAAGAGTTTTCTTCTATCAAGTCTTTCTTAATTTGTGCAAAAGCTATATTTTGTGTAAAAGTATTATTTTTTTTTCTTTTGTTCCTATAAAACACATGTCAAGTGCAAGACCTACAGGCCAAATCCAGCCTTCTTTGTCATTTTATGTGGCCCTCCAGATGCTGGACTACAACTCCTGAATTCCTCATTATTCATGACTAGAGTTGATGGGAATTGTGATACAGTAACATGTGGAAGGCTGTTCTGTTTAGTCAGGAGAGTGGGATTTGAATTGAGATACAAGGCTTGTGGATATGATGTCTGACATTAAAATGTGCTCTAAGTTTCCCCCAAACTTAGAGCCACAAGTGTTGTGGGGTTGCAATTCCCATTATCTCCAGTCCACATGGCAGATAATCAAAAGTGATGGGGATGTCATTCAATAACATCTGGGGACCCAAGCTGGATAAATATTAAAGAGCAACACCCACTACGTAAATAAATTATAGTTGACCCTCTGAATCCATGGATTCACCATCCATGGATTGAGTAGCCCTTTGAAGACAATCCAAAGGTTGATGTGGTCTTCAGTGAAAATGAGTTTGACATCCATGCCATAAAAAAGCATAGAAGCAAATGCTTGAAAAAGATGCAAACAAGACACCTGGCACTCCTAATTTTAAAAGTCAGTGCCTTACACTTTTTCACAACTATTGAACGTTTGCAGGATCAATTTGGTGAATAATTTATACAGAAAGCATTCTAACATATGTAATATACTCTTGTTGAAAATAGAAAAAAAACTTTGTGTTTCAGAGGTGAGGAGAAAAATGGTGAGGCTTCTTGATCTGAGAATAGGTAAAACATGGGCTTGCATTGAGGGCTAATTCAAATTGCTGAACGTCCTTGGGAATCACACTTGTATGTGTAACAATTTTTTTAAAAGATATAAACGACATAGTTGTTCTTCTAGCCTATTTTCTGTGAATTCCCAGGAAGAGCTGATAGAGCTGAAGATGAGAGAGTTTCTCTATTGCTAACAATTATGTCAGTCTCCATTGTCTCAGTTTCCCACTGATGACATGAATGGGGCATATGACTGTGACCATGGAGACCTTCTTCCCTTTATTGCAATTCTCGTTGACTGGGGAGAAGGGGCTACACACACCATACTTCAAGCAAATAAAAAGGGAGGGAAAGAACAGAATTCTAAAAAAAAAAAAAAAAACCACATGAATACCAGAGTGAAAACAAGGAGAAACTGAAGAGTACAACAATTATCAGTAATATTGTCTGTTTAGAAGATCTCTCTATTCAGCTAAAAGAAAATCACTGCAGAAAAATATATTCAATAGTGCACAGCTGATAGAATGGCTTCCTACTTGAAACAAATAAAAGGGAAATAAAACAAATGCATTCTAAAGGGGATAAGAGGAGGGGAGAGCTCTTTCAAGTTAATGTGGAGACTTTTCATCCCCACGTTTCTGTAGATTTTTTTTGTCTGGTGTTTACTAATTGCAAAGTGTTTCAAGAAACTATTCTGTGCAGAATTTTGTGCAAAGGGGTTATGGAGATTGCAAAAAGAATAGTTTGTGGAAATAAGATTTTTTGTGTGTGTGCAAAACAACCACTGTTCCCAAAAACATTCCTGTTTTTGAAAACAGTGTTGCATGAAAATAGTATTTTTGGAGGAAAAGCACATCCCCCCCCCCCGCGCGCACACACACACACACACACAAAATCCCATTTCCAGAAACACAGGCAGGGGTTTTGAAATGAAATTATGGGCTTTGGTGCAAAAAGATGATATGGATTGCAACAATGCACTGCTGAAGATGACAATACTGAAGATGAGTAACACCAAAGCTACCAATAGCAATATGCCAGCATCTTAGCCTTTTCAAATCTTCCTCAACTATTTGTCAATTAATTATGCATAGCATGGATACTTCCCAGCATTAGAAGTTTTGGGATTCACATGGAAAAAAGGCAGAACATAAATTAAATTAATAAAAAGTGAAGTAATCCAGATTATCTCTTTTCTTTATCTGCTTGGTACAATATATCTAACTATTGAAAGTGATAACATGATGTTCTCAAAATTTCCAAAAGTCATGCATAGGTTGAAAAAAATGTAATAAATACCTGAGGTTATTTTTAAAGCACTTTCAATGATATGGTTATTAGTCATACAATATAATAATTTGTAATAATAATGTGTAATAATTTGTGGTATAACATTTGTATGGTAAATGAAGGCAGTGCATGCTGTGCAAACAACCACTGTGTATGAAATCAGAGTTCATAAAAAGGTTTTTTTATTTGAGGAACTGCAGTCCAGAGATTCCAAGCTCTGTGAATGTTTGACCTCACTATCCTTTTTTCTACTGTAGAGCTTTCCAAATTGTGTGTCACAACCCACATGTGCACTGTGTTGATGTGTTGTGCTGAGTCTATATGAACTAAACAATACCAACTAGCATGCATATTTATGCAGGAAATGTGCCAATTAATATTAGTAATACTATTAGTATTAGTATTAGTAACATTGCTACTCATAAATAATTAAAATCTTGGGAATGCATGTGATTATCTTACAGATATGTTGTGTCCGCATACATTTTGTTATTACAGCTCATGCCTGTGTCTGTATCTCTTACAAGAGGTTGGTTTAACCTCTGGTTTGCTGAATTACTGTGTCACAAAATGATGCATGGCTAAGAAGTATGCCATCAATATGAAATGTTTGGAAAACTTTGTTCTACTTTTCAAATCTGACACAAATATAATATGAAATTCCATTTTTTCTTTGTGTCCAAACCCACATCACAGCAACAAAGTGCCCAGCTTCTTAGAATTAGGATTCAGAAGTTAGAACTGCCTCTTTTTATTTCTCTGCTTACCTAAAGAATTTCCTTGTTTTACCACATTAATAATACATGACAGAAGGATGTCTTAAAAAGATATACTTGCAGCCATACGCTAACAAAACCTTGCAAATCTAGCATTCATTTATGGCAAACGGTGAACTAGGAAGTCAAAGAGTTTAGCAATCTCTTGGAGTCCAAATCAAAATAGAGGACAGAAGCAAGAATTAAAGGTGAATAAGAGGAAAGATCGAACTAGAAGGAAAGCCAGAAGGTGATGTCAGGAGGTCTGCATGTGTTGAAATCTGGTTCCTCTGCTGTTTGGAAATTTATTCTTTGAAGAGAAAAATCAAGAATGATTCAATAATGCTGGAAGTCAGAGTGCTTTTCTTTTGCTTGTTATGAAGTTTGACAGATCATCTTTGATCCATGGCACAATCCACAGTCTTCTTGAGCTTTGATCACAAACATAATGGATGTGTTTGTTCTTCTCTATAGGGTAAAGGTAAATCTTAAACCAATCTACTTAGTGTGTCAGTTAATTAGCTACTGCAGAAAACTTGGCTGATACAAAAGCAAGGTTGTAAAGACAAAAAACAAGCCAAATTTAAATTATCCATTATCCCAGGCAATCTAAGGAACAGGAAATTTCCCAGCATGTGGCAAGCCCACAGACATATAAGCATGTTTTTGCAAAATGAAAAAAAATGTGTCATCTCTTGAGGCTGTCTGCCTGTGTATACATAGAATTATAACATTATAAGTAACTAGTCGGTCCTGCAAATATACACAGTTAAAGCATTCCTTGAACAATTGCCAACCAACCCCTGTATAAAGTCATACTAAAAAGGAAAATCCATCACCTGTGAGGCACCTCCTAGTGTCAGGAAGTTTTCCTAATGTTTAGGTGGAATCTCTTTTGTGTGTACGTGATTTGAATCAATTGGGTTGAGTCTAATCTAGCAGCACAAAATAAGTTTACTCCATCTTCTATAAGGTATTTAAAGATGGGTATTACAGCACCTTTCAATCTTCTGTCCTTCAAGCTAAACATACCCTGCTCCATACGCCACACTTTATAGAGCTGGTTTCCGAAACCTTTACTGTCTTCATTATCGAAATATTTGTATGCATCACCCTAAATCTCCAGAAAGCTCAATGGGATTTACTAGCAAGCACTTCATTAGCACAATTGTGTTAAGAGCAGATTAAAACTTGGAAACATAAAATTTTAGATTATCACTTTCACAATACCTATCTATTTTGTTCACTACACCCTTTGTCCAAATGTGCCTGTTTCAAGGCGATCCTTTGTGGTTTTTATAGGATTATTTTTGTTTTCAAATGGTGAACCAAATTAATCTGCTTCTTTTGATTGCATTTCTTGTCCCAGACTGACTTGGGGGTATGGCCCAGTAAGTACAGTTTAATAGCTGGCAGACCTTCTTATATCATTTGAAGACAACATGCAGAATACTGGACTCTAACATGTTACCTTTTTCTATTCTTTTTCCCTGACATTTTTTTTAAAAAAAACAACAACATAAATCTTTGATAAAAGAATATTTGGGTACAAAACTTTCTGCCAGATTTTTGTGCCTTTTTGGATAACACTTTGATAATGCAATAAACAATATGAATTTTGGAATTTAACTTACACCATTTTTCAAATAAGAGGCAGGTCTTGTTCATGCTTCCTTTTATATAAAGAGTAGACATTTCATGATCATTTTTATGTGGAAAGGGGATAAGATATAAGCCATGTCAAGTCACATGAGTGTTGGACTAGGATTCTTCTGGATAAGAATTCAAATTCTCATTCATCCATGGAAATCTGCTGGGTGACTGCAAGTCACACTCTCTCGGCCTTAGAGGAAGATTAACCTCCTATGAATAAATCTTGTCAAGAAAAGCCTTCTGTGCTACAATGAAAATGAAGTTCATAGTAGCACAGAAGATTAAAAACATACACTGCGCACTTCCTCTGACATCTGGACACAAAATCTATATCTGTCACTAGAATACAGCCTCACTGAAATACATTTAAGTCCCAGTCATTAGATATGTCTTCAGTTCAAGCCTAAGGAGTTAGTCACTGTAACGTCTGTAAGAACAGCATTGAAGGACATTTCACTAACATGTCATAGCCCTGGACACTGATTAAAACTTCTTCAAATATAATGGACATCCTCAGATCAAACGAAGAGAGAGAAAGTCATGTCAACTAATCGTTAAAAGGCAAAGCTGTCACATACATGGCAGCTTCAAATGGCTAGACCATTGTAAACAATGCCTCACAGACACTTCAGTGTCTCAATCTGAAATCCATACTTTGCAACAGCCTTTTTCTAGTTGAGGAGAAGGTCCATGCATTTTTTTCTGGTAGTAATGTACAAGACAAGTGGGTCATTGAAATTTAAGCTAGATGTTAATTTTTTTTATGACATACAAAGATGGAAATGAATGAAATGTCACTTTTGAATACTTACTAATATAAATAAGCTTCTACTTGTCTATCATTATTCAAATGTCTTGATGGAATTGGCTCTAAAGGATTAAATAGTTCCAATTGGGTGAGGTAGAAAGTAGAGCATCTCTGTTATGTCTCCTGATTCCACAATTCTGTTTTGTCTCTGCAAATGAACCATCATTGTTGCTTTCAAGAGACCATCTCCACCACTCTGTCCTCCACAAAGGTTTGAATTTTGTAGAACAGTTTTTTATGGATTTGATTAATATGTTTCTAATCTCTAGGTTTTCCAGCAATACTAGATATGTAGCCACCTTTCACTGGAAATTGGCTGTAGCATAGTGCTGGAGGGCCTAGAGATTTCTAGACAGATTTCTAGACAGATTCCTAGAGATTCTCAAGTGTAAAAAATAGTGGGTTTTATTTCTGTTTCTCCCATTTCTGTGAGGCTTCTATTTCCTTAACCCAATGAATGTGGAGGATGCAGTGAACTTATTTCCATGTTGAGCAGCAATTAAATTTCCTGCCCATCTTGAAGATGGAAGAGAGAAAAGGCATTGTCAGGAAGACACATCAATTATGTATTCTATGACCTCAGTGAGCTGCACAAGTGAGCAGTAGTGTGAGCCTTGTCCATGACTTCGACATGGAGCATGGTCCAGCAGTGATGCCCTGTCTCCATGTTCCCCTCTCTCTCCCACCAATGTGCAGTCAGAGAGAGATCAGAGTGGGCCAGAGCAGTGCAAGTTCAAAGGTCTATGGAGAAGTGGATAAAAGTTTGGCCAGATGCTTCCGCTAAGACAACCACCACCTCCTCCTCCTCCTCTCCCTCCTCCTGCACAAGTTACATTGACTTGTCCCCACTGAGACTACTAGTGGGAATTTGAAATAACATTGACAGTGGTATCTCAGAGGCTTCCTCAACAGCCTGAGGCTATGCATCAGCAGAAGCCCCCAAATGAGATTTTATTGTTGTTCTTTGTACTTTTGGTGGTGTCATAAGAGGATCTGTTTGCAGTGATTGTGATTCTGGAGAATGAGATAATGCAGTTGTGGTAGTACCCCCCCCCCCTGGCTCCCAGTAGGAGGCCTGGCCACTGGCCTTAATCCAATCCATGTCAACGCTAACTGAGTTCATTCATTAAACGCTTGCGCACATAGCCAGGTCTTCAACTTCTTTCTAAACCCAGAAGGGATGGAGCCTGCCAGATGTCACTTGGGAGGGAGTTCCACAGCCAAGGAGCCAGCAACGAGAAGGCCCTGTCTCTCGTCCCCACCAGCCGCGCTTGTGAGACAGGTGGGATTCAGAGCAGGACCTTCCCGGATGATCTTAAGGTTCTCGTGGACTGATAGGATTATTATTATTAAGTTGTACTGCTTTTTGCTAAAGGATAACTCAAGGCTCAGAACAACATTAATATTTTTAAAGAAAAGCACACCCAATCACACAAGAGATGCTCTTTCTTTTCTCCCAAGACCCCAAATGCACACACCCACTCACCTGCATTTTCCAACTCCCAGTCCCACTAAATAAAAATAATCAAGAAAATAAAGGTAAATCAAAAAGATTCAATGCTAGAAGCCAAGCCAAGCAAAAAGGTAAAACAGAGCAGCAAGTGAGTGGCAAGGCAAGGTAAAATAGGCAAGGCAATCAGACTGAACCAGCAACTTCACAGAGCCAAGATGCAACTGAGCAATGGAGGCACTTGTACCATGAAATAGATACAGCTTGCATAAGATGCGTCACAGCGTTCTTCTACTCCAATTGATTCAATAGACAGGGTTCACAGGGAAACCCTGTGTGAGCATGTAGCAGCCTCTCCGTGAGCCATATGCTCCCAAATAGAAGGGAAGTAGCCACACCCGACAGCCACATGGGTCATTTCAGGTGAAAAAAACAAGGCGGCCATGCCCTTGCTGTTATGGCTGTCCGGGCAACAAGCCAAAGACAAACGGCCAAAATGAATCCGTGCACGAATCTACTACACAATCGTTAAGCTTGGGACATTGTATAGAAAAAGACCCAGCTACATAGCTCCAAGATCCACATGGGATTTGCTCATTCTTTGAGGCTGCTTTCCAGCATTCCTCCCTTCATCCCTGGTGCTAAACTTGTATTTCGGGGGACACAAGAGAAGCCTCCACACAGGATCGTGACACATCCGGATGTCCCCTGGGCAACATCTTTGTAGAGCTTAATAACATCACGATTACCTCTGTCTGCAAACCCCCAAATGAAGAGTTTTGTTTCTCCTCTCCAGAGAACTTTGATAGTCACCAAAGGACTGTAATAATTGGTGACTTTAACAGCCATAGCCACATATGGGGTTATGCTTGGGAGGATAAAAATGGAGAGGCTGTCCTTTCCTGGGCTAAACTGCATAAACTATCACTTTTTCACGAGAGTAAGCTCCCACCATCCTACAACAGTGGGAGATGGCACCGAGGATATAACCCAGATCTCCTATTTGTGAACAACAGCATTGTGCAGCAATACTCTAAATCAGTGTGACCACCAATATCAAACACACAGCATTGGCCAATAGTATGCCAATTGTTCCCAACCATAAGGCCTCTGGAAGTTCAATTCAAAAGAAGATTCAACTTCAGAAAGAGAGATTGGTCCAAATTCTCAGACATGCTAGATGACAAGATCATATCAGTCACCCCAATCCCTGAGGACTACGAGTGCTTTATCAAAATAGTAAAAACCTGCTCACGGACCTCTAGAGGCTGCAGAACACATTGGCTAAAACCCGGAACCTTAATCAGTGGCTGATGCCAGATGAGAGACTTTCCCCAGCCACACAGAAGACTGGGCGACTTGGAATGCGCTGACTTGGAATGTGCGTTCTGGCACCACAAGATGCAGAGCCAACCTAGAGAAATGGGGCTACAAAGTGGAGTCCGTAACATGCGACTGTGGAGAAGAGCAAACCACAGACCACCTACTGCAATGCATTCTGAGCCCTGCTACATGCACAATGGAGGACCTTCTTACAGTGACACCAGAGGCACTCCAAGTGGCCAGCTACTGGGCAAAAGACATTTAGTATTAATGCCAAGTTTTTTTTATTTCTTAAAAAAATCTCTATGTTTGCAAATCCATTACAACTTGTACCCTCGGTTCACTTCTGACATGAGAAATAAATAAACTTGTATTTCAATATGCAGAGTTTCACTACCTTGTTGCTATTCAGAGATTATACTAATATATAAACAAAGACAGAGCTTTACTTAAATATGTGGTACATATTTTTGTGAGTATTTCAGGGGGCCATGCCTTGCAGTGAGAAAAAGTAGTATGAATGCCATATGTTCCTGACATTGAACACAATGGTTTCTTCATCCCGTTGCCAAGCTAGGGTTTAAAGATTATGTTAGAATTTTATGAAACCTTTTTTGGTCCAGACACATCCACAACTTAAGTAGCTTCCCTTCAAAAATTCTCTTCCATAAGGTGTGTTGTTTTGCTCCGTGTCTGTTGTGTTCTTTTGATGAGTCAAGATCCATTTTGACTTCTTACTGTCAATTCAACATTTTATGTTTGAACTGCATTCTGCATTGTGTACAACTCTGGTTCCTAATAAAGGCTTAACCAGCTGTTAGTCCTCCCATTGAGTCCTTTAACTACCTTTGGACAGATCAGGCTTTTGAACATAGCATCCCTTGAAAGGCTGGCTGTGTATTGTGTTTTTCAACCCCATTCAGACAAGAGCCAAAGTTTTTGGTGTCTTTGAAGCTAGAGTGTGGGATGTCAAAAGAAGGCTCTTGGCCTCCTCAGGACCAGCAAGTCGCTTTTTCAATGGCGCAAGAAACACATCTTTCATGTGATTCAAGCCTCTGAGAAACAAAATTGCACAGACTAGAGCCAGCTAATATGCAAAGAAAACCAAGAGCGCAATGAATGTAAATGCTACACTGAGGACTGGGAGGGTTCCTTGAGGGTAACAGCTCACTGAACTACTGGGTGCATCTAAGACTGCATTTGGACATTTCATTCCCCTGAAATATAAAGTTGGACCCACATGTGTATGTCCAGTTCAAGATGCAATGTCACAGCAATGTCACAGCCAGGATTACTGAAAATAACTCAAATACTATAAAAGCCATTCAAGTTTTCAAGACATAGGATTTAGGCATTTAAGTCTATGCAGTTATTTCTTTCCTGTCCAAGCTCAAAACAGACACATTGTGGGTAAGGTAAAATTGTGGATGGAATTTTTCATTTGCAGTAACAAATTTAAATGGTTATTCAGAATTAAATTCGATCTAGCAAACACCCTTCTTTCCCCTAAATGTAATAAATGTAAAATTATTAGTGTAAACATAACAGCATTTCTGTCTTTACCTATGACTAGCAAATTGATACATGCCAGGGAAATAGCACTTGAAATTCAGATTTGAAGGCTATGAAAAACTATGAAGTTTAAAATGAGTATTTTGAATTGGACTCAAAAGCAAATTTGACAAGCAGTACATGAATAGGTGTCAATCACCAAGGACTTATTAGAAGGCATAAAGCAACAGCATATTGTAAGATTTGAAGCTTCTGAAACATCTTCAAAATTAGTCCACATTGAACATATTTCTATAATGAAGTCTAGAAGTTACAGCAGCATAAATCAATATGGCAGGGTCTGACCTATCTAGAAGTGGAAAGTAGTAATTAAGCAAAGATGGAAGAAGTCTCAGAAACAACTCCTGCCTACTTTTCACAAAGCACTGCAGACATCTAGTCCTTTATTTGACCAGATAGGTCACTAAGACCTCATCAGTCACTGTCACATTTATTTTCCCAAGATCAAGCTGAAGCTATGTTTGGTGGATTTATTCACACAGGCAGTTTGACTACAATATCATTCAAGATCAACTATGCTGGTGTAAGGTTGCCAAATGAAAAATCAGGCAGGAAAAGGGAGTTTCTGCAGACGTTGCTTGTCACATTAACCCCAGTGGCTCTTCCTAGCAGCTACAAGTTGAACATCCCTTGTTTAAATTTCCAAAATCCAAAATCGTCCGTGAATAGCTGAGATGGTGACATCTTTGCTTTCTGGTTGTTCATAAACATTTTTCATGCATAAAAATATTTAAAATGTTGTTTAAAATTCTCTTCAAGTTCTGAGTATAGGGTGTATATCAGTGGTTCCCAACCAGTGTACCACAAGAACTAAAATATGGTCCACGGCCTCACCTTTACCACTATGGATAATAACACAGCCCAAACAACAACAAAAAATTCTTGGTGCCTTTGTTTTTAGGCCTATTTCTGGGAGGGGGGGTTGGGTGCTGATTCAGAAAATTGCATTGGATAGACCACATCAGCTCTAGACTATTAAATATGGTTTTCTATGGGTGAGCAGATGATGACTCCTGGATGGCATATGTTCTGTATCAGAAACTAGAGTTGATGTGGTCTATCCAATGCGATTTTCTGAATCACCACCCCAAATAACCAAACTGAATCTAATGTCAACCAAAAACTGATTCGTAACCCTTTTGGTACTAATGTTGGAGAGTGGTCCCTGGTCAAGTAATCCCTGTCAAAAAGGTTAGTAAGCACTGGTTTATATGAAGCATATATTAATGTTGTGTTTAGTTTTGGATCTCATCTTCAAAATATCTCATACAGTTATTCTAAAATCTGAAACAATCTAAAATCTTAAACACTTCTGTACCAAGCATTTTGGATAAAGTAAAGAAACATTTTAGTTTTCTCCTGGCAAACGATTGTGAGACCGTCCTGAGTCCACTTCAGGGTGAGACGGGTGGTATATAAGTATGGGAAATAAATAAATAAACCCCAATGCAATTTGCAATTCAAGAACTTCTCTAGAATAACATGTTCCTCCCCTCTGGTTCATATGACAAGTGACCTCATCAGACAGGGTAAAAAATCAGCAGCATACACCGGTTCCTCTTCAGTTTTGTGATGGAGCCAATCGGCTCCCATCCCACAATATACATTTACTTCCATTGGGGCTCCATAATGAAACTGAAGAGGAACTGGTATATCCTGCCCCTGCAACAACAGAAGAGGCTTCCCATGTTGCATTAAGATCAACAGGGAGAACCTAGACAGCAGATGCTTCCCCCATGGAATGAGGCCTGGGATAAGTCGGGTGATGTGTGGCGTGGGATGACAGGTTCTCCATGCCCCCAGCCAGGCACTGCCAGATTCGCCACGATCCGTGACAGTCCCAACGGCACATATGATGAGATCCCAGGTTTAGCAGTTTGATGCTACTTTAGCAGCCATGGCTTAATGATGTGAAATCATGGGAGTTGTAGCTTTACAAGATTTTTTGCTTTATCTTCCAAAGAAATGCTGATAAGCTACAAACTTCAAGACTCTATAGCATTGAGCAATGACAGTTAAAATGGTGTCTAATTGCACTAATTCTACAGTATAGATATACCGAATATCTCTTCTGAAGGTTGGTTTAGAAATAAATGGCTGCAGGAATTCTTAGCTTCCATTTCATATTTTTCACATGATTTAATACAGAGTACCATGGGCATATCAAATTCTAAACTATTTACTCATGAGGAAGTTTTTTAAAAATGTTTCATCTTGAAACTTCATTAAGACGACCAGCTGTTTGATTGTTTCCTCTGCATATCCCTGCCAATGCAGAAAAGTGGATTAGTAGTCAGTTAAGTGGCACTTACTAGTAAAGCAAATCACTAACAAATGTGCAGGGTAGATAAGAAGATTAGGGAAGGATTCCGCCATTCTGCTTCAGGCTGCTCCTTTCTTCTCGCCTACCTTCAGGTCTCCTTTGCACTTCATACTTAAAACATATGGCCACAAAAAGGAAGAGAACTCAATCTTTATTTGTGAAAACAAACACTCTGCTTAACAAGAATATTTAGCGGCACACAACTTCAGCCCCTGTAGGTTTCAGCTGGGTCCATAGATTGTAGTTTATCCTCTGTTATTTCTAAACCATTTCTCTCTCATCAGCTATTTAGGCACTGCCTGAAATTCTGAAAGTCAAGCCAATAATAAACAAGCAAAAAGTGACTCAAAGAAAATAAACAGTGTTTACAAACACTGGCTGCCTTGCCTGTTTGTGCTCCCTCTGGTCCCTTCCATCTCAAGTGTTTTGAACATATTTATCAGTAATTATACTCCCTAAAGCTTTTTTTTTTTTTTGGGGGGGGGGGGGGGGTTAAAAGCTTTTTTTAAAAAAAAAAAAGCAGCTAAGGCTTTACTAACATTCTCTTTTTTATCAGGCCTGTTACATTCTCTTCCAATCACACTACAGCTATACTGATTGAAATGCTTAGTAGTTAAAATCCACTTTTAAAAAATAATTTTGATAAGTCAAGAGTAAAATGGCATGGCCACATCTGAGCTTCGTTGCTTGTAAGAAGATATGTGGTTATCTCGTCCAGGCTTCCATGGAGCCTCCCGGTGGCACAGTGGGTTAAACCCTTGTGCCGTCAGTACCGATGACTTGAAGGTTGGGTTGCTGACCTGAAGGTTGCCGGTTTGAATCCAACCACAAGGAGAGCATGGATGAGCTCCCTCTATCAGCTTCAGCTCCATGCTGGGACTTGAGAGAAACCTCTCACAAGGATGGTAAAACATCAAAACATCCGGGCATCCCCTGGGCAACGTCCTTGCAGACTGCCAATTCTCCCACACCAGAAGTGACTTGCAGTTTCTTAAGTCACTCCTGACATGAAAAAATCAAGGCTTTAATGGCATTCTTAGAGAGGGTTGGTCATTTGGTGACATACATGAAGAAATCCAAGTGACAAGCACTCCTCTGCCCACACCTTATGAAGGTATGATTGGAAATGCCATTTGCTGCTCTCCCATTTAGCTTGGGTGGAGGATGCTGTCTCAGGCAGCAAAATGTTTTGGCATCCCTTGGACTTCGGGCAGTATGTACTTTTGAAAGACCTGAACTGGGAAAATAAGCAAGCCACACATGCAACACTGTATTCACATAAATAAAACTGTTTCAGGAAGTAGTCCTTAAAACAATAACAGAATGTACCCAGTTTGTTCCTCTCTATCCCTTTGTATCAATGTTAAAACAACAAGATAATGACATCCTATGTCTCATAATGGCAAAGAGAGAAGAATGTGTGCGCGTGTGATTGGTCAAAGGCCACTGAGAAAATTCCAGTCACCACAGGGTATAAAACCTTTGGTTCAAAACTGCTTCATGGTCCCTTTCCTCTTAGGATTTCATCCCACGGGGGAGGGGGAAAATTGGAGAAAATCATCTTCTTAGGAGGCATGATCATCTGAGAGGTCCAGTACCGGTGGCTCTTCTTTATTTAGAACATAGTGGTTTACAACAACACACCTAATTTTTCCAAATTGAATTCCAGTCAGTGTAACATTTGTCAGGAAGCCACAACATCACTTCTTGCAGATTTTCTTTTCACTTGTGCTAGTTTTCAAGAAGGGGAGGGGTGCTTACCTAAGGTGTGAATATCTCAAAGCATCTTCCTAAGATAAGGATCTATTGTCTTTAGATCTCAAAGCAGAGACTGCATCAGTTCAGCCTTTACCTGCTGCAACAGTTCCTATAGAGTTCCAAGAAACATGAAAACTTTTAAAAATGGGAAGCAGAGAAACATATATTTAGAATGGGCACCATGCTATCTAATTCTATCTAATGCGGGCCTCCACATCATTGATCTTTTAAAAAGGTTCATTCTTGACATAAATCCTGTTTAGTGCAAGCCACCAAAAGAAGCTATGAGGACCATTAAATAGCCATAGATCATAGTTATACATAGATAATTAAGCTGTCAGAAGAAAAATGTTTGGTCTTTAATTTGCCACCATTTGTCTCTTTGCTGTTATTTTTTTTCCTTTGAAACAATACAAAGGCAATAAGGGCAATAGGAAGGCATCTTTTTCATTCTGTCCACTTACGTCTTATGAACAGAGTGAAAGGGGAAAACAGGTCAGATCTCAGCTTATCATCATTGTCATTATTCTAATTTTGCTGCTGGAAGACAGAATTTGAGTACTACCAGCTTAAAGCCACTTGAGCACAACTGAAGACTTATCCTGCAAGTAAGTACCACTGAACTCCATGGGGTTTACATCTAAATCCTCACAGGAATCCTTGCAAATCGCCTTCAACTTGTCTCAGAAGGCACCCTCCCAGAATACCAGAATGGCTTCTGTCCCTCCAGAGGAACACTGGACATGATCTTCACTGCACAATAGCTCCAAGAAAAATGCAGGGAACAAAATCAACCTCTGTCCACAACATTCATTGACCTTGCAAAGGAATTTGACACAGTGAATCACAGAGATCTCTGGGCCATTCTCCAAAAAATTGGATACCCTGACAAATTTGTGAATATCCTGCAGCTTTTACATGATGACGTAATCGGAACAGTCTTGGACAGCAATGGCTCCCAAGGCGATCCATTTAAGGTGGAATCAGGTGTCAAACCTGGATGTGTTATTTTTCATCTTCATCACTATGATACTGCACCTTGTTGATGGGAAGCTTCCCACTGGAGTGAAAATTATCGGACAGATGGCAAGCTATTTAACTTCAGCAGATTGAAAGGCAAGACCAAGGTCACAACAACAACTGTTATAGAACTCCAATATGCCGATGATAACGTTGTCTGTGCACATTCAGAAGAAGACCTACAAGCCACTCTAAACACCTTCTCAGAAGCATAACAGAAGCTCGCCCTCTCACTGAACGTTGAGAAAACCAAAGTGCTCTTCCAGCAGTCACCAGCCAATTCCTCTGGAAGACCAGAAATACAGATTAATGATGTAACATTAGAAAATGTTGACCATTTCCTCTACCTTAGCAGCCACCTCTCCACAAAAGTCAACATTGACACTGAAATACAACAGTTCTGTGAGTGCAGCATTTCTCCAAATAAAGCAGATAGTGTTTGAGGATTGGGACATCTGTAGGGACACCAAGGTGCTTGTTTATAAAGCTATTGTCCTCCCAACCCTGTTATATGCCTGTGAAACATGGATGGTCTACAGACGTCACACTCAACTCCTAGAAGATTCCATCAGCATTGCCTTCAAAAAATCCTGCAAATCTCTTGGGAAGACAGGTGGACAAATGTCAGCATGCTGGAAGAAGCAAAGATCACTAGCATTGAAGCGTCTCCCAAAGCAGTTACTATATTCCCAACTCAAGAATGGAAAACGGAACATTGGTGAACAGGAAAAGAGATTTAAATATGGGCTTAAAGCTAACCTCAGAAACTGTAACATAGACACTGAGAACTGGGAAACCCTGGCTCTTGAGCGTTCTAACTGAAGGTCAGTTGTGACCAGCAGTGCAGTGGAATTCAAAGAGGCCCGAATGGAGGGCGAAAGGGAGAAACCTGCCAAAAGGAAGGCATGTCAAGCCAACCCTGACCTTCCACCTGGAAACAGATGCCCTCACTGTGGAAGAACATGCAGATCAAGAATAGGGCTTCACAGTCACTTATGTGTCCACCGTCAAGACACTACCCTTGGAGGGCCATCATAGTCGGACATTGAGGGATCGCAGTAACTCCTCACAGTAACTTTTCATTATATCACAATAAGTTTGTGGGCCTCTCTAGGTCCTCCCAATTTGTTTCCAGCTTAAGTATTTTCAGAACATGAAATTAGCCACTATTCATAGTTTCAAATATCCATGGGGGATCTTGAAATGTATCTTCTGCAGATGCAAGGGTTGTACTGTATAGTTATTATAAAATACTGTTTAGGTTCTCAGATCTCAGGAAATGGACTGCTGCCTTTAAAAGTATAGGTTTACATATTTTTGGTTGTTTAATATTAAATGTTTATTTTACTTAAGTGATATTTGTCTTGAATTTTCTAATGTACAATGTTGTTGTTGCTGTTGTTGTTGTCGTCGTCGTCGTCATCATCATCATCATCTGCCAAACTTTGTGTTTTTCATTTTAATAATATAATTGGTTTAACTGCTACTGATGATTGATGATATCACTAAGTTCCATCCCTTGTAAAATCATCAGGGCCACTTCTAGTGACATCACAAGGGGTTACCCTGGGTCTCAGGCTTTTGCCCTGAAATCTCATGTCCAGGAATAGTTTTGATCTTGGAACTGTATTCTTTACGCTTCTGTGCAGGGCTCAACAGTGTGTCCCTGGTCAAACCTGAGTAAATACAGCCAGATCTAGAGAGTAACAATAACACATTAGGAGGAATGGAGATGGGGCCATGCCAGCGTCATCTGATGGTGCTCAGCAGGCTCCATCCAGAAGAGGAAAAAGAGACCAAAAACCCCAATGTGATGAGGCAGCAAGTTAACTGATCCATTCATGATAGTGTCTGCCATCACCTTCCTCCCATTCTTCATGTCTTATCTCCTGCTCAGATCAGAAGAGCATGTGTTGATGTTTCCTTATCCTAGATTTTTTTTTATAATTGTTCCTCATGCAAGGTGCATGATGTTGCTAAATGGTGGCAACATTCCAGAAAAATGTCAGCCATTTACATGTATCAATACTAAGGAGAGTAGACCCCTAACCTAATGACCATGCCATCTATCAGACACAAGCTAAATTAATGGAAGCACACTCAGGAGAGAATGTTCTTGTACTGCACAGCAGGCTAGTTAACACAAAGACATGGTTTTGATTAATAAAAAAACATCCTGAGGCCACACTAGGGAAAACTAGAAACACCTGGATGTGTAAAATGGTTTCCAAGAAGAAACTGTCATAGTATTTTTTTTTCTTTGCACATGAAGATTTGCCTTGACAGATAGGCAATGTAAATACAGTCAACATCAAGGCTGTGTCTGCCTTAATGTTATACCTATGCTACTAGAACAAAAAGTAATGATGGTTACATGATCCCTTTGTGGGCCAAAACAGCATGTATTGTAACTTCAGGCTCTGCATATTTTTTTAAAAAAATGCCAGTACTGTTTTGTCTCCATATGCAATTTTGCCCATTGTGGGTCTTCCCAGGAGAAAGCTATGATGGGAAACATCTCATACTTTTGGCTCTTGGGTATATGAAAAAAGATAATGTGCCTCCAGAAATATCTTGAAAACACCAGATGTTTGAAAAGGAGACTTCAAAAACAAAGTACTCTTGTCTATTTTAGAGACAATCCAAAGACAGCAACTTGCAGATGTATTCGGTATAGCAAGTGAGTAACTGAATTTTTCTGAATGTCTTTGAAAGAAAAAAAAATACTCCTTAATGAATCTCTGGATAGAATCAGCTGTGATGCCCTGCCCTCCTTTCGTTTAAAGTTGAGATAGTTCCTAAAATATTTAGCACCTAATATTTTATTTTATTTATATAATTCATACTTTACTTTGCTTCCAAGGAACTCAAAATGATCTATCAGCTCACAAGGGAAAGCATAGTGGAAATCTTTGATAAGAGAGCCAGCTGCCAGTTACACAAATCAGAAGCCCACAAGTATCTTTAAAATAGCCTCATCTATCACATCTGTCTTAGAATATTATGAAAAAGAACTTCATCATTTTTCTAGTAGTTACTAAAAGTCTATTGAAACTTCAGCCAATATAAGAATATATAAGAAATATACCCTCACAGCTTCTGTGTAAAGGGTAGAACCAAGGACTAATTTCACACACTTACCCAACCTTGCTGCAATGTCATACCACTCATCACACTGTCAAGAACTGGACAGACAGTAGCAAATAGAACCAGACTTTCCACATCTGATTTCTTGGAAATTGGATTTTTAAACTAATACCAGATGCAAAGGTTTTAGAGGTGAGTCACACTTATTCTTCTCTAGAACAAGATACACATTCTCTTGTACACTGCTTTAGGTTGAAAAATGCATCCATCTCACCCTAACACTGATGAATCTGAATGGGCAGCAAGATCTCTAAGGGAACAAATTGTGGTGTCTGAAGGCTGAGTTGTATCAATTCCTGTTCTTTGTCAGTGATATCCTTCAACACCGGTATTAAAACTTAACAGTCTCAAGTGATGACCTCGTTGTGAATAAGAGCCCTGAGGAAGTCAATGAAATAAATGCCTCTTTGAATCATTGTGTCACAGTGCCCCATATCAAGTTTTGATGTCCTTCTACAGAAACATGGTGGTGGTAGTGTAATATATCCTTTGCCACAGCTTACTAAGAAGTGGTAGTCCAGTTCTTGCACATACATTCCAAATAAGATTCAATGTTTCATCCCTGGCACTTTAGGCGAACCAGCTTCAGCAAAAAGTGCCCAAACTGCACATCAGAGAACTATTGCTGGTTAGAACCAACAGTATTGGCCTACAGCAAAAATTGTTATCTTCTTTCTGAGAAGGACTGCATTTCCCCAGGGGCAATCTGTGAGAGGCTGCATGGTGCTGATGGAAAGGGTTGAAGGATCATTTTATAAGGGGAGAGTATGAAAATCCACTTAGAAGGACGACAGGAAATGTCAGAATGGCTACAAGGAAATGCCTAATGCTTCATCCATATTTTCTTTCAAAAGAGCACATAAGGAAGCAATCTCATTTCTTAAAGCTTTCCTTACAGCTACAACGTTTTTTGGAAAACCCAACTTAGTCATTCTGGATGGCTTATACTGGGTGAAATGGCCACAAATGCACCAAAAGCTGGTTTTGAGAGTTCTTCCATACCAAACAGCAGCTGCATTACCCAACTAGCTATCATGCCACTAAGTGGGCGTATAAAAACCAGACCTGTCTCATTGACCATGAAAAGAAATACATAGGATCACTTCTCTCCCCATTAATTTTGGGTGATTGAAAGCAAGTCAGAGAGCAAAACAATTATAGAACACCTCTGATCCAAAACCTGGAATCAATAAACATTCCACCTGAGTGATCAATGTAATGGTGATTTCTTTCCTGGTCACATTGCATTTATTTACAGCCTAGACGATTAAATCTGAGAATGCCTCCAGGCACCAGGGTTTACGTGAGCTGCCTAATTGCTCTCATAAAGGGAAAAAAGGGAGCCTTTGTATTTGAATGATACAGCGCTGCATCGCTGGTGGGGCAGAAACAGGAGGATGACCTTGAGAATCTGCTTGCCAGGAGGCTCCACGGAAGGAAATGGCTGCCAAGCCCCACGCCATTTGGCAGCACAGGTGCGGCTTATATGCCGAATCCCATGCCACATTCTGGCATGCTCTTCTTCACACAGCAAGCCTGTGCTTGTTCTCCCTGGGCAACATTTACACTCAGCACAAGATGTGCTAAATCTGTCAGTGTCTGTCTCTGACTCGACTACAACTGCTGTCTACTGGCAAATGCGGATACCTAATGCCTCAATGGAGGCTTCTGTAAAGCAGGCACTTGTCTGCTCCACCCAGCTCCGATTTCATGCACTGTCGAGATATGAAACAGGGTCTCTCAAAGGAACCTACAAGCATTATTATATTACTAGAGATGGCGGTTTCTGTTGCGTGCAGGCTCCAGAGGATGGGTCTATAAAAGAATCAATCACCAAACTGTCCTGTTTCTCCCCATAAACAATGCCCCGCAGCCATTCCCAGCAAATATTCAGCAAAATCACACAAACTCTCATATACTCTCCACACTTTTTGAGCAAATGCAGTGGGGGGAACAAAAAATACTCCTATTGTGACCAATATTCTCCTTAAAAGGAGTTTCAAACTGCATGGTAATACTACATCTGATGTTTGTTGCTGGATGACTCCATCTTTCTGCAGCTATCAAGCACGGATTTTATCTGTTTTTGAAGTTGTTTCCTCTGCCAGGCTGCAAAAGTAAAACAATTCCTTTGAGGCTACCGAAGCTTATAAAAAGGCACTTTCTTGTGTTTCTTAGACTTTGTGCTCCATCAGTATCATGGAACAGAAATAAAAATGAGAAAGGGAAAGAGTAAACTCAACAGATTAACTTTTGCTTTGAAAATCTCCCCTATATATTTTTTTCCATTTCCAATTTTAATGGTGCAATCGCAGTGAAGAGTAGTGATTATCACTATGAGATGTATACCTTAATTAAGATGTACTGAGTATTCCTCATATGAAGAAAGCTCTTAGCTGCTTGCGTTTTCCAAAAATAAAAGCTGTTGTTGTAGAAATGAGGCACATTTTTAAAACAAATGAAAAGAGCTGACCAGAGCAGCTGGGCACTCTTGATTTTATGTGTCAAAGGCTTTCAGATAAGAGTCCTGATCTATGTATTTGTTCCTGTTACAGAACAGGAAATTACAGTGTCAGATATTACAGTTGTTTTCTGCAGAACTCAATGGGTCAAGAGAGCCATTAGCAAAAGGATATAAAAATGCAACACAAACATTTTATGAAATCCATAAAAGATATTCTTGAATGCAGCTCTGGAGCAGTCTAAGGACATTAATGTTTGGCTATGTGACTCATCATCCTTTTCAGGGAAGGGGGTGGAGGAGAACTCAGCAGAACTGCTTATAATGAACCATGTTAATGCAAACAGATTTTACCATCATGATTTTATTTAGAGAAATAGCAAATAGCAATACCATCTTGAAACATCATACAATCAAGATTTTTCTCCTCTATTTCACCTTGTCCAGATATTCAACCAGTTTTTTGTTTCACCAAGATTCGCATTCAATGGACCTCTGTATGTTCCCCAACCTTTGATCTTATATTTACTCCATGATGAAAGAAGCCAAGATGGCTCGGGTCCACTTCCCCTCTCTAATTGCTTCCCAATGCCAGGCTATTTATCCCTGAGATGGGTCCAGGTGGTTATTCGAAAAACACAGATTCCCATAACCTGCTACCTAAATGTTATTCTAATAGTACTTTCATAGATAGCTTGGAAATGCTGCAGCTGCTCAAATCATATTAGCACAGTCTGCTGCCCAATTCCGTAACCACTGGGAAAGCTTTTTTTATCCAATACATTGCTTTGCTACAGTCTGTGGCACTATTGGTCTGAGTTATTACAAAGCTGGTTATGTTGAAGAATATGAATAGCACAGTTACTAAACATAACAGTAATGGCTATTTCAGCCCAATCACTTTTGAGCCTGAAGTTACCAACAGGTACTGCAGACGTCCTCTACATGGTGTTCCACCATTTCTATATAACATTCTTCATGAAAACACATGTGTTAAACCTTGTGACACCAGGACAGCAGGACTGCTGACCAAAAGGTCGGCGATTCAAATCCAGGGAATGGGGTGAGCTCCTGTCTGTCAGCTCCAACTTCCTATGCAGGGACATGAGAGAAGCCTCCTACAGGATGATAAAACATCTGGGTGTCCCCTGGGCAACGTCTTTGAAGGTGGCCAATTCTCTCACACCAGAATTCTCTCACACCCATCAGATGACTTTGAGCAAGTCACATTTTCACAGTCTCTGAGAAGGTCAAACCTCTTTGAATAAATCTTCCCAGGAAAACTCCTTTAGAGTGGCCAGAAGATGGAAACTCTTTGAAGGTAAAGAACAACAAAGGCATGTGTATATTGTACTATCCTGCCCCCACTGTGAGTGAGATAGACTGATAATCTCAGGTTTACCCTGCCTCTTCTCAGTTTCCATTCTGTCACTGGAATTTTCCACTCTCTTATTCCCTTGGATATAGTCAGGCTAGGTCAGAATCAGCAACTACTTACTTAATAACGATTACTTTAAACTTTAGCTACTAATGTCCTTGCTCCTTGAATGCCATCGCACATGCATTTAGCAATATGTTTGCTAATAATAGTATTTTTAATAATTTTTGTTGTAGCCCAGCCATCAGGATCAGGCCCTTCACAGGAGATGGATATTGACTCAGAGACTGAATCGGATGATGGGCCTCTACAAGACTGGGATCCGAGCCCAATGACCTTGCAGCTGCCTGTGGTTAAACCTTCAGAAAGTCAGTTAATTGGGGAAAATTCCGATGATCACCCAAATTTAGATTCATCAGATGGAGAGGTGGCTGGGAAGGATACATTCTTTGGCCGCAAACAATCTATCTCGCAAGAAAGGAGTCAAAGAGAATGTCTAAGGCAAAATAGAAGATTAGCCCTCAAACACTGTTGAGTCAACTTTCCCTTGTGAAACGCGAGGTGCCTGGATTCTCAAGGTAAACAACCTTGAGAATCCCTTAAAGGGACCTCGCTCCCGCATTTCCTTGCGGAGTCATCTTTGTTTTCCTCTGAAGAGGTGCCCGTGTTCCAGTATCCAGCTCCTAGCCTTGTTTCCTGCCTTGTTTCCATGCCTGGTGTTCCTGTGCCTCCAAGCCGTGTTGCACGCACCCGTGACTCATGAATAAACCTTGCTTTGTTTACCTTGCTTTCCTTTTCCTGATTCAAGACTTTCCATCCAAGCTACGCCTTGCCTTATGACTGTCGAGTATACCGTGCTTTGTTGTTCCAGTTTCTTGTTACTCCGGATGAACGCTTCCCATGTGGATTACAGTTGCTGAAATTGCTACGTCTTGTTTGGATCTCTGGCAACTCGGATTACTTCCTGCCTTTGATTCTTGGTGTAGAACTATTGAGTTCTGTCTGTGGATTATAACTTTCTGAGACTTTGATGGACAATAATTGCACAGTCAAGTGCCATTTATTATAGACTATATATTTTGGAGACTTTTTTTGCTTGCATATACATTTAATCCTCAATAAACTGCTTTGCTGTTGCTTGGTTTTCAAAGCATTCTCATAAGCCTAGGGTGCAACAATTTTGTACATGAAACAAAGTTTGAGTTCATTGAACCATCAAAAAGAAAATATGTTATTATCCCAGCATCCCATGTGGACAATTTTGGAGTTATTCAGATTTTGGAATTCTCAACAAGGGATGCTCAACATGCACTATTCAGAATTTTTCTTAGGCCTCAACAGGATCCCACAGATTGATGGTGTGACCATCTATTTGCAGAACATATGTTCTATTGTTGGAGGATGACCAATCTGGTAAGCCCTTGATAAAATGATGCCATTGCATACTGTGATATCACTAACAGAGAACATGTGGGAAAGAGTTGAAATCTGAATTTGTTGCAGTACTTAGATCCTGAACTTGACTCTATTTGATTATGGATAGAGAGCTACGACGTTAGATGAAGGATGCCTGTAAATAATAGGTCTACAACCCAAGTTTGGCATGAGAGAAGAATAATCATTCCTAGAATAGGTTCTAGGTAACTCATGATATGTTAGAATGCTTTAGTGAGCAGCAGTTGGTGATATGCCATATATCACTTGTGCTTTTATATACAGTTCTCAACCTGTTGGTCCCCAAATGTTTTGGCATTCAAGTCCCAGAAATCCTAACAGCTGGTAAACTGGCTGGGATTTCTGGGAGTTGTAGGCCAAAACACCTGGGGATCCACAGATTGAGAACTACTGCTATACAGTATTTTATAATTTCGTAGGCTGATGCATAGAAATGTTACAACCCTAATTCGTTTTCCATGTATTTAATGATCTGCCAATTCAATATTTCATATTTTTCCATGTACCATTACAGGTAAACACTCAGGCATTTATATATATCCCAGACTAATGCCAATTACAACATTCACATACCTAAATTGTCAAGAGTCAGACGCCAGTTAACATACAAAACAAAGTTTATTCTGAAGATAAGCCAAAAAATAACATAAACACAGGAAATATCCTTGAAACACTTCACTTTTCAGTGTTTCGAGAGTAGATTGGACAATAATAACTCAAAAACGAGCCACGCTAATTTCCCATGCTGGCATTCAATAAAAAACTAAATAACGCTTCAATTCAGCTTTGGAAAACAAATAGAGTTAATTGCTGGAAAATAAACAAACTAGAAAAGCAGTAAAGCTGCTTCCATGGTGCAGATAAGCCAAGAGCCTCAAAGGGATGATGAATAGCCGTCGTCAGAAGAATCCAAGGTCAGGTCAGGAGGCAGCAGAAATTCCGAAAGACAAACCAATAGTCAGAAGCCGGGAGTAGCCGTCAGTCAGAGGGCGTAGACAGAAGCCAGGTCAAATTCAATCCAAAGTCCGAAGAGGGTGCAGTCATCCAAAACAGGTCCACGATAAGACACAGCGAGAGCCAAGCCAGATGGTATCAGCAGATCCGAATCACAGTCCAAGTCCAGAAACACAGAGATCCCAATGGCGCCTCAGCAACACCTTGCCACACGCAAAGTGCAGTGGCCAAACATTCCCATTTTATTCCCCTTCCTCCTGGGTGACCAAACACTCACACCCAAACACCAGGTGTCCCAAATCTACTCAGAGTCTGAACTCCACACAGCTAGAGCTCGTGGATCTGGAGTACCTAGCAATTCGTCGGAGTCCCAATCATCCTGCCCACACTTAGCCCCATGAACACTTAAAGAACCATCCTCCCTTCTCCAAGCATCCCAATTGGTATCAGCTCCTGCAGAAACCCCAGGTTCAGAAGTATCCATAAGCCCCAAATCCCCAGACATCTCCGGTGGCTGTGGCCATTCAGTGCCCGCTTCCCCAGCCACCACCTGTTCCTCAGCATCCATCTCCCCATCTGAATCTTCCTCAGAAGATCCCCCATATAGCTCTCTAAGTCGCTTCCTGCGCAACTCCTCCAGTGAACCCTCATCACGAGGGTTTTTTCTTCCTCTTCGAATTCCATCCCCATCAACCATAATCCCCGAAGGCGCAGTCACAACATAAATTCTATGAAATCTTTAGCCAAAATATGTTGGTCAACTATAAGGTGCCACAAAGTATGTGTGTGTGTATATTTTGGTGTAATATTTTCACTACAGCACTTTCACTAGGGCATATTATTCTTTCTCCTCCTTTAGTTAATAGATACTAGCCAGACTGGTCAGTCACCACTATAGAATATCATTTCTCAGAGCAAGTAGAAAGGCTTTTATGGTGTAATACTTCTAGCAATGCGGTTTTATGGTCTGTCAGAGTTCTGAAGGGACTTCATCAGATTCCAAGGCAAGTGTTAAATGTTAAAGTTGCTTTGGCTTTATTTTTATTTCTGTAATCACTTTCTAGTTCAGCCTTAATATGAAGTGAAATGTTAGTGTGTCCAAAAGGCAAATGTCTAGTGTTTAACAGTATTTTGAGCAGATAAAAGAATTCCTTTGTTTCATAGTAAGGACATTTAATTTAGAGTTCCTGAGGGGCCTCTGTTGAATCAGATTCCTCAGAGCTATGCTTTTCATTTCTCATGGCCCCTAAAGCTGTCCCTGCTACTGGAATATATGCTGCCACTTCAAACCCTCCTAATACTTGAAATTAAACACTGATCGTATCACACAACTGGAATTGGATAGAACAGGGACAACTGCATAAAAATAAATGACTTTCTTTCCTGATATTGCACACAAAATTTGCCATGCTTTGTTACCTTAATACCAAGAAGAGAGAAGTCAAGAGTTTCAAGGACAGAGAGAGGTTCATAGATACTTATAATAACATGGCAGCATACTTCTGAAATTAAAAAAATCCTAAAAAGTGATCAAGACAGAAGGCTAGATGAGGTTTATTAACAAAAAGAAAGTCATATCTGAAAACTATCTTCACATTTTCCAGTTGTGCTGGTTTAACTGGAACACCTCCAATTAATCTTCTACATCCCACTTTTTCAGCTGTTTTTAAAATGTTCCAGTTTTTGCCTTTTCTCCTTTTATCCTAAGGTTATTTCAAGTGCTGCATAATAATTTCAAACTGCAAAAAAAGTTCACATGTAATTAACAGGAGGGAAAGAGGAGGGGATGGGAAAGTCTTGCCCTTCATTCCAAAGATTCTTTGCTTAATATCTTTTTGCATCATGTTGCTTAAAGGTAAAGGTTTTCCCCTGACGTTAAGTCCAGTCGTGACCAACTCTGGGTGTTGGTGCTCATCTCCATTTCTAAGCCGAAGAGCCAGCGTTGTCCGTAGACACCTCCAAGGTCATGTAGCCGGCATGACTGCATGGAGCGCCGTTACCTTCCCGCCGGAGCGGTCCCTATTTATCTACTCACATTTGCATGTTTTCGAACTGCTAGGTTGGCAGGAGCTGGGGCTAACAGCGGGAGCTCATTCCGCTCCCGGGATTTGAACCTGGGACCTTTCGGTCTGCAAGTTCAGCAGCTCAGCGCTTTAACACACTGCACCACCACCAGGTGGCTTAGCCACACCCATTTGATCACATTTTCATGTGGCCATGCCCGCCTCTGAATCAATGCTGTGCAGGGAAAATGAAACTGGATGTAACTTACTGTTTGTGTTTTCATAGTTTGGGGACGGAGAGGCTTTCCTTGGTTTTTTCCACATTGGGAGCAAAAAGAAATAGCTCATTATTTAGGGAACATTCCCCTCTCAACAATTGGGTTACTTATTCAGAGGTCCTTTGGAAGAGTCAGTAGGGGTCCACGGTCCACTGATGGGAAGACCTGCTCCTACCCCTGTGCATTAGTTACATTAGTTTGATACCAATGTCATGACTTAATTCTTCAGAATGCTCAAATAATGTATTCTTGTGAGATCTCTAAATTATTCCTCTCTACTACAGCGTTAGAGCTCTCTAGTAGACAAAGTTGCCAGAATAACAACTGGAGAGATATCTTGTGCCTGTGTAGAAGAAGGAATTGCAGCAACACCTGCTTCTCAAACAACCAAGTAAAAAGCAACACCTGCTGAAATATCCTCTCCAGTTTGCATGCTGACTACGCTATGAAGTACTCTTGAGTACAGCACTAAACTGCAGAATACCAACACTTCTGTAGGATGAAACCCTGGCAGTGGAAATGCTATAACGGTGCTGTAGGCTATATTTCAGGGGAGGAAACTGGCAAAACCACTTTTGAATATTCCTTGCCTAAGAAAAACTTATGAAATTCATGGCGTCACCATAAGTTGAAAAGTGACTTGAAGATGCAGACACATAGATATGGACTGGCTCGGTTCCTAGTCACATGGAGTTTTATAAATGTCTTCATTTAAACACGGTTACGTCTCATTTGCAAATCTTTCCTGTCAACATGCGTTTCACTGCCCCTGAACAGTACTCTTGATTTAGCCACATGTGTGTGATTTAAGTGAGGAAAAGACCAGCCAACACTTTAACAACTTTAAAGGGCTGAATATTTATTTCAGTTGCTACAATTCCTTCCACCTGAACAAAATCCTATAATTCTTTCATTATTTGTGCCAGCAGGAGTTTGTCTACATTCATGTCTCTAATTAAAATATATTTGTATTCCCTTTGCTGCCAAAGTACTTGAAACTTATACCTTGAAATATTTTGTTCCAGCTGCTGTCTTACACCGATAGCACTATGCATGCTGGGAATGGAATAAGAGAATCTAGAGATACTGCCACTCATAAAGCTGTCTTCTGCTTCTTCTTCCCAAACTAAATATAAAAAGCTTCACACATGTTCTTTTTTTAAGATGTAAGTGGAGAATTATTTTTTGTTCCAGTGTAGGAATTAAATAATTCCTGGAAAGCCCAGGTACCCAAGACATTTAGCATTTCTCAGAGGTTGGAAATATTTTGAATTATGACAGTTAGCATTTCTTAGAGAGGTTTGAAATGTTTTGAACTACAATTCCCAGATTCCCCAGGTGACCAATCAGGCTGGAGAATTCTCAGAATTGTAATTGAACAAATTAACTAAATATAAACCCCAACATTTTTTAGACACATACTATTCCAAACTGTTTGCTTAATGCAGCCTTATAAATTTTGGAACCATTCTTCAATAGAAATGTATGTATTCATTTAATTTATATCCTTCTTTTCTCCTGCCAGGGTACCCAAGATGGTTTACAAAGTTTAAAATAAAACATTAAGCTTAAAATGTCTAATCCAAAAAGTTAAAACAATTAAATTCAGTTCTATTAAAACACATTTTAAATCAACTTTTAAAAACATCTAAAACATAAAAATATAAACAGAGCAGTCCATTTTAAACAATATTCTGCCATATGATTAAACTCACTCAAATGCCTGTCTAAATAAAAAGTCTAAGCTTGCCTGCAAAAAGTGGACAGGTCGTAACTATAACAAATGGATGAGGGGGACCTTATACCATGGATGAAGAATAACAAAAGGTCCTAGTTCTGCCACCACTCCCATTTCTATTTCCAGGGACCATAAGTGCCCCTTTGACAAAAGTGGAAGGGACCAGAACATTGCTTATATTTTCAAAATGCAACCTAAATCATGCAAGTAGGATTTAAATAACATTTAATAGGAGAATTATTCCTCCCTAGAAGCCTTTGGAAGTGTGATTCTCTATTTCCCACCTACCCCAAATGTTTCTAATACTGGCACAAAAGCCACCTGTGAATATACAGTCCACGTTCACAGAGTTACCACCTCTGCTGTCCTTCCCTAATCAACATGGCTTCTGATACCATCAATTATTACTGATATCTGTTGGTAAGTCCCAATTATACCAGACCCAGTCAATGAATTGTTGAATGATGATACATATCTTATTCTTCTGAGCTGCCTAGCTTGGTCAGGAAGATAATTATATCAGAACTAAGTCGATCTTTAAGGACATAATTATTTCCTGTTATTGTCTACTCCGATATCTTCTGATAGAGTGACCTGCAAGCACCCATAAGCAGCAGCAGTGCTACCATCTGAGATGTGAACCACCTGCCATTTTAACTACTCACAATACAGCAAAGTAAAGTCTTTCATCAGAGGCATCGTGGGGGGGGGGGGACTACAATGGAAGACAGGCATCATGCTGTTTATTATCTAAATATAATTGGTGAGGGGGATTCCTTATTTATCCTTTATGTCTTCCTGAGATGATTCCTGAGATGAGTAAAAACCTAAGTGACGGCTAATACTTTGAAACAAAATCTAGACATGACAGAAGTATTCCTTCCCAGTTTGAGTGATAATGCAGCCAAAGAGATGGAAATAACACTTTAAAAATACATTTGAGAGATTGTCAAAAATGGGTTTCTTGAATATTGGGAAATCCTAAAGAAGAGAATCTAAATTGATACAATTATTCAGGACATTATTCCACAAGGCTCCTAAAGTGGGTTCTACCATTGCAAACCTCTCTTGCTTGAGGTCTAGACATGACGAAAGTGTTCCTTCCCAGTTTGAGTGATAATGCAGCAATAGAGATGGAAATAACATTTTAAAAAAATATTGGAGATAATGTCAAAAATTTGCTTCTTGAATGTTGAGAAATCCTGAAGAAGATAATCTAAACTGGTGAAGTTATTCACGACATTATTGCACAAGGCTCCTAAAACAGGTTCTCCCATTGCAAGCCTGTCTTTCTTGCGATTGGAATATTCCTTCCAAGCCCCTCTTAGCACATCAAGCTTTATTAGCATTATTTGGAGAAACCCAAATTATATTTAGCTTCTGACAGTTGTAGGGATGAAACTCCTCCCAGTTCGTCCATTCTCTTTCTTCATATATACTCCCCCTTTCTTTCTTTCCATGCGAATTCTACATCTGGATTTTCAAAGTACTGAAACATCATCCATGTGAACACTTAAAATATTGAATAAAAATAAAATAGCATTTGTAATTAAAAGGCTTTTCCCTATTGTGTTTATTCTGTAAGGTGGGGATGCAGATTGAACTTTGAAATCTTTTTAGTGAGGCAAAACCATGCATGAGTGGGACGTCCTAGAAAATGGACTTGCCTTGCAAAAAAAGGAAATGTTTAACTAAGAGGGAACATTAATATCAGTAACTTGTTGCAGCTCCAGAGCTGCGTAGTTCCTTGATTTCATTTTTTTAAAGGAAACAATCAGGGAGAAAGGAGAAACGTTTGGCTTTGCAGCTAGTAGGCATGAGCGATCCATTAAAAAAAATGGTTCTAAACTCGCTTCTAAAGTAGGGGGAGCTGGTGCTTCATTTCTGAAACTACTTCCGAAATTTGGCCCAAAAAAGTTTTGAAACTTAGGAATATTCGGAATGTTCGAAATTAATTCATTAATGGTGGACACGCATGCGCAGTGGCCTAAAACAGCACCGGGGGGAACGTTACAGGACTCTCGTGCCCTCAATTTTTGAGCTATCCTCTTCAAACTTGGTACAGTGGTAGAACACATTTAACACTGCTAGCTCAAATTCAGAACGTTTCCCTTATCCTCTGATTTTTGGCAAATTTTCATAGTTTTTATAATAAATCATTTTTTAATAATTGCAGAAATCTGTTCCTGGTTTGAAAGTCTTATTTCCTGTTTCATTGGGTTGTCTTTACTTTGAAAGTCATTGTTCTACTTCAGAAACTTTGTTTTTGTGACTGAAACTTTGTTAAATTGGTGGACAGTGTCCCAGGAAACCATATGTGCTATAGCACCATGTCCCTTGTGCAAAGACAATGTTCAGGCAGTGTCATAAAATTTTGCCATGTTTCTATGACAGAACCAATTAGGAAATGACATTTATCACCCAGGAACAGAAATCATAGTACACCATCAAATCACTCCTGACAGATGGCCATCAGCCTCTGAATAAGGAAATCTGTTCCTGGTTTGAAACTGTTTCATTGGGTTTTCTGGGACTGAGAGTGTGTGACTTGCCAGTGGGTTTCCATGGCTGAGTGAGGAATGAAGCCAGAATCATAGTCCAACACTCAAACCACTACACTACACCATGCTGTCCCAAAAGGGCCCCCGCTGTTTCTTCCTATGAAGCTTAAAACCTCAGTCTTGTTTTTTATGAATGATCCCATGAGAAAATGTATTAAGGATGCGGGTGAACTACAATTCCCAAAAGTCTTGGGTCAACCCTCCCAAAACTCCCCCAGGATTCACAGCTGGCCATATTGGGTCTGTGTGCCAAACCTGGTCCAGATCAATCACTTTTCTTCTTATCCCAGATTATATGCAGTGGGGACTCATATAATCCAGTTTAAATCAGATAATCTGGGATCAGATCCTGGGAATTAGGGCAGTGTAGATTCGTCTGAGGCCCTGTCCCTATATCCCAGGAACTTATCCCAGATTATATGCAGTGGGGACGTATATTATCCTCATCCTCCTCCCCCTCATCCTCTTCTTCCTCCTCCTCCTCTTTCTTTTGTAGGAGGTTTGCAAAGCTTTGGAGAGCTTTTGTGCAAAAGAGGGAGAGAGAAAGGGAAGCCAAGGGAAACTTCTTCTCCTTTTCCCCCTCCTCCTCCTTCCTTCCTTCCTTTTCTTCTTATCCCAGATTATATGCAGTGGGGGCTCATATAATCCAGTTTAAATCAGATAATCTGGAATCAGATCCTGGGATGTAAGGTAGTGTAGATCTTCAACACTCTATCCCAGGAACTTATCCCAGATTATCTGCTTTGAACTGGATTATATGTCCACACTGCCAGATAATCTGGTATAAGATATTCTAGGAGTGGATTTCTTCCGAAGGGGCGTCTAACCAGGAGGGGAGGGAACTCGCTCAGGACTGAGGCTTATGTCGCATACACACAAATATAGAGCAAATTTTAAAAGGAAAAAAAACCATAGATTTAAAATGCAACCTTTTCCCTTCCCAGAATGATACTATTAATATTATATATATATTAGCTTTCCTCGCCCATTTCCAATTTTCTTCTTCCCCTGAAGTCACCAACCTGGGTGGAGAGTTCTAGCTTGGGGTTTTGCCAGCACAAAACCTGAGTGAAGTGATCTGGATCGTGGATTGGGATTGATACCCCCTCCTTTTCCCCCTTTCCTCACTTAAACCTTCTGGCAAAAGCAGGAAGGAAGGCTGCAAAGTGGAAGAGTAGAGATTCTGCAATGCCAACTCCCTCCTCTTGCAACCTGGTTTCAGCAACCACTCCAGGATGGGGAAAGGGGAAAGGGATTTCACCCTTGCAACCCGGTTTAAGAGGCCCATAGAAAGCAACCACGCAGAAAGACAAACAAGACTCCCTCCCTTCTGCAATTGGCCTCAGGGAGGCAAGGCAAGCCCAGGCTAGTCTGCACCTCCCTCAAACCAAGTTTCGGTGATTTGAAAATGCACTTGCTTTCTTCCGACAAACATCCGACTCCATTAGAAAAGTAGGCTATTGCGGTTTGATATCGCGAGATACAAATGACTGGATAACCCGCTTCGAAAGTCGCTTCGAAAGCGACAAAACAAATGAATTAGATGTGACATACACAGGAACTGAATTTTTTGCCCAACCCTAGCAGCTAGATTTCTCAGTCTTCCTAACAGAAATGGCAGAGGCAGCAGATTGGGAGTAGACAACAGCAGCAAAGAAAGGGACAACCCTCAATACACATCACTGGTCTCAAAATCACTACAGAAGCAACATAAGATTACCACATATCTGAAATCACTTTTGAAGACTGGTTGCATGAGCATTGAGCAGCTGTAGGATGGGATGTGACAATTTTCATAAACTACTGCTTCAATGCAACTTGAAGATTGGTTTGCAGTGAGTTTACGACGATATCATGCAATAATAGGTTTTTTCATGCATAGCTAAGGACCTTCCAATGTGGCTTACAAGCCTCATGCTGGGTGGAAAATCCATGTAGGCATTTTGCATGCAAAACAGCTTTTTATATGCCCAAAATACAAAACACAATTTTTCTGTGCAGAAAAAAGACTTATGCATGGGAAATTTTGAGGAAGAAACATGGCTTCTGCACAGAAAATGCAATTTTCTGTACAAAAGATACCTGGCCGATTCTTCTGTGCCAGCATTTCTCAACCTGGGGGTTGGAACCTCTGGGGGGGGTCATGAGGGGGTATCCAAGGGGTCCCCAAAGACCATCAGAAAACACATAGGTATTTGTGCCAAATTTGGTCCAGATCCATTGTTGTTTGGGTTCACAGTGCTCTCCAGAGGTAGGTGAACTGCATCTTACCTAAATCACTATGAATTCCTCCCAAATCCTTCCAGTATTTTCTGTTGGTCATGGTGGTTCTGTGTGGGAGGTTTGGCCCAATTCTATCATTGGCTCTTTGATTGTAGGTGAACTATAAATCCCAACAACTACAACTCCCAAATGTCACGGTCTATTTTCCTCAAACTCCACCAGTGTTCACATTTGGACATATTGAGCATTTGTGCCAAGTTTGGTCCAGATCCATCGTTGTTTGAGTCCACAGTGCTCTCTGGATGTAGGTGAACTACAACTCCAAAACTCAAGGCCATTGCCCACCAAACCCTTCCAGTATTATCTGTTGGTTATGGGAGTCCTGTGTGCCATGTTTGGTTCAATTCCATCATTGTTGGAGTTCAGAAAGTTCTTTTATTGTAGGTGAACTATAATTCCCAGGAACTACCACTCCCAAATGACAAAATCAATCCCTCCCCAAACCCACCAGTATTCAAATTTGGGCATATCAGGTTTTTGTTCCAAATTTGGTCCAGTGAATGAAAAGACATACCGCATATCAGATATTTATATTACGATTCATAACAATAGCAAAATTACAGTTATGAAGTAGCAACGAAAATAATTTTATGGTTGGGGGTCACCACAACATGAAGAACTGTATTAAGGGATCACAACATTAGGAAAGTTGAGAACCACTGTTCTATATAGAATAAATCTTTCGACTGTAAAGACTTGGAAATCAGTTTTAACAACCATCTTGCAATGATGAAAAAAATAGTTAAAGACTAATTATTGCATGCCAATGTGAAATTTACAAATATTTGCTTCACTATTGCTTTGAAGGCTTGAGTTTTTTTCTGAAATTTTTTTCCTGGGAAATCAGTTTTAATGCATGGGTATGCCCTTGATTTGACCTTACTCTTACATTTCCAGGTGGATGCTATGGCAGTGGTGTTATGGGACGCCCATGGCACACATTTTTATGGAAGGTCAACTTGATGTATCAGCTACATTAAGTATGGATCATGCAATATGCTTTGTGTGGAGCTGCCCTTGAAAAGGGTTCAGAAACTTCACAAAGTGCAGCTGCTAAAGTTCGGACCAGGGCCAGTATTTTAGAGCTTGCAATTCCTCTTTTATATCAGCTTTATTGGCTTCCGTTCCATCACCAGGCTCAATTCAAAGAGCCAGTTATTCCCTTTAAAGCTCCAAATGCCTTGGGATAAAAGAGCCACCCCCTCCCCAAAAGATCTGAACTTACAAGAGGGTTTTGGATGGAGGTCAACTGAAGAGGCTCTTTTTGTAGACCAATACCCCCAACGTCTGTGGTGCAGTTGAAAGGAATGAGTGAGAGGGGATACTCTGCTGCAAAATCCAGGCTGGGAGATCTATCTGATGCCTCCTTTGATGGCTTCCTGACACCGGCTAAATACATATTTGTTCTGGCAGGCATTTGCCCTAACTGGCATGTGAAGGTTTTTTGTTGGCCTGCTTCCCTTGCTTTCTGAAATATACCTGCTGTTCTTACTTGCATGCTATTGTTTTAAAATTGATTTTTTTAAAACAAGCAAACTTGATTATCTGTCATTGGTATTCCTGTCGATGTTGAAAGGTAGGATGTAAACATGTTAACAATGAACAAATGTATTTTATGGAGCTCTTGGGGAAATGAGGTAGAACACATGTTTTAGCCTTCCATTTTTTATATCTCTCTGTGTGTATGTGTGTGCTGAAGACTACCGGATAGGATTTTGTGCTTCATTATACTGCTTATAACAGAAGTAGGAATTGTGTGGCCTTCTAGAGTCACACCTACATTGTAGAATTAATGCAGTTTGACACTATTTTTTTTAAAATAATCTTTATTGAAAGTTTTCATACAGTATGATAAAATCGATAAGTGAAGGGTATAGGAGAAAAGAGAGAAAAAAGCAAGAAAAAAAAGGAAAGAAGGAATGAACATCCAAGATGGATTAAAAAAAGAACAGGATGGGGGGGGGGGGAGAGAGAGAAGAAGGAAAGGAAAAAAAATGAAATATGAAAAGAAAAAGAAAAAACATCTGGGGCTTCCCAGCTTTCCCGGCGAGGTGCTTTTCCTTTGCTGCCTTCTTCTTTTCTTCATTCGTTTCCTTTCATTTTCTCCTACTTCTTAGTATGCAGGTGTGTTCTTATCTAGCTATCTGTTTCTGTCTTTCAACTTATCTATATATTTTATATTACTATGTTTACCTGGTGTTCTATTATCGTTTACCTTAATATAATATCTTATTTTCTTTGACACTATTTTAACTGCCTTGACTCTAGGCTATGGAATCATGGGACTTGTAGATTGCTGAGGCACCAGCACTCTTTAGCAGATAAGGCAAAATACACTGTAAAACTACATGATTCTATAGATTTGGGCCATATCAGTTAAAGTGGTGTAAAACTTCATTAATTACACAGTGTAGATGTCCCCCTGATGACATTGAATTGCAACTACCAGTAGCAATAGTCCACATAGCCAAAGGTAAGTAATGCTGGGAATTGCAAATCAATAATATCTGAAGAATCTCACAATTTGCACTTCTGATATAGGCAGTGCCATTTCCATCGGCTTATAAAATGGAAATAATAATGGTCTACTTGCTAACAGCTGGCTTGAGAAAGAAGTGGCTAAAGTTAATTTTAAAAACCGACAATTAATTATTCATAAAATATTGATAATAACCCATATCTCAAGGAAGATTTGCTCCTTTGGCAGTGTGTTCTGGTATATGCTTAAAATAAAACAAATTTGCATCATGATAAATGTTTAGAAACATCTTATAAAACATTCTAAAGTTTGCCTGTTGTCAGAGGGAAGAGAGGCCTTATGTTGCAGGGCAATTCTAAACCAGCAAAGAATCCTTTTAATCCAAATTGACGAGAGACAGAAAAAAGCAGTCTTGGATTATATGAAGAAATAGATGGTTTGCCAAGCAGTCAGTTCCTTAGCAGAGACGTGTCACATCATTTATATTTCATGCGTGTGACCCAAAATGTTTTAGTTTTGTACTCCCCAATCTACTTCAAACGTGTAAGCTTTTCCACTGCATATACATTAGACAATGAATTCTTCCTGTTGCAAAGTAACCTCTGGAGTCTGCAAAGTAGTTTCATTTCAATTTGTGACAACTGAAAGACTAGATAAATTGCTCTTCTTGGAATCATGTATACCTTTGTATTTCGAGACTTAGCATTGTTACCACTCTGACAAAGATAAATCAGGCTGGAGGGTTGTTCTGCATCTTCATGTCATGGCTACAATTGCAGACATGAGCGAAGAACATGCTGGGCATATGATTTAAGTTGAGCGACTTGCTCCTATGCATGTTTACTTTGAGAACAATTATATCACCATGCAATGTCTAGATTTTGTAAAGAACTCCCTGTATCTCTATCTTCTCATATGAGCCTAGAAGGCTATCAAAATCCTTGGAGAAGAGCCAGGGCCGGCCGGAGATAAATTTATATATAAAGCGAGGGGGGAAATTGCGCCCCCCCCCACCGGCGCCGCGGAAGGCGTGGCCATGTGCCGCGGGAGGCACATGGCCACGCCTACCGCAGCGCCGGCGGGCCCCGCCTCCTGCTCCCTGGCCCCACCTCCCACGCAGCTCACCCCGACCCCGCCTCTCACCCAGCGTGAGAGGCGGGGCCAGGGCGCACGGGCCAGGAGGCAGGGCTCCGCCCAGAAGGGGCCTTGCCTCCCGCCCCGCGCGCCTTGGGCTTTTCCAGGCGGGCAGACTGCACCGGAGGTCCCTGCAGGCCGCGATCGCGGCCTGTAGGGACCTCCGGTGCAGTCTGCCCACCTGGAAAAGGCCAGACGGGTGAGGCTGAGCTGCGTGGGAGGCAGGGCCAACCCTGGCCCCGCCTCCCACGCAGCTCACCCCGACCCCGCCTCTCACGCAATGTGAGAGGCGGGGCCAGGGCGCACAGGCCGGGAGGTAGGGCTCCGCCCAGACGGGGCCTTGCCTCCCGCCCCGCGCGCCCTGGGCTTTTCCAGGCAGGCAGACTGCACCGGAGGTCCCTGCAGGCCGCGATCGCGGCCTGCAGGGACCTTCGGTGCAGTCTGCCCGCCTGGAAAAGGCCAGACGGGCGAGGCTGAGCTGCGTGGGAGGCAGGGCCAACCCTGGCCCCGCCTCCCACACAGCTCACCCTGACCCCGCCTCTCACTCAACGTGAGAGGCGGGGCCAGGGCGCACAGGCCGGCCATCCAGGGCCATCCCAGCCGGCCATGAGAGCTCGCTCGTCACCGAACAGGCCTTCCTGTTCGCCGGCGAGCGAGCTCATGGTCCCCCCTGGGAGGGGGGAAGCCTGACGGCACCCCCCGGGCCCTGCGCCCGAGGCGGCCGCCTCACGTGGCCTCCGTGTTGGGCCGTCCCTGAGAAGAGCTCAGTTCTGCCATCTTCACAGATACATTTGGTAATGACAGAATAGAGCGCCTTCTCATTGGCTGCTCCCTCTGTCATGGAAGACAAAGCTGACCCCCTTCCCTGCTCCCATTCTACTGAAAGGTACAGACCCTTTTATTTGGGCAGATGTTTAATAGTTTCTCTGAAAGTTTATTTAATGGAACCTCTATGGTATTTATTGGCATTGTCATGGTTTTAAATAGTTCAGTGTAGTTTTAAAATTTGTATTATATAATTGTGTGCTTGGTTTTGTTTTACTTTTGATTTTAATTCAAGTGGGCTACCTTCAGGATAAAGATAGGAGATATATATAATATAGTGCCATCACAACATACAAATAATGGTTTTCAAAAATATGCACTAAATTTTAATAATAAAAAGCCTGTAAGAAGACTAAAAAATGAAACCAAGTGATGTTGCCATAATCTAGTAGTTCTAGTAAATAAACTTTAATGAGTATATATTTGGGGCCTCATTCAAACATTACCATTGTGGCACCCCATTTTATGTGCTCCAACATCATATAGCATGTATAAAGTGAGCCAATGTAGTCTTCATATTGAATTTATTTGACAGCTCTCCACTCTGCTATGGTCATGAGGTCAGTTGGGGCAGTCACCAGAACTGTGCATAACGTACTTCACGCCTGCTAGGGAAACTACATGGGGGAGGGCTCCCCCATGTGATAAGGTGACAATTCACCAATTTGTTAGCATTGGGTTTTTTTTAAAGTAGAAGTCATACACTTCTTTTCTTCTTGAACCTAAGGATTTTCAAACATCACCTGTCCCTGTCTTAAAATAACATGAAATTGCTCTTTGTTCCAATCCAGAATAATGCCCCTTTGCAGCAACTGTTCCAAATAGTAGCTAGACATCTTGAACATTCTCAAAACACCATTCATTGCCAAACAAACATCCAGTTGCCAGTAATCAAATTAGTACCAGCTTGTTAGTACTAATGAATGATTAATATTTTTTGTTTTTGTTCTGCTGATTAATTACTCCTTTAAGGGGAGACCTTCCATTTAAGTAGCTGACATGGCTTTCTTCACACTTAAAAAGTCAAATCAAGGGGAGACTCCTATACAATATAGCTCACAAACTACAAAACTCTCACTTTATTATGAAAATTCATTGAATTCAATATAGGCATTATTTTACTGGGAGTGGAGAACTCGATGGTTAAAGTTGAAGAAGCTCTCTCCCTTCCACCACTTTGTGGGTTTATATGTCATTTGACAATTAATAAATTCTAATTCCATTGGGAGCTTTACAACTTTGACATTCCCCTTCTGAGAATTTCCCAGAAGGGACTGTTGCTAAAGACTGAGATAGATTCTGAATTCCTACTACAAGGTAAATAGATTTATTTCCAAAGTATCATGAAATGTGACTTCCAATGACAGCAATCTAGAGAAGCACATTTATAGTGTACTTTGTTGAGAGTTGCAGTTTATGGCCAAACTCTGTAGGTCTTCTACATTAGAATAAGTGGTTGTGGATGGAGAGAAATGGCCCATATGCAGTGGCTATGAAGGAAATAAGATACTGGAGAAATATAATGCTCCCAGCTGGCAGATTTTGTTCATCTTCCTTCAACATCACCATTCTATCTTGAAAAAACGTAGTCACTAGCATAGCACACTCACAAGATTCTTTGCTGATATTAGCTCCTTAGGTTTTTTGTGTTATATATAATGTGTGTTCAATTGCTGATTGAGGTAGAAGGAGATATTTCCATCATTCTCCCAGCAGTGCTTGAGACTGTGCTGAAGAATTGCAACAAGGATCTTGCTTCTGAATGTCACGGCCTCAATTACTGGTGGAAGGTAGCTGAAAAATAACCCCAAATATGATTCCTACTGGAGCAGTGTGGATGTTTGATTAAAGGTAAGGGTTTAAGTCTAGTTGTGTCCGACTCTGGGGGTTGGTGCTCATCTCTGTTTCTAAGCCGAAGAGCCAGTGTTTTCAGTAGACACCTCCAAGGTCATGTGGCCTGCATGACTGCATGGAGTGCCATTATCTTCCCTCTAGATCTACTCAGATTTGCATGTTTTCGAACTGCTAGGTTGGCAGAAGCTGGGGCTAACAACTGGAGCTCACCTTGCTCCCCAGATTCGAACCACCGACCTTTTGGTCAGCAAGTTCAGCAACTCAGTGGTTTAACCCCCTGCACCATTGGGGGCTCATATTAACATTATGATTACAAAATGTTAATAAAAATACACACCAGGTAACAATTGAAGATTGTTAAATACAGAAATAAGTGGTCTTACATGCAATGATGCTATGGATTCTGTCAATGCCATTTCTAACCTGTGACCTCTGATTTCTTTATTTTTGTGGATCACATTAAGCTTGAAAATTACATTAAATTAATCATATTTAAATAAAATTGAGCAAATGGCCAGATGTTGCTCGCAACACAGTCTCGGTAATGTGTTCCATGCCTAGCTCACTGGGAAGCAATTACTATAACATTAGCTTTACACTGTTTAAACAACCATTTCATTATATTTTTTCTACACTGATTACATTTTCCCAGAGTTTATAATGCATCATTACATCTCCTTTATGAACAGATACTGCACAACATAACTGCTTATTAAAAAATTCCCTGTTCTCTTTCATCATTTTAATAAATCTAATTTGACTACATTTGCATAAAGTTTTATAAAGAGTGATTAGTCCTTTTATTAACACAATACTTGGTTGTGAAGTGACTAAGCCTCTTCTTGCGAAAAGCTATTGTTTGCATTATGCTTCTTCCCGAGTCCTGTGTGTGCAGCAGGTAATTAAGGGCAAATATTTGTCATAAGCTATTGTAAGCTACATCAACGTTTCACTGACATTCCAAAATAAGAACTATTGACTTAAGAACTTTAAAAACTATCTTGCTCCCCACTTTTAGATTAACTGGTCCCGTTCAAGGGACTGGAACATTATATACTAGGGGCAGTTGCAGAATGACTTACAATCCAGTGCATGATGATGAACTACCAAGAGTGTCCTAGTTATGCATTACAGCAGTGCTTCTCAACCTGGGGTCCCCAGATGTTTTTGGCCTTCAATGTCCAAAAATCCTAACAGCTGGGAAACTGGCTGGGATTTCTGGGAGTTGTAGGCCAAAAACATCTGGGGAGCCCAGGTTGAGAACCACTGTTGTGGAGAATTATTGTTTGCAGAATGAGTTGCAACTGATTGTACATCTATATGCACAGTAATGCATTGAGAACCACTGCATTACAGGGTATTCTTACTCGGGCTGAATCCACACATGCAGAAAAATGGAATGGGAGTGAAATGGCAGAATAAATAGTTTCACCCCAGATGGCAAGTAAGTAACATATGTTTCAATACTTCCCTAACCAAAACCAACCAACATTTCTCTACAGGTGAAAAGAAAAATCCTGTGTTTGCAACCATTTCCTCAGTGGGTTAATTTTCTTCCAGCATTCTCTGAATCTGAAAGGAATCTTTTATGTGGGAAAAATGGTCAAACCGCACACGCAGCAAGAAGTAGTGGTCTTTCTGGGGTCATCAGAAGCATCCTGGGGCGGTGCCCGAGTCCTCAGTACAATCCATTACTCTTTCTTGAACTCTGAGTGTGGACTGAGCCCAGCCAGTAATGAGCAGTCAGTGCCTAGTGAGTCCCTTTATCTTGGAAGCCGCTGTTAAGAGGGGTAGCATCTCCATATTATATCAGTCGAAATTTGGAATCCCAACTAGAACTTGCTAGATAAAAGGCGATTGTAATGCAGCCACAACTGTTGTAGCAATATCAACATCACAAAAAACAAAAATACAGGCCTGGAGTTGGCTTAAATGGTACCACATTCTCCATTTAGGATTCTATCCTCCATTGAAAGAGAATGTGTAGACTTGCAAATATTGTTATGATTCCACTTATATTGGCAAGGCAGTTTGGTGAGTCTCTCTCCCTCTCTCTCTCTCTCTCTCTCTCTCTCTCTCTTTCAGAATTGTAAATATCCATAAAATGCAAAATCCAGGAATTCATAGGAGAGAAATATGCCAACTTCAAGTGGAATTATAACTGTATAATTGAAAAGTGTGAAAGGTCCCCTTGACTGAGCCTCAGACCTAAATCCAATATTTCTGTAAATTCTCACCTTTGGGTTTGGAGTGATTCCCATTTCAGATTTCTTAGAATTGTGGTTTATTCACATTGAGGTTCCATATATTAGTTCTCTTTCCTCATAATGGCCTTTGCTATTAAATTAATTTGTCCATTGCCCCCCGCCCCCGGCCTTTGTTTTTCATGACAGGAGACGAGATTAGGAGTTGGACTGTGTGAAAGGATGTTAGAATAGTTACTATAACATTGTTAATAAGTAGTAATAAGTAGTTAGTGTGCCTCTGAATTTTTGAATTTGGCTGTTTTGCAGCTAGTGTGGTGCTTACAATATTCAACTGATCAACCAGTTCAAGTCCAGTACAGTGTCAGTTGGGTTCAACAACATGTTGATAGTTCATAGAAGTAATTAATCCATAGGCATTCTGAGAAAAACACACATTAAGGTACCCTTAAAAATAATTTTGTTCTACACAAATTTGCTTTATCTTTGTTCTTGGATGTTAAGGGGCTCAGATTCTTCCCCTCCAATAGGAAGAGAAATAGAGAATCTAATAAATCGTATGGAGACTAACTATGATCATAATGTTGTCTTTTCTACTAACAGATGCTAATATGTCTATCTTATCTTAGCTGTATGTTACCAAAAATGATTACATGCCCATCCATCCTTCACTAAAGAGAAATCTGTCCCTCCTCTTCACTTATTGCTTCAATATGTTTATAAAAACATGAAAAGAAAAGAACAGAAAGGAACCCATCCATCAATTCCACCCCATACCAAAGCTTTTAGAAAGAAGTTAGGATTTCTCATCAGAAAATTATTTTTAATAACTGGATGCTATACATATAAGAAATTCAAAACCTGGATTCTTTAAGGAAAGCTGTCGATAAAAGCTTTCAAGCAGTGAAAAGGCTATTGTGGTACCAAAGTGAATGTTTTCGAACATTACTATGGGATCTTGACTGGTCCTGTGATTGATCTGGTAGCTCTCTCTTCCCATCACTCCAACTTTCTTCTCAGCTGCACCTCCAAAACTCACTGTCTAGTGACCAGCCATCTCATCAGATAGGTTTTTTTCCTCATCCTAGCATGTTACCAGGATGCTGCCAGGATGAAGTCCACTGGAGCCCAACATATGATGCAGGACTACTTCTGGCAGAGCTCTTTTGGGCTCTGTCCCAGCAGCGTGCCAGAAGCGCACTAAGAGGGAGCCCTGAGAAGACAGGTGACTACCCATGTCATTGAAGAAACTGGGGAGGAAGCCGGGGACAGTCGGGAAATGTCGTGGGATGGCAGCCCACAACCAACCATGGCAAGGAGACAAAGCTGGGTACTGACCCACAGTTTCCCACACTGTCCCTTGGCTTCTGGACCTTCGTGTAATGAGGTCCTATATGCAGGTTTGGATATCAGTGAGCAATGATGTCTCCTAATTTATTGGGCCTCAAGGCATGAGCTTGCCTTTCAACAAGATTGCTAGAAGCCATAAGTGGAACACACTTTATTCAAGAACCCACTCACTTAACCTTGTAATTCTCATCCCGAGGTGAAACAAAGCCTAAGTACCTGTATCTATATTTGCTCCTAACTGTCCCTTGTTAGCCTTTGCTTCTCCCTTGCCCCCTTTCTCACTGTTGTTTCCTTAATAGAGAACTGTTGATTGTTAAATTTCCGTTTCAGCCTGGCTTAGCTGCTGTGTTTTTAAAACAAGTTTAGAAGCTGCTATCTCAGTCTCTCTTTTAAATATAAAAGATACAAATTATAGAAAAACAAAATATAGGGCAGATAGAGTCATGCTCACTGACAGTAAGAATGCTCATTTCTTTCTGAAGGATAACTGTAATCTTTCAAGATCTCCTCACAAGGACATAGTGCACAGTCTCTGCACTTTCTCGTATTTAGGCAGAAAGGATCAGAGGGAGATTTATAGGAAGCTAAGAGCCAGAAACAGCTTCTCCATCCTAGTTTTCGTAGGAACAAAAAAGGGAGGGAGTAAAAAGCTTAAGGAGCAAAGAGAGGGGAGATTGTCTATGGATAACACAGAGCCATGGGAGTTGGGCTGAAACATTTGTTGGAGAGAGGCTTTGCGACACTTTGACAAAACAAATGAAGAAGGCAAAGTTATTTAATGAGGTGTATTCACTATAATTCCCTTATGTGCATGTTAGGAAAAGCAACAACATGAAGAGCAGGAGGTCTCGACTGCTATAACACTGTTTTAAGTTATTAACAGTTTAAAAGTAGTCTGCTGTTAGAGGTTCTGGAGTAATCTTAGTACTGCTAGTAAATGGTAAATTCTTCCACAGGGAAAACTATTATCAACATCTGTAAATCATCCTGTCAATTAGTGCTTTTATTCCATCTCTCGAGGCTCAAGTCAGGATGCTGGTTGGTTGTGCTGAATCTTATAACTCAGCACCAGTAGCTGTTCATATCTGTTCACAAAGGTACAGTATAGAAAGTCTTTCAAGAGTTCTTCCCCTGCAGGCTTAAACTAGAGGAAACCAGAAACAAAGAACGCAAAACAGGAAAACAAGTGAGGCAGTGGGAGGTGATATCTACTGAACTGCTATTTCATTGTGTTTTCCTTCAACTACAAGATTGATGCATAAATTTTAATGTATTAATATATTTATTGGTAATGTTGCATTTTAGAACTCATTATTTTTTGGCACATTTGTCTTTTGTGTTTGTCTTATGTAAGCTTCTTAAGAAAACATTGCACACAGGCGTTCTGAGGATCAATTTCTGGAAATTAAAAATTGACCTAAATAATAATTACTGATTAAACTTAACTATCTATGGTAGCTTCCATTGTCATTGGGGTTAGAAAAGTATTGTTCTTGTTATGGAAATATCAAATTGTAATCAAGTACACATCAGATCACTTTTCTCTCATATAACTGGCTCTTAACTGCCTCCATGTCAGGGGAAAGTATCTTGTTAACTAGTCATGAAATTAGAAAAAGCCTTTCGAGGTCATTATTTTGTATCTATTTATTTATGCACCATTGCTCTAGAGCACTGCTGTGCAAGGACATGAGCATCTGAGAGCCAAGCATCTGTGCATGGAAGCCCCTAGAGATTTATCAAGATCCTGTAGCATTTAGTTGCTCAAACTGATTAAGTGCTAAGTTAAATCAGCCTGGTTAATTGGCCACTAGAACTTTAATTAGTTGGCAGGTTTAATTATAAGATAAGGAAAAAATATCGAGAGTGAGGCAAAATTAGAAGCATTAGATAAAGGAATTTCATGTTTTGGGGGCTTCATGTGAAGGTGTCAGCTCACTTCATAAAAAGCTGTCACTACTACAAATGTCATAAGATTCCAGAGACGGGTGGGGGGAAATTTTTGTGCATCCCTAAATAGGCATGAATTATTCATAGAGTGCTTTCAGGGAAAGTGATCACAGACTAGTAAATATCCCTGCCTTGCCACAGAGCTGCCACAAGCAATACAGCAAGACCCTGCATTTCCTCTTTGCTTCTCATCCTAGCAGCTTTGTTTATGAGCTGCAAATGTTTCAGATCTCACATGTCTGCTTCTCAAATCTGTTACTTTTGGCAAGGCATTCCTTATGATTCCTAAGAGAGTCATTCTGGACAAGTAGATGTATTGTCTATAAAGTTTACAAGGGGTCATTCTTCAGACAAAGCCTATGCTCTAGCATTGCACACGGTTTAGTTTTACAGCACACTTTCTTGGGGACTAACACCCCCAAGAAATCCTTGGCAAACACAATGATTGACAGATCGATTGACTGGTTGATTAATTTATTAAAAAGTATTAACATTTATGAATCTGGTTCTTCACTCACCAAACATCTGGTGAAACAACAGACAAAAGCTTTCCCATTAAAAAGGAATTATTAAATTACTTTTTAAAAAGTAAACTAAACACATCCTGTTCTGTTAGATTAGTAAGTATAATGTTTCACTTTGTTTTCTTTAAGTAAGAACTTGCCAAAATTCAAAAGTTTCTTCTTGTTCAGTTAGAAAAGAACTTGGGATTTTAAAGGATAAAACGTGAAAGAAAATGAAATAGGCAGATTGATCCATCTTTGTTCAGGGCTTTGAGTGTTTCATTCTTGAAATTCTGAGACATCTATTTTAGTGGGGTGATAAGCATTGTGATGTAGTTTGTTTCTGATGTCCCTTCTACACTGCCATATAAAATCCAGATTATCTGCTTTGAACTGGATTATATGGCAATGTAAATTTATATAATTTGATTCAAAGCAGATAATCTGGATTATCTGATTTGATAATCTAAATAATATAGCAGTGTAGAAGAGACCTGAGAGGTTCTAATCTGTAAACTCTACCGTTCATTGCAAACGGAAATGATGTTCCTAATAAATACAAATACATGCATTTCATCTACATGTTTACTTAATGTGAATTTAACATAGTAAGATGTGTATGAGATATGAATGAGCAATTCAAAGGCCCATATCATACTCCAAAGAGAAATCAATGTGAATTTACTCCTTCCAAAACAATTTCTCTAAAAATCTGAAGATTCACATCAAGTACCTATGTCGATAAGCTTCTCTCTATCATCCCCTATTGCCATTTCTGTGTCCCTCCTTTCCTCAGTGAAGCATTTTGAGATGGCACCTGATGCAGCAGTTTCAAAAGCAAATAACAGCATTACTTCCCTCCTGAAAATCTGTTTTGCTAATGCTCTCTAGGCCCCTTTACTTGCTATACTGCTACCTCATCCCATCCCTTTACTTCATCCTCCCTTCCCCCACTTCATGCTACTACTATGTCTAACTCTCTTGCTCTTTGTATTTTGGTGCTGCTCCTCCCACCTTCCCTTCTCTTCTGTATAATAGGCTTATGCGTTTTGGCTGAACCTCAAGCCATTTCTGCTTTCCAGATTCTGGGGGGCCCCACAGATCTGTTTTTGCTCCCCTCGCAAAAACAAGTGGATACCTGTATAGTTGTTTTCAGCCCAGAGCTGGAAAATGCATCTAGATTCAGCCCATTGGTGGCAATGGGGGGCTTCACGGGCTTCCCTTCCCATCATTTTTAGGATGATCAGGATAAAAATGGCCACACTTGGAGGACACATCTACCACTGCTGGCTCACCAAGTTTCATAATGTTTGGGTCATCCTCTAATTTTAGGATTTTTCCTTTCTAAAAATAAAATCTTAAATATGTTTCATGGCCGGGATCACAGGGTTATTGTATGTTTTCCGGGCTGTATGGCCATGTTCCAGAAGTATTCTCTCCTGACGTTTCGCCCACATCTATGGCAGGCATCCTCACACCTCTGAGGTATTAGAGCTGGTCCATCTCAATTCCCATGTAATCTCATCAGTCCCTTTGATTTCAAAATTTCTTCATGCAACCTTTAGGATTCCTTAGTAATATCCTTGTAAAACAGCTTCAAAAGGTCCAGAAGTGTTTTATTCCAGACATTTCATAGGAAGATACACCAGACAACCATATTGTAGTCCATATCTACAACATTTCCAGCAGTGAATTGTGTACTGCTAGTGTATTACAGGTTGGAGCCAGATGGCATGTTTCTTCCTTTTGCCATTTATTCTTGCCTCTTCAAAATCCATAGCACTGTTGGTAACAGCTGACCTCAAGTTAGAACGTCCGAGGGCCAGGGCTTCCCAGTTCTTGATGTCTATGCCATACTTTTTAAGGTTAGCTTTAAGCCCATCTTTAGATCTCTTTTCCTGTCCACCAACATTCCATTTTCTGTTTCTGAGTTGAGAGTATCGTAACTGCTTTGGGAGACGGTGATCGAGCATTTGGACAATGTGACCAGTCTCATGAAGTTGATGGTGGAGGATCATCACTTCAGTGCTGGTGATCTTTGCTTCTTCCAGAACATTGACATTTGTCAGCCCATCTTCCCAAGAGATTTGCAGGATTTTTTGAAGGCAACGCTGATGGAATTGTCCCAGAAGTTGAGTGTGACATCTGTAGATGGTCCACGTTTTGCAGGCATATAACAGAGTTAGGAGGACAATAGCTTTATATTCAAGCATCTTGGTATCCCTACAAATGGCCTGATACTCAAACACTCGCTGCTTCATTCGAAAAAATGCTGAACTCACAGAGCTCAGCCAGTATTGCATTTCAGTGTTGATGTTGACTTTTGTGTAGAGGTGGCTGCCAAGGTAGTGGAAATGGTCAACATTTTCTAATGTTACACCATTAAGCTGTATTTCTGGCATTGCAAAAGGATTGGCTGGCCCCTGTTGAAAAAGCACTTTAGTTTTCTCAGTGTTCAGTGAGAGGCAAAGCTTTCTGTGTGTTTCTGCAAAGGTGTTTAGAGTGGCTTGTAGGTCTTCTGAATGAGCACAGACTATATTATCATCAGCATATTACAGTTCTATAACAGATGCTGTTGTGACCTTGGTTTTGGCTTTCAGTTTGCCATCTGTCAGATAGATGATTTCCATGCTGGTAGGAAGCTTCCCATTAACAAGGTGCAGAATCCGGTGATGATGATGGAAAGTAAGGTTAGAGCAATAACACATCCAGGTTTGACACCTGATTCCACTTTAAATATGTCACTTTGGGAGCAATTGATGTCCAAGATTGTTGTTATCATGTCATCATGGAGGAGCCGCAGTATTCTGTCAGGTCATCCAATCTTTTAGAGGATGATCCAGACAGCATTGCAATTCACTATGTTGAATGCCTTTGCAAGGTTAATGAATGCCATGGACAGAGCTTGATTTTGTTCCCTGCATTTTTCTTGGAGCTGTTGTGCAGTCTACTGAAGGGACAGAAGCCATTCTGGGAGGATATCTTCTGAAATTGGTAGAAGACGGTTTGCAAGGATTTTCCCAGTGGAGGTTAAAAGGGAGTTAGCTCAAAAGTTTCAAGAGTCTGTTCTTTTCACCTTTTTGAAGAGGGTGATGATGATGGCATCCATGAAATCTGCTGGTATATTCTCAGTCGCCCGTACTTTTTCAATAAACTGGTGGAGTTGTTATGTATACTCAATAGCCTATATTTAGACGTGTATCAACCTGAAGATAGTGGGACTACTTACAAATATATCTACTTGGGACTATAGATGTAAAATTTTGGAAATTCAGACGCCTTGATGATATTTTTTTTTCTGTATTGGGAGAGTGGCAAAAGCAAAAATTATTTGAATTTTTTTAAAAAAATTGCACTATTAGCAGCCTTTTACAAACTAAAAACCATTTTGGCAGGTTTTAGAAATTATTTTGGCAATAAATAGGCAAACACCTTATCGTAAATATTTATAAAAGAAAATACACAGAACTATAAAATATGTATAATAATAAATATTTACAAAAGAAATAAGTGAAAGAATCCACTCCATAATCTGTTTAATATTGAAAATAATTTCAGTTTTTCTAGGGAAAAATTTTCTAGGGAAGAAAAATTAAAGGTATTTTTCTGGCTGTTTTCAGTTTTTTTCTGGCCCTTAATATTTCTGCTTAGGATTGGGGTATGTCATTTGTGATGTACCACACAATATCATCTTTGTTGTGTTTACTGTTGGTTTTCTTAATCATCCATTTATGATGCTACACCATTTAGGACATTAATCCTGAACAAAGATGAATGGAAGTAACCAGGGCCGTAGCCAGAAAAATTTTTTGGGAGGGGTTTTGAAAATTTCGGGGGGGGGGGGTTGAACCCCTAGCACACACCTCTCCCCGCTACAAACCTGTCAATATTTGCTTGAAATAGTGCCTGGAGGGACTCTTAATGTTTTGCGTCTCATAGACTTAGCATGGGGATTGGGTTAACCAGTTAAAATTCATGAGTAAACCAGGTTTTTTTTTATAACCTGAAAAATTTCGGGTTATAAAACCGCCCCCTCGCTACAGGCCTGGAAGTAACTCATGGTTTTTATTTTTATTAAACATTTGATTATAGCAAAAATAATGACACAACATTCATTTTCAATAAAAGAAAAAATAACAGAAGAAAGGAAGAAAAAGTTCTGCACTGCAGACTTCATTTAGATACAGAGAGTCTATGCATAGCAGAAAGCATCTCTAAAAAATGAAATTTATGGAACTTCAGCAGGCCTTGAGAGATAAAATGAGGGAAATATTTGCTTTGGCAGAGCATTTAGGAAACTTACAGTTGGGGAGGAAATTTAGGTACAGATAGACCCTAGAAATTGGCTCACAAAGAAAGGGAAGACTAGTTTTAAACACTGGGCAACTCAGGAAGTGGGGCTTCATTTATTAGCTCTTTTTTGTTGCCGCTTTCCATTCAATCCCACTGATCATTAAGTGATAAACAGCATTGGGAAAGCACAGAAAGGTCATGATAAACTACCTCAGCAGGGTGGGGGCAAGCCCCAACTTCAGCTGAAATTGATTTTGGTGTTATAAATCTTCCAAAACAAACATAATTAATCCTGTGTAAATGGCTACAATACAGCATCAAATGATGGAGGAGCACTTTGGTGTCACATCATTCATGAAGAAGGTACAGTTAACTCTATCATACGGGTTAGGTACCTAACATCCTGAATGGAGTCTGGAGCTCAATGTAGCAAGCAGACCAGCCAAGCCTGAAGATCCGGTCACAATCTGTGTTATGGTGCATTGCTTGGTTTTCAACTGAAGAATAGCAGTGTCTATATTTTATGCTCATCTTTTTATCAACCTTGGTAAATTATGCTTGTTTTAAAATAATCAGGATTATCATATGAGAAAACACGCTATAGTTCAATAACATTTTTACCAGCAGGAAAAGGCCTTTTTGTGAAAGTAGGCCTTTGGCTCTTAACTCCTGTGGCAAAAGGGTGTGTGTGTATTTGGCATGCAGATTAGTTGGGCTGCAGCATGCTTAAGCCCTAGCAGCATAGTCAGTGGTAAGGGAGCAATAGCAGATGTAATTCAACAACCTTCTTTTAGGTCAACTGTTAATCTGTTGCATATTACTTTAGTGTCAGGCTCACTTCAAAGGACCAGTCTGAACGCAGATCAAAGATAGCTGCTCTCAAATCCAATCTTTATTGAAGAATACATGACTTTGGAAAAGTCGAGAATGACCTAATGTTTACATACATCTAATTTTATCACTTCTGATGCAACGTAATACCACACGCAAATATCATCATCAAATCCCACCCCCTGGATCACATTACTACCATTCCCACACACTACATCAATTATAATTGTTTATACTTTCAACCCTGAGTTCCCAGGCTCATTTTATCTTCTCTCGCCAGGTGCTTGCAGGATTGTTTATGTTATGAAGTCAGATTCAGGGCTTGGAAATTCAGCCCTGGGATCTGGCTACATGACATGGCGCCCTCGTTTTCTTCGTCCTCCTCTTCGGTTCTTCTTTCATTATAGTTCTGAAATAAATCAAACAATAATTCTATGTGTCCATTTTGTCCAAAGTCCCCATATACTTTTTCAGTAAGCTGCGATGGAATACTGGGTGTATTTTCCCTAAACTTTTTGGCAATGCCAACTGGAAAGTTACTTCATTGATAACACCCTGTATTCTGAATGGTCCAATATATTTGGGGCTCAGTTTTCTTGAAGGTAGCCCCAATTTGATGTTTTGGGTACTTAACCAAACTAGATCTCCTTTATCTAATTTATCGCCTTCCACCCTCTTTCTGTCTGCGAACGCTTTATACTTTTTGTGTGCTTCCTTTAAGGATGCAGTCACTTGACTCCAGCATTCTAGCATTTGCGTTTTCCATTTCCCTGCCTCTGTTTCCTCATTTTCTGTCCATCTTGGCAACTGGGGTAAAGGCTGTATTTCATACCCGTAAACTACTTCAAAGGGGGTTTTATTTGTTGCTGAATGTATAGTCGAATTAAAAGCTAGTTCCGCAAAAGCCAACCACCTAGACCAGTCATTTTGTCTCATGTTAGAGTACATTCGAAGGAACTGCCCAAGCGTCTGCTGAGTACGTGCTACCGCCCCGTTTGTCATGGGGTGAAAAGCAGAACTTAGACTCCTTTCTGCTCCTAGCATTTCCAAGAATTTTTCCCAAAATTTTGCTGTGAATTGTACTCCTCTGTCACTGACCACTCTACTGGGACATCCATGCAGTTTGTAAATATGATTTATGTACAGTTCAGCTAGTTTCTCGGCCGATGGTAGTTTCTTCAGCGCTATAAAGTGGGCCTGTTTAGAAAACAGGTCTAATACTGTCCAAATATAACGATGTCCTTTGCTAACCGGCAGTTCCCCCACAAAGTCCATAGCTACACATTCCCAGGGTCTGGTAGGTTCCGCTACCGTTTGTAATAATCCCATAGGCTTCCCTCCTCTCGATTTATTTCTGGCACAATCATCACATTGAACAACATGATTCTTTATGTCCTTCCTCATTCCTGGCCACCAACAATGTTTTGCTATTGCCTTTGTTGTTTTTGTAATTCCTGTATGACCAGCGCTCTGGTTGTTGTGAAAACGATGCAAAATCTTAATCCTTAATATTGCTGGGATATACAGTTTCTTGTTTACAAACCAAAATCCCCCCTTCTGCTCCCCCTTCTCTGCGTTGGATGCGATCCATTGATCTCCTTCATAAGACTGTTTCAGTTCATTTCCCCAATTATCTTCCCCGCCGAGTTCAACAAAAGCCGTGTTCTCCTTTTGGGTTTGTGCTCTTGTCCTGACAGCTAAGCCCCATTGTTTGTCAGAGAATATTGTCCCCTCTTTTGCTGTGGTTATGCCTTCGTGTTGAGGCATGCGTGAAAGAGCATCTGCCAAGACATTCTGCTTCCCTTGAAAAAACTTTAATTGGAAATCGAATCTGCTGAAGTATTGCGCCCATCTGATTTGTTTGGGAGATAATTTTCTAGGAGATTTTAAATACTGGAGGTTCTTATGGTCAGACCAAATTTCAAATGGGATTCCGCTTCCTTCGAGGAAGTGTCGCCAGCATTCTAAGGCTTTTAATATGGCTAATGCCTCTTTTTCCCATATTGGCCAACTTTTTTCAGTTTCGCTGAACTTCCGGGACAAATATCCACAGGGTTTTAAGTTCCCATTTTGATCTTTTTGCAATAGTACTGCCCCGTACGCACAGTCTGAGGCATCGCAATGGATTATGAAAGGGCTCCTGATATCGGGGTGTTTTAGGATGGGTCCTTCTGTGAAGCATTCTTTTAGGGTTTCGAATGCCTTTTGGCATTCTGGCGTCCAACTTAGTCTGGCGCCAGGAGCTTTTACTTTTGCTGTCTCCCCTTTCCCTTTTGTTTTTAAAAGTTCAGTAAGGGGTGCGGTTATTTGCGCGAAGCCTTTTATGAAGGGTCTGTAAAAATTTGCAAACCCCAGAAATGATTGCAATTGCCTCCTTGTTTGAGGCACTCCCCATTCTTTCACATCTGATACTTTAGCTGGGTCCATAGCTAGCCCTTCTGGAGATATCCGATACCCCAGAAAGTCAATTTGAGTTTTATTAAATTCACATTTGGACAGTTTTGCGTACAGCTTTGCTTCCCTTAGTCTCTGCAAAACTTCCCGGACCAATTTTACGTGCTTTTCCTTATCTTCATTCACGATCAAGATATCATCAAGAAATATGAATACCCCTCTGTACAACAATGGGTGTAGTATTTCATTTATAAGCTGCATAAAGCAACCGCCTCCATTTTTTAAACCGAAAGGCAAAATTTTATATTCAAAATGGCCGAATGCGCAGGAAAATGCAGTTTTCCAAGTATCCTCCGGTTTTATTCTTAATTTATGATACGCTTCAATTAAATCCAGTTTAGTAAATATGCTCCCTTTCTTCAATACGGTAATTAAATCCTTTACTAAGGGCATAGGGTATTTATTGTCCTTAGTAATTGCGTTTAAATTTCGATAATCAATGCACAATCGTAGGGAGTTGTCTTTCTTTCTCCTAAATAACACTGGGGCCCCGAGAGGAGAGTTGGATGGCTTAATGAAGCCTCGCGCCAGGTTTTTATCAATATATTTCCTCAATTCCTCCTTCTCCTGCACAGACATGGGATACACTTTTGGTTTTGGTAAGTTTGCTCCTGGGGTTATTTCAATTTCTACTTCTATATTCCTTTTGGGAGGCAATTTACTGGCCTCTTTCTGATTGAAAACATCCACAAAGTCTCTGTATTCAGGTGGCAATAGCTGTGGGTTTATCTCACCTGCTTCATCTTCCTCGTCCTCCTCTTCTGCAATTTTGCTTATCTCCCATTGCGTCTGCTGTTCTTTGAATGCTAGGCTCTTTCCTCTCCAATCTACTTCAGGATTTGCCTGTTCGAGCCATGGTATCCCTAATATTACGTGGTATGTGGCAATAGGGGCTATCACAAAGGATATTCTTCCTTCCCATTTGCCTATTTTACATGGGACCCCCCGTATTTCCTTTGTAGATACTTCCCCAGCAGCGACTGATCCATCTAGCTGCGAAAATGCAATTGGGGAGTCAAGCGCCATCTGCTGGCATTTCAGCGCTCCTGCTAATTCCGGAGTTATAATATTTCTAGAACAACCACAATCCACAAATGCTTTGCAGGTGGCCCGATTTTCTAGCCCCGAGAGGCAGATTGGCACTACTATCATGCGTGTGTCCCGACTCACCAGTTTTTCCGAAGATTCTGGGGCCTGCACCTCCTCTTCCGCGCGCCTCCCGGTCGCTGGCTTGGGCTTTGGGGGTTTTGGCGGCTCCCCCTTCCGGGCCCAGCATTCTGCTGCTCGATGGCCCGTCTTCCCACATACAAAGCATCCCGGTTTAGGTTTGTTGTCATCTCCTCTGGAGGGAATCCCCGGCCTCCCTCCGGGTCTTTCCTGCTTCCTCGTTTCTCCTCGACCTCTCGCCACCGGTCTTTGCTGGCCGCTGCTGCTCCTGAAGCGCTTTACTTGGGCCAGGGTGGATTCGACGCGCCCCGCTAGTTGAATCCATCCCTGGAGCGTTTCGGGGTCATCTCTGTGCGCTGCCCAGCTGAAAATCTCGGGGCGTAGTCCCTCTTTAAATAACTCCACTTTGGTCACTTCAGACCACTCTGGTACCCTTTCCGCGAGGTGGAGGAATTCCTCTGCGTACTCGGGCACTGTTTTGTCCCTCTGCTTTATTCCTTTCAGCTGGTCTCGAGCCCTCAATTGCTCTAGCCGGTCTCTGAACCGGTTTTCCAGTGCGGCGAGGAAGCGGGGCACTGACCTCAGGCATGGGTCGTGTCTGGCATGGAGTTGCACGTACCAGCTGGCTGCTCCTCGCTTTAGTGTGTTGCCGATGGCTCGAACCCTGCTTGCTTCGGAGGGGAATGTGTGTGCATTGTCTTCCATGTATCCTCTGATGCTAATTAGAAAAAAGTTCAGTTCATCTGATTCCCCTCCGTATTCCAGTTTGAGATCTTCCCTTCTTGGCATCCATTCTGCGGCCCGTTGATGCTGTCTGGGAGGCATGGGGAAGGGTTGCATCAGGTTTCCTCGGGCGGCTCCTTGGAACACGCCGCGCCCCACTCCGGTGGTTATTCTGCGCGGCTCCCGAAAGTCTGCCGCCGCTGTCGGCCCTTCCACCCATCCGCATACTGGCCTCGCTGTAGCCCCCTCATCTCGCCTTTCCTCGTCGTACGGCACATCCTCCTCCTCTTCCTGGATCCCCCGCTCCTCTCCGCCTTCGTCTGCAAATCCACTGGACCCGATCCCTGGCCCCAGTGGCCTTTCCACCCCGACGCCCATTCGGGGGGTTGGGAGCTCTGTTGGAGATGGCGGCCTCAGAGTTCCCAGAGCTCGCTGGCGCTCCACTTCGCGCGCCATTCTGTCTCGGAACTCCAGCTCCTGCCAGTATTCCTCATCTCCCTCGTCCCTTGCCGCCACGGGACTCTGCGTTGACGCTCGTTGGCCCATCTGGCTCCAATCTCCTTCTTTACTTGGCTCTCTCTCGGCGCCATATCGGATGGGCTCCTTTTGGAGATTCTCTTCCAATAGTGGCACCAACCTCCCCACGGTTTCCGACAGCCTGGATAAATTTGTTTCCAGGATGGATAACCGCAGGGCCACGGTCTCCGGCATACTTCCTCCAGATCCCCAACTGGTTTCTGCAGCCGCAGAGACGCCTCTTCCTCCCCTGGGAATCCTCTGGGTCACGCCGTTCGGCCTGGGGTACCCCGTAGAGGAAGCTATGGCTTGCAGCGTCTCTTCTCTCTTCGGCTGGGCCCCTTGCGAAGGCCTCCCTGCCCCATTTGGGCTTTGATCTCCTTCTTCACTCATTATCACTTCACTGCGAATTCCGCAGGAGGGTGAGAACTGGATTCTCGACTTAAATGTCAGGCTCACTTCAAAGGACCAGTCTGAACGCAGATCAAAGATAGCTGCTCTCAAATCCAATCTTTATTGAAGAATACATGACTTTGGAAAAGTCGAGAATGACCTAATGTTTACATACATCTAATTTTATCACTTCTGATGCAACGTAATACCACACGCAAATATCATCATCAAATCCCACCCCCTGGATCACATTACTACCATTCCCACACACTACATCAATTATAATTGTTTATACTTTCAACCCTGAGTTCCCAGGCTCATTTTATCTTCTCTCGCCAGGTGCTTGCAGGATTGTTTATGTTATGAAGTCAGATTCAGGGCTTGGAAATTCAGCCCTGGGATCTGGCTACATGACACTTTAGGATCCGTTTTTGAGCACAAACAGGAGAGCCTGGAGAAGAAAAAGAAAATGATACATGGGGAGAGGCAGGCCCAGTTCAAAAGTTCTTCCAGACAGGGAGAATCTAGAACAACTAGTCAGACGACATTCTGCAGCTTTTTCATATTTTAATTCTGTTTTTAGGTATAAAGAAAAAAGCAGCAGCAGAGAAGAATTACAAGTGTAAGGCATTGTCATTCAGACCTCACAATGAAATTCCATGAATTATGACATCAAAGCCTTTTCCAGGTAGCAAGGCCAGATGAAGACAGCTGGTGTTTGAGAGCAATTCCCCTTGCTGTAGATGTGTGCCCCACACCTCACATCAACCATTTCACCTTGAGGGTGATCACATGGGGGGGGGGAGGGTGGAGCACATAGACTGGGCAACACAAGAAGCCTCCCGTGTTGCAAGGGCAGTGGCATGCCGGTTCTGCCCCTCTGCAACCACAAGCCGTTTGATGGGAGCCAGCCTGCTCCATGGATGACCGGGGCTAGATCGGTGTTTGCCACTGAATCTAGCCCCATATGATGAGCTCGTAAGATGTGTTCATATAGTATATACATGCACTCCATTCAACAGCAGCATAAATTGTAGAGGTAGAAACCCATAGTCCAAGAGTTCTATAACTGGTTTCAAATCTCTCTCCCTCTTTCTCAGTCTCGTTTTTCTTTTCTGTTAAAGTACAACGTTTTTGGACTGCACATAAGAAACAATAAATCACATCTGAACATTTGGTTAGAAATCTTGATCAACTAAGCTAAAGCTCCTGTGTACAAAGAAAATGCTCTTATCTGTTAAAACAAAAGGAAGGAAAGTGGGAGAAAAGAAGAAAATCTGTTGGAAGATGAGGGATCCTATCTAATTTTTGAGGGGGGCTGAGGGAGGATAATGAGTACAATGACAAAACTGTATCTGAACAATTTATTTTCTATTTAATGATGCAAAACAGAAACTATTTTAAATAGGCAGAAACTGATTATATTCCCATTGGTTTATGTTTTAAAGCTAGATTCTCCCAAAATACAGCTGATATTGGGGAACATAATGCAAGAGATGTAGTTTATTGTTATTGTATACCTTCAGGTCATTTCCAACCTATGGAGATCCGGCTTAAGATGATTTTCTAGGTCTGAGGGTGTGTGACTGGCCCAAGATCACTCCAGTGGGTTTACATGGCTGAGGAGGGAATCAACCTTGTTCTCCAGAGCCACAGTCCAACACTCAGACCCTTACACCACACAAAACTGTATTTCATGGAACAAACAGAAGAGGCTTGAGGATTTAAATGCTGAAGCTGATTATCACTGACATGTGTACTCTTCCAAGCTGGAAGAGTACATGTTTCTTTGCGACCTCATGGAACATAGAGAAAGACTGAAAGTTTCTATTCTCAACGCTTTTTAACATTTACATGAAACCATCAGGAAGCATGCGGCTGGGTGCTATCAGTATGCTGAAGACACCCAAATATATTTTTCTATGCCTTCAGCTAAGAATAGTGTGTCTCTTCTGAATAAATTCCTGGAGGAGGCAATGAGCTGGATGAAGAAAAACAAACTGAAAGTGAATCCAGACAAGACAGAGGTGTTTGCCATCAAGCCTACCATGTAATGTGTACAAAGCCATATAAAGCCTATGCTAGGATGGGTAATGTAATGTAGGAATGGATAATCAGCTAGATATCATCATACTTCACCTCTCAGTCCTTACCAGCAAGCCAATCTGGGAGTTGCAGCAATATATAAAAGGCTGCACTTGTGATGAAATAGAAAAACGAGCAGTCCTTTTTTCACTGTCTAAAATCCAACACTTTTAAAATAATGTGTGCACTCTCAGTGATTTTATCTATTTGCTGGACCATAAGAATCCAGTGAACAGTCAGTAATTTGTTGCCCACTGATAGGTTGTGAAACAACAGGTTAACAGCAGCCATTAACAGAACTGCAGGCAGTACTTTCCTGCTGAATCTTTACCTCAGTCAATAAAAATGTCATGAACACAGAATATGTAGAGTATTCTGTCTGGATTGCTCCTTTTCTCAAGTTGTTTGACACAAATTGGGTCTGGGGGGAATCAGAGTTAAAATATTTACTCATTTATAGGCTTTGTTATTATAGGCTTTCATCATGTGCTGCCACCATTTAAACCAGTGGTTCCCAAACTTATTTGGCTTACTGCCCCTTTTCCAGAAAAAATATTACTCAGCGCCCCCTGGAAATTATTTTTTTAATTTTAATAGCAATTAAACAGAAATATATATGTATTAATGTTTCTACCTTTTTCGTAAAATATAGTAAAGAAAGGTGTAAATTAGAAACATTGAAGTTTGAAATTATGAAACTATTTTTTGAACTCAGAATAGAAAGGTAATACAAAAAATGCACCTGTGGCCATCACCGCCCCCCTGGATCGCTGCAGTGCCCACCAGGGGGCGGTAGCGCTCACTTTGGGAATCACTGATTTAAACCAAGTGAAAAGGCATTTCTCAAGATCAAGAAAGACTGTAATCAGAATGCTCCCATGAAACAAGTCATTCTTGGTTCAAACAATAAATTGATTTTTTTAACCTGGTTGCAGATAGGCTCCTTAATACATTTTAAATTATGTTCTTTGAAGATTTGAAAAAAAGAATACAGCTGCAACCAAAGAATTACATTTCAAACAAATGATGCCTGCCAGCCTTTGAATTCATTATGGGTAACACCACAGTTTTACAGGAATGAAAGTATGAGGTGGTCTGAATAAAAGCATGCATCCATTAAGACATTTCCTTTCAGCCACTTAACAAAGTACCATTTCTTCACATCTATATCATGTCCAAGGCAAGAAAAAATATATAGTAAAACTAATGGTTTCTGGGTTTTGTCACTCAGCAGAATTTCTGTACAATTAGCACCTTCTGCATGTTTGACTTTATAACATTGCACTAATACCACTCACCACACTTCCTGTAATCTATGGCAATGTAGACATTAGTGACAACAAAGCAATTTTGACACTCCACCCCCATTCTATGTACAAAGGAAACTGGGTTGGCATTGATATCTCATTTTAGTATCGACAATGAGACTGTAGGATGATTTTAGGAGGAATGGCTCAACCCTCCAGCTAAGAACAAAGCAACAACCCATAACAAAAAATAGCATGAGGACTCACAATCAATCATGCCCTCCAGTACCTGATGATAGAATTGGTTCTATCAATGCTGGTAATCCATTTCTCTAGCACTTGTTCATTTTTCTCTGTAAGAGGGAGAGAGCTGTCTTACTGTGTATGTTCGCAACACCATGGAGGCTGTTGCAATAATCACTACAGTAGCTCCCCTCTGCTCCAATGCACCCATACAATGAGTTCAAGGCTACTAAAAACAGACTATCTATATTATGATCAACAATAAACCAAATCACAAGTCCTATATAAAGTCCTATCATTAACTAAATTTCAGAATTTGGAAAATCAACATTTTTTATTACAACTCCCAGAATTCTCCACTCAGCACAACCACAAGTAGCTACGAAGCATACAACATTCTGCTGAGGCAAATCAGATACTCAAGGCTTGCCTACACAAAGTGTTTCAATGACACATTTAGACCTCAACTGGAAATGGAAAAAGGATTGCAAAGTTCATAGACTGCTGTAGATAGTTTTGTACATTTCTGTGCAGCAGACATTGTTTTTCATGCTGGTTTCAAGGGCCTTGTACTTTCTTTCAGATTATTGAGGAATCAAACAAGGATTTATACAAACACCTGTCTTTTATAGGGTCAAGATGAGTTGAACTAATGTATCCGATCCCATTTCTCTACTGCCCAGAGATAAAAATCCAGTGAACATGCCCTCAGACTTGTCTTTCTCACAGAAATACAGCACGGCCTTGAGGTGAAGGATTAACTAAATACTAAAATGCTTTTAAAAGCACTTTCTGAGCGGCTTTTGAAGGCTTCTCAAAATGAAGTATGAATGTTCATTTTAGATATGACATTGCTTTTAATTTCTCTAACTTAATGGAACTTTCATTGATCAGAATAGCTCTGGAAGTAGAAAGTGTCCTCTTGTCAAGTTTTAGAGAAATAGAGACCTGATGCTTGTTCACGCTCTTCCTGCTGCTTCAGTGAGCAACACAGCTGCTAAAAAGCAGTGCAGCAATATGGTTTAGGAAAGTGATAGATTGTGTTCGTACACCATGGAGCCCTTGTGAAATGCTATGCACTTCCATGCTACTCTATGATGTGAGAAGATCTATCACTTTCCTGCACCACCGTTTCTTCAGTTGCTATTGAATTTCACTGGCAATTGGCAATGTGGAAGGCAGTGAGGGAAGAAGTAGTCTATTCTGGAGGACGGATGGGGTCATGATGTGGCCTCTTCAAACCCATCCCCTCAGGTTGCCCGTTGTTGTTGTTGTTGTTGTTGTTGTTTTTTATTTGTTCAGTCGCTTCCGACTCTTCGTGACCTCATGGACCAGCCCACGGCACATGTCGCTGTAAACCGTGGCCATCCCCAGCTTCTTCAAGGTCAAGCCAGTCACTTCAAGGATACCATCCATCCATCTTGCCCTTGGTCAACCCCTCTTCCTTTTTCCTTTCATTTTACCCAGCATCATTATCTTTTACAAGCTTTCCTGTCCTCTCATTATGTAGCCAAAGTACTTCATCTTTGCCTCTTATATACTTCCCTCCAGTGAGCAGTCTGGCATTATTTCCTGGAGTATGGAATGGTTGGATCTTCTTGCGGTCCAAGGCACTCTCAAAATTTTCCTACAACACCACAGTTCAAAAGCGTCTATCTTCCTTCACTCAGTCTTCCTTATGGTCCAGCTCTCACATCCATAGGCTACTACAGGGAATATCATTGCTTTAACTATGAGAATCTTCGTTGCCAGTGTGATGTCTCTGCTCTTCCCTATTTTATTGAGATTGGTCATTGCTCTTCTCCCAAGAAGTAAATGTCTTCTGATTTCCTGGCTGCAGTCTGTGTCTGCAGTAATCTTCAAGCCTAGAAATACAAAGTCCGTCACTGCCTCCACATTTTCTCCTTCTATTTGCCAGTTATCAATCAGTCTGGTTGCCATCAACTTAGTTTTTTTATATATATTTAACTGCAACCCAGCCGATTTTAAAACATAGAAACATCACAGTTCCCATTTCCCTTTTCCACTACTGGGTGTAAAAACAAAGAAAAAGAAACACAACTGGATGTGCAGTGTTCCCTCACTACTTCACGGTTCACTTTTCATGGATTCACTGTTTTGCGGTTTTTCAATAAACTCTAAAAGACTATTATAAATCATAAAAAATTACAATTTACAGCCTAAGGAAGGGAGGAAGGAGAAACCAGAAGGAGAGAAAAGGAGCCCAAGTGGCAACGGGAGGAGGAGGAGGTGATTTATCAACACATGATTGGTTGATAAAGACTTAAAATAGTATATAACTACTAAAATAATGAATAAATATTAAAATAAATATAGCATCCCTACTTCACGGATTTTCACTTATTGCGGGTGGTCTTGGAACCTAACCCCAGCGATAAGTGAGGAAACACTGTACACTGTCTCCTCACCCTACTGAGAGAGATAAGATGCCATGTTTTTAAAGCTTATAATGTGGGAATTGTGCATGGGAGTTCAGTTTAGAGCAGCTTTTCAAATATATTGTGATAATTTTAAACACAGGCTAAGTTGGAGACTTTCTTGCCCACTTAGATTTTAACCAGTTAGCTACTTGTGATGGACTTTTAGCATCACAGTATACATCAGAAGTGCTTTATCACTTCAGAAAAGCAGTATTAGCCTTAAGCCCTTTATATTATTCATCAGTAGTGATCACCTGCAGACATCTTGGTAAGAGGGGAAGCAGGATGAAACAAGTGATGTTTGAGGGAGTAAAGTGTTAACAATATAGTTTCAGGGTTAAACATGTTCACTGGTTATTTTATTGTCTTCGCTGTCCTATCCTTAAGGGAAGGCAACTGAGAATTTATGCCTCATCACCTGGAAGCATTCTCAATCAAAGCAGGATCAAAGTTCTGGGGCTGAAGGCAATGATTTTCTTGTCTCAGCTTAACTGCCTTCACAAATGTCACTTCAGAAGAAGACGGACTCTTGAACCTGAAAAATTATCAAACTGTTTCTCTTAATTAGTAATCAAGCTATATAAGCAAAATTGCCAATGTGTTCTAGCCTTCAGTGGTTTTAAGGCATTCCCATCCTAATACTGTAATAGTTTTGCATAGTGAGATATGGCAAGATAACAAAATGAGTTAAGTCATTAGCAGCATAGTCTTACAGTTGCCTAAGCAGAAGTAGGCCCTCCTAAACTCAGGGAACTTACTCTTAGATAAATGAGTTCAGAACTTCAGGTTCATTGGCTTGTATCTGTCAAAGATATTCCCTCCCTCACATTCCTTATAGGATTTATAGCACAAAAAGCACTATAGCAGAGTTCTATCTTCCTGTTTTAGACATAATACCATTTTTTTTACTCCTCTTACCTAATTAGAGACTGCAAATCATTGCATTATTTCTCACTCTCCATTAATGAGGTGGAAGAAGAATTAAATGGAGTGTTAATTAAATATGCTGATGATATGACATTGCATATATAGTAAAAATTATAGAGAACAATACCAAAAGAAAATTCAATGGACTTCAAGAAGTTCAAAATAGTATAAGTAGAAAAGTTAATATATATTCAACAAAAGAAGCAAAGTTCTTCAGAATTATAAGAGACTGCAGAGTTAATTTTTAAAGTAATATTTGAGTAAAGGGAAAAAATGACACAAAGAAGAATCATATTATGGGTTTGGATGGGTCAGTAACTAATATATAGTCAATGTCTATCTCTGATAAGTCAGTGGGAGAAAGTTCTAAGAGGCCAGGATAAACACAGAACGATTTTGTACAATTTTGTACAATAAAGTGTCTTCTAAAAGCATTGGATTACAAATCCCACTATTCCCAGCCAGCATACCTTGCTGTGTTTATGGTGGCTGTGAAGGTTGAAGTGCAACTGATTTGGTAGCATTAGATTGAGAATGTTCTTACAGGTCATGTTGGTCATTCTTTTTTCTAATTTGACTAGTACATAGTAGTGGAGCTCCCGGTGGCACAGCGGGTTAAACCACTAAGCTGCTGAACTTTCTGACCAAAAGGTTTGCACTTTGAATCTGGGGAGCGGTGTGAGCTTCCACTATTAGCTCCAGCTTCTGCAAACCTAGCAGTTCGAAAGCAAATGTGAGTAGATCAATAGGTACCACTTCTGCAGAAAGGTAATGATGCACCATGCAGTCATGCTGGCCACATGACCTTTAAGGTGTCTACGGACAATGCCGGCTCTTCGGCTTTGAAATGGAGATGAGCATCAACCCCCAGAGTTGAACATAACTGGACTAAATGTCAGGGGAAAACCTTTACCTTTACCTATAGTAGTAGCACACATATGAATTCTGTTTTGATATTATCCAAAGATATTTTTTTATTTATTTACAGTAAATGTTCAACTCTGGGGGTTGATGCTCATCTCCATTTCAAAGCCGAAGAGCCGGCAACATAACATTACTGCGTATTGAACTACTTTTTCTGTCAAATTTGTTGTATAACATGATGTTTTGGTGCTTAATTTGTAAAATCATAACTTAATTTGATGTTTAATAGGCTTTTCTTTAATCCCTCTGTATTATCCAAGATATTCGCTTATCCAAGGTTCTGCTGGCTTGAATAAGTGAGACTCTACTGTAGTTAAATTAGCCTCCCCGCATAAGAGGTAACTAAATTTTCCTACTTGATAGATGCAACTACCTTTCGGGTTGCTTAGGTCAACAACAAGCTGGGCTATTTTTAATGGTCAGGCACTCCGACGCAGACTGGCTTCGAACTCATGTCCTCTCAGTTAGTAGTGGTGTTGAGGCTAGGCTGCTTTAAACCTCCGAAGCATGTGAGTCAAAATAGATTCTGAGGCGAGGAGAGTGACACAACAGGCTTTATTCTGCAGAATAAGATCTATGGGTAGCATGAAAAGAAGTGCCACACTGAACACAAACTCCGTTAAGTTTTTATACATTTTCCAGGGAAATTTCACACCTCTATGTTTTGCTGTTCTCATGTCTTCTTTGTCTTTTCATCTGGTCTTTTCTCATGCATGGTACGTTTGATGAAATGTTTGTCAAAACAGTTCAAGACAAATGTCTGGTTATAACCAATATTATCAATATACCATCTGAGCCCTTTGAAGCCTCAATGTGGCCCAATCGATCAAAATCAAACTACAGCAAAATGACATTTCCAACCCCTACATCTAAGGCGGTTGTTGGCTGAGGCTTTTATTGCCTTGGTTATGGCTTGACATCCCTAGACCATCCAATTGATCCCTTTTGCACCTCTAAGGAATTGATGGTCTGTTAATTGCCTGCTTCTCTTCTGTTCAGCTACCATGGACAGAAGATCTGTGTGTTTAACATTAAAACTACGGTAGAGTCTCACTTATCCAACATAAACGGGCTGGCAGAACGTTGGATAAACGAATATGTTGGATAATAAGGAGAGATTAAGAAAAAGCCTATTAAACTTCAAAATAGGTAATGATTTTACAAATTAAGCACCAAAACATCATGTTATACAACAAATTTGACAGAAAAGGTAGTTCATTACACATTAATGCTATGTAGTAATTACTGTATTTACGAATTTAACACCAAAATATCATGATATATTGAAAACATCGGCTACAAAAATGTGTTGGATAATCCAGAATGTTGGATAAGTGAGTGTTGGATAAGTGTGACTCTACTGTATATCCGATTGATTTCTAAGGCTAAAGCTATTTTCCTGATTAACCTATTGCTATTTATTAATCAAATTAGGTCAGGTGTCCCTTGTTCCCTTCAGTGGTTTATTGCAGCTGGCTACTAACCAGCTGTGCCACAGCCTGGCCCTAGATGTAAGTTCTAGAGATGGACGGGAAATGAACATGGAAAGTGGATACCAATGTCTGATATTTTGGATATGCCCCAACATATCAGACATTGTTGTACCATTGGTTGTTCTCATTTCTAGGTGGGAATTACGTGGCCACCAGATCAGACTTTATTGCCATATTCCTTATGGTCACTAGAAGTCTGGCAGTTCCAAATCAACAACAACTGGAGAGCTTTATGATTGCTGACTGCTCTAGATCTTCTAGCAGACTCCACAAAAAAAACATCTTTCTATAAGAGTATCATAAATGAAGTCTTAGCTCTCTCATTAAATGGCATTTTTCTGTAATGCTCTGCACGTTTCTAACAATTATATAGTCTCCTTGGTGCTCTTTAAAAAAGGGAACAATGTGAAGGTTTAAGAGTTCTGTGGGGGATTGCGATGCAACACTGTCAGAAACTTCTTCATTTGAGCTACACATTTATGAAGGGCTTAAAAACAAAACAAAAAACATATTAGTGTATTATGAGAAGCAACCTTCTGGAACAAGGAAGTCAGTAAATCAATTGCAGCTAATTTGTTCTGTAGAGTGTTCTCACAGCTCAGCACTTTTTGTCCAAGTTTGAACATCCCATACAATTTCTAAAAGAAAGATGTTCCCAGACTAAAAATAAAGGTTATAGGAGTTTTCAGAAAAAGCAGGATGAGTAACTACCTTTTGCATTTGTACACTGAATGTGCTGTTACCATTACCATTCAATTTGCCTGCTTTTGCACAGACCAAATTGGCCAATAACATTTCCTCTGCCATCTTTATACTAAACACCTGGATTTCTATGCAGTAAAACTGCCGACCGTTTATGCCAGTCTGGTGTGTGTCTTCCCATATTTTCTTCCCCTCTGTGTGTATGTCCCTTCCAGTTGCCTGTCCAGTATGGCAATTCCATGAATTTCACAGGGGATTCTTAGGTAAAAAATACTCTAGAAATAATTTTGCCAGTTATCTCCTCTCTGCTCCCAGCCTATAGGTACATGTTTCTATACTTGAAATATATTCGGGATAGGCATCTCGGCCATGCAAAACACAACAAAATCCACAACATTGAACTATCTTCAAGGCATCATCGATTTGTGGATTTTGGAATTTGTTGTACTTGAAATTGTAATCGTAATAGCAATAGTAACAGTGATGTCAACAAAAAACCTCTGAGCAGGTATATAATTAAAATTAACAATCTACAGAGGCAGCAAAAGTTTCCAGCCTTAGTAATGTGATGTTTACCTAAAAAGCTTTTCTGTATAGGCAAAGATAAGGGATGGCAGGCAATGCAACAAATTAGTGAAGGCCAATAGAGCGGGCAGCAGCAGTTAATCAATTACAAGAGCAAACCCTCTGTTAGAGTAACTAGTCCTGTTTTTTCTCAGTGTAATCAACTTGAGTCTTGAAGTCTAATAAAATTGACTTGTTTACCCCTTCTTTTGTCCAATTGATTGATGCTTGGATTTCTACAAACTTTGGGTGCCCTAGAATTTAAAACTTAATATCTCCCCAGCAAAAGACAGACAACTAATTAGCCTGTCTCCAAAATCTAATGGATACCTCAGTAAAGTGAAATTCCATCCAGCCAGGGCAAACATCTTGCTTTGAAGAAAGGCATTTACAAGTTTTGCATTAGCTCTGCTGGGTGCTAGAAAGTCATGGTGAGGAAGTGGTTTTCCATTTGCAAGCAGCAGGAACTAAATTGGACTACAATCATCCAAGCCTTCATTAGCATGACATATTTGCGACTTGCTTCCACCATCGCCCCATAATGAAGAGTAAAGGCATGACAACTTTACTTTTAGATTATGTGCTATAAGGTTTTCCTTACTAAAGGATCCTTTAGAAGTTATTCTCTTAAAAGGAGAGAACATTAAAGTCCTCAGCAGACTTTGTTAAAAGTTAAGCCATTAGAGACCACAGACATTATTTTTATTAGTGCACTGACTATTAAGGCCATTTTACTGTGCCAGAAGACTGCAGAATAGAGCTACATGTGCTCTTTACAGGCATCAAAGAGTGATAAAAGGGTATAATATTAAATGGGAAGCAGTCATATGGTACCCTGTTTTTCTTGATGATTGCACATTATGCCCTTGGAAAATGCTAAACATGTTGTCAGTTAAAGACTAGCATAACATGAAGAGCTTAAAGGCTGCAGCCTAAACTTGATGCACATGCTGAGTCACCATTTTTTATTTTTAAGGTAGTGTGGTTTAATCTGGTTATCAAGATCAAAAATCATTATTTTGATGTTAAATACTACTACTACAGCAACACAAAATCCTTTGATTTGCTGCATAGTCTTTGCCAAGTTAACTTGCTCAAGTATCTGGCCAAAACCTTAAACTTTTATTTGGAAGAATAAAAATCAGCTAAGACATCTACAAGCATTTGAGAATTTCTGTGTTCTCCCTGCCCCCTAACACTGTTATATAGAAAATTGAGTTTTAGCCAAGATTGAAGGACAAGATGAGAAATTACTTGCTTATATGGATAAGACTGGCATCTAAACTCAAAGTAAAGGTAAAATTTCAATGAGGTTCATTCCATATGTAAATAGTTTCTCAATATTATGAACCCTTATCATGTTTTCAGAAGTTACGTATCTATTATGAATTATATACTACTACCCATTTAACAGTTTTTTGTTATCTACAGCACCCATTATACCGGTTCTTAATAACCATGCAGTAAAATACAAAGAAGGGCCTTATCTGAGCCCTTCAGAAAGGACACTCAATGCAAACCAGTAGGATTCAGATATTAAATATGCTGTTATGATTGCTGTGACCCTATATTAAATTTTACATGCTTATGTGTGAGGCCAAAGTAGAAACAGTGATGTGGGCATACATATGACTGCTGCCTTCAAATGTCCTTCAGACTTTCAGGCATTTGGAACAAGGTTCTGTTTAGGGTTTTGTAAGTGTTCAATGTGTTTGCATAATTCCTGAGATTGAGCTGGCCTTCGAGGGTTGCTGTGCCATGAAACTCTATAAACTATGTTCAGTCAAATATGGTTCCAGACCTTTTTGCTCAACAGTTGACATTGTGAAAGGCTGCTAGGCATGCAAGAAGGTTTAGGGCTTTCGCATAGCCACATCCGAATCCCCACTTTAGCCCTACAATTGAAGCTTGGACAAATATGCTACTAAATGAATAGACGATCCTTTTGTCATTCAAATATATTTCTACATTCATTGTCATACTCTTCTATACTCCTGGCAATGCTACATTCATTCATCTTAATATTACATCATATAACTTTTTCTCTGAACAAGACAATTGTGGCTAGTTAGTATTGAGATCTTTTTTTTAGTAGAAGTGATATAACCTGTCTCAAGCATATACTAGGAACTGTTAATATTACTAGAGAAGGCTGGGTGTCATCAGGAACTTTCAGAAACAGCTTGAATTTTCTATTTCTGTCACCAGTTACCTCGACAGAATTATAGTTTTAATTTATTGTCCTGTTGGAAGTGTGCTGGGTAGTGCATAATAATATAAGCAGTGAAATAGATAAATAGCCTGGCTGCAATTATATCACAAATCACAGACTGGTTTCTACCCTGGAACTGACTAACTTCCTCACCCCACCCCAGCCATCCACCCACCCTCTCTGAATTGGTACAGGCAATCTTAAAAAGCTAGCATAAAGCAAGACAGAAAAGAAGCCTGCAACAACATATTATGAATCCTGTTGGATCAGATCAAAAGCTTACCTAAGTGGTTCTCAACCTGTGGGCCCCCAGGTGTTTTGGGCTACAACTCCCAGAAATCCCTGCCAGTTTGCCAGCTGTTAGGATTTCTGGGAGTTGAAGGCCAAAATATCTGGGGACTCACAGATTGAGAACAACTGGCTTACCTGCTCCAGCTTGCTCTTTCCAGAGCAGCCAATCAGATGGCCCACATGATCAAACCCCATGAAACTGGGTATTCTGACATATTGCCCTTAATTCTAGGTGCCATGTGACCAGCGAGCCATCATGACTAGTACATACTAATACCCTTATCCTCTATAATCTTGTCTAATCTCCTTTCTAAGACATCCTGTATCATTATAACACCTCATTCCAAATTCCATATTCTGACATTTTATTTACTTTGTATCTTTCATTCCACAACCAGAGCCCCCGGTGGCATATTGGCTTAAACCCTTGTTTAAGGACTGCTGACTTGAAAGTTGGGCTGTGACCTGAAGGTTGCTGGCTCGAATCCAACCTGGGGAGAGCGCTGATGAGCTCCCTCTATCAGCTCCAGCTCCATGCGGGGACATGAGAGAAGCCTCCCACAAGGATGGTAAAAACATCAAAATATCCAGGTGTCCCCTGGGAAATGTCCTTGCAGATGGCCAGTTCTCTCACACCAGAAGTGACTTGCAGTTTCTTAAGTCGCTCCTGACATTAAAAAAACCTATACAATAATTGTCACTCACAACACAAAATATGCAGACAAACCCAGAAGATTAACACAACAAACAAGAAATTGAAACTTTGGGTTTATAATGCAAATATTGGTCAAATACACTCAAGGCATTCTGCTCTAGTCAATCGGAATGGCTTATAGGGAAGCTTGAGGAATATCCTGACAGTCTTAAGAATTCTTGACTTTCTGACTCTTATTCCCTTTCCTTTCCTTTGGTTTGACCAGAATTATGACAGATGCCAATAGAGAGCCAATATGCAATCATCCTGCACTTGCTTTTCCTCTCCCATTGTGAGTCAAAGGTAAGTAATTCAGAAACTCTAGTTGAGATTATCAAAGGCCATCACTGAGATCACATATGCATCCCAGGGTTGTTTTCCCATCCCCACGGAGTCCCTGCGTTGCCCTTTTCATATCGCCTGCTCACGGAGGATGGTCCACTTCCCTAAAAACCTTTAAGAGAAGCTGATCACCTTTCTTAGGTTGCAACATCTACAGCTTTATTAAAACCAGAAATCAACTTTTGTCCCATTCTGGTTTTCCCATTTTGACACAAACTATGTATTAAAGTTTCTTCTTCTTATACCATACTTTTTGCTAATCATTGATATACTTTGTCTATTTCTCGAAGGTTATGTGCATGGGTAGGATGAGTCAAAATGTATTTACCATCTGAAATATAGCTGTTAGCGATTAAATGTAACATTGGAACCATTTGATACCATAATGTAAATCACTACTGCTGAATCCATGATCTTCTATATGTTGCTGAATTACATTTTCCATCACTCCTGGCCAGCCTGGCCAATAATGAGGTGTGATGGGAATAACCATTTATCAACATCTGGAGGACTGAATTCTTTCTGCCCCTGATGTAAGACTACCCGGAATTGTGATTTTAAAATTTCAGGAAAGATGTAAGCCATTTCATTTTAGTTTCTGGCATGAAGCATTGTTTCCTTCATAAACTGCCACAGCTATAAAAATTTTACTGCCAGGTAAGGAACAATGGCAGATGGGCAGTCTCTAAATCTTGTGTGGAACAGAACTAGAGATTTGTATGACTCCATTATACTGGTTGCTTTCTGCTGACACTCTATACGAAGCATTAATGAAGAGGAGCGGGGGTTTCCGTCTCAGATTCCCATATATTTCTTTAATGCCTGTTTTTGACAGACATTTGTCATTCTAGAACTTTATTGTCAATACTAACTGGATAGCGTTTCTGCTTTAATACTCCCAAGCCAAACTTAGAGCTGTGAACTGTGGCTAAAATAATTAATGTAAAAAAAAAGACAGCTAATATCAGAAGCTCCAAATCCTGGAGTAACATCTGCCAAGCAGCATAAACTTCATACACAAATGTTCAACAGGATGTAGTGATTAAGAGAATTGTTTGGTTTGGGAATCTGTACTGTGCGTAAATCCCTTTCTTGCATTGATACCTAGAAAGCCTGTTTATGGTAATTAGGTGAAAGAGAATTTGGAAACACAATATTTTCTTAATATTAAAGTAAAGCTGCTGCTTTCTTTTAACCTTTAAAATGACAACAAAACCTAATTAACTCACTCTCCCTCACTTTGGTGATTGTTCAGAGACAGGAATGAGTTACAACTCAAGGAATCCAGTCTGAGTGTAATGAGTTTTGAATGATAGTTAAAGGTAACGGTTTCCCTTTGACATTAAGTCTAGTTGTGTCTGACTCTGGGGGGGAGGGGGTGCTCCTCTCCATTTCTAAGCCAAAGAGCCAGAGTTGTCCATAGACGCCTCCAAGGTCATGTGGCTAACATGACTGTATGGAGCACTGTTACCTTCCCACCAGAGTGGTACCTATTGATCTACTCACATTTGCATGTTTTCAAACTGCTAGGTTGACAGAAGCTGGGGCTAACAGCGGGAGCTCACCCTGCTCCCCAGATTTGAACTGCTGACCTTTTGGTCAGCAAATTCAGCAGCTCACCACAGTGCCACTGGGGGCTCCTGAATGATAGTCACTTGCAATTAATTCCCTTTTCTAATCACAATGTTATAGCCATGTTACATTACAATGGCAACAATAATAGATAACATTCCTCATTTTAAAAAAGAACAAAAGAAAAGTAGGAGAGAAGAAATGTCACTTTGTCTTTAAGACTCATTTATTTTAACACGAGCTTTCATGGATTTAACACCTATCTTCAGATGTAGTACAATGCAGGATAGAGTCATGACAGTTAAAGGGGAATCAAACTGTTATAAGTATGCGCTGTGGATACAACCCTAGGATTAAGATAAAATATATAGGTCACTGAACTCAATAACTCAGAAATGTGTTTATTTCAATGACAATCATTTTCAACACATGTATGAAAACCTTAGCATTGCAAATGGAATTTTTTCCTTTGTTGCCTCATGTCAAAGTACCACTTGGTACAGCTTCAGGTAAACTAATGGATTTTTTTTTTACAAATAAATACTTCCAACAGCTCTAATAGCTGGCATGCCAAACAGCTTTTTGGAAATATGTACTAACTGTACCTCTGCTTGTCTTAAGAGACCAAGCCAATTAAAATTTAAAATTGAGCATTAAGTCTTATCATGCATTTTACATAGGATGTTTTGGCTCCAATGTGATTTTCTCATTGGAATCATTGGCCACGCAGGAACTTCCTCCTGCCTTCACTGAATTATGCATTAGATATTTTCATGTAGGAATCATTAACGTAACAGAAAAAGGAAAGTTCTGTCAACATATTTTATTTCCTCTCTTGAGCTGATGTTAATCAAGAACAGTCATTCAAGGAGAGAAAATTAATTTTTCTTCCATTAAAACACACACACATACACACCATGGATGAGGAATTTATTCATGTCTGATGTTTATCGGCACTACAGCTGAATCAGCCGTCTATATTACCATGTAAAGCTACATTTCCTGATTCTCCAATTGCTTTGATAGAGTAAGACTCAGACAGATCTCTTTTCCAGGCTGGTCTCATAGTTTCAGTCCTTCAAATCCTATCATTTAGTCTTGCTCCCTTGAGCATCAGATGGCCCCTTATATGTGGACTTGTGGCTGTGCTGTAGTGGTGGGTTTGCTGTACTTAACATGACCACTCCTCCACCAAACTTAATAAGAACAAACAGAGACAGTGGTAAAAACAAACAAACAGGTGGAAGTTTATTAAGACACATGGATTTAATATATTAACTCTGGAACTCTCAATCACTCAAACCCAGTTCTCCTAGACCTCTGCCTATCCTATCTCTATATCACCTGTTCCTTATGTCTCTCAAATCTTTGTCAAATTTAAACCCTATCTGCCTCATCATTCTACAGACTCCCCTCACAGCATTCCCTGACCCATAACTGTCTGTCTTCAGCCAAGAGAGAAGTTGCTTTATAACAAATATATATGGGAAAATTATAGAGTTCAGTATCCAAACCGGTATCCAATAGTACTTGTGATCGAGTGGCAAATCACTTTCATGTAGCCTAATTTCTTCCGGTGGTGCCCCCGGCAGCGCAGTGGGTTAAACCGCTGACCTATTGAACTTGCTGACCAAAAGGTTGGTGGTTTGAATCCAGGGAGTAAGGTGAGTGCCTGCTGTCAGCCCCAGCTTCTGTCAACCTAGCAGTTCAGAACATGCAAATGTGAGTAGATCAATAGGAGCCACTGATGGCATAGTGGATTAAAACCTTGTGACTTGAAGGTTGGGTTGCTGATCTGAAAGCTGCCAGGTTTGAATCCCACCCGGGGAGAGCGCAAATGAGCTCCCTCTATCAGCTCCAGCTCCATGCGGGGACATGAGAGAAGCCTCCCACAAGGTTGATAAAAACATCAAAAACATCTGAGCGTCCCCTGGGCAATGTCCTTGCAGACGGCCAATTATCTCACACCAGAAGCGACTTGCAGTTTCTCAAGTCGCTCCCGACACACACAAAAAAAGGTACTGCTCCGAAGGGAAGATAACGGCGCTCCATACAGTCATGCCGGCCACATGACCTTGGAGGTGTTTACGGACAATGCTGGCTCTTTGGCTTAGAAATCGAGATGAGCACCAACCCCCAGAGTCGGACGTGACTAAACTTAACATCAGGGGAAACCTTTACTTTTACCTAATGTCTCCAATGAATCCCTATTGAGATCCAAAATAATTTCATTACACTTTTACTTTTATTGCACTTTATCACATAAGTCTCCTGGGGCTTGACTAGCCTATAGTTCTAAGGGTCTATAGATTGATGGATACTTTCTCTTTATAGGAGCACCATGTTCTTGGAGCTTCTCTAGTAGGAGCACCATGATTTTTTCTTTAGGATGGCATGGAGTTCCATTCCAAGACTGACTTCATCTTTCTTGAACTTGTGGGGTTCACCAAACCATAATTTTATCTAGCTTTTTAAAAAAAGTTTGAACTGTGTTAGGTCTGTTTTAAAATAAAATTTGTTTGCACTTTAGTGACCTCAGTGGGCAGAAAAGCAATGAATAAATACTTTCCATGAATGATTAACCTTTCTCCAAGGATGTCTATGCAGCATCTATCATGCTGCAGTTTTACCTCAAAAAAGGCATGAAAAATAAATTAGTGTGTGAGAGCATTGTCTAGACCAGAGTGGTTCAGCACATTTCAGGGCTGAACTAAAATTTTAATCCAGGTTTCTCTGGTCCATATGCATACATTGACAATAACAATATTTTAAATAATCAGTGGAATCTACATCAGTGTACTTTAATCTATGGACACCAGTTTAAAATATGAAAACCATCATAAAATCATCAGACATCAAGTGGGACCAATATATTGAGTCAAAGAGCCAAAGCACACATCTGGATATCAAATGTCATGGAGTATTTCTGGAAATCTCTCTTTCTAGTACCTGGCAATATGACGTAATTTGATAGCAGACTAGAGAAAAGGGTCTAAATAGGTTCACATGGATCCAGGTGCTCCTTCAAAATACTAAGACTAAACCATTAGGATATTAAACAAACAAACAAACAAAAAAAACCAGAACCAGACCAGAAATGAATAAGCAAACATTGTTCATTTTGGTGTTGCACACACTAAAGGTTTTGCAACACAAGCATTCTGGTTTCTGTGTTCAGTACCACCTGAAATCGATACACTCCCTTGAAGGCAAAACTTCAAAATGGTACATTTGGGAAAGGGTACAAACTCCCCAAATCTGGTCATGCTGGCTAGGGGGTTTGTTGTCCAAGCTACTTTTCTAAGCTCCACTTTCAAGTTGGCTATGTAGGTAGCGGATTAACAATAATCCAGTTCAGCTTCAGTGTTTTGTTCCCTGTATTAAATTATCATTGCTTTCTATTAAAAACATTTTAATAATCCTTTCCAATTAAAAGTTTGACAAAATGATGCCTAGTGTTCTTGTGAAAGAGTAAGTTGGCATGAACTTATTTTCCTAGTTTATACAAATCAAAGTTTTGAGAAAAGATGTGTTATTAATCTTTATAATTAATTTTTGTTATTTTCCTGGTCATGAGAGTAGTAATATCAAACTACTATCAAACATTGTGGCCAGCCACTGTGCACTACCTGTTTTGCCTTTAATTTGTGAAAACTTTAAAATGCCATAGTATTTTATGGAATAATGAGTAGCACTTTTGAACTTCTGTTGGCTTATCATCAAGACAATCAGAAGTGGTTAACAAATATAAATTAAATCCTTTGCACTCTGATCCTACAAAGATTAACAGATGTGGCAGCTGGCAGTGGGTGGTTTGTGCCCACGGAGCTACTGAAATATGTTTAATGCATATCCATGCACTATGTGCTACAATAATGATGAATGTCTATTACATTAATGCAGGTGCATAGTTTCTGTGTGCCACTTCAAGAGCCCTGTGAGCTAGAAAAGGGGTTACAAATCTTAGGAAACAAATATTAGAGAGCAATCTCTGCCACATCTCTCATTCCTCAGACATGCATGAACTAGTATTTAATTTAATCATTTAATATCTTACTTTTCTCCCAATGGCAGCTTACAACATGAATTAAATTAGAACAGAGCAAAAAACCAAACAGCCATAACACTGAAGAACAATTTTAAAACCATTTAAATAAGCTAACATATTAAAACAAAGCAGTGAATTAAGAGTTTGAAAGCACTGAAAAAAATAACGAGAGATAAGATCCATGGCCAGATGCCAAAAGTAGAATATAGTATGCAGCATTCTAATTCCATATCTGCAGACTATTTTCTATTAGAATTAGATTAACTTAATATATATTTTCTCACCATAAATTATGAAATGGATCCACTCTCTGAAAAATCTTATCCCCTAAAGAAGGTATTGTGGGCATCCAACGGGAATACCTTATAAGTGTTCCTGCCATTCCAAATCCTCATTTCCCTCTATTTGTTATTCACTTGCAAATTTCAGCCTCCTGCACCTTGGCCTGCCAAAACTGGAAAAAATTGCAGTTTAGCTATTTCAACAAAAAAAGCATAGGGGTGTTGTGTGGTTTCCGGGCTGTATGGCCATGTCCTAGCAGCATTTTTTTCCTAATGTTTTGTCTGCATCTGTGGCTGGCAACATCAGAGATACCAGCCACAGATGCAGGCGAAATGTCAGGAAAAAATGCTGCTAGAACACGGCCATACAGCCCGGAAACCATACAACACCCCAGTGATTCTGGATGTGAAAGCCATTGACAATACAAAAAAAGCATTAGCACTTTAATTGGCCAGAAGCAAAACTTAGTAGGTGGGGTTTTTGAGTAAGACTCTATCCCATGCTATAAAGCTCTGCCATTTGTTCTAGGACATTGCTGACACATCATATGACTTCCTTTCGGGATTATTAGCATTGCAGAAAGTGAGACATTAAAAATAATTAACACCTAAAATACATGTTTCTGTATTCACATTCCTTTGATATATTTCCCTTGGATGTCTACATTGTATTTTTAAATACCCAGCTGAAATGTTTAGTTCTCCTAGTTTTAGAAATTTGGGGGTTGAAGAAAACATCTATGGGGGATAATATTTATTGGGGATGCAATGCCCTCACATCACCTAACAGCTACATATCTGCTTTTTATCTCATTATAAAATTTAACTGGTCATGAATTATAACTTAGCTACCAAAATCTGAATCATCACCTCTGTCTCTGTCCAAGTTCTTGCCTTCATGCAACTCCAAGTCAATTGTGAAATTTCAAGCCAACTCCTTTCCATTTTCATTTGGGCTATCTCTTCTTCTTGGTAGCCAACATCATGATCAATTAATATCAAAATCAAGTAAAGGGCTTAATACTTTATTCAAATATCAAGCAAGCATCAAATGCTAAAAATATTCCCATCAATAAAGAGTCCAGACATTTTTTTTTAAAAAAGAAAGTTTTCATTTAATTAAAAAATGAACAAACTACTACAAAATTTCTGCTTTGACTCTGTGTAGCCTAAAATGACACAGAAAATTTCAGAATCAGAATAAGTACCAAATCAACAAAAAAAAACATCAGAAATTATTAGAGAACGATGCCTTTCAAATTTGAACCCTACCTTGTAAGTTTATGGCATACACTAAGGGCATTATGCATTTCCATGCGGATTAAGATTATGGTCCTATAGTCATCACTGTGGTAGCTGCTGCATATTTTGACATTCAATGCATTACTATGCATACAGATGTACAAATCAGTTGCAACTCATTCTGCAAACAATAATCCACTACAACAGTGGTTCTCAACCTGGGGTCCCCAGATGTTTTTGGCCTACAACTCCCAAAAATCCTAGCCAGTTTACCAGCTGTTGGGATTTCTGGGAGTTGAAGGCTAAAAACAATTGGGGACCACAGGTTGAGAACCACTGCACTACAGCTATGCCATTGAGGATTTTCACTCAGTTAGTGTCGAATTATATTTAGACAATAGCCTTCCAACCAATATTCACACTTCCTATAAATGAACAGGCGGTGGCCAGACTGGGATGTCAAAGGAAAGAGGAAGCCTCTACAAGTCTTCTGCACAGTGCCTCTAATTTGAACTCAGTAAAGAAACCCTACCTCTTTGGTAAAGGACTGCAGATCAATCAACTTGAATGACCTTAAGAACATGATCCTATGCATGCCTAGTCATAAGATCCCAAGCTGAATTCAATGGAGGAATAGTACTAGATTATGTTAATTTCAGCAATATACTACATCAAGCATGTTAAATAACTCTTGCTTTTGTGAAGTCATGAGAATCTTGCAGAACTGATTTTTCTAAAAAAAAAATTAAAACAGTATATAACTCAGATTTGAAACAGAATGAATAAGTCATTTGCCACTTTAAAAATGAATAGAACATCCTATTCTATAAATTTGGTGGGGGGGGGGGGGGGGACACATGAGTTTAATATCTTGCTAACGTTCAAAATTAATTAAACCTAAACATGTGGATCTTTTCTTCAGATCTCATTTACACAATTGTACATTGAAAATAACCATAAACAATAGTTTTAGAACTTCTTTTCTGTTCTCGTGTTTTTTTCTGAAAATAATGGGAACATTTGTAATAAACATAAATACACCATGTATGACACTTCTGATAAACATAAAGATAAAACAGAATTAAACATAAGAATCCTATATAAAACGAATAAACTGATTCAACCATATGATATATCACAAACAGAAGGTCTGAACAAATATCCAGCCAAATTCTAATTCTAAATGATGTCACTCTACAAAACATTCTGAGTAATAATAATAAAAAATGCCATTGTATTAGGATGACTATATACAAGTATATAAGAAATGAAAGACCTTTCATAAATATGCAGCTTTAATCTATTTTAAATAAAAATACAAGTTATAGGATTATAATTGAAAGGTTTCTTTGATTACAAATACTAAATCATTCTCTTTCAATTGTTTGTGAATTAAGGGAATTATATTTCCCTCTTATCCTCAGACCTTAAAAGAATATTTTATTAAAGAAAAATGATTAGTCTTCTGGTGGTGAAAATAGACTTCATAACAAAATAAAAGTGTTAAACTGTAATATTGCTGAACATGAAGTATGAAAGAATTCATCAAAGGAATTGAGAATTTTCTCCATTAATATGTACAAAGCTTATTTGCTATTTGTTTCATAGAAACAATTGCCTGAGTATATCTACAATAGAAATGTTTTATGTCAGCATCAGCAGTTTTTACTTGAATTTATATTCTCAGAAGTACTAGTATTGTCTGGATACCCACACCCTATATTCTGAGTATAAAATATATGTATGTATATCTAGACGCTCAGCAATATATTGACCATATTTTTCTACAACTTGTTCATACTCAGAATATTTTTTCTCTAGAAAGATCTGCTAGATAAGATTTTAATGTTTCCAATACAGATGTAGTCTCTAACAGCAACCTAAAGCAGAGACAAGGTTAGTGGCCATGATTCAGAAGGGTGTGAGTACATCAAATTTAAACATTAGGTATAGAACTTTCAAAAAAAATTCCATTCTCATAGGAAAAACTAAAAGTCTCATGCCCTTGCATTCAAAAGTCAGACTTTCCAACATTTTGACATTACTTTAAAATAATAACTCATTGTATAACCCGATCTTTAGAAATGCATATGTCTAAAAAGCCAAGTTTTGAGAAACCAAACATTCTTATTCTTGTGTACTTCAGGATTTTACATGACCCATAATGTTAAGATACCTCCACTAGCAGTACTGAAAACTGAAACACTGAAGTCTAGTACTGAATGTACTCACAATTAAATTATTTTGAAACTTGTGTAAACTCATTTTGAATAAAATACATGTATTACTTTTAGACTGGAATGTGATACAGTTAACACATACAGAAGGGGTGGGGAACATAAATGGCTTGGGACCAAATTCCTCCAGCAAGTGAACTCCGTGTTGTTTCAGGGTTATCTGACCCACAGAGGATTGTGGCTGGGGGAATCTGAAATCCCACATCTTTTACCCTATTGCAGATGTTCACCATAGCAAATTCCAGCCAAACACTAATACTATTGTGTTGCCATCCAGTTGGCCCCAGCTCACTGGCTCGCATCCATTGTGCATTTTGAAGATGCATACCACTGCTCACAGTGTACATGTTTACTATACACAATATTAATAAAACACTACTATATTTGTGTGGTATCTATTGAATTTCATTTACACAAAGCTGTTTTCAAGACAAAAGCCTTGTTTTCCACCGATCACATTTACTGCTAAACTCTCTCTGACAACCTCATTCTTTCTTTAATGTGAAGACTATTATTATGTCTCTTCATTTGTTTGAATAAAATAAAAAATTAAAGGAAAATATTCAAATTTTGGTTTTATCCCCACTTCCATTACAAATCAAAGCAAAATCTCGGAATGAGAATATTCTGTTCTCAATTATTGAATCCTTCTCGTTGGCCTAATGTTCTTTAAAATGGATGTTACTTCTGCAGGAATGCACAAAGCTCCTAATAATAAAAATCAAAGACGCAGTAACACAGATCACAGACTGATAAATATGGGGTGGAAGGGAGATGACACCTCCTGTGTATTTCTTTCTCTAAGGCAAAGATCCAAACTGTCTGGTTTTGGATTATGCTTGATCTTCTGGGCAAGCCGCCATATGAATGTACGCCATTATAAGAGATGGTTGGTTGGAGTAAATCCATATGAAGCTCTATTTCATTAGCTAAAAGGGATTTTACAAAAACCTTTTAATACTAAATCCACACGACATTGCTAAATTTTAACATTATTCACTAGAAGTTCCATTCTCCTGAGCTTGCGTTTATTTTTTGGCATTGGCTTGTCGTATAAACCATTTTTAAGAAGATGTTCCTTGCTGTGATGAACTTGAGCACCATGCTGAAGCTGGAAAGAACACAAAGCTTGAAGAGGACGGAGTACAGTCTGGGAAAAAGAAGAAAAAGAAAATGTCTTTAAATATAAGCTTCAGATGTCTTTTTATAGTCTTCAGATACTATTTTATCTAGCTTTCACAGTCTTGCAGTTATATAAAGAAAATGACCCGAATATATTATTGGAACTAGAACTGCTTTCAGAGAAATCATGTTCAAGTAAGGATGCTTTAGCTATATATTATCATGTATTTCATATTCTTTTAATATCTCGATTATTTTTAAATAAAGCAGAAAAGAATAAAACAAAAACTGGTTTGTGAAAAAAGGGTAGAATGAAGTACGCAGAACTAACAATCCGAATTTCTAAAAGAAAATCCAAAGACTAAAGGACAAGAAGAGCATAGATTTTGTAGGAATCCATGCTTTTCACTATATTCAATAAATATAGAAGCTGTGAAAGCTCCCAAACATTTTGCAGTGCAATCATTCAGTTATGCATTGAAGGCAATATCTTGCTAGTTAAGCATTAGGTAAAGGTAAAGGTTTCCCCTGATGTTAAGTCCAGTCGTGTCCAACTCTGGGGGTTGGTGCTCATCTCCATTTCTAAGCCAAAGAGTCATGTGGCCGGCATGACTGCATGGAGTGCCGTTACCTTCCCGCTGGAGCGGTACCTATTGATCTACTCACATTTGTATGTTTTTAAACTGCTAGGCAGAAGCTGGGGCTAACAGCAGGAGCTCATTCCGCTCCCCAGATTCAAACCTGCGACCTTTTGGTCAACAAGTTCAGCAGCTCAGTTCTTTAACACACTGTGCCACCGGGGGCCCTAGTTAAGCATTAGTTAGACTAACATTCTGATTTGGGGGGTTGCCGACACATGCACAGTGCTGCAACTAGAGAAAGGAATATGAAAGTGCATATGCCCATATTTACTTAAATATAATGCACCAACAAATGTAATGTGCACCTGAATTTTGAAATGTAATTTGCCCAACAGAGCAGACATAGCATTTCAAGGTGGCAGGCAGCATGAATAAGGCCATTTGGGAAGCTGATGATGGCGAATTCACCAGCCTTGCATGATTCCCAACTGGCCTCATTCACGAAGCCTTCAAAACCGAGGGGGGGGGGGTGCTGAAGGCCTGATTAATGAAGCCAGCTGGGAAGTGCATGGCACTGAGCTGGAGAAGGGGAAGAGACTCTGAGGGTTATCTGGGAGGCAGGATCCACGACTAAGGTACAAACGACTGGGTCATCAGTCGGTGCTCCTCTGAGGCTTTTTCCACCATCAGGAAAAGCCTCTTTGTCCCTCCCCCAGCCTCCCTTTCTGCCTGCGGAGTTCCAGGTTCCTTCTGGCCTTTTTACTCAAGTGGGTTTATATGCTTAATTCTAACCCACCAACAAATTTTATGTGCACCTTAATTGTGGCAATGCAATTTCGCCTAAAAAGGTAGCATTAGGTAAAAGGTAAATATCTTAGTTCTTGGCCCCGAGTATGTTGAGTGACAGTATCTGAAATGGAGTATACAAATTGAATTTGATGACAAAGCTTCTGTAACTGGGAATCCTCATAAGGTTGGGTTCCTGCTAATGGAAACTTTGTAACTGCATTCAGTGAAATGAGGTTACAGAGCTTTCTTCACACTCAACATGCAAGGGTCTAAGTAGTATACTAAGTAGTGTCACGGTGTTCCCATCACCCAGTTTTTGTTTTACGCATACTGAAGTGAATTCCTGTACCATTTAAATAATTAACTACTTCTTTCCATTATGAAGTATTTTATGCTGCAGGAGGGATATAGTTTTGAAGGCTATAGGCTATTTCATGAAGCCTTGATTACTGTTTGAAAGATGATGTAGCATAGTGTAAGTATAGTGATTTAGAGAATGAACTATGAATGAGGTAGTTCCAGTTCAAATCTAATCTGTGCCATGAACTAACCATAGGGAAGATAGACTTTCTTTCAGCTTCATTCCTGTTCTGCATAGTTGCAATGTGGAAGATAATACTGAGTTAATCTATTAACATCGTAGTTTTTTCTTGACTTCTGGAAGGAAAGTTCAAACAATCCCTTTTTAAAAATACCAGTCCTCTTCTTAAAAATAACTGGTCTACAACACAATGCAGGAAAATGCCATTTAGAAAGTTTTAAAAAACAAGAATTGTCTTCCAGACATCCTGCTACTGCTGAATTATAGACTGAGAAAAATTATTCTTAAAGTAGCTTTCCAAGATCTATGAATTACTTAATATTTTTCAGTTATGCCTAGTATTTGTAGGTGTACAAATGTATCATAAAAATGATTGCCTAGGTAAGTTTAAATTTTGAAAAGAGACAGCATGGAATAGCACTCCAAACATAACCTGCACCTCATTATCTTTCAAAATTGCAAAAGGAAACAACTTAAAAGAGTGGAAACCAGACTGCGCTCTCAGTTGGTTTCACATGGTACATTCTAGATGCATAAACAAATAAAATGTAAAATTTATATATCGTATGCAAGTGTTCCAATGATTTCATGATATTGCAAGCTCTATCGAGTCCCATTTAGAAAAATGGTGGGATATCAGTCAATCAATAGGATAACATTAAATAAATTTGTCCCGGAAAGTTGGGTTGGAAAGCCAATATCTGTTATGTTACTTGACCCTTAAACTTAAACATTTCAAATAAATTTTCAGACATCCATTTATTCTTTTATATAAAAATAACTCCATGAGAAATTAGTTTTGTACCATGTTGTATTCTGGTAGGATTCTCTCAAAAAGTGCTAATGACTATGTAACATTTCCAGCATTGGGGACAAGAGGCAAAGTGCACTGAAGCTATTTTAAAATCTTGACAGAGTCTTCCATCACAAACTAGTGGGATAACTTGGAAGGCAAAGGCTAATGCCTTCATGTTATTCTTTGACCTGGTAGAATAAACTTAGACTTCCCGGCTCTCATGTTCCAAGTTCTTGTAATGCCACTTGGCAGTTTTAAGCTGATTAGTAGGTTGAAACAACTGAGTGGGTTACACTTTTGAGATGAGAGGAAGGCTTCAGATTATTGAGATGGGTTTACAAATATTTTTTAATCTTCAAACTCGCTTCAAGGGTTGCTCAGGTCATCTTTGTGGAGTAGCAAAACAGAAATGAATTTTAGACAGCACTGTTAATTGTTTTGTTTATACTGGATTGGCAGCACCTCATAATATTTCAGAGTTAATCATACCTTTGAAAAAGTTTTTGATACTATTTCAAGTAAAGAGAATTTTTGGTTACACATGAAATGTTGTGATATACAAGAAAAATAAACACATATAACCTGGAGTGGGGGTGAAAAAAAGAACCCATACTTTCTAAAATCCAGAAACATTTCACTTTTGCCAACACTCTCTGAGAGGGAGACCAAGGACTTAATTTGATGCAATACATATGTTTGTGATTTACTTTATGTGGAAAGGGCAGTGTGTGTGTGGGGGAGGGGGGGGGCAGGGTTGCACTGATCCACTTATGGCAACTTGAGCTAGCAGGGGTTGTGAAGGACTTTAAAAATAAACAAAAATACTCCCTACATCCCTAGGACCAACTTCTGGTTTATGTACTGTTTTTTTGTTTTGTTTTTTTTTTTTAAAGAACTCTCCCAGGCTTACAGCTCCCTCCTCCTATAATAGAAATGTCCCCATTTCCTAAGTAGATAAACCAAAAACAACAGGGAGTGAGGAGAGGGGCCTTTGGAGCCTCAAAATAGTCTTGGGAGTCACATGCAGCCATGACTTACCCAACTGTTTTAAAGCAAACAAATATTTTAACCAGGCAAAACTAGGCACCTTTTTTAACTGAGGCTTTAACTATCTGCATTATATCGAGAAAATTAAGGTGATTGCTGTGATTTAAGCTAATCATATCCTACTTAAAGCAAATTCTTAGTTCATCCTGAGATGACTGTGGAAACTTTACATACACAGAGAAGACAATTAACTTCATTACAGTTTACAAGCATAATGATGGAATCAGATTCAAAGCTTTGGCTCATACAATTGGCCTGCAACAGCTATGACAATGATACAAATGAAATGGGGATCACTGGAATTGTACTTCATATTCATCTAGGTTCTTAAATATAGTGAAGACTGACTGAGGCACATATATTTAACTCTGACCATATGTGCATCTGAAATGAACTGAGTGTGTGTGGGAGGGTGAATGAAATCAATGGAAATCAATATGACTAATTTTGATTAAAATACATTTATTCTAATCCACAAAACTACACATCTTTTCACAATTTGCCCTGAACATTACGTTATAATTCCAGCCATGTTTTTATGCATTAGAATACTAGAATTAACATTCTTTTAAAAAAAGACAAATCTCTAATACAGTATATTTAGGGAGACAAAGATTGAGACACAAGAAATACTGGCAAATCTATTTTGATTGAAATACACACGTTCTTAATAAATACATCTTGTGGTTTCTTTTTGAATTATATGTTTGTAGCCCATCAATTTTACAATAGGATAAACATTTTTTTACAAAAATGAAACAAAATAGCATGCATTTCCCACCTTGAGTTTATTGCCATTCCAGCAAAGCACACTAAGTGTTTACAAACAATCTAATTAAGGACACAATCCATAATGGGATGATATCACCTTCATATCCATTCAGAAGAAAAGTAATCCTTCATCATACTATTCCATATTTTTCTCAAGTTTGCCTTCAGTACCTCAACATTTTTAGATTACATTACATCACTGATGCTTTATTTGAAATATTTGCATCTCCATCTCACTACTATCTGAAATAATTTCCTACAGTAGGAAAATGGATTTCACAACAGCTCAGGCTTTTGGTCATACTGGGAGATCCACATTACACAGTGCTGAAAGAAGGGTTTTCTGGGGTGTATCACAAGTTTGGGATGAAACATGCAATGACAAAAGATTAGTTATGTGGCTACTTTAAGGACATATGGAAGTAACTATGTAAGAAAGTGTGATAGACTTTTGGAGATATTACTTCCTTCAGCTAGATTCTTTGCAGTTAACAAATTGCAAGCTTTTACAAAGTGTTATAGGGGTTGTGGTTCTTTAAATACAGTCCCATTCATTACATTGCATTGTACCCTTCCCATTATTCAATTAGTAAAATCAATAACCTTAGTTACCTACCTCTTTAATACTCTCATTTTTCTCCATGATGGCAAGGGCAACAGCTGCACACTCAAGTGTGGAGAGACAGGTGTTTGTGGGCTGTGTGCGAATTACATACTGACTTGAAAGGCTAGTTTTCAGTTCCACCTGCAAGCAACAAACATTTATAATATTTGTTTATTTGTTTATTAAGTGATAAAGCAAGTAGACGTTACAATGAATATGAACTTAACTTCTAAAAATCAGTGTAAGTGATCCCCAATGGTTCTTTGCATGCCAACAAAATCAAAACTCTAATTTATGTATATATTGTTACTCACAATACAAGGATTTAAAAATCTAACTGGTCCTTAATTGGTAGCAAAGAGATACAAACAGTAAAGTTACTTTTAATATTTTCAAAATATTATATGAGGTTATTTTTATTACTTACTTTGCATTGTTTTATGAACGAACGATAATATAAAGAATTGAATAAAAAGAGATCATTAGAGTGCATGCGTATCTAACCGTACGCTGTAAATGTTTGAAAGTGATTAATTCATTCTGCTTAAAATGATAAGCACTTAGCACTATCACATATGTTAAATGTTTTTCAAGAAAGACAAGCACCATTACACCATTAGGCTACATGTTTTATCAGATTGGAACCCTTTTATTGTTCCAGTTACTGAAAAATGATGCTTTGTGTTGCTGTTGAAATCATTGGATTTCTTCAGTTTCATGCAGAATTTGAGTGTTGAATGGCTTCAAACTCAAAGCCAAAAGAAAGTATTCGCCTAAAATTTATAGCAGTGAACATAATAGAGAGGAAATGTAAAAACACTCTGAAATGTGAGAGAATGTATTTCCTTTAATATTATATTTGCATTATCTCATGTTTCTACAGTTCTTCCTTGGCATGTTTAACCAAATAAACAGTAGGCCAACAAGTAAGTTGTAAACACTAGCAGCATTTCCAATTAAGAAAAAAGTGCCTGATGAACAGGGACCTGTGGACTGTTGCCTTAGAATCTTATTTGTTTTCATCATAATTACCTATTCTTTTCTTTTTTAAAAAAAATACTGTTTTATTGTGTATATAGGAAATAAAACAGACAATAAAAAAAGAAAAAAGAAAGAAAAAGGAAAAATATAAAAAAGAATAAGCAGGTTTACAAAATAGTATACAGTCAGCAGTAATTAAATGTATGAAAAATCAAAATTTGCTGTACAGTTATTATGCCTTAACATATCTTATCCCTCTAACCCAACACCTGTGACCCCAGCCCCCATGACCTCCAACACCTCCCCAATATGGATCACATAACTAACCAGCAACTACCTATATGTCTTCTTTCACTAGATCCCCTTTGTTGAAATAATCAAAACTACCTTTGTCTTCTTTCCCAGATATCCAAATGCCAGCTTCCATTCGTTGGCAAATTCTTCATTATTTCCTCCTCTGCTACTATTTGTCTGCTTGGCCATTTGGATATAATCTACTATTTCATCTCGCCAGTCTTTAATAGTTAGTTCTTTTTCCCCCTTCCATGTTTTAGCTATTATTAGTCTTGCCGCAACAAAGCAATATTGGCAATTTTTTTCATCTTCTATGCCACTACACCTTCTAGTCCTAATAAACACATTTCTGGGTTTTTCTTCACTTTCCCATTTAAGTTCTGATCAATTTTATGAAGGTAGGGAGGGAGACCTTTCGAGGCTTAGATCTTAGGTGAAAACCTTATTTTGGCTTTGAAGCCATTCAATATTCAGATTCTATGTGAATCTGAAGGAACCCAATGAATAATAATTGAACAGCAACATTAAGCATAAAACATGTCAAAATGTAGAATCATAGTCAGTGTAGCTGACCAGGCTTCTCATTTTAAAGTATTTTTTGTACTCTGTTCAGGAAAAGTTTTCAGCCATGTAATATATTATGGTAACTGATCTAGCAGCAGTTATACCATCAAATATTTTATTAACCTAAGAAATTCCTAATTGTAAATCACCATCTCAAATTTGGGATTGCTTCATGAATGCTGTTGCTAACTCTATATAGACATGGAATTTCCTTCCCCCACTCCTTTCTAACACATTATTGTTTTTTATTATTTTTAAAATATAAAAGCAAATTGTTCAAATTAGTTGGAACTAGTTGGAAACAGAAGCAAGCAAATACAAATTATATAGGATTCTTTTAAAAGGACTCATGGCCAAGTTAGTTCTAATAAAGATGTTTTCTTACTTTGACTTTTTGGGCAATAAAAGCATAGCTAAAGCCTCATGCTGAGATCTAAAGTAGAGGTCAGCAATTAGAAGACTAAACATGAAATGAATGCAAAAGTAAAACCTCCAGTAGCCACACTACTGCAGCTTTATTTCAGAATGACAAATATTAACAGCTCTCTCATAAACACTTGTAGGAAAACAATCATCAGGATTTTCAAAACAAAGTCCATATTAGGCCTGCTGAATCAAAGCATCCACAATGAGAGCGACTGTGCAGCTGTTGGTTTGTTTGCTTGGGTCTACTTGACCTTTAAAGGCTCGAAAGAGAAAACCTCTATTAAATAAGTTCTATACAATGCTAGAACTCGAATACTCTCAATGATCTTCTCATCATTTCTTTCTCCCACATAAGCTGCATTGACATTTGGAGAAGAAGGAGCAAAACATAAGAATGAGGGAGTTTTGGCAGTTTTTGCTTATCATGCTTACTGCGTTATTATAAAATGTAAATAAAATACAGCTTCAAATACAATTTTGAAATGTTTTTTCAAACGTGAAAATACCTGAAAGTTCACTTTTGTTTTAAAAACCATGCTAGAACCTTCCACATACACTAAAGCAAGACTTTAGTCTATTAGAAAATCAGGGGTGCTTTGAATGCAATGCTTCTTGGCAGGGAGTTGGACTGGATGGCCCACGAGGTCTCTTCCAACTCTATGATTCTATGACCACTGAAGTAAAAAGAAGCCAACAGTTGCTGCTGCAGCCTCCAATGGATTCGGCAGGTAACTGTCTGCTGGATCCTATGTAGTAGTTACCCATCCCTTCTCTATTCCCCCATAGGATGTTTTCATACAGTGAAGTGACACTTCAGGTGTCAATATATCAATAAATGTAATGAGATCATTAGAACATTCATACAAATCTATATAATCTCTTAATTCTTATCCTTGTCTACATATTGGAAACCTACCTCAGTCCTGTTGGTTGCCTTAATTCATCCCATATTTTAATGCCTTTTAGCTGTTACTGCTATTATGTGCTAATTGTTTGTTATATGTTACACTTTGTTTATCTAAGTTGTTAATTTTTAATAATTTTGGTTACTTTTTGGATTAGTTATAAATTGTATATTGTGATTGTTTTGTTTATTGTTTTTATTTTATTTGTTCTTTGTTTTTGGCATTGAATGTTTGCCACTTTCGTTGGAAACTACCCTGAGCGCCCCCCCCCCCCCCGGAGATAGGGCGGGTTACAAATAAATAATAATAATAATTATTATTATTATTATTATAAATGAAAAAACAAGAATATATACACTGAGGTTTACGATAATATCTTTTAAAAAGAAATGAGTGATGTCTGGAGGTGAGGTACACCCTGATGAACTTGAGATAGTACATAAAACACTAGAGTAGGAGTTGCCATAAAAATATTATAGAGCTATTGTTTCTGAATCAAATCTAAAACATGTGTAACAGACACATACAGCGTCTGAATTCTGAATAGGACTTGATACATTCTTAACAACAAGAATTGTAGAAAAGCAGATTTATACCTATGATTAAATAGTGTCCTGTAGCTGACAATATATTATTCCTTGTTTGATGTATTTTTAAAACACAGGTTGAATATCCCTTATCCAAAATGCTTGGTAAGTATCACAATTGTTTCGGATTTTGTTTTTGTTTTTTTGGAATACATGTTGTTGCACATATATGTACATAATGAGATATCTTGAAGATGGGAGCTAAGTCTAAGCAGAACATTCATTTATGTTTCATACACACCTTATATGCATTGCTGTGAGGTAATTTTCTACAGAATATTATTATTTATATTGTGCAAGAAGTAACGTTTGAGATACTGAAACATAAGAAACAACAGTGTTACATCTCATATGGATAATTTTAGATTCTGGAGTATTTTGGATTTCAGAATGCCGGATAAAAATGTTCAACCTGTACTTTGTGTTCCTTGAACACTGGAAAAAGATTATAACAAGGTGCTATGCATTTGTCTTAGGAGTGGAAAATGTGAAAAGGGAATTAATATTTTATGTTCTTCCTCAGGCAGCAAAATTTCTGTGGTCAATTCTGGAATTATGGATATGGTTATGGAAGTCTAAAATATTTCCATTTGACAGGATTATCAAATAAGTTAAAATAAAAATTATGAAAACAGATACAAATTATCCACGAGCGATTAGAACTCATTAGGAGGACATGCAAAGGATGTGATTTAATACATGTTATAGTAATTGGAGGAGAGGAGATAGCTTACATTTCTTGGTACAGATTCACTGCCATCCTTACTTAAGTATCATCTTCATCCATAGCTACTATTCAGCACATTTTTGCAAATGGAATAGCAGAGCATATGACTGATATTTTAGTTAATGCACACAGTACAATTTTATAGTTAGCCAATAAGAGATAGATTACTTGTAACTTATTAAAACATTTCATTTCTGCAAAATCAGGACCAAAGTGTCAGTTTTCAGTATTAAATCTATTCACAAAGGTCCTTATTGTATAATGATTCATTAGCACACTATGGTTATTATAATACTATTATCAGCAGCTCATTGTAAAAATATTAAAATAAGCTTTTTACATAATGACAACAAATGTATTAATTAGAGTGAAAAAAACATTATCTGGGGAAAATTATAATCTGACATTCTAACAGTGCACTATCATCACAAGCAGAACAAGGCCCTTGGTATGCTCCTCTCATGAGGATGGCAGTATCCATAAGGGTGAGAATGGTATTCATAAGCTAACATAAGCTAACAAAGAATATGTATTTGCAGCAGCTGTGTTGGCCATGCATCAAAATACAAAAAACCAACATTTGGCAATGGAATATGCTGCCTTGAATTGTGATACTTTCCATCTTTGGAGGTTTTCAAACAGAATTTGGATGACTAACGTTGAGAGTTTGCTTTGGTTGTATATTCATGCATAGCAGGGGGTTAGATTGGATGGCCCTCATAGAGTAGTCTCTTCCAATTCTATGATTCTATGAAAAGTACAGTAGGTGCATGTATTATGTGAGTTCCAGAACTCATTGCATAATACGACATTAATGTAACATGGAACCAAATTTTTCTCACCTGAAATGAACTATGTCTTGGACTTCCAACCAAAGTATACTACAGAATTACTCTTGACCTACCGTGTTTCCCCGAAAATAAGACCTCCCCAAAGAATAAGACCTAGCAGGGGTTTGGGGGGATTGCCAAATATAAGGCCTCCCCTGAAAGTAAGACCTAGCAATTAAGGCTGCAGCAGAGTTCCATTGGGAAGCATGGCTGCAGGGCAGAAGCAGCACTCATTCATACACACCGGAGGGAGGGAGGGAGAGAAAGTGCTTGCTGGCCTTGCCTTGCCTTGCCTGTCCCCCAGCCTCCGTGGCTGCTGCTGCGCTGCCGTTTCTTCCTTCCGAGAGAAGGCTCTGTTCCTGGCCCTGCTCCCTTTGCCCCCATGGCTTCTGATTGGCTCCTGGAGCCAGGGCAAGGGAGGGTGGGAGGGAAGGAAGGAAGAGGGCTTTCCTGCTCTTTCTGTTTCTTAAAGGTACAGGACGCATAGGGATTCTCCTCTCATCCTTATTCCAATCCTATGCCATGAAACTGATTATTTTATACTATTATTCTATTACCATATTATTATCATCATATCTGTTACTATTATTATATCCCATTATTATATTATCCTATTAATATATTTTATATCATTATATTATATTTTTTCTATTATTATTATTATTATTATTATTATTATTATTATTATTATATCATTATATTATTATTCTATTATATTTTCATATTATTATATTATTCTGTTATTATTATATTCTATTTTATATTATCCTATTAATATATTTTATATCATTATATTCTATACTATTATTCTATTATATTATCATATTATTATTTTATTATTATTAGCATATTCTGTTTTATTATTATATTCCATATTATATTATCCTATTAATATATTTTATATCATTCTATTCCATTCTATTATTCTATTATATTATTCTATGATTATTATATTATGCTATTCTGTTATTATATCCCATTATTATATTATCCTATTAATACCATATTATTATCATATTGTTATTTTTATATCCTATTATTATATTATCTCATTAATATATTGTATATCATTATATTATTATTATTATATTATCATATTATTATTATTATAGTATATTATATTATTCATCATTCATGACTACATTGAAACTAGAATAGAGAGAAATCAGCGTGGAAACCTTGTGAAACCTAAACTGCAAGAGGTACCATAGATTGTTGCACATGTAAATAATGGTAGTAACAAGAAATTCTTGATAGGATTCATAGTTTGTCTGGTTATGCTGGTTTGTGATGACAACTACTTTACAGTATATAATAAATGTTCATTTTGTTGTTCAACAATAAATGTGAGCTCTTCTTCATGGAAAAATAAGACATCCCCTGAAAATAAGACCTAGTGCATCTTTGGGAGCAAAAATTAATATAAGACCCTGTCTTATTTTCGGGGAAACAGGGTAGTAAATGCTTGCAGAAGTGTTCTCTCCAGGCTTTCAGCATGATTATATGGTCAACTTCCAGAAGAGGGAATATTTGTCTATGCATTTTCTAGGTCATCCAGAGCCATTTTATGGTATTAGAAGTTGTTCATGTATAAACAAAACCATGTTCAGCAAGTTAACATAATAAGCTGGTCTACCATGTACATTGTCGGGAATAACTATTTTTGCCCTGCATCTTGTTGAGATGTTTGCCTCTGATCATCACTTTTCTTCTCTCATAAGATTTTTAACATCTTTGCCTGATGGAAAAGCCAGTGAACTTTGAAGCTATCGCAATATATTTTATGTCATTTCCTTGGCCTAATAAAAGTATCTCCGTGATGTGCATTTTAGATTTTGTTGAATTTTGCTGCCTTCCAATGTAGCCCAAATCATTTTCAAGAAAAATATTCTATACTTGGCAAAATATTATTACACTGTAACAATATCTTCTTTATGGTGAAAAGGAGTATTTCCTTTGGCTTTTATATACAGATTCAACCTCTCTTGACTTGCTGCTGAATAAAGTTCCAGCAGTTGCCTTTCTGACAGAAAAAGAAGCACAGCTAAAGTGAGTCTCAGCCCACTGCTGAAATTTACATCAAGAACATAAATAAGTTAGCCATTTCAAACATCCTGGCTTTAATTTAAAGTGACATTTTAAGAGCTCCATGTTTTCATATTCTACAGAGAATAGCTGCCATGCAACTGTTGGGAACAGATAGCCAGAAAAAGTAAATTGATGTCACGAAACCTGATTTTTTTCATGTTCTTAAGCTTGCATATGCGTAGGCAATCACACTATCTTTGTGTATAGTAGAATATTTACAGAAATGTAGGAAAATAAGTGCATCCCATGTATTATGCGCACTTAAGGATCTCTATGACTTTTCAGTAGGCATGAAAAAAGCTTCTTGTTAAATTTCCATCTTCTCTTTGGCCGCAAATCCATTTCCCCACAATTTTCTACATGATTGCTACTATCAAGGTAGAGAATCTCTGGTTTTCTCATCTTATTAAGTGCATTTATCTACTGTTAGATTCTAGCATTTAGACAAAGGCCTGTATTAGGGCTGGTGTACTATAAAATACGATCAATATGTTCTGCTCCTCAATTATAGAACAGGGACAATCAGAACGCAGCTGGGAAACAGGAAGTTGCCTACTTGAGCAAACCTATATTCAGCTATTCAATTCTACACTAAGAACTAAAACATAACACAGAGATCATAGACTCTGCAGGTCCCATTATACTGGGTACTTGCTGCCTTTGGGACAATTACAGCCCTATACCTGCATGGCGGCAGAGTTAAAAGCCAGTACAGCAAGACAGACACTTCTGCTGTGTCTCTGGAAACTGTGTCAGTGTACATTATCACAATAGGGATTGCTGAGAAATCCTACTCTGGTTTGTTGCAAGGGACCAGTGTAGTCAAGTAAACAATCACCTTCTCTGCTGATGGCATCTTCAGGCTGGGTAACACTGCCCTAATTGTGCATTTATTTCTGACGGTCACGGTGGCCCATTAAAACAATAGCATGGCAATCTCATAATTGCTTCTGAAATGATACTACAATGCCAAACAGTATGTGACACTGAGTTAGGAAAGCGGGGAACTTCGTTGCAGATAAAATATCTGGCAAGTTGCTGCAGGTCCAGAACATGACTCCCATTAATCAGCATTCACTTCAAGTTGCTGAATAAATGAAAGAGACGATCAGAGTCAGGAATCATGTGTTCCCCCAGATGTTGCTGCACTGTAACTCCCAGTATTCCTCTGACAACATCTGGGCAGCTTATGATTTTTACTCTGACCTAGATGTTTTCCTGTTCTACATGCCTCAGCCTTTGTCCCAATAATCACATCACCAATCTCCTAAAGATGTCTGGGAACATGCTATTTTGAGTGGATACGGCAGTTGTGTCATGGTATCATTTGCATTCTGGATTTCAATCTTTCACATCAAATCTTAGCATTTCAAAATATGTTAAGTTAGTCTAGCTGTGTTATGGGGACTCACAAACTTATTCTGATCATTGTCTCAAAGCCTCTGAAGGTTTGCTATGAGGATAACTTAAGAATTTTCCAAAACATCTGGCCATGCATGAAAATCAGGTGTAATTGTCTACTCATAAAGATCCTAGCAAAAAAGCACATTTTAGCTTATAATCCCCAGCAAGTGATGCAGAGATGTATGCTGTCTCCAGTACTGGATATAAATATATTCATATCAGTTTTTAAAGCCTTACCCTTTCTCACAAGTTGGTATACTCTTTCTGGTAGTGAATTCTACAGTTTCACTATATATATGTGAAAACATTCTTAATTTTATATGTCCTGGATCTCATACGGCATAGGATCAATTAGAAATACAGCTGCATACCTCTATTCTGGATTCTAGAATACAGGTAGCGGGTGGGAGGACAGTTTTCATAATAGTGTGATGACTCATGGGCCTTGTAGTCCCGCTCCTAGTGTCCCTGTGGCAGATGAGGATGAAAACATGGGGTTTTCTCCGGATCAACAACAGCCGGAATCATTCCACATGCCTGATGTTGATGTTCTTGCCCAAGAACCAATTAATACAGACCTTGAGCAGCTCTCACCTCCCTTCGCTAGGAGACAGTCCTTTGCTGCAGACAGGGGAGTGAAAGAGCGGGTTCGCAGGAGTTTAAGAATTGCAGCCAAACAAGACACTGATTAGCCATGTTTCCCCTGGGAAAATCCAGGGAGTCTCCCATCTGGAAAGTTGGGTTTCGTTTCCTGTTCTCTAGGGAAAGAGAGCGCTGGACACCTGTTTGGCGGGAAAACGAGACCCAGTTAAAGGTGCCTGGCACGGTTGTTTCTGTGCGGAGACAACAGAGCAGCTTCAGGAGTGACTTCGTGTTTCCAGCCTTGTGTGGACTTCGCAAAGTCCGCAAATCCAGTTTCCTTGCCTTGCCTATCCAAGTATTCAAGAATCGCCTTGCCTCGTTCCTAGCCACGGACCTTGTTCCTAAAATCAAGTTTTGTTTCCAGCCTTGTTGCAGATTTACCACGGACCTTGAAAGACCCTGGACAACTCGCCACACTATTGCTTGGCAATAGTGTGTGTTTCGGTTTATTGGATTTTAACTTTAGACTCTAATATCATTTAATGGACAAACTATTTCTGGACTATATTTGACCTCATTTGAAAGGTCTACCTCTGGACTATATCTTCCACTTGTTTTTATCATTTTTATATATTTCCTTAATAAAGATATTAGATAGTTTATTGGCCTCTGTGTATGGTTCTTGGTGCTCCGCTGCCTTGAGCATGACAAATAGGCATACATATAGCGCATTACAGTGGTCCAATTGGGATGTTATCAAAGCATGTACCACTGTGGCCAGGTCTGATTTCTCCAGGAATGGGTGCAGATGGCACACAAGTTTTAATTGTTAAAAGGCAATCCTAGTTACCTCCACTACCAGAGCTTCCATCTTTAAGAAGTCCAGAATCACCCTCAAACTGCGGACATGGGCTTTCAGGGGGAATGTAACCCCGTCTAGCTCAAGTTGTGACCCTATTCCCACACCTTCCTATGCGAGACCTGTAGTACTTCCGTTTTGTCTGGATTAAGTTTAAATTTGTTTACCCTCATCCAGTCCATTACTGATGACAGGCAATGGTTCAGATGTGAAGTGGCTTTCTTGGAGTCTGGTGGAAAGTAGTAGTAGAGTTGGGCATTATCAGCATACAGGTGATACCAAACATGACAACTTCGAATGATCTCTCCCAGCGGTTTTATGTAGATGTTAAATAACATAGGGGATAGTGATGAGCCCTGCAGGATCCCACTGTTTAGCGGCCATGGGGTCGAGCAGGACTCCCTCAACTCCACCTTCTGGTTACGACCCAAGAGAAAGGACCGGAAACACTGCAGAACAGTGCCTGTCAGCCTCATCCCTTTGAGACGTTCCAGAAGGATACCATCGTCAATGGTATCGAAAGCTGCTGAGAAGTCCAAGAGAACCAGATAGGTAACACTCCCTCTATCTAGTTCTCAGCGTAAATCATCCTCCAAGGTGACCAAAGCCCTTTACATTTTATGTCCCGGCCTGAAGCCAGATTGAAATGGAAATGAGTGTTGCGGTAACATCATACTTTATAGTTTCTTCTTTCACCCCTAGATGTTGGATAAATACTGTTTCTGCATGTTTTTCTCTTACTAAAGTCCCCAATAGTTAAGAATCAATATGTATGTAGGTAGTTGTGGAAATACTGGGGTAGAATGAAATAGTTTTTTCTTAATATAAGAGCTGAGCGATCCTTATTTGGGCTTACCTGCTCCTTTTCCAGATAATGGGCTCAAATAATTAGACAGTCTATCACTTCAACTCTAGGTATAGATACAGAATAGATGAATAATTTACTGCACTATACTGTTATATGCTGTCAAACTGATTCTGACATATGGTGACCAACAGGTTCTTTTTGTTTTTGCAAGATTTATTTATTCTGAGGAAGTTTGTCACTGTTTTCTTTTCGGATTAATTGAGTATGACTTACCCAAGGTCACCCAGTGGGTTCCTTCCATTGTGCAAAGATTTGAACCCTTGTCTCCCAGAGTAGTAGTCCAACACTCAAATTGCTATACCAAGTTGGCTTTCACCTCATCATATCAATAGCTTAAATATTTGAATACTAACGAGAAATAGTTAGAATTTATTTTTTTTCCAGGATGGTGAAAGCAATTTTTTTTTGGCAATCGAAATGTGCAGTTAATATATTATGACTGAATGTTGTCTTACAGCGATCATCCATATTGGAAAGAAATTGCATTTTTAAAATGTGATGTCCTGTATCTTAGATGCTTCTTGCCCTAGTATTGTAATTGATTAAAGTTTTTGTTTGTGGGGCATCAATTGCCACTAAAATAGTTTTATTTTAAAGAGACTTTATCTCTGACAGGTCAAGGTTTTAATTTTTAATAAAAACTGGCATTCTTTTGAAAAATCTCTATGCTGAATAGTGATTCAGCGTAGCTATTAATAAACTTTAATAAGCTATTAAAAACAGAATTCACATTTTTACATCTTTGTTGAAGCACAAGAAAGAAAGGAAAGGCTAGATCTTGAAAAGTCTCCTCACATTACCTTTTTGCTCTGCATATATTTTTGAAATGAATGTCAGGCAATAGATCAATATTTTATGCAGTGCTATTCTTTTAATAATTAATGCACATGAAAAGGGCTGCAAGGAAATGGAGGCACAGAGGAAAATAAGGATTTCAAGCTAGGGCTATGAAAGAAATAAAATGTAATAATAATAATAATAATAATAATAATAATAATAATAATAATAATAATAATAACAACTTTATTTTTATACCCCGCCTCTATCTCCCCGGAGGGGACTCAGGGCGGCTTACATGGGGCCAAGCCCGAATAAAAACAGTAGCAGTATAAAACACACATTATAATTATACATACTGAACTTTAATTAATGGTGAATAGCAGAAACATTTAAAGAAACACCTTCACACTGAAGTATTGTCAAAGCTCCTAATTATTTTTGTTTCCATTGCTTTAGATTATTTGTTAATGATACTGATTACACACTGACCTAAGAAAGAAGTAACATATAGTAATAAAAATATGTGAGACAATTTTTAAAAGTGGCATAGGCATATTGATTTCAGTGAACATATCTGTGACAAAGAAAAAGTAATCATGACACACATACAAAATAGATGGAAACAAACCGACCTACAAAAATGTGGCAATGTTGCTTCATCCAAAAATGAATGCTCCATTTCAGAATTCCATCTCCATTTGCTTTAAGCAGAGCATACCTCCCCCTCGGGCATGTTCCATTTTTGTTTTCCACCTGTTACTCCACATTCCCCAGCTACTGAGCATTCTCATTCCACACGTCACATACAGCAATGAGGAAGGGAGCTTGCCTTCTTAGCTTCAAACGTTTTTATAACTTCTGCAACCCCTGAAGCTGCACTTCATAAAAGGGAAAATTAATTTGTGTAGCAAGCCTTGAAAATACTTATTTATGAACAGTGAATGTTTGATTTTTATATCTATTTTGTATACTTGTATACTCAGGATTACGTAAACATTTCTTGGAAGGGAAAAGGATTGTGAGTAAAAAAGTTTAAAAAGCTCTGGTCTAAACTGCAAAGGGAAAGGATAGTAAATGTCAGGTTATACCATATTTCTTCAATTGCAAGTCACCATTGATTGTAAGATGCACTCTAATTTCAGTTCTACCACCATACATAAAATAAAACTGCAACTCTAAGACACACCCCAATTTTAGACATATTTATATAGGAAAAACTGTGTCTTAGAATTGAAGAAATGCAGTATATTATATCTTAAAGCTTTTACCTTAAACTTGTGGCACAACTGATGGAAACTCATTGATTTCCTGATTTGCTTATTTTCTTATGAGTAAAATCAGTACTATTCTTATTTCATATCTTTCCTTCCAAAATTTAAATAGGATAGCAAAAGACAGAAGTAGAAGGAAATCCACATCGGGAGGTCAGTTTGTACTGGGTGGTCAAAACACGCCACAATTACCGTTAAAAAACAACCATCTTAGAAACTCAAACGTATCTACCTGAAAACCTGCAGTATTAGGATCTAATAAAAGTTAAAACTAGGGAGGCTCAATACAAGACAACTTCACAAACACTGGGAAGCAGGTTTGGGAGCTTGTGAAAAATAAGCTGAGAAGCAAATATGAGAGAAGCCTATTGAAAACTGGCCAACTTTGCAAGCCAAAGAAGCCAAAACTGGCCACTTCTGTTATTGCACTGCAGCAGTGAAAGTAATCTGGAGAACTGAAAAGGGTCTGTCCCTTCCCACTTTTATCAACCCTGCTAATAGGTGATTTTGAAAGATGTCAAGGTGGAGACATCTTTGTAAGATCCCAGATTGACTTTGAACATTTTTCTAAGATTCAAATTGTTTTCTGGAAAATGCAGGAAAAAATGAAGTCAGACTAAGGATAGCTCCAGAAGGTTCAATCATCTCTAACTGCAATTGTAGAAAATACAGTTTAGCACTTTTTTTTCTTCAAAAGAATGGAATGCAGGTAGTCCCTGAGTTACAAACATTGTCTTACAAATGACTCATAGTTACAAATCGGGGTGAGACAACAGGAAAAAAAAATCTACCCCTAGGAAGTGAAATTTACTCCTGAAAGAGTTATCATGGGGAAAAGTGTCTTCACTGAAGCTTTCTTGCCAATCCTTGTTTCCACAGCAAGCCAAATTTTTCAAAATCCAATTATCACAGGGTCAGAAAGTGAGGTGAAATCTTTTGAAAAGAGGGACAGGCAACAAAACAAACACCACAGGGGTATTACCCCTTCCCTATGCTATGCAAAGTGTATACATATACTGTACACACACACACACACACACACACACACACACATTTACAATAGAGTTCCAGTTATCCGACATAAAGGGGCGGGCTGAATGACAGACAACGGGAACTGTTGGATAATAGGGAGGCCCTATTATCCAAGCCTCTCCACACACCAAGCCCCGGGCTCCCTCCGTTGCTGCAATGGAGGAAGCCGGGGTCTTGGCAGGGAGGGAAGGGATGCTTCTCTCCCCAAGCCCCGGGCTCCCTATCTAGGCAGCAACGGAGGAAGCTGGTGGCTTAGTAAGGAGGCAGCAACGCTTCAAGCCCAGTGCTTGGCAGGGTGGGCAGTGACTTTTCCCTCCCGATAAGCACCTGGCTGCCTAGAAAAACAGCTGTTTTTCTAGGCAGCAACACACAGGGGCCTCTCAAAGCGCCTGGTGCTTGCTGGGATGCTTGAGTCTCCTCTAATTCTATTTTTTTAAATGAAAATGAGCAGTTTATTTGAATATTTCAAGGAATACTTATGAAAAGATTTTCAAGCATCACCAACCCTAAAGAGCTTCCTGTTCCCCCATAAACTATATCACTTCCACTCTCAAGACTTATATCTATCCAAACTGTGAGACAGGTACAAAAATTTATGGAAAAGAACAAAGCATTGCATACTGCACGCCTCAAGTCATTAGTTAATTGATACCTCACCATATGTATTTCATCAGTATTTTATATTTACATATACCATATGGTATAGCTAGATAAATTTATTTATCTGTTTATTATTTTTTAAAAGAAAAGCAAACAAAATGCAAAGCACATGATGAAAATGCTCTAGGAATATTTAGGCCCTAATTGTTAGAAACAAAACATACCATAGCAAGAATATGTTGGTTAAGTACTTATATTTATCTCTATGCCATTTAGAAGAGAGTAAAAAATTATAACCAGCCTAAAGGGAAAAACTAATTTTGATGACAAATGTATTACGGGAAAGAGAAGGAAGATTCGTTCTGTATTGGGAAATGATACTTTATGGACTTAAGAGTAAATCCCTCTATCTCATTTCAGTGACAAATAACCATTTTTTCAGAGCCAGATGGTAAAACTGCAGGTGTCAAAGCTGGAGTTGTTATTTCTTCTCCAAAAACAACTTCTGTGAAACATAGGAAGAGCATTTCTGTTCCTTCCATTTCACTGAATGATTTTGGATTCTCGTTTTATTATTACAGACATTATCATTTATTACATACCAGTAAAGTTTAAAGGGTGGCACAATTCACCCAGCAAAATTCATGTACAAACAGTGATCAGAGTCTAAATTTGAAAAGGTATGTTTTTAATCATTAATTCATATAGTGCCACCAATGTACATAGAGCTGTACAATACAACCAAATAATAGTGAATCCTGCCAAAGACATACAATCTAAAATATATGTTCATACATATACACAGAAAGAGGGAAAGAAAGAGTAATAAAAATTAAACTCTACAATACAGTTGTAAAACAAATTATCCAAATGCAAAAGAATATGTAAAGGTAAAGGTTTTTCCCTGACATTAAGTCTAGTCGTGTCCGACTCTGGGGGTTGGTGCTCATCTCCATTTCTAAGCTGAAGAGCCAGCGTTGTCTGCAGACACCTCCAAACTCATGTGGCCGGCATGACTGCACGGAGCACCATTACCTTCCTGTCAGAATGGTGCCTACTGATTCACTCACATTTGCATGTTTTTGAACTGCTAAGTTGGCAGAAGCTGGGGCTAGCAGTGGGAGCTCACCCCGCTCCCTGGATTCGAACCACTGACTTTTCGGTCAACAAGTTCAGCAGCTCAGCGGTTTAACCTGCTGTGCCACCGGGGGCTCCTAAGCTCCTAATATAAAGCAAATTAATCAATATGTGTATTCAAAATATACCCGACCATAAAACAATATCACCGTAAAATTCCAAAAGCTTTGGAAAATAGGCTTTAATTTAAATTTTAAAATAACAAGGGAAGAAGGAGACTGCAAATGTTCGGAGAGCCAATTCCAGGAGTATGGAGCTGAACCTAAGAAAAAGAAATCCTTGGTTTGGTGAGAAGTCTAAGATTCCTAGAACACAGATCCTGAGTGGGCTGGGAAAAAGAAATACAAGCTGAAAGATAGTGGAGAGCTGGGTTGTGTAGGACTTTTAACATAAAACCAAGAAGATTATACTGAATCCTAGAAGATATGGATAACCAATGAAGAGATATCAAAAATGGGGTAATACGATCAAAGCAATGGGCCAAAAAGATAACATTAGCAGAAGAATGTTGAATAGAAGCCAGATCATGGGAGACAAGTCAAAAGATGATTACAACAATCAAAGCAAGATTTTTTTTTAATGAGCAATGCATGAACTACAATCTTAGCAGAGGAAGCAGAAAGAAGAGATCCCATTTGGGCAATGTTATAAAGAAAAAAACAAAACAAAATGATTTTGATACAGCCTCAATGTGAGAAACAAAAGACAAAGAAGAATAAAAATGAATCCAAAGAAATAGAAATAAAGCACAGACAAAGATGAGGGAATTGCTTTGTTTTTTTGTTTTTTTGTTGTTGGTTTTTAAAAAAACTAAAAAAACTGACAAGCTGGAGAAGATGCGAACTGCAGTAATTCAAATCAAGATTGCAGGATTTTTTGTTATTTTTTCAATCACAGTGCTATAAATTCAGTGTGTTTTCACCTATTCGGCATAGTAATGTTGACTGACCCCTAACATTTATTATCACTCTGTCCATCATCCAAACAAGTGGATGTATATTTACAAAAGTGCATGTAAAAATACAACCCTATCTATATATATAAATAAAAGGATATATTTATAAAAGGATAAAAACATTTCGGCCTAGGACAAAACAACAAAACTACACATCCCAGAAACACTAAACTTGGCAACACAACCCCTCATCCATGACTCTATGTTCATACAACAAAAAGAAAAGAAAAATAAAGTCCTAATTAGAGGGAGAGGAATAATTGTTTTTATCCAATTGCTGCCAGTTACAAGGCTAAACTCTGCTCACTTGGTCTCCTAGCAACCTACTCAGCCCAGGGGACAGGCACAGTTAGGCCTGAGGCCTCTTCCACACTGCCTATAAGATACAGATTATCTGATTTAAACTGGATTATATGGCAGTGTAGACTCAAGGCCCTTCCACACAGCTATATTACCCATTTATAATCTTATATTATCTGCTTTGAACTGGATTATCTTGAGTCCACACTGCCAGATAATTCACTTCAGTGTGCATTTTATACAGCTGTGTAGAAGGGGCCTCATATAATCCAGTTCTAAACAGATAATATAAGATTATAAATATACAGTAGAGTCTCACTTATCCAACATAAACAGGGCTGCAGAACGTTGGATAAGTGAATATGTTGGATAATAAGAAGGGATTCAGGAAAAGCCGATTAAACATCAAATTAGGTAATGATTATACAAATTAAGCACCAAACATCATGTTATACAACAAGTTTGACAGAAAAAGTAGTTCAATGCTCAGTAATGCTATGTTGTAATTACTGTATTTACAAATTTAGCACCAAAATATCACAATGAATTTAAAACATTGACTACAAAAACATTGACTACTAAAAGGCAGACTGCGTTGGATAATCCAGAACACTGGATAAGCAAATCTTGGATAAGTGAGATTCTACTGTAATATGAAATAATTACTGTGGTAATCTAGTCCAACCCAATTCTGCCATGGAGGACACAATCCAAGCACACCCAACAGATGTCCACCCAGCCTCTCAATAATAATAATAATAATAATAATAATAATAATAATAATAAGAAGAAGAAGAAGAAGAAGAAGAAGAAGAAGAAGAAGAAAAAGAAAAATATCATACAATCATAAGGTTAGGAGACACCCCTAAGGATCATCCAGTTCAACTTCCTTCTACCCTGCAGGATGACACAAACCAAGCACTCCTGACAGATGGCCATCCAAGATCTGCACAATAATAATACAAATCGAATCATAGAATCAGACAGTTAGGAGAGACCCCTAAAGGCCATCCAGTCCAACCCAATTCTGCCATGCAGGACACAATCCAAGCACTCCCAACAGATGGCCACCCAGCCTCTCAATAATAATAATAATAATAATAATAATAATAGCATAGAATCCAAGAGTTTGGAGAGACCCCTAAGGGCCATCCAGCCCAACCCTTTCTACTATGCAGCAGGATACAATCCAAGCATTCACAACACATGGACAACATATAAATACTATACAATACTACACAGGGACATAGACCCCCTCTACCCTCACCACTTTCACAGTACACAAACAACCAAATGCATACTAAACATAAAGACAACCATACAACAGACATTCAGTACCACCACTACCTCAACAAGTTCTCACCAACACCACCAGACAACGCCACAGCAACGCGTGGCCGGGCACAGTGTCAGACCCCTGGCAGCTGGGCACCAAGAACCATACACGGAGGCCAATCTCTATCTAATATCTTTATTAAGGAAATATATAAAAGCAATAAAAACAAGTGAAGCAGACCTTTCAAATGAGGTCAAATATAGTCCAAAAATGTATTGTCCAATAAATGATATTAGAGTTCAAAGTTCTTTATCCAATACCGAAACACACACTATTGCCAAGCAATAGTGTGGGGAAATGTCAGAGTCTTAGAAGTCCAAGGAAGCTTGACAACAAGGCTGGAAATAGACTTGGTTCTTTGACAAGGTCCGTGACTAGAAACAAGGCAAACAGTGAATCTTGGAACAAGGTCCGTGGAACAGCAAAGCAAGGCAGTACTTGAATTCTTGATCCGGGAAGCAAGGAACTGGGGTTACAAAGTCCACACACGATCTCACTCCTGAAGCAGCTCTGTTGACTCCGCAAAGAATCTCCCGCGTCAAACACCTATATTGGGTCTCGTTTTCCCGCCAACAATCTCTTTCCCTAGAGAACGAGAAGCGAAACCCAACTCTGTCCAGATGCAAGACTCCTTAGAATTTCCCAAGGGAAGCAGGCCTAATCAGCCTGTTGTTTGGCAGCGATCCGTAAACTCCTGCGATTTGCTTCTCTGACTCCTCTGTCTCTAGAGTAAGATTCTCTCCTGGGAAACAGAGGCGAGGAATGCCCAAGGTCTGTTTTACTGAATTTTTGAGGACAAACATCAACATCCGGCAGGTGAAAGGACTCCGGTTCTTGTTGAACCGGCGAAAACCCCATGTTTTCATCTTCATCTGCCACGATAGCACTAGGAACAGGACTACAAGGCCCATGAGGCATCACACACAGCTAATCAAACATAAAGGTGCTACCCTACCACATTTCATTTTTTTCATCTTCCCTCTTCTTTCTTCCTTCCTTCCTTCCTTCCTTCCTTCCTTACTTACTTACTTATGCTGTAGGATACTAATATGGCTATTTCTTCGATATCTGCACATGGCAGTACTTTGCACAATGATTTCCACTAACTAAATAACTGGCTGGCCAAATCATCTGGGAGCATACACTGGTCTTCCAAAATGCAAGGATGTTATATTACAACCTTTCTCATTTCAGCTAAAAACAGAAAATCTGGTTGTTACTTGAATGAGGAATAATTACAACTGAAAAAATTCATGATGACTTTTCTTTCCTTACCATTCAGTTTTAAACTACAACTAAACAAAGAATTTTAGGCCTGGGCTTTTGCAATATTTTGTGGAAAATGTGTTCTTTATAAAATGAAAAGATATGTCCTTTTGAAAAGGTCTGCTTTTCAAGTCTAAAGGCTTCTCTTCTTCTTTAAAAGCAAAATGTGAGTATGTCAAAGGGTTAGCCAATGAGCCACACCGTCTCGTATGTTTTCTCAGCAATTACCCAAAAACATAGTCCCAGTAAAATGAAAGAAACATAGCATGCCATTATATTTGTTTATTCTGAGATTCCATGTCATTACTGAAAGAATAGTGCCAAAATGGGTATGTGTATATTTGGCTGTATTCTTTAGAAAGGCTAACTTCAATAAAAGCTGACAGAGAAATAAAATAGTGTTTAAAGAATTATGACCTTGGGAATCCCATAGAAGCTCTAGACAAAAAAGGGCTAAAGTGATTTTGAAGGACAAGTTCAAGTGATTTTGAAGGACACATTCAAGGAAAATTATAGGAAAAAATGGTGCTGAGACAGTTGATGGATTATTAATTTATGAAAAGATCAAGTAATAAATTGATTTTCAACTCATATGGGATTACAAACACAGAGTAAGGTTATTATAGGAAGAACTCCTTTTTCTGATTACTATTCTTTTGCCAAATGTACTCAAAAATATCGAGTAAAGGATGAAATAGATTGGTTTATGAGAAAGGAGCTCCTATCATTTTGTATTACACAATTTTATCATGCTTATCATACCTTGTAATATGAACTGCAAAACTGATGGTATGCCTAATAAGAAAAAAGACTATAGTTTTAACTGTAGAAGTCTGAAAAGTAACAACGAAGGACAAATGAAGGGGAACTTTCTTTCCACTGTAATAATTGGTGTAGTAAGCCTTCTTATTACTTCAGACTAAACATAGTCATTTGAAAGTACACTGAAATCAGCAGAGTTTATTCCTAAGGAAGTGTGTTTAATACTGGGATTCCAGGTTGCTATATAGTAGCCTCCTGTTCATAACCCACCCTATCTCCCAGAGGGGACTCAGGGTGGTTTCCAGCAAAGTAACATAGTGGCAATGCCTTTCATTTATATTGTCAAACCTTTCAGTTATGGCTTTAATTTTTAAATTTTAATTTTAAAATTCAAATTATGGTTATTTTCATCATTGCTTACTACTTGATATTTGTTTAATATCTCACTATTGTTTATTCAAATCTAAACGGTTTGCATTCTTCACACTTTATAATTAAATACACGGGCAGTCCCCAAGTTATGAACAAGATAGGTTCTGTAGGTATGTTCTTAAGCTGAATTTGTTTATAAGGCAGGACAGGTATATTTTTTAAGTGCAACCACCAAAAATATATTAGCTTTGGATAGCTAATTTCCCTTCCAAGAGGTAGATTTTTTTTTCAGTCCCTGTTGTATGTGGCCCAGGTATGTGGGATGTTACTACTATTTCCATGAGGGGAAGAGACTAGAGGGGAGTAACATCCCACATACCTGGGCCACCTGAGCTCAGGAGCATGGGACAGCTGTCTGGACTGCCATAATTCAAGGGAGAACCTGACTCCTGGAACTAGATTCAGTGTTTCGTCTCACTCCCCTGCCCCCACCCCCCAAGAATTTTAACCCAGGGTACTGCCACATTATGCGGCTTTCCCCAGATTAAATTGGATCAGTCCATGTGAATTTTGTAGCCACCTGCAGCGTGATCCATCCTCACACTGACCTAAATTATCCGTGTAGTTCCTTTACAGGGATTTGTGATGCCCCATGGGCCTCTGAGTCCTGACCCTAGCGCCATTATGGATCACGGTGATGAAGACATGGGATTTCTGCCGTCTCAGCAAGAGACTGTTCCATTCCAGATGCCTTTTGTTGACAATTCTTGCCAAGAGCTCATTAAAACGGACCTTGAACAGGCTATTCCCAGCGCTTCTCCCCCTTTCGCGAGAAGGGAGTTTTTTGAAACTAGTCGCTCAGAGAAAGCGCAAACAAGAAAAAGCGCCAGATTAGCGGCCAGACAGAGTACTAATTAGCTCGTTTCCCCTGAGAGTTTTCAGGGAGGAACGCACCTGGATGAAGATATGTTTCAGTTCTTTTCCCTTGGGAAAAGAAGCACTGGACACCTGTTTGTAGAAAGATTTGAAGTTCTTTAAAAGTTCCCCGCACGGGCTAGCCCGCGCGGAGTCAACAAGTCAGCTCAAGGATTAACTTCGGTTCCAGCCAAGTGTGGACTGCGTTTTGAGTCCGCTAACTCCAGTTTCATCGTGCCTTGCCTTGTCGTGTTCTTGACCCGTCTCATCGTGTTCCCAGCCTTGTATCTTGTGCCAAGTATCCAGTCTTGTCTTCAGTTTCCTGCCTTGGACTTACTTTGAACTCTAGTAAAATCTTGGACGTTTCCCCACTCAAACTGCTTGGAAGTTGAGTGTGTTTCGGTTTTGGATTATAACTTTGAACTCTAATATTATATACTGGACAATATATTTCTGGACTATATTTGACCTTCCCTGAAAGGTCTATTGATGAACTTTATTTTCTATCTGTTTTTATCCTATTTACTCATTTCTTTAATAAAGATATTAGACTGTTATTGGCCTCTGTGTGTTGGTTCTAGTGCTCTGCGGCCTGGGCGTGACAGGATTTGTGAATTAGTATATATTATTTCTAAAAAATATATGACAATCAGAAATGAAAGAATTTGAATGCAGGCACACGAGAATTAGTCTTCATCCATGGTTTTGACCATCCATGGTTGAAAAAAATTTCCAAAAAGAGAAAAAAAAATCCTGAAAGCAAATCCCATTTTGACATTTCATATCAGGGATGCCACTGTATTATGCCACTGTGTATAACAGAACGTGTAATGGAAGAATTTTGCCATCCACAGCAGTCCTGGGACTAAACACAGGCAGATGCCGAGGGCCCACTGTGTAGTAGATAAGCAAGTCCACCATCAGTTATCAAAACACCATGTTGTCCTGTCATGTAACCAATACTTACTACAGTATTTCTCAGGATTTTTAATCTATTCTTTCTGTGAGCTACCTTGGGTCATGCTCAGGGAGAAAGGCAACATATAAATGAAAATGAGAATAGATAGACAGATCAATCAATCAAAAGGGAGGTGAGCAAAAGGCCCTTCTGTTTACATGAATTCTGCAGTATTGCCCCTCCACCAGTAGCCTCCTCTCCCAGTGTATTCCATTCTGGTCCTGACACTGGGAGCAGGGCATCTGTACTGCAAGTAGGATCTTTGGAAAAATCCGAGTCTTTTTCGTTTGGTTTATATTTGAGAAGGATGCACTCTTTGTCATTTGACATGACTCTAATTGAACCGATGCTATAATAGCTAAAGTGACAGAAAGGCATCAGAAAGACCTGGTAGTGATAGGCTTTCAGCCCTGAAGGCATGGCTTCCAGAGTATCTTCCTTCTGACAGCTTATCAGGCAGACTACAAAATCAGGTTACAGACCCTGGCCTGTGAGTCATTGATTAAATATCAATATACATTTTAATTATGATCAGATTTCTTACCCTTCTGCCACAGATAAGCTGTAACAGCCAGGAATACACTCGGCTTAGAAAGTAAAAGCATTTCACCTTACAGTTTGAAACTTCTTTTTGCATGTATAATGAAGTAATAAGGTCAAGTGCTTTTTAGCCATCTGTTCCTACCATGCCATGCACATCACCCTTCATAAAAAGCAGGGTATCTCACAGAGCAGAGTGATTGCTTTGTGCAAAATACCAGTCGCCTAACTATGCGACCACACCTGCTGTGCACACCAACGTGTCCCCTTCACTGAACTAATTTGTATCTAGTAGGCCAGTTAATGCTGCACTTCTTTTGTATCTCCTTTGCCAACCATGACAGCTGCTGCAAGGATAACTGTGGCGCATGTGAAGCCCTTCAGAGCCTCTCACAGTTATGCCCATACAAAAAACACTGCTTGGTAATACGTTCTTCCTGTGAAGCATGTGGAAACCTAAACACAAAACCAGAAAGCTAAATCTAAAAGCTGCCTTTCAGCTAGGCTTTGCATACATGGGTCTGTCTACTTCCTCTAACAATTCTCTTCTATCATCTGAGTGAGACTCAAGGAAGATAGCTTTGCAAACCCATAGACTGTGATATTGACCAACAAAAGTTCTAACCAAATGTCAACCAATTTTAATTAGCCAAAGGCACTATTAAAAAGTATATTTAAAAAGAGCAGAACACTGAAGACTTGCTTCATTTTGATACTGTGGCTCTTCTTTGGTGGATTGACATACTTATGAAGGTTCTGATAAATGAGTATGGTGCTACACTGTAGAAATAATGCAGTTTGACAACACTTTAACTGCCATGGTTCAATGCTATGGAATCCTGGTAGTGTAGTTTGGTGAGACACCAGCACTCTTTGGCAAGAAAAGACCAAAGACCTTGATAAACTACAACTCTTATGTTTCCATAGCATTGAGCCACAGCAGTTTAAAATGAGACCAAATTGCATTATTTCTATAGTGTAGAGATGCACCCTATGATGCAAATGTGGTACCATCAGCCTCAACCAGTATAGTCAATGGTAAAAAATCTCTGAATCTTTTCTTGTGCCCTCCTTTTTTCTGGCCATAAGCTAAATCATTTTACTGATGATGATACAGGGGTATTATTATTATTGTTATTATTATACAAAATACTAAAATGTATGTGCTTCTTCATATACGTCGAAAAAGTTCATACTTCAAATGAAGCATTTGCCTCCAACACAGTTAAGAAACAAGGCAACAATCTCTATGGGAAGTTTTATCATTCATATCACTTTGTTTACTATAAATAAGAGGAATACATCTGTTCCAAATGTCATCTTGATAATGGGCTGTCATGGGTCTGTAAGGAAACCATATATGAATGATGTATGATATAGTAGCTCTTATACATAGTATAAGTATACATAGTATATATAGTTTGGTCTTCATGTATTCAACATATACATGAAGCCACTGGGAGATCATCCAGAGTTTTGGGGTGCGGTGTCATCTGTACGCAGATGATGTCCAGCTCTGTCACGCCTTCCGACCTGTCATTAAGGAGGCTATCCAGGTCCTGAACTGGTGTCTGGCCGCTGTGTCAGACTGGATGAGGGTGAACAAATTGAAACTCAATCCAGACAAGGCAGAGGTCCTCCTGGTCAGTCGCAAGGCTGAACAGGGAATAGGGTTACAGCCTGTGTTGGACAGGGTCACACTCCCCCTGAAGACACAGGTTCGCAGTCTGGGGTTCTCCTGGACTCATCATGAGCCCGGAGCCCCAGGTTTCAGTGGTGGCCATGGGAGCATTTGCACAACTAAGACTTGTGCACCAGCTGTGCCCGTTTCTTGGGAGGTCTGACTTGCCCACGGTGGTCCATGCTCTGGTTACATCCTGTTTGGATTACTGCAACGCGCTCTACGTGGGGCTGCCTTTGAAGACAGCCCGGAAGCTCTAATTAGTACAACGGGCGGCAGCCAGATTAATAACTCGGGTGGCATACAGGAAGCATACCACCCCCCTGCTAAGCCAGCTCCACTGGCTGCCGATATGCTACCAAGCACAATTCAAAGTGCTGGTTTTGACCTACAAAGCCCTAAACGGTTCTGGTCCAACTTATCTTTCCGAACGTATCTCCTCCTATGAACCATCAAGAACACTAAGATCGTCTGGAGAGGCCCTGCTCTCGGTCCCACCAGCCTCGCAGGCACAGCTGGTGGGAACGAGGGACAGGGCCTTCTCAGTGGTGGCTCCTCGGCTGTGGAATGCCCTCCCCAGTAACATCCGGCAGGCCCCAACTCTTCTGGGCTTCAGGAAGAACGTTAAGACATGGCTTTGTGCACAAGCATTTAATGAATAATTACTATATTGACATGGTCTGAACTTAGGTTTATGTGTAATGGTTCTTTGAAAGAATGGTAATAAGTAACTACAGTAGAGTCTCACTTATCCAACATAAACGGGCCGGCAAAACGTTGGATAATTGAATATGTTGAATAATAAGGAGGGATTAAGGGAAAGCCTATTAAACATCAAATTAGGTTATGATTTTACAAATTAAGCACCAAAACATCATGTTTAACAACACATTTGACAGGAAAAGTAGTTCAATACGCAGTAATGCTATGTAGTAATTACTGTATTTATGAATTTAGGACCAAATTATCACGATATATTGAAAACATTGACTACAAAAATGCGTTGGATAATCCAGAATGTTGGATAAGTGAGTGTTGGATAAGTGAGACTCTACTGTATATGTTTTAAGCTTGACTATTGTATTTTATGGATTATTGTTAATGATTTTAGATGTGTTGCTGTTTTTATTAATTTGTTTAGCATTGAATTTTGCCAGTCGTTGTAAGCCGCCCTGAGTCCCCTTGGGTGAGAAGGGCAGGGTAGAAATGTTGTAAATAAATAAATAGGTCTTATGAATTCCGTTCTAGATAGATGGACGGATGGATGCCACTTCTGCTCACCAAAGAGACTATCCTGCGTGCTGCCCTCTATGTTTTGGTTTCTGAAGTCTTCTCTGCTGGAGCCGATCAATATAAGAGCCAGGGCCATGGTCAGAAAAGAAATTCAGGGGGGAGGTTAAAACATTTTTAGCAAATCATGAAGAGTAGTTCCATAACACAAAATAATTTAAATTGTATGATTTGTTCTATATTTTATATAGACTTAATTAAATCAAATTTCTATTTTAGTCTCAAAGTTTCAAGTCTAAAAAAAAACCCCAAAAATGACTATTAATTGGTGATTTAGTGGTTACAAAAGAATACCACAACGTCTGTTGGAAACACATGAAAACTGTGTCAATATACTTTGACTGAAATCAGACTCCATCGATAAATTTTGGAGGACCCTGAAGAGTGCAAGTCCAGTCGGTCTTTCTTGCACCATTTTGCTTCGTATGTATGTTTTCAAATGTTTCAGAGTTGAAAACAATCTTTCATTTGTTGCTCTTGACACTGGCAATGTTACAGAAATCTCAAGAAGTTTCTTTACATTCAGAAAAAACTGTCAATCACAGTCAAGATATGCTTCCAGCACATTTGATAGTTTTTCTGCACGTGCAACTATGTTGAACTGCATTATATGAATAAACAATGACCATATAAAGCCTGTAAAATGTCTGTAAATTTGCCAACCAGACTGTAGTCATGCTAATGAAACACTTCATCTGGACTAAAGGTATTTTCTATAAAAACAGAAATTATGTCACCACTGAACTTCTATCTACTAAAAATTTCACTGATATTGGAAAGCTTCAATTACTTAATTGATATTAAAGTTTTGTGCTAAGGCCCTGTTGCCTAATATAACTATACTAGTGAAAGGGGGCGGGCATGGCAGCGAATGGAGTAAATAAGGTGGAATGGGCACCAGTGGAAGTCAAAGAACACATTTGCTGTCACCATCTAAATCAGAAAAGGGTCCTAAGCAGCCTATTTCCTCAGTGTCTAGCTTCCAGTTAAATCTTGGAAGCAAAAGATGTTCTGAGAAGGCTGCCTCGGTAATCTACATTAAGGTGCAATCAATGTAAATGCATATATTCTGATTGCAGGCATAAGTCAATAGAGAAGGGGAGCAGAAAATTGTGTTGTTGAAGGCTTTCATGGCCGGGATCACAGGGTTGTTGTATGTTTTCCGGGCTGTATGGCCATGTTCCATACAACAACCCTGAGGAGAAAATTAAATGTATGATTGCCATTTTCAGCAGTACCGTACATTCAAGAAAGTGTATTTCCAGTCTTCAATCAAAGGGTGCATCTACAAAGTTGAATCAATGCAGTTTGACACCACTTTACTTGATCCGCCATGGCTCAAAGGTATATGATCCTGGGAGCTAGTTTTGCTAGGTCTTCAACCTTCTCTGCCAAAGAGGGCTGATGCCCCAGCAAACTACAACCCCCATGGTACTAAAAATACTTTGCTCTAACTTTCTTGTAATACGTGTAATTCGTGACAATGAAAATGCCTTAATACTTAATTTTTATGTCATTATAAAACTTTTAATAATGCCAGAAGCAAAAAAGGCTAACAGAAAAAGAGAAACAATAAAAACTAAGTCATTCTCTAGAAAAAGCAAGGCATAACTACATTGTTTCTGAAGAAGAAAAACATGGAGTGTACTTTATTTCTGTGTTTTATAGTTTACTCTCAAAGGGTTAGACATTTTGATTGTAACAAAATAGTGTAATAATATAATCTTTGTATTAATGGAAATAAAATATAGAGGAAACTCTTTCAACCAGTGTTTGGCTGATCTTTTGAGCTATAAATAAAAGCTATGGTTCATGTACCAATAACTTTTAGTGATAGCCGCAAAATGTTACAGTTCTTCTCATATGTAAATTCATGAAAAGTAACAATATTATGAACTCTTACAAGAGTTATTTCACCCCCTCTTTCAACAGCTTTATATAGCTCCAAAGAGGAATTTTTAAAAAGCAGCACAGAACTAGATGTTAAGTGATGAGAAAGTTCTTTGCATTTACTGAGGGAAATATTTTTAAAGATTGACACACTTCATTTTACAAAACTATTTACTACAATTAAATTGGAATGCTGAAAACAGAGGCTGATAGTAATAGAATACATGGCAAAGCATGGTGTTCATTTCCCTAAACACCAAAGCAAAATACAGCCCTTTTTTTTACAATATAGCTATCCAATCAATTCTGGAATGTTTCGCATATTAAAAATTAGGGGTCAATTAGCAGTGCCAGAAAGCAACTAGACAGCCATAATCTCTGTGTTAATTCACTCTATGCTCATTTTTAGTTAGCATACTGGTTTGATTGTGTGAATCAAGCACTCATGAATATTCAAGCTTTCTGACAGTGGAAAAAAAATCATTTTTTCTGGATCTCCCTATAATTATTTATTCAATTTATATTCCATCTTTTAATTTAGGTGTCTCACAGGGAAATTTTATAAACTGGAATAACAATTGACTGGCTACATATAATAAAATAAGGAAAACCATTTTAATATTCTTTTAATAAAAATGAATTATTTAACGGAAACAGCTCTTTATCCAGTTGTCTGAGTCTACTAAACTTGACATAAACTTGGGCTCAGTTTGGCTCCCTGAAGTCTAAAGGTAAGATGCACTTAAAGGTAAATATGTAGCCCAAATCCAATTGTTAATCCCGATTAAAGTAGACCCACTGAATCAATGGAATCTATGTGAAGTTGGCTTAAAAAGCTCCCATTGATTTAACAGGTCTGTTCGAATTAGAACTAACAACTGAATTTAAACCACATTTTCCCAATAATCATTACTCTGCTTTGATGTAAATGTATTATTTTTAATACAATGGGCACATATTCCTCAATAGGGCCCCTTTTGTGAATTGGCAAAGAGAATGTTATACTTTATGTACCAAGTCATTTTCAGGATTGTCCATTGTTAGCAGCATATTGATATCTCCACCGGCCTACCTCATAAAGCCTTCTGACTTTAGGGGTTGGTGCTCATCTCCATTTCTAAGCCGAAGAGCCAGCGTTGTCCGTAGACTCCTCCAAGGTCATGTGGGATGACTGCATGGAGCACCGTTACCTTCCCGCCAGAGCAGTACCTATTCATCTACTCTCATTTGCATGTTTTTGAACTTTAGGGTTGGCAGAAGCTGGGGCTAACAGTGGGGGCTCTCTGCGCGCCCCCAATTCAAACCTGTGGCCTTTTGGTTCAGAAGTTCAGCAGCTCAGCGCTTTAACACGCTGCACCATCAGGGGAATATTATTTCCTAAAGGTTGTGAATATACAATATTTCTGATTGTTGTTTTTTTTTGTCTGTTGGAGGTAAGTATGAATGCTGCAATTAGGGAAAATTATTAGCATGTAATGGCCTTGCAGCTTTAAAGCCTGGCTGTTTCCTCCCTGAGTGAATTTTTTGTTGGGAGGTGTTAGCTGGCCCTGATTGTTTCCTGTCTGGAATTCCCTTGTTTTCAGAGTGGTGTTGTTTGCGATATTTTATGTGCTTCTACTGTCTGTGGCCCTGAGAAAACAGAGGATTTGCCAGACTTTGATGATGGGAATACTTTGTTGGGAGGTGTTAGCTGGCCCTGATAGTTTCCTGTGTGGAATTCCCCTGTTTTCAGAGTGTTGTTCTTTATTTAGTGTTCTGATTTTAGAGATTATATTGTTCTGTTTTATTATACCACAGTAATTTTTATATATTCTGATTTTAGTGTTTTTGAATACTTGGAGCCAGATTGTATTCATTTCATGGTTCACAGCAACACAATAATAATAATAATAATAATAATAATAATAATAATAATCCAGCATATCTATCTTGTTTGCTGTGTCATAATAAAATAAAATAATAATAATAATAATAATAATGATAGTAATAATAATGACTTTGGTAATACACACTACTTCACTCCCTTCTCAGTTTCCTTTCTGGAAGAATCTATAGATTCTTTCTCCCTGAAAAATGCAGGAATGTGGCAACAAACTATTGCTTGTTCTTCCTGTGGTCCTGAAAAATGCCACCCTTTTGAAAACTGAATTCCAAGGCAAACAAGAAAAAAACCCTAGTTCTGAGTATCATTTCTGAAGGTCCAAGTCATTCTTTTATAGTAATGGTTCCCACTCAATTCAATAGCAAGTCCTTAACAAAAAATTAACAACACTATTTTAATAAAAATTGTAGCAAACAAAAAATGGATGTGGAAGGAATCTAATACATTACATGAGAGTTTTAGAGTAGACGAGGTCTAGTACTACTAAGCTTGTAAGATAGAACGATGTATTAATTCGCTTTCATTCATCTCTCTCTGTAATGCTTCAAGATGTATTAACATAAGTTGCTCTTCTTGTGGGCCTGAGGCCATGAAAGCCACTCTAAAATTAATAAAACTAATAAACAAAAGTTAAATGAACACTTTAAATGGCAGATTAAAAAGATAGCAGCTCAGGATTGTGGTGGAGAGCCTTTTATGTTAACTGATTTGGCATACACAGCACTATCAATATTACATCTTTCTCAAATGAGATACAAACCATTAGACATTCTATTTATAGTCCTTCGTTCTGGCACCTGCACCACAATATGAGCAGAGATGGAGACTTCTATAATTTTGTCATACATTCATATTATGTTTGACATTTTAAAAGCTTATGAGAAGGGGAAGGGCAGAGGCTCAGTAGTAAACACATCCCTTCCCAGCAAATTGAATCACTGACATGTGAAGGAAGGGTTGGGAAAGACTTTTGTCAGAAGCATTCAACCAACAGGGAGCAGGACAGAATGATGGTCTGACTTGATGTATGTTCTTATACTTCCCAACCAAGAAGTTCTGTGAAAACCTATATCCTGTCAGAAAGTTTTATATAGCATGCTGAATTTGGCATTTACATCAAGCATACAAGATCTATTGTCAATATAATCCGACCATCATAGCTGAGGATACTTTTTACTGAACTGGACCTAAATACCCCAAAAGGCATCAGGTCCTGCCTAATCATGGAAACTAAGCCTTGGTTAGTACTTGGATGGAAGACCCCTAATGATACAGGCTATATTTCTGAGGAAGGAACCAGCAAAACCACTTCTGAGTTTTCCTTGCCCTAAAAAGCCTATGAAAGTCATGAAGTTGCCATACACACATCTTTTACTGAACAGAGTGCTGTAGATGTTCTTGTACAATGCACTATTATGATTAAAAAAGGAATCTTTAGGTCAAGGATGTGAAACTTGTTGCCTTCCATATGCTGTTTTATGTTCCTTAGGCCTAGAAGGAATGTGAATGTAACACATTGAACAGGCTATAGATTCTCTTATGTCTGATCAAAATTATATTTATGGGGGAACACAGCATGAAACCCAGGCTGGATGAACACTTAAGCAAAATAAGCACATGCTTAGGACATCAAGTGAAGGGGACACCACAGAAAGTTCCCATTGCCAGATTTACCATGGACCATATGGTGCAAAACTGCAAATGGTGCAATTAAACCACAAAAAGAGGTTCCCACAATAAAATACTTTGCAATCAGAAAAAGAGAAAACTTTTCAAATATACATAAAATGGAAGTAGTATAGAAAATAAATATTATTTTCCATCAAAAGGTCTTAATCCGATCCTGCATGAAACAAGCCTGTTTCTCACAAATCCAGCGGTCAATTTCACCAGCCTCCCTGAGGCTTTGACACAGGAAGGATCCTCTCCCACATGAAAATGCTCCTTTTAAATGTTTTTAATGAGTGGTTCTAGCTGAATCCTTTAATGTTTCATGAGGTTTTCTTTTCCTTTAACAAAAATGGCCACCCCCTGAAGAATCCATTTTCCAATAGAAGGAAGCTAGGCACAAAATCTAATTTATGTTGTAATTCTTTCAAACAAACTGCCCATAGGATCGACACACAAATCTGCTGTCTCTGGCATCTTCTACACCAGTTCATCTCTCTCTTTTCCTCCAGTGCTGGGATGTGGAAAGCAATTCCTTATCCTGAACTATGTGGGAGCCATATTTAGACCTTGTAGCTTCTGAGTCATGGCTTGGACCTTTAAAGAGCATAGTGAAATCTATCAACTTGGGTTCAGTGTAAGTGAGAGGAAGTTATGTTCTTTAAAACAATGATAGTTCTTCATCTGCACCTTTCATTCGTATAATGAAAGAGAATGAAAAATTGGCAGTTTGTCAGCCAGCAAAACCAGCACCTAATTGATGAAAGTAAAATGTGGTACTTCAAAAGAATGCAAACGCTGGTACATCATTATTAAAATGTCAAAATTAATCTTTTTAAACAATATCATACCAATAAAGTCAGTATGTGGAAAAGATTAAACTGTCATTATGATTTCACATTAGAACCTACTGACTACATATCAATTATGATAAATCATTTACAGAAGGACAAATTGTCTCTTTTCAAAAGAACACTGCAAGTGGTGATGGAACTGGCTTTCACCTGCAGTCAGACAGGTAATGCACAGGCAATATTAACATCATCATCATCTTTATTTGTATCCTGCTTTTCTCCCTCATGGGACATATTAAAATCATATAAACAACAATCCAAACAAATCAGTAATAAGTATAAAACATCATAAAATAAACAGTTTAAAATAATAACATACATTCACATTCTTGTGGCATCATGTCAGATTATATAGCCAAGACCTTGATCTTTTTCCTTCTTGTTTGAACCCAGCACTACTTTGACAATGTGCTAATGCAGAAATTTAAATGACAAAGGCTTGTTTGTAAAAGTACCATAATAAAAGCTATAATTAGTGCAGTCATCCACATAAGGTCTCAATAAGTTTTAAATCTTGCTTTTGCTGTGAAGTGAAAAATTATACTGTATCACTGTATGTGTACAGTACCTGGAAATCTATTACCTTGTACACAGAGACACATGCTGGCACCTCATCAGCACTGCTTCCATGAATGCATGTACTATGTAAAACAATATGGACACAAAGAGAAACTGCATGCCATGTGTGGCAGTTACCCATCCTTTCCAATCATAGATCACAGTCATTGACTGAAACACACATATACAAGCTTACCTGTTTAGGTATTCGAAAAAGTGAGTTCTTAAAAAATATATCCTTGGCCTGACTCCATGTCCCATCAATGATAATAATTACACAGGGATCAGAGGAATTTATATTTATTTCTTCCAAATTTGTTGCTCCAGCTCCAGGATATAATATTAAAGTATTTGAATTTTTGCAGACAGTTGCCAACTCTGGGTACCTACATAAATGTAAAAAAAAAAAAAGAAAGTTAAGTTTTTCTTCTAATTAAAATAAGTTAGACATATAACTACCTCATCTCATTCTATCTCAGTTACCCAGCTTTACACCCAACTGCAGTTAAGGTGTGGCTGGCATCTAAAAATCAATTCTAAATGCAGGCATGCCCCAGTGAATAAAGCCTCTAACAAAGTAACTAGTTTTTGATTTTTGTGCCTGACCAGCCCCCCTTTTCCTTCTCCACTGTCTAGCTCAGACAAGGGCAAACCTCGGCCTTATAGGCATTTTGGACTTCAGCTCCCGCAATTCCTAACAGCCAGTAAGCTGGCTGGGATTTCTGGAAGTTGAAGTCCAAAATACCTGAAAGGCCGAAGTTTACCTAGATTCAGATAAGGAAAAATGGGCTTGTACGGTAACTTTGTGTGCCTGCCTACAACAGGCAGGGTAAACAGCAGCTCCCTCTAGAATCTGACCCTGCATGAAATGCTCAAGAGGGAGAGAAGGCAAGTTTGCTTTACCAGCTTTCCCCAGCATTTTTTTAAGAACAAAGATCTACAAGTTTGGCCACCAAAATGGAAATCATAAAAAAGATGGAGGCTGGTGAAAGAAAGGAAAAAGTCCCTGTATGCATTTTGGAAGAAGCTTTCAAATGGTCTCTACATAGTTCAAAATGTTTTTGTTTTCTTATGCAAGGCTGATTTGAGTTGTTTATTCATACAGTTAGGTTCGGATTGAAATTTTACTGAAACATATTTACTGAATTGAATCATATTGGTTTATTTCTACTCCGCCTTTTCCCAAAGATGAAACTCAAGGTGGCTTAAAAATAATGAGAAATTTATGTTTAAAAAAAAAACCCCACACACACATATATGAAACACAAGAAAAACTGTCTTTAAAATGTAATTCAAGTTGTCTATAAAATAAAATATCTATGAAATTGTTTATAAAATTTAAAACCATTTAAAATATATCCAAAGTTGTTTTAATTGTGTAATCTGGCAAGGTGAGAAGTTAGACTAGACAGACATCACAGACCCCTCTAACTCTATGATTCTGTGTTGAATTCTTAAGACATGGGCAATAGTAGAATGCATGTATTGTCAACACTACTTTGGGAATGATCATTGGACATATTTTACATATATTGATGTTTAAGGCAATTTTATATCTTTGTGCTTTCATTTCCTTTTGGCCTTACTGTTTAACCTACCCCCTCCCTCCTCATTCCTCCCCCCAACTTGGCAAATGAGGATACACTTAAGGTATCTAATGAATGAAATGGACTCCCAAAGTTAATACAATAATAAATTCATTAAATATTAAAAGCACTAAACTATTTTGCTGCTCTTGCTGGAACAATTAAAACAGCTATCCATCTAAGGTTTTGCAGAGATGAGCAACAACACATAAACTAAAGCAACAGAAAAGTAATGGAAGTTAAATCAGGAAAGAGGACATTTTAGGACATGATAAGGCAAGATTATGAAATGGTTTTTAGACTGAGACCTTAAAATAGAGATGAACATTTCCCTGGAGAGAACTCAATGTTTGGTCTGAAACGAAGAAAGTATACGAATTGCCCCACATCTGAGACCTATGGTAATGACTGCTTTTAGATAGCCAATATAAAGTCCTTCCAGTACTCCATAGTGATGAAGCTGTGGCTTCCCCAAAGTCTGGATAATCAACCATCAGAAACTCCAACCAACAGAGCCACTGGCAAAGGAATATGCAAATTGTAGTCCAAACTACTAATTTTCTCACTAAGGATATGACATTTTACATCAAGCATCAGAAGTTATTCAGTTCTATGCTTAGCAAAGTTGGGGATTGCTTCTGGCTGACCATATCTCGCCATGACAGTCAGTGATCACAGACAAGAATGGAGTATGTGCAAGTAAGATATAAAATAAACTGCAAACATCTTGGTGGCTATATCCAAGACAGAGATATCCCCACAAGATTAAAACGGATATTAAGAAAGTGACAGTTGGCTAGTAGAGAAAGATCAAAGCAAAGCAGAATGATGGAGAAGTTATGAGTAAATTTCAGAAGATAAAAGTACACAATTTTCTATTTTAATCATGGCCACTGTAGCTTTTGTTCTTGCTCCCAAGTAGGACTGTGCACAGATATGTTTTTCAAAATGAGTTCCAGATCGCCTGTAACAGCATGGGTTGGGCCGTCATGTTTTCTTCGGCTGCAACAAAACACACAGTTGTTGAAAACGGCTGCTTTCAGTTTCTTTCAGCTACACGTGGAGCACGGAGAGGCATCTACGTGCGCATAGGGGTTTCCCTGTGAGGTTGTGAGCCCTCCTGCCTACCTGAGTCAATCAGAAGAAGAAAGACATGTGCTAGCTTGCCCCATGTTCTATCTCAGTGCCATCATGCTGCTCTTCGCTTGCTTTTGGACAATTCCTAAATTTTTCTTTGGCAATTTAATTTAAATTTCTTAATTTAATCTCTTTCATTGCTTCTTTTTTTTTTACTATTTTGCAAAGGAAGTGATGGTGGGCATGCATTTGGTGGGGGCTGTGAAAAGGCATTTGGGGGTGTTTGTTTAAATATTGAGGTGGTTTACAGAAGGGAAGGGATAGCCTGATTCCTTGAGTCCACATGGGGAGAATCCAATTCCTCACCAGCCCTATCTTCTTGCTTCTATCTGCACTCAGTCCTATACCTTCCTCCCCACCCAAAAAAAACTTTTTTAAAAATTACATAAAAACCCTCTTTTTTCATTTTGTGATATGAGGATATTTACTATCCTACCTTCCATTTCCTTGCACTAATTCTGGAAAAAGTCATGTGTTTATATCTACATGTTATGTTGTATAAGAAGGGGGTGATACAATAGGAAGTGAGAGAAATCTACCCCCCCGGAAGGGAAATTCACTCCTAGAACAGTTACCATGGGGAAAAGGTGTCTTCCCTACAGCTATATCTTCACAGGAGCCCAGACAGCAAAGCAAACACCACAAGGGTGTTAATCTTTCCCTATGCTATCCAAAGCTACAAAAAAATTTTTTGGCTGGAGATACACTTAAAAATGTATCTGTTCTGACTTACAAACAAATTCAGCTTAAGAACAAACCTACAGAACCTATCTTGTTCACAACCTGGGGACTGCCTGTAATCAAATTTGCAAAAGATAAACCCGCGAATGTGGGTGGTCGACTGTAGTCTATTTGAAATTAACACAATTTCTGTGGTACTTCATAACTTTATGTAGGAATAATTATGAAAAGAATATTATCCTGAAACAAAGATATATCAAAAAGTAGAAAGGGTTTTGACAATATTTCTTAATTCAAGCAGAGAAGATGCAAGTGTTTGATTATCCCAAAGAACAATCACCCCTCCTCTATTCCAAGACAAAGTTTTAAGTATCTTACATCTTGATGTAAATTGAGAAAAATAAACTTGTGTTCCATAAAAATATGATTTTCTTATGAAGAACTCACTTTCTTTCTGAGACTTCAGCTGCTTCAAAGAAGCTGACAAAAGACTGGCAGCTGCTTCAGTGCGAATCGAGGGCAAAATGAATGTTCCTACCAAGGTTAGCTACTTCAGTTCCAGCATTTTCAAGCCTCTAAGGATTTAGCATTACTAAAAATAAACAAAAGTGGGTTTTGTGTTCTTTCATAATCCTTATCTGGTATAATTCAAAAAAGAATTCTATTCACGGAACTGGTGCATACAAGTTCTACGTATACAGGCAAAGGATTTATTCTTCCATCTTTTCAGCTCTTACCAGCAAAATGCACATCCCTTTCATGCTAACAAAAAAGTTAATTCAGCAAAAATGATAGTTCCATTCCTTAACTCTCAAAGTCACAAATCTCAGTTTGGGAGTTTGTTGTTTCTGGTTTGTAGCACTTGTTAAAATCTGAAGACAAAACCCATGATATGAAAGAGGAATGTGCAAGCAACAGCCCTGGACTTCAAGGATATTGAAGTAATCATGAGGGTCGAGACGAATGAGCACAAATGCCCTCAGCTACATATTTCCAATTCACCTTGCTATTCTGTGACAAAATAGGGTGCCTCCTTTATGTCAAAAAAATTTCACATAAAGGGCAAACTGTAGGAGGACATGCATCCTTACAATTTAGTGCCTGCACCCTACCCATAATTATGATGTGCTATTGGGGGTATGGGTTCTCTACCAAAAGGATACTAAAGTAGAAATCTGAGCACATGCAGAGCACAGCTGGCCTTTTTTGCTTCTCCTTTCCACTCATTTCCATGAGAGATTTTTAATGTGATTAATTGTGGGAATCTCAAACTAGCTGGCCTCATTTCATAGCCCTAGGTTGAGCTACAAGTCGCAACATCCCAAGTTAGCAAATGAACAGATGGTGAATGTTTCCCACCACAAAATCTGGGGAAGTGGGGGTGTGTGGTGACGTAATTTCTGCTCCTCCTCTAAGGAGACACAAATCAGAAACCTCATCACTCCAGTCTATCAGAAGACTCTAACTTCCTTCATTCCAGAGCAACAAACAATGCATCCAAAGGCAGAATAATTTTCTGTGTTTCAAATACAGTTCAATAGTCCAGGTATGTGTTTTCCCCAACACTCTAAAGGTTGTACATGACTAAAAAGGTGCATTTTCTTAATGGCTGTGCATCCTTGTGCATCTTCTTAATGGCTGACTGCTTTTCCTCTTTTTTTAAAAAGGTATCATTGCTCTGTTTTAGTGGAGGAGCAAATCAAAGCCACAAATAGGGAATCCTGTGGGAAATCAGTAGCAAGAACATAACACAGAAGATGCTGAATTATTCTAGTACACTTTATTCACCTATATGAAATTGCTAAGAAAGAGTATCTCAGATGATGGAGGAGCTGCCTTTTGGAAGGATTTGTCTAGTCTCTCAGAAAAAATTGAATCAGTAGGCTTGGCTGAGCCCCTTGGAGAATACGAGTCATATAATGTAAATTGGTGGTAGTGATGGTTTGTGTGTGTGTGTGTGTGTGAAGTCAATGTACTGTAGTAGTTTAAGTGCCAGACTAGGAATCTGGGAGACCAGCGTCCAAATCCCTGCTCAACCATAGAAACCCACCAGGTAACGTTGAGCACATCACACTGTCTTGACTTCAAAAGATAGCAGGAACAAAGCCCCTTTGAACAAATCTTGCCAAGAAAGCAACTATAAACTGGAAACAATCTGAAGGCACACAACAGTAACACCTAACTGAGGTAGTAGCTTGATGTACTGTGAGAATTCAACCATTGTAAGAGGGCAAAGGGAGACTGAGGAGACCTTGTAAAGAAAATCAAGACTTGAAAAGTCCCTGCAGAGTTGTTTTGGGATTGTTCAATATATTGTTGAAGGCATTCATGGCTGGAATCACTGGGGTATTGTGTAATTTCCGGGCTGTATGGCCGTCTTCTAGCAAGATTTTCTCCTGATGTTTTGCCTGCATTTATGGCTGGTATCTTCAGAGGATCTGAAGGTAGTCGAGCAAGGAGAGGATATATACTTGTGGAATGTCCAGGGTGGGAGGAAAGAACCATTGTCAGTTAAACAGGTGTAAAGGGTGCAATTGCTTGAGTACCGTCAGATCCTCTGAAGATGGCAGCCACAAATTTAGACTAAACGTCAGGAAAAAAGGCTGCTAGAATACAGCCATATAACCTGAGAACAACACAACACCCATTTTGGGATTGTCTGGAAACTTAGTCCCCTGAGAGGCCCCAAAAGGGTTGGATCTGGCAAGCTCTAGTACTTTTTTCACTTTACGATACTTTTCTTCTTGCCATCACCACCACCTTGCCCTTTTGTTAGATTGGCAGGGGCAGGAAAAGTAGCATTTTTGAATTCCTCCTTTTTCAGCATTTGAATATCAGAGTGTTCAGAGCTTGAGAAAAAGTGGAAGGGGTGATTGTAAGCCCTGCACATTCAAGGGCAGCGTATTCAAAGTTGAAAGCACGGGGAAGCTGTAATAAAAAGTGAAACCTGAGACCATTATGGGAAAGTAAGATTGCTGAGAGGAACTCAACTATCTTAGAGTGGAGTTGTTCTATCACAGAAAAGAGTGCCCAGGTCTAACATACATTAGAACAAATTCCTGCCTGTCAAAGTGCAAGGGAGAGACAAGCATTTGCTGAACACTGGAAACAATAATTTGAGAAATTGAATAATTTTTATAAAACAGGTGCTAGACTGGATAACCTGTCCTAATGCTATGTATCTCATCTGAGACAGCCGAGACATGTAAAGGAAGAATGAGTACCTGCTTGAACAATTATGAATAGCAATACCTTACTGGCCATCAATTCTCTTCCCCTGCCCCACCAGAACAGAGAAAAGCAATTTAATAATTTGACTAGCATGCATTTGAATACTGCCTCGGGAAAAAGCTTTTGACAGCTACTTGTCCCAAGAATTCTCTGTCCTGAGAATCCACTGTCCATTTTTCAAATGTAATCTCTCTCATGTGACTATCTGAAGCAACTTTGCACTTATTCCTAAAGTTCTTCTTAGTTTCTTAATTTCCTTCCCAGATTATTAACCAGTGCTCGTCTCTTGTCACCCATCCCAGCAATCACTTTCCTAAAATGTTTCCCCAAAACTGTCTCTCTTTAGTTCTGTATTACTCATATTGAAGAAAAACAGGTGCCTCCCTGGGCTCTCTGCAACTCTCTGAAGGGTAGCTTATTCTTCTGTCAACATTCTGCCATCACATAAGGCTTAGTAATGTATGATAGGCCTGAGTTAAGAAGCCCGATTCAATGGGGTGCATTATTTATTATTTAAAGCATTTTGCAGCCTGTTCAATTGAAAATGACTCCCAGGACAGCTTACAAAGATCAAAACATTTCCTTTCCTCAGGCTTACAATGTAAAAGACATGAAACAGAGGAAAGAGGATGTAAAGAAATGCATACAGTATGGTACACTATATTTACTCATATCCAAGTCCCACTGTATCTGCTGTATTATGATTAGGATTGCACTCTTACAAATAAATCCATTGTGAATACCAACTAAATCAGACTCACTGAAATGAATAGCACTTCTTATTCACAAAAGTGTAGGTCCCATTGATTTCAATGTGCCTACTTGAGTTGGGATTATCATTGGATATAGCCCTTAATTCCAGTTTGGATGCTCCTAAGAAATGCTTGGGCTAGGGTTTTTTTTTAAATCAAAATATTATATTATTTCCCACAAAAAACTTAATGTCTCCTGCTTTTTCTAAGACATCGAGGATGGCAACAGGAAACATCAGAAAGGCCTCCACCAGAGTGAAACATAAGAGCTGGATAGTTGCTCTGTAATATTCAGTATCTCTGCATGGGAAACATTACTATTGTAATTTAGCAGAGAGGAAATCACTTGTGGTAGACCAACATTTTCCTGCACAGCCCTGATACACAACCTCTTCCCTACAGACGAATGAAGAGACAAGAATGCAAAATTGTTAAATGTCCTGCTTCCTCAAAGCTGCAACTTCCAGGATTACTTTGTATGGACAGCTATGCAAATTCAACTATTTTGTAAATTTCTGGATATACAAGGAGATTGGAAACATCCCAGTGCAAATGATAGATATAATACTTAATACATCCCCTTGCATGAACCTGCCCAGGCCCTGAGATCTTATACCTATAAAGCCTGAAATGGTTTGGCCTATCTTCGTGACTGCATCTTTCCCTATGAACCTGTGCAATCTCTAAGATCTTCTGAGGAGGCTCTTCTCTCACTTCCTCCCCCTTCGCAAATGCGGTTGGTGGGGACGTGGGAGAGGGCCTTCTCTGTGGTGGCTCCCCAGCTCTGGAATTACCTCCCCAGGTTAGCACCGACCCTCGCTGTCTTTCGGAAGCAGTTAAAAACATGGATGTTCTGTCGTGCATTCGATTAGACAAATCCGTTATATCCTAGCCCTTACCCACATCGAAATTTGCCCTGTCATGTTATAGTTTGATTTCCGTCCCATATTTATCTTCCCTACCTGCTTTGTCTATTTGATGTATGTTCTATTTTGATATATACACTCTTTTTATCAGTTTGATTGTTTGCCCATTTATGTCCATATTGGACCTTTTAATGCTGTGGATGATTGTTTATATTTCCTGCTCTTAATTATGTTTTCTAAACTATGACCTGTTTACTTTGTTTTAAAATGTGATGCTTGTTGTTTTAATTGTTTGATTTTATGATGTTATGTGATTTGTATTGCGCTTGTCCCTGTGTGAGCCGCTCTGAGTCCCCGTTGGGGATATGGAGGCAGCATACAAAATAAAGTTGTTGTTGTTGTTGTTGTTGTTGTTGTTATTATTATTATTATTATTATTATTATTATTATTATTATTATTATTATTATTATCTTCATGAGAGCCCTTCTCTCAGTCTCACCTCCATCTCAAGCTTGGTTGGTAGGAATGAAAGAGCAGGTCTTTTCGGTGGCTTTCCCTCGACCCTGGACCTCTCTACCCAGGGATGCCAGAATGGCCCCCTCCCTGCTGTCCTGCCGACAGCAGTCTAAAACCTTTTTATTCAATAGGTTTCCTAATAATAATAACAATAATAATAATAATAATAATAATATCCAAAGAGTCAGAAAGGTTTTGAAGAGCAAATTAAATGGTGGAAATATGATCAAGGCTATCAACACCTGGGCCATCCCCGTCATTAGATACACTGCTGGAATTGTGAACTGGACACAAGCAGAGCTAGATGATCTGGACAGAAAAACAAGAAAACTGATGACAATCCACTACTCATTACACCCGCATACTGATGTCGACAGACTTTACCTGCCCAGAAAATCAGGAGGCAGGGGCCTTCTGCAAGTGAAACAAACAGTAGAAGAAGAGAAACATGCCCTGGCAGATTATGTGAAAGGCAGTCAAGAACCAACATTGAGCGAAGTCAATAGTAATAAACTGCTTCAAGTGCAAAAGACAAAGAGTGAATACCGTAAAAATACAATCCAGAGCAGAAGAGAAAACTGGTGAACGAAGGCTCTCCATGGACAGCTCCTGGGAAAAATTGAGAGCCAAATTGACAAAGAAAAAACATGGCTGTGGCTCACAAATGGAATTTTGAAAAAGGAGACGGAGGGGCTGATTCTGGCAACCCAAGAACAATCCATTAGAACCAATGCCATCAAAGCCAAAATTGAAAAGTCGACGACAGATCCCAAATGTAGACTCTGCAAGGAAGCAGATGAAACAATAGATCACATCCTCAGCTGCTGCAAGAAGATCGCACAGACAGACTACAAGCAGAGGCATAACACCATTGCTGAGATGATTCATTGGAACTTGTGCCACAAATACCATCTACCTGTGACAAAGAACTGGTGGAATCACAAGTCAGAAAAAGTTACAGAGAATGAACATGTCAAGCTACTCTGGGACTTCCGAATTCAGACAGAAAGGGTTTTGGAACACAATACTCCTGACCTCACGATCATGTTAAAAAACAAAGTATGGACTGTTGATGTGGCAATCCCAGCGGACAGCAGGATTGAAGAAAAACAACTGGAAAAGCTGACATGATATGAGGATTTAAAGATCGAATTACAAAGACTCTGGCACAAGCCAGTCAAGGTGGTCCTAGTGGTGATTGCCACACTGGGTGCACTGCCTAAAGACCTTGGCCTGCACTTAAACACAATCGGCGCTGACAAAATTACCATCTGCCAGCTGCAGAAGGCCACCTTACTGGGATCTGCACACATCATTCGCCGATATATCACACAGTCCCAGACACTTGGAAGTGTCCGACGTGTAATCCAATACAACAGCCAGCAGAGTATCTGCTGTGGACTCAACTTGTTGTGTTTCAAATAATAATAATAATAATAATAATAATAATAATAATAATAATAATTATTATTATTATTATTATTATTATTATTATTATTATTATTGTGCGATTTTCCAGCATTGTATATTTCTGCCGCTTCTGTGACTGTTCATTTGTATTTTGATTCCGTAGCCCACTTGTCGATGGATGTCCAGAATCAGCAGCATCCACCGCGGTCCTTTTTATCCTGGGCGACGACCGAGTCAGTATAAGTTTCATTTTGGTTCGTTTCTCTATAGTGCTAATGGGTTAGGTGCTCCTAGTTCCACTCCTCAACTGAGACCTCTCTGGCTTGGTTGGACCTGCCGATAGCTACACTACCATCAGTACAGCTCTCAGCATCCTTGGAGCAATTAAGCCCACCCACCACAACAAACTCAGCCATTATCAGAACCTCAAAATCGAACTGCAAAGGCTTTGGCATAAACCAGTACAGGTGGTCCCGGTGGTAACTGGCACACTGGGTGCCATGCCAAATGATCTCAGCTGGCATTTGGAAACAATAAACATTGACAAAATTATGATCTGTCAACTACAAAAGGCCACCTTACTGGGATCTGCACGCGTCATCCGAAAATACATCACACCATCCTAAACACTTGAGAAGTGTTCGACTTGTGATTTTGTGATACGAAATCCAGCATATATATCTTGTTTGTTGGGTCATAATATTTCTTTGTCTCAATAATAATAATAATAATAATAATAATAATAATAGCTTTATTTGCATTCTGCTCTCTCTCCCCGAGGGGACTCAGAAGATTATTAAGATCAATAACGGTTTATGTTAAGCTGCTTTGAATCCCCTTTGGGAGAGATAAAGTAGGGGTATAAATAAATATAATAACAATAATATCATCATCATAATTTCAAACGTAGGTTGATATTTTTAGCCGATCACGTATGTGTCATGATATGATAATCGACAGGTAAGTTCTCAGGCTAGATTATCAGTAATATATTACAAGAATCTATATTTCTATTTCTCACATAAGTATATGTATTAACTTGAAGGTCAAGATCCAATAGTATTGTTCCTTTGATGTAATGCTTGCCATACGTGAAACCTACCTTTTCCCTTGAAGTTCTAGGCTACATTCAGAACCTGCTCTGAAGTTATAGGAAATGTCAGGAGAAAGTTTGTGTGGAGCATCAAGATCTGCTGGAAGGGGGGGGGGAAGCCCTGTTTTACAGCAGATAGCTGCAAGTGTGACAAGTTAGACCAGAATTTATAACAATTGCAAGTATGGAAACTCTGCATCTAGGAGTATTTGTATTAACAACCATTATTGTTTGATATACATTTTATTAAAACATTATGTTAATTTGAAAACCTTTCAAAAATAAAAGTGCCAGAGAAAAATATAACAAAGCCCATTGAAGCAAAAAGCATTCTTGGACTGTTTTATTTATTGAGCTTTTTAAAAAAACTGATTTTAAATGACAGGATTGTGATAGCATCAAGAAACACATTTCAGTGAATTAAGAAGCTAGTACAAAGGACTTTTTAAGCAAATGCAAAATTATTCTAAAAAGCTCCACCAAGATTTTTCTTCTTGTTTGCTAGTAATGTTTGCTTTGGAATAAGCATTAGGATCTTTTACAGTTCAAACAAAATAGTATTTATGATTTGAGATTGGTTGCAATAATATGTATTATAAATCTTAAAGAGAATAAATCCCAGAATAAGGGCTTTTATTGTTCTGCTAGAATGTTTACGATGAATAATAGAACACGCACTTGGTCAAAAATACACAGTTATTATTAAATAAACCATAATATGTTACCGGATATAGCTTTATTTATTTATGATGTATTTTAAATTAAGCATGATGGTAAATAGATAAACAACTATCTACTGTATATGTTATGAATTTAATACTATTTTTTTGAGGAGATTTCTGCCAAGAGATTACACAGAGCAATAGCAGACAAGTTATAAAGGCTGAAATCTGATCTCTGGGTGCAGTTTATGCTACTTTACTGTCCCTTAGGGCAGATGTATATTTTATGTCATTTCTCTGTGCTTCTAAAAAGTCTGAACTTTTTTTTCCTCATGGCATTATATTTATTATCTGCCATACACCCACACATAGATGCAGTCCTTAAGCATTCAGTGGTTATGACTCAAACTAGCAGAATGCCCCAGGTGGCAATTCTCTCAATAGTGACTCACTAGGGAATGGGACTATCTGGATGGAAGTAGGATAAAGCAAGATGGAACGTCACTGAAGCTATATCAGCAAATGCAAAAGGGAAGGGGGAGAGAAAGTGCAAAGGCTTTGGGGAGAGAGCTAAGAACCAGCAAGCCAAGAAGGAGAGATAATGCCTTCAGGCAAGCCATAATTCAGAAAATACAGGTCCCCAAACTAGTTGAGAGACTAGCAGGCACAACAACAAATGAATATAACAGATATGTGTCAGCTTCCAGACAATAATTTGAAACACAGGCCTGCTAGGTCAGATCAATCTAGTCCCACAGCACCTGACCTAGAATACCAGAATCACTGAACAATAAGTCAAAGAGTTGGAAAAGGCCTTATAGGTCATCAGGTTCAATCCACTGCCCAACCAGTCTCTTTTTGAAGACCTCTGAAAAAGGATCCCACCTCATCTCTAGGCAATTGATTCCACTGCTGAACTGTTCTTACTGTCAAGAAGTTCCTTCTAATGTTTAGTTGAAATCTAATCTCCTGTAACTTCAAACCATTAGACCTAAACTTATACTCTGAGGCAGCAGAGAACATGCCTGCACCCTGCTCTCGTTAAATAACCTTGAGGAATTTAACGAATGCAGTTATGCCAGTCCTGCGATCTTCTTTTCACCAGGTTGAACAATGTTTGCCCTTTTCCAGTCCTCTGGTACACTACTTCTCCAAAATTTCTCAGAAATGCTGGCAAGGTGTTTAGTGAGTACAATAACAAGTTCCTTCAGTAGTCTGTGATGCAATTTATATGGTCCTGAAGATTTGAATTAGATTGGTTATGATGATTCCTAATTAATTCTCTATCAATCTTGATTTGCAATCCAGATCCCTTGTCTCTCTAGTGACCTCATCACAGTAGAGCTTGGATCCACTTTAAATCCACTTTAAATCAACTTTGGGGAGGGGGCTTTAAACAGTTCAGCCAGACAGGTCCTGGGCCTCACCAAACTACAAACCCCAGAATTCTGCAGGAGGCAGAAACCGGATTTAAAGTGGAGTCATGCTCTAGTGTGATTAGGCACCTGGTGTACAAAAGAACATAGTTCCCTTTTTGAGAAAACAGGTGTTGGTCTATTCATTGTACTCTGTTAGTATTTTGCCATCCTTACCGAACAATGGTCCCACTGTCTCCTTGGTTATTCTCTTGCCTTGAATTTATCTTGCCTTTTTGTTTCTCCTTACTTATCTAGCCAGTCTCACTCATTAGCTTTCTTTATACCAGGCTTGCAAGTCTAGGCTACACATCTATACTCTTCCTTGATGATTTGTCCTTCCTTTCATTCTTTATACATAGGTGTTTGTTATGCCTATAAAGTCACGTTTACTCTCTGAACTAGGGCTTCAACTGCATGCTGCTTCTTTCCTAAACTCTGTGTGTTGTTATATAGACATTGGATATTTTGTGGAATATGAAATCACCATTTTACAAGAAGCAAGCCTGCTACTAACTTCCATGAACCAGTGAGTCACTGACAGTTTGGTCTACATTTTGAGGACTCATAAACTGATAACTGATGAGTGATACTTTGATATCCACATCTTATCTCATTGGGACAGGTACTTTAATCATATCTAAAACACGATAGCAAACTTTGCAAAATACTCATTAATGGAAAATCTATAATTGTTGAAGATCTGCATTTCCTGTTAAAGACATGGGAACATTATGAGGAAAAAAGTATGGCAAAAAGGTAGCAAAAAAAAGTAATTCTGAAGAGTCATACAAAATATTTTAGGTATAAGGGTACATGAGATCCATGGTCCATGTTTCAATAAAATATGCAGACTCAATGCATGACACACTTTTTGCTTCCCACCGAATAAGTTAACATGCAAATAAAAATTCTGAATAGAAAGTTTAGTCAGTTTTATTTGATTTCTTGCCTTTCTCCTAGCGAAGGATTCAAAGATAACAGAATCCTCATATGATTTGTGCAATTAGAAATAAATATACTTTCTATATATTAAAAAAACCTCTCCAGATTTGGGGAGGCTATAATATTGCAACCCTGGACGAGAAAAGAAAAGTAGACTTCAGAACTGAGAAAAGAAATAATAATATCTGTCATTTGGGATTGTATTGAATGATATTTTTATTTATGCATTTGGAGAATTTTTTGATTTCATTTTTATTATGAATATGTTCATCAAGCATGGGACTAATAACATGAAGCATTCTCCAGTAGATTACCCTTAGGGCTCAAAATACAGACAAGTTCAATTATAAACTTTCCTTACCGGTCTTCACTAAAGCGTCGACCAATCAAAACTTTACATTTGTCTTCGGGTAGGCAAGCAGCAAGAAGAGGAACTGTCCGTAGTACTCTACTTTCCTTCAGTTCATGTTGAATATAAAAACAAGAACAAAAACTTTTTATGTCATAGTAATCTATTATTCAGTTTCATATTTTTACTATATTTATGTATTTATTTACTGCATTTATATTCCACCATTCTCACCCTGAAGGGGACTCAAGGCAGCTTACAACAAGGCATAATTTGATTTAAAAAAAGAAAGCACATCAAAGTTTAAAAGTAAAAATACTAATAAATAGTATAATCCAAATACAGTAGTCAAGGAATTTACACAATGAAATAAATAATGACATTCTATGTTGTCACACACATTGTAACAATGTTCCATCTAATTTAGCCACTATAGTCCACTACACTAGTAAAGATTCTAAAATCACGACTAGCTCCTTCTAAAGCAGGAGGTGGGTACACTCTGGGGATCAATGGGTCATTTTCATGACCTGTCAAATCAATCAACGGCAAACCGTCAATGCTGTCTCTATCTTTCTCTAGTGCCACCACTATTCTTCATCCTACGTCGGCGACCATATTCCTTCTCTACCGTATAGTTACAGATTTCTTCTTTCTCAGGTTTTAATTTTTCTTTTGCGTGTCAGGAGTGACTTGAGAAACTGCAAGTCGCTTCTGGTGTGAGAGAATTGGCTGTCTGCAAGGGTGTTGCCCAAGGGACGCCCAGTCTATGGGTCATCAAGGTCAACCCCTGGTCAATTCAGGCTAGAGTTGTCTCATGAATAGAGAACAACTGCATATCCCATAATAGTGTGAAAATGGGCTACTATAGTTTCTCACATTTAAGCCAGAAGTGAAATTTTAATCCACATAACATTAGCGAATGTATCAGAACCACTAAAAATGAGACTTATGCACAACATGCAAGCTTCAGTTAAAATGAACTGAGACATGTGATGTGGCTGCCATGCAGAAGTATTTAAAAATGACTCAGTGCAGCTGATGTTTCCATCATGAGCTATTTGTGCAAAGTTCCTCATAATGCAGATAACAGTTTCCTCTGTTCCACTTGACACTTTGTTTTAGAAATGTGCAGTGAGGTGTAAAAAATTCCTTGATCTACATGTTGAGATACTGCATATAAATGGCTCATCATGCAGAAACCACCACTATGTATACACATTTATTTGGATGCAATGCACTGAAAGCAACCATCAGCTCATTTCAAGGGAATGGGGAAGATTGCCCAATTCACTATGTAACTACTGGTATCTATTTTCTATCAGAATTGCAAACAAGGGTGGCCTAAAACATTTTTCATGCAGTGATGGTGGCTAAAACTCAGTTACTGCAATTTTACCAAGCAACAAGAAGAAAAATCTAAGAAAAAAACCCTGAATTTCTTATTTAAAAATGATAATTGATGCTACAATGGAACAAAGAAAACATGGGTTAATCTCACCAGACCTAACAGCAAATTGGAATAAACACAGGAAACAAGCTACAGACACATTGTGTAGTAAACTAAATATATGTTTCAACAAGTTATTGAACGGATTTGAAAAATCCACAAACATAATCAGATGCACTTTAGGCAACTGTAAGTGCTTCCTGATACCATTACTGAAGAACAACAAGAAACAACAAAGGTCATTTTATATGCAGGCACATGTACAGTTCATAATCTTTACTGGTTTATAGTAATCAAATTTGGCAGGTAATTCTTTTCCAACCGGCCCATGATTCTTTACTTTAAAATCTTTTGGAGGTCTTTTTTTGAAAAACTTTTTCAATTGAGATTTTCAGGACCAAGCGTATGCAAAAGATGTGCCTGGTAATACGCTGTCTTCCATATGTAAAAGGAACTGCAGGGAGGGACTTGATGACTGATGTTTATGGATTAAGTTTTTATTCCTGTGTTTCATTGCTCAAGAGAATAACATAATAAGAATGTATTCAGTGAACTTGTGCTCAGTAAGAGGTTAAAATCTAAGAGAGCTTTCCATGGGAACAGTATTTTATGAGTGGTCTTTAAGCCTTAAAAAGTTCTTAAGACTGCTATTCCAACAGAAAAATGATCTGTGATGAAAAAGGACTGTGCCTTAAATCTGTAGAAATTAACAGAGCTTCATGAAAAGGGGGAGGAGGGAAAGCTGCAGTTTTATAACCTGTACCATTGAACTGTTCTATGGAAGCAATTTAATCTTTCCCAAACAGTCACTATAATATATCATTGTAAGTAACCAAGAATTTTGGATGGCGCGTATCTAGATGGTGCACAAATCAGCAAGAGAAATAGAATTCACATTCATTTGTTATTATCAGCCTTGATCAGTTGGCAAGACATAGCAGATGTTAGTGGAAATAAAAATGAAGCAGATTGGTGGGCAGGATATGGATGGATCAGAAGTAGCTTTTGCTCCCAGAATCCAAATCCTCTCCTTCTCTAAGCGTGCCTCCAATTCTGAGAGAAATTTATGCCATTACTGGACCTAGCATAAATAATTTTCCTCCCGTTATTTGCAGGAAGAAAATGGTCTAACAAATTTCCCAGTGTTCCTTCCTCTCCTCCAGTCTGCTGTGCTCTTGCTGGCTTGGTCTGCCTCTGTCATCTCAAGAGTTCTCATCTTATTGCATGAGTAGCAAAGTATTCCAAAACAGAACATTACATTTGTCTTTGGGTTTCAAATGCCAGGAATGGCTAATTTAGGTTCCAAATGTCTGAACAGAACTTCATCCAGGATACCCATGTGATACGGAATGGAGTCAGTTACTAGAACTTCTACTTTTCCAACACTAGTGCTAATCCATGTCAATAAAAGGCCACCATCCCAAAGAAAAAGGTCTTTGCTGCTCTGCCAGGCATTTTCATTTCTGCTTTTCTATCATTAAATGACAGAATAATTGGGAGTTGTTAGCCAGATTGAGGAAGTGGGGATGACCAACATATTCCCATACATTTATTTTCTGACAAGACCTGTAAACATCAATGGAACTTATTCCCTAGTAAGCGTGTTTTATAACAGCAGCCCAAATGTGTACAAGTGGATGATAAAGGTGTTTTATATAGTCAATAGCAGTTTGGTGCACCTGTCTATCTTGGTGCAATAATGTAAACGAACCTGCAAAATATTCTTACTGGAAAGGAAGCAAATCCTGAAATACTTTTGAAAAGACAGTAAGACAGTGGCACATAGTCTCAATTTAAGATAATCTTCAAATGGCTTTGGCATCTAAGGAACTTTATTTCAAATATATGTTTATTTATATATGAACTAAGGAAGCTCTTTGATAAATGCCATTCAATAGATAATAACAAGGACCAAATTTTCCTTTAACGTTCTTAGAAAGAACTGCATCCATTACCCAAGCAATTTCAAAACATCCTGCTATTTGCAAGAGGTAGACAAATAGGGGTCAAAAACAGCAACACTTGCAGAGGAGGAAGGTTGTAACTATGTTCGTTTTACACTTGTGTAATACATTTGGACACTTAATTGCCACACAGTTTTATGCTGCAATTACACCATAAACATAATAACCGATCCAGATTCAGAGCATGGATTCATGTTTGGCCCATTAGGTGGCAAAATGTCTATCTTTGAATTGTTTAAAGAGAACCAGAGGATTAGAGGCACATTGTAAAATATGAAACTATGTTCTGCCCAAGTGGGTTGCTGTGAGTCTTTCGGGCTGTATGGCCATGTTCCAGAAGCTTTCTCTCCTGATGTTTCGCCCACATCTGTGGCAGGCATCCTCAGAGGTTGTGATGTGAGTGAAACATCAGGAGAGGAAGCTTCTGGAACATGGCCATACAGCCCAAAAGACTCACATCAACCCAGTGATTCTGGCCATGAAAGCATTCAACAATACATTTCTGCCCAAGTGTTTGGTGAGACTATGATAATCTTTGTATTCATTTATCCAATTGCAGTTATCATGAATAGGATATACTTATAAGAGAAACTGTTATATCCATAAAACTAAAAAAGATGATAATTGCAATTAAAGTGTTACTTAATAATGAAGAAAATATGAAGATATTCAGGACACCGGTGTGAGCAGTTTGCTGAAGGTAGTACTTTTAAAGAATGGCTGGATCAGTTAGTTATATCCTTTGCTTGAGATGAAATATAAAGACCTTGTTGAACTAAAAGAACTACTACAGTATCTGTCCATTAATTCTAGTTGCTTTAAAAAAAAATATCAATACAGTTTAAAGAAGGCTAGATATCTTTATGCTCCACATTTCCTAATAGCTAGTAAGCTAGTTGGGATTTCTGAGAATTGAAGTCCAAAACACCTGGAGGCCCAAAGGCTGGAAACCACTGGTATTGTTGCTTATAGCCCATATCCATGGGGAAAGTATGCACACTGACAAAATCTGTCCTCTTTAGGCATTTTCTAGTTCCTCCAACAAGAATTAATTGTATTCTTGTGCTGGCAGTCCTTCATTTCAACAGTGTTCACTATTATCCACAGTTTTGTGTATCCATGTGAAGTCCAGGAACGGATCCCCACAGATAACTGCAATTATGCCCTTACGTTTATTTATTTATTTACAGTATTTATATTCCGCCCTTCTCATCCCAAAGGGGACTCAGGGCAGATCACATTGTACACATATAAGGCAAACATTCAGTGCCATATAACATAGAACAGAGACAGAGACAGACGCAGAGGCAATTTAAACCTTCTCCAGCTTCCAGCTTCCCTGAGGGTATGCTTGATTCCGGCCACAGGGGGAGCACCTGCTTCATCATCCACTGCGATGGCACTTCCTCATTCCAACGGCGGCTGGATGATTTTTATGGTGTCGTAAATTAGCCTCCCTACATATAAGTGGTGCCTAAATTTCCTACTTGATAGATGCAACTATATTTTGGGTTGCTTAGATCAGCAACGAGCAGAGGCTATATTTTATTTTTAATTGTCGGGTGCTCACCCTGACACGGGCTGGCCTCGAATTCATGACCTCTTGGTCAGAGTGATTTATTGCAGCTGATTGCTAACCAGCCTGCGCCACAGCCCGGCCCCGTTCTACTGACCAAAAACAGAATTGTTTTATGGCTAACCTTTCCTGGTTTTGCGCCCTAAGAGACCTGGTTTTGTGCCTTAAAGAAAACAGGTTATAGATCCAAAGGAATTTCTTTTTTCTCATTAAGAATTTTGCTTGTACGAGTATCATATAAGCCAGGCATTCTTGCACTGGAGTAAAGAAAAGGCTACTTGTACCTATTTTGCAGAGAGGAGGTGCCCTGCCCTCCAGACTTTCTGCTCTTTCTATAAACTAAAGGCCCAATTCTAGGAGTAATTACATTTGGCATATGACCCCTACAGATGTCAACAAACAAATTATTCAGTTTTCATTAATCAAGAGGAATGTTTCTTATATGGAACTTCAAATGTTATACACTGATATCTTTATAAATTCCTTTTGGATATTTGTTTAATTGATCTTTTATTTTCCTCTGAAATGGGTAATATGTAACATTACAAATTCTCAGAGTTCAATATTCATTGTTCAATGGAGAATTCTTTAAGCAGTAAAGTTAATTAATGGCATGAGATCAATACATGTGAACATAACAGTCGAAAGATACACTACAGACTTAAATTTTCTTCATTGATTTTTACATAAGTCTTAGCTAGGATAAAAATCATCCTCAAAGACAGTGATACTAAAACTGATTTACATTCAGTTTAGATATTCATTTATATATACATTTGGAAATAGTATTTTGTACAACAGTTTTTACATGCATTCGAGTATGGTTATAGATTATGTATAGGACAAAATAACCTTCTCGCAATTGAGTTGATAATCTAAGTAAAATCTAATCAATAACTTAGTTGCTAATAAAATCCAGACAATAAGGCGAAAACTAAACACAAACATAAGGGGGAAAATGACACAATTAATCCCATTCCCTTGAGTTTCACATTAGACATGTATTTTTCTATTTTATTTTATAACATAACTTTTACCCTATTCAGATGTTTTGTAATTGTGTTTACAAAAGACATAAGAAGGGGAAACATACTAGCTTCATGTGCTCTGCCTCAGTTTCCACCCTAATAAAGGACCACTTTCTGAAAAGGCATGTGATTTGGAAAACTTTTAAAAATCAGTTTTTCCAATCACACGGAGTGTCTCCATGGACCCTCTTTTTTATAAAGTTACTTTCCATATGTAGAGCGTGATGGAAAAAACAGAAATAATGAAACATAGAATTGATCTCCTCCAGGTGCATTCAGGGAAATAGGGTTATTTTCCTTATAAGTTTCCCTGGGAGCCTTTAGGGATCAAGACAAGGCTAAAAATATTTCAATAAGTAAAGAGATAAACCTGCTTGTTTTACTCATGCAAAATAAAAAGGTAGAGCCATTCAAAAATGCTTAGAGTTAGGACAGATATAATGAGCAAAGGTGCAGTGTTATTTACTATTACAACAGATGAATAATAATAATAATAATAATAATAATAATAATAATAATAATAATAATAATAATAACTTTATTCTTATACCCCGCCCCATCTCCCCGAAGGGACTCGGGGCGGCTTACATGGGGCCATGCCCAGACACAGCAATATAGAAGCATAAACAAAACAATAAAACAAATTACACAACAATAAAACATCAGCATCGATAAAAAACAGTCATAAAAGGTCACCATACAAAATAAAACGTTAAAACAGGAAATGAATTCACAGATCTGGGCCAAAGTGCGAAATGGGTCAAAATCAGGGAGAGGTAGTTACACAGCTGACATTGTCAATAAAGTGCTAAAAATAATACTGAGAAGGCGAATCAGTGGGTCTATTGTTACGTAGGCAGACAACTCGAGCCTACAAGGATCAATCATCAAAGGCCTTTTGGAAGAGCCAGGTTTTCAGGCTCTTCCGGAAGGAGAGGAGGGTGGGGGCCTGCCTGATATCCCTGGGGAGCAAGTTCCAAAGCCGGGGGGCCACAATGGAGAAGGCCCTCTTCCTCGTCCCAACCAACCGCGACTGCGAAGGTGGTGGAAGCGAGAGGAGGGCCTCCCCTGACGAGCGAAGAGATCGTGCGGTCTCTAAGGTAGGTGGATCCCAAACCATTTAGGGCTTTGTAGGTAATAACCTGCACCTTGAATTGAGCTCAGAAAATGAACGGCAGCCAATGGAGCTCCTTAAACAGAGGCGTTGAACGCGCCCTGTAATTTGCTCCAGTTAGAAACCTGGCTGCCGAGCGTTGTACTAATTGTAATTTCCGAGCCATCTTCAAAGGCAGCCCCACGTAGAGCGCATTGCAATAATCCAGTCTAGAGGTAACTAAGGCATGGACCACCACGGTCAGATCTGACTTCTCGAGGTATGGTCGCAGCTGGCGCACAAATTTTAATTGTGCAAAGGCCCTCCCGGCCACGGCCGACACCTGGGCCTCCAGAGTCAGCCCCGAATCCAGGAGGACCCTCAAGCTGTGGACCTGCGCCTTCAGGGGGAGTGCGACCCCGTCAAGCACAGGTTGCCACCCAATACCCCGATCAGCCGTGTGACTGACCTGGAGGACCTCTGTCTTGTCAGGATTAAGTCTCAGCTTGTTCGCCTTCATCCAGGCCAACACAGCAGCCAGACACTGATCCAGTACCCGAGGGGCTTCCTTGGATTTAGGTGGAAAAGAATAGTAGAGTTGGGTGTCATCCGCATAGAGATGGCACCGAACTCCAAAACTCCAGATGACCTCACCCAGCGGTTTCATGTAGATGTTAAAAAGCATGGGGGACAGAATAGAACCTTGCGGGACCCCACAGGTCAATGGTCAGGGGCCCGAGAAGGAGTCCCCCAGCTTCACCATCTGGGAACGACCCTCCAGGAAGGACTGGAGCCACTGCAAAGCAGTACCCCCAAGGCTCATCCCGGAGAGTCATCCTAGAAGGAGCCGCTGAGATGTCCAAGAGAACCAGCAGGGTCACACTCCCCCTGTCCAGCTCTCTGCGGAGGTCATCCACCAAGGCGACCAAAGCCGTCTCGGTACTGAAACCAGGCCTGAAGCCAGACTGCGATTGGTCCAGAAAATCTGTATCTTCCAAGAATCCCTGGAGCTGGGAAGCAACCACCCACTCCAAGACCTTGCCCAAAAATGGAAGGTTAGAGATTGGTCTGTAGTTACACGGGTTAGTCGAATCCAAGGAGGCCTTCTTCAAAACAGAACTAAACCAGGGTGGGCCACACATGGATTATGGGCTGCATATGGATTTTTTAAAGCAATTTAGCTGTCCTCACTGCACTTCTGACTGCTCCTGCCATTAAAATTACATCACAAAAGACCAGCAGGAATAATTTTCATTTGCACTGTATCCTTATTCAAGTTTGGCATTTTCCATGGTCTGACTTACCTCTGCTGGATGTTGGATGATATATAGACAGGTGGAGACTTTCAAGGGATGAACTGGCAAGAATGGACACAGACAAACCTTTTGAGGACGCCTATAGGACACAAAGATATAGAAAAAAATATACTGGCAGTTCATTATTTATAATGCACTTTGATTGTGATGTATTTTTACAAAATATTCAGATCAAATATTGTGTGTTTCTGAAGCCATTCCAAACAGGTTCTGAAACAGATTCTTAGGTCAATATTCAGAAACATTAAACAATAGAATTGTGACTCTGGAATTATCTCTCACTATAGAGGTAAACATAATGACCTGCAACATGAAGATGATACTAAATAATGTACCCTCATCCAGGCAGATTAAAACAAACAGAAAAAATATCTATTAAGTGCCTTAATCTTGGGTTTTTTATGACCCCAATTATAGGGTATTTCTATGTCCACAGAAATGTTTATGTATACACAATCAGGGCCAAGGTAAAATATGAAAGCAATGTCCTGCCCAAGTGTTCGGTGAGACTATGATAATCTTTGTATTCATTTACCCAGTTGTGGTTATCACAGATAGGATATACTTATAATATCCAAATGCCCACAACAAAGAAAAGTATTTAAATTTGAGGACAAACATTGATTCTAAGTAGCTGTCAAGTCCACATTACCATCACCGCCACTCTTTTCTTTTAAACAAAAAAGGAAACCAATGTATAGGCACTAACCCTGGTACAACAAATTTTGTTCCAGCTATTTTTTGACTGGTGGGCGAAATCCAAAATTGTACTGGCAATTGGATGAAACTCAGAAACACAAGTTACGTTCTTCAATGTTGTAAAATGCCTATCTTGTAGATGCAATTGTGTGTGAATTCAGCAACACCACATGAGGTTGGGTGATTAAAATGTCCCATCTGCCTTATTACAGATGAAGTATTCCTTATCCAAAATGCTTGGGACCAGGTGCATTTTGCACTTCAGATTTTGGGATAATTGCATATACATAATGAGATCTCTTGGAGGTGGGAGCCATATCTAAACCCAAAACTCATTTAAATTTCCATGAACATGTTCTACACATAGCCTGAAGGTAACGTCATACACAATATCTGTGCTTAAAGTTAGGTATGTATACACTGGACCATCAGAAAACAAAGGTGTCACTATCTCAGCTATTCATGAAGACAATTTTGCATTTTGGATTTTGGGATACGAGATACTAAACCTGTATCTCGAATCAGATGGATTATTTCAAAAATTTGTTCCTGCTCCCATTTGGGGGAAATTGTCCATATATTTTGGATAAGAATCGCCTAGAGGACATGTGTATTTGCAATAGTTTAAGAGCTGGTTTAATAAACCAAAGAAAGTGACATTTCAGACAAAGTACAAATCATAAACTTGGAAGAAAATTCCAAATACCCCAAGAGTATTTAATTCAAGTACATAGAATAATACAGTACAGAAATTTTGATTATTTATTTATTTATTTCCTACTTTTTCTTAAAAATGATCAAAACAATGTACATTGGGTTAGTAAGTAGTTCCTAGGCATTGACAAGGAAGTGAATTGAAAAGATTACTCTATCAAGATCTCATTGTAAAATAGCTAGCAGCATCCAGATCTGTTGATAACTATCTTCGGGGCATCATTACACTCACTATTCAAGGACCACAATGTCTGTATATGGAGTACCAGGATCCTACCCACACATAAATGTTTTTACTTGCACAGCAGATTCTTCGGGTCTAAGTGAATGTTTGTGAATTTAAGAACCTGATGTTTCTGAATGAACAATGACATCACATTTATGATTCATACATAGTCATATATTTCTGAAATCATATAATATAACTGGGTTGGGGGAGGAAAGCCCTCAGTCTTAGGGATTCCAGCAAAGAGAGAGAGAGAATCAAAATGGTACAAGTTATTAACGTCAGAGAACAAATCTGGTGATTATCTATGGGTAATTCTTCTCTATCTCACATTTGGTAGCCAAATGCTTTCTCATTAGAGAAGCATCCAATGGTATTAACAATTTACACTGATAGATGATTTAACTGTACTTTTGTTTACAGTTCCAAGAATGTAAATTACCTCTGCCGTACAATTATGGCAACAGACAATTAGTGTCAAAGCTATTCTCTGCCCTTTCTATGTTATTCAAAAGTAAAGACCTAAATTGAGGAGTTGCCAACAGTTGTTTTACCAGCTTTTAGAATATGAGAGACACGGCATATAATCTCCCTTTTTACTCCCATACTGAAAAATAAAGCAGCATTAAACAACACATTTTAACAAACAGCATCAATAAAAATAAGTGAACAATAAAATTCTAATGAGACAGCACAAAATATAAAAATCTATTAATCCTGATACTTAATGAGACAAGATTTTTTGATCTTTTTTAAAGGGAGTCCTCCCACCATCTGAAAAGGAACCAGAAGAATTCTGTTCCAGTTTTGTATCCAGAATCTAACTAGCAAACAGAAATTTCACCTAATTTTCTATAATCCATTATTGTAAGTCCCGATCCCATATAAAAACTATATAACACCATTTTATATGTGCTGTGAAGTGTAGCTTTTATAAAAAAGAAGGGTCCTAATTAATGTTGAATGATTCCAACACACACATATATAGGGAGACAAAAAGATACTATTTAACAACATTTGCAATCAATGAAATTGTGTAAGGGCACTACTATAACACAACTATACATCTGGACAATCAAGGAGTATGAAACACCTTCTAAACAGAAAATTGCTCATATTTATAGATCCCTGTCCTGCAAAACAGAGATTAACGCCTCTATTTTAGCTTCTGATTGTTCAGCTCACTATAGTGGAGCCCCCGGTGGCCTAGGGGATAAAAGCCTCGCAACTTGAAGGTTGGGTTGCTGACCTGAAAGCTGCCAGGTTCAAATCCCACCCGGGGAGAGCGTGGATGAGCTCCCTCTATCAGCTCCAGCTCCATGCGGGGACATGAGAGAAGCCTCCCACAAGGATGGTAAAACATCAAAACATCCGGGCGTCCCCTGGGCAACGTCCTTGCAGACGGCCAATTCTCTCACTCCAGAAGCAACTCCGGTTGCTCCTGACACGAAAAAAAAAAAGCTCACTATAGTGCACTATAGTTTCCAGCCACTTGTTTGTACATGCTACTGACACATTTGAATCCAAGACGAGTAGCTAATTATCAATTATACTATCTTAATTATAGTATCTCGCTAGTTTTTGAAAGCTGAATTGTGATTTAAAAACTGTGATAAAAAATAAGCATTTCAATCAATTTTGTATTTTATTTTTACCAGGCTTAAGTAGTGTAATATGAATTAAATTTAAATTTGATTTCTATCCAAATGTTCTCAACCAATCTTCCACACTTCAAGTCATCGGCACCTTCACTGCCTATTAAATGCTATTTTCCTTCCTTCATTAATCTCCTGGGCAATATGGTCTTCACAGCCCTGTTGAGTGTAATCTCTTCGTATTAAGGATTTTAAAACTGTTTTGTGACTTTAAAACAGTTGTGCATCACCTTGGATCCCATGTTGAAAGACACACAAGATAATTAATTAATTAATTAATTATTCTTGATAGAAGGTTGACATCATGGAACTATAGACCATGGTTAAAAAACTCAAATATTTCTCCAAAATACTATCTATACCACATGTTCTCATCCTCCAGTATTCTTTTTTGTCATCCTAGGCAATGAACATGTTCAGGGAGTACTGCTGAAATAACCACCTGCACCCCAAGCTTTTCATCTACCTACCAAGAACCTTATATTGAGTTGTTATATGCCCCCAGCTTTATCTGGCAGTATCATTTGTTTTCCTGTGGATCAGAAGTAAGGATTAACAATCAGTGGGTTTGATGAGTCTCTCCCTTCTTGATACTACAGGAATTTTCTCCATCTAAAAATTCATCTTACTCTTTAGTCTCTCTGCTTCTACTAAGTTTATATTGCATCTACCCCTTCTTTCTCCTCTTCCTGCTGAGTTTAACCATATAGGTGGTGTTCTGTCTCCCAGGCACTGAAACTATAAGGAAGTTTCAGACTGGTAGGCCAAGTATTATTTATTTATTTACGATATTTCTATCCCGCTTTTCTCTACCCCGAAGGGCACTCAAGGCGGCCATCAGATAGTAGGCAGCTATCTGATGGTCATTTAAAATAGAATAATAATTACAATTAAAATAATTAGAGGTATTTAAAAACCATACAATCTCAATTGATCACATAATCCACAAGCATAAATCAGGCCGTTCCTATAGTCATAACATGTCATTCCAAATCTGTTTATTGCACAGGATCTCCAAAGGCTTGGCCGCAAAGCCACATTTTTACTCTCTTACGGAAGATCAGGAGGGAGGGGGCTGATCTAATGTCCCTGCGGAGGAAGTTCCATAGTCAGTAAGTAGCTTGTCTGATAGGCATAGCCAGAAAAAATAGAAGTATTTCTAACATCTGCCTATAAATGACAGGAGAGGATAAACAATAAATACATAGTCTATTAAATACATAGTTTTAGCACAGTGTAAATATATACTAGCGTAGTTATGTTGGATCTACAATGTGCAACCAATTGTGGATTGCATTAGCATTGAAAGATGGCTGTCATGGCACTGAGGTCACCCACTGATCATCCAGTGGTCAATTAGCTCAGCACACAGCAAATTCAACATGGTTGTGTGTGTGTGCTTGCAAAATGAATGACCGCATTGGAAAACCAATCTCTGAAAAATTGCAGCTGCTTGAAAAAATTATTTTTACACTAATGTAGTATTCCCAAAGAATGACAGATTGCCCTAAGGTGACCAAGATTAACTCTAAAGGATCCACACAGTAACACTGACCTCCATTTCTTTCACATACTGTATTAGCCAAGATTCAGTGAAGAGATTAAGTATGTCAGGAGAATTAGAATTTTTTCCCTTTCTATGTAGTTTCCTCTGGCACAAAAAACAACAGTGATATCTCAATTTCTAATCTTCGAGGTGTTTTGGACTTTAACTCCCAGAAGTCTCAGCTGCCTTGGGCAATAATCAGGGATTCTGGGAGATGATTCCAAAAATACGCAGAAGACCAGAGTCAGAGAGACACTGCTCGAGGGTTTCCAGCTCTCCAGAACAGGATTTTAAGGTGTACAGATAGGGCTGTTAACTCTGGTTAAAGATATTGCTGGGAAATATTTTAAAACAGAAATTGAATGTTACATGCTCTTTACCTGACTAAATTAATAGACCCAGCTGCACCTCTTAATTCTTCTTCAGTGTTTACACTGAAAATGGGAAAAACAGACCTTTAGAAGTCAGACAGCACATGGCTACTAAGCCCAGTTTTATCACCCTCTTAAGCTAAGAGGGCCCAGCAGAGATTGTACTACCTGAGACTTCTAGGGAACCAGCAACTGAATGAAAAACTACTGGTGACTTTCTACTGTTGTGCTATAGAAAGTGTCCTAACCTACTGCATCTGCTTGTGGTTTGGTAACTGCACAATGGCAGACAGGAAGGTGCCCCAAAGGGTCACCACTACTGCACAGAGAATCATTGCCCTTCCCTCTTTGGAAGAACTGTGTAGGTCCCGCAGCCTCAAGAAAGCTCAGAGCATTCTTGGAGATCCATCTCATCTGGCATATTCTTTTTTTATTGCCATTTAGCACACGATACAGGGTAACAAAGACAAGGACAAATAAACTTAGAAATAGCTTTTATCCTAGAACTGTGGCTATGTTGAACTCCATGGTTTCACACTGATGACAGTGTAGTGGTGGTGGGGGTGTGAAGGGATGGGTGCATTGCTTTGTGGTGTGTGCTGGGGAAGGCATTTAATGTTGTTGTGCAATAGCACAATGACAATAAAGCTATTCTATTCTATTCTTCTTTACTGTCGTTCACCAGCCAGCAAGACGTGTACAAATCCAAATCACTGGAATATTGTATAATGTTATATATTTGAAGCCCCTGTTGGCGCAGCAGATTTAACCGCTGAATTGCTGAACTTGCCGACTGAAAGGTCAGTGGTTCAAATCCGGGGAGCAGGGTGAGCCCCCCCCCCCGTTAGCCTCAACTTCTGCAAACCTAGCAGTTCAAAAATATGCAAATGTGAGTAGATCAATACTGCTCCAGCAGGAAGGTAACAGCACTTCATGCAGTCATGCTGGCCACATGGATGGTGCCTACAGACAACGCCGGCTCTGCATCCTAGAAACGGATATGAGCACTAATCCCTAGAGTTGGGCACGACTAGACTTAATGTCAGGGGAAAACCTTTACCTATATATCTGATTTAAAACTGGATCGGTTTGTTATAACATTATTGCTTTTTAAATTAACATTTGAGTTGGTCTCTTCTTCTCCTTAGCAGATCTGGGCTCCTCTAAAAAGGAAAAGTCTAGCTGCTCTTCACGGATTATGCCAGTGTTCTTTTCCACCAGCAACTCCCAATTCCACAATTTCTGTTTCTATTTCTGTACCTGGTCCATAGCTGTGTCATTAAACTGAAAACCAGCTTGCAGCAGGCATTCAACACATGCATGGAAAGTGTAAAAGTGTAAATGCCACCTCTGGCGTTTGTCTAAAAACCTCCACGAGGGCCTTGAAATTTTGTCTTAAAAACATGCTCCCTGAACCTGATTAAACTCTGTGATGATGATGATGATGATGATGAGTGTATTCATTTATATCCTACCTTTCTCCAAACATTCCTTTTCAGGAAAGGTCCTGGAGTATGTGGTGGTTTTCCAATTCTACAGGTTCCTGGATGAAATGGATGATCTACATCCATTTCAATCTTGCATCAGGCCTCACTATGGGACACATTGATGGATGACTCATTCCAGGAACTGAACAAGGGAAATGTATCCTTGATGATTCTACTGGACCACCATATTTAAAGCCTCTCAATGGCATTCAAATATGGCCATGGTATCTCAGATTTAGGGACACTGGTGCCAGGGTTTTACCCCTCCTTGGAGGGGAGAACGCAGAAGTTGCCACAGGAAAATTTCTTTTCAACCCCCTGCTATTGGCCTATGGGATAACTTTGGGTTTAATTTTGCTCTCTATGCTATTTAACATCTATATGGAAATGCTGGGGGTTGTTGTCTGAAGTTTGGGACTTCAGTGTCAAGAATATGCTTATAATGTACAATCAAATGTGTCTTTTCCATCTAACTACAGTGCTGTATTGGGTTACACTGCACCTGACATTTCAGGTTCACAGCAAGGACATAGTCCTGGACTCAAGATGTGAGCTTTGCTCAGATATTTATAACACACACACATCGTGAGTCTGTCTTTGGAAGCTGCTGTCAGCCCCACCACCATCACAGGCCCATTTGGTGAGAACACCAGAGAGAGTCTTCTTAGTGGTTGCTCCCAGGATGTAGTATTCATTCCCACAGGAGGGCTGGCTGCACCTTCTCTCCCCTCATTTCTCCAGCAAGCCAAGACTTCGAGTAACTTAAAAGGAGAAAAATACTATGTCACCTGATTTTCTGATTAGTCTGTTTTGATTTAAAAGGAGTTAAAATGAGGGTAATTATTTTTCTATTTCTTTAATACCTTGTATTTTATGCTTTCAGGATGACTTATCACTACTTTCCCCCAATAACACTTAATTTAAAGCCCATGCTGGAATCAAATGGATTGCACTACAACTGTGTTGACTTTGTGAAGACAATTTCTGAATGTATCTTTCTTAAACTATTAAGAATTAAAACAACAGAAATACATTATCTCCCTCTTTTGACTGGGTTGTTGTCTGAAGGTCTTCCACAGCCAGTCATGATTTTAATGTTTTTGTAAAATCTTAGAAGGAAAAATCATATGACTGAATAGTATACTGCATAGAAGAAGTCTCTTGGCTTAGCATGTACTGTAGCTACAACATGCCCAGGCACTGAGATGCCTCCCTTTACCAACCACTGCGAAGACTAAGATCTTCTAAGAGTACCCTAATTCATTCTGACCACTGATTATCATCTCTGCAAAGTACCCTAAAGCAGTGGTTCTCAACCTGTGGGTCCCCAGGGGTTTTGGTCTACAACTCCTAGAAATCCCAGCCAGTTTACAAGCTGTTAGGATTTCTGGGAGTTGAAGGCCAAAACATCTGGGGACCCACAGGTTGAGAACCACGGCTCTAAAAGGACCAGATCCTGTCTGATCAGGGCCAGTTCTGGTTAGTATTTGGATGGGAGACTGTCAATGAATACCAGGTACAGTAGAGGCAATTTTAGAGGAAGGAACTGGCAAAATGTGATGACTCATGGGCCTTGTAGTCCTGTTCCTAGTACTATTGTGACAGACGAAGAGGAAAACATGGGATTTTTGCTGGTTCAGCCAGAGCCGGAGTCTCCTCACCTGCAGGATGTTGATGTTTGTCCTCAAGAATTCAGCCAAACAGGCCTTGGGCAGAACTCCCCCCCCCCCCCCCCCCCGTTTCCCAGAAAAGAATCTTATTCCCGGGAAAGGGGAAACAGAGAGGCTCATCGGAGGAGTTCACGCATTGCTGCCAGAAATCAAGCTGATTAGGCTTGCTTCCCTTGGGAAATTCTAAGGAGTCACACATCTGGACAGAGTTGGGTTTCGCTTCTCGTTCTCTAGGGAAAGAGTTCTGTTGGCGGGAAAACGAGACCCAATATAGGTGCTTGGCACGAGGGATACTTTGCGGAGTCAATTGATCAGCTTGAGGAGAGAGATCGTGTGTGGACTTCGTAATCCCAGTTCCTTGTTTCCCGGATCAAGTTTCCAGCCTTGCCTTGTCTCACGGACTTCCTTGGACTCTGTTCATGTTTCATGTTTGCCTCGTCTTCTAGTCACGGATCCAGCCAAGAATCAAGTTTATTTTCCAGCCTTGTTGTCTAGCTACATTGGACTTTAAGGACTCTGTTGTTTCCCCACACTATTGCTTGGCAAAGTGTGTGTTTCGGTCAAGTGGATTAAAACTTTGGACTCTAATATCTTATATTGGACAATACCTTTCTGGACTATATTTGACCTCATCTGAAAGGTCTACTTCTGAACTATATTCTTCACTTGTTTTTATTGTTTTTATATATTTCCTTAATAAAGATATTAGATAGAGACTGGCCTCTGTGCAAGGTTATTGGTGCTCTGCAGACTGGGTCCTGACACAAAAACACTTCTGATTATTCATTACCTAAGATAACCTCACAAAATTCAGGGGTTGCAATAAATGGACAGGTAACATGAAGGAACATTCATAAATATTTTTCCCTAGCTGAGCCAGTCATAAGTAAGATTTTTATATTTTTTACACTAGAAAATATTTCTACAGTTCAATATATCAACCGGAATATCAAACAACAATTTAAGAATTGTCCCTCATCGTGTCCAAAGGATATTTATTTGATTCCCTTTTCACTTATGCCAAACCAGTAGGCTCCCTGTTGTAGAGATTCCAGCCTAAGATGTTACCAGCTTAATTGCAACACTCTGTTCTGTTGCTTCTTGTTCTTCTTTGTTTTTGATGCACACACAAAGCTGGTGCTGGCAACAAGATGCAAGCAAGTGGAACTGAATCCAGGGGATAATTCTGGGATTCATTCTACACAAGGCTGCCTTCAGCTGGAGGCGGCAGCTCGTTGGAACAACTGTGAGAAAAACGTTTTAATTGGCTGCTTCATTATATTAGTTTTTATGTTTGATTTGTGCTACTGCAAATTTTAACTCTCTAAGCTACCTCACTTCTTAACTGGGAAAACGCTACGGTATAAACACAACAAGAAGTACATCAAATAGGAACCATAAAGGGCAGAAATACATGTGTTGTCAGCAGCTGTTTCAAGCGTTAGAACTTCCCTCAGGAGGTTTGCAAATGTCCAAGCCTGGGCATTTTGGGAAGTGATGAAAGACTTATTTAAATGAGATTTTGCTTGTTAATCCGAGTTTGATAATGTATATTGTAAAATGGGTGTAAGCCCCTAAACCCTAAAGGAGTGAGGAATTCAGTATGCTTTTTTAAAAAAAGAATTAACTAATGTCTGTCTTCAAACAAATCTTTTCCAACTGCAACGTCTTTCATTAGGACACTTTTCAAACATGGAATAAGCTTCTGCTACATATGGTTCTTTTGAAGTTGGCAGTAAAATAATATGATCACAGGTGTACAGAACACCAGGGGGAAAAAGTTTTCAAAACATTTCTTATTTCCAGTGTAATCATTATTGGAAAATGAAGTGAAAGGAATGGAGGTGGTAGTGTCGGGAATCAGAAGCAAGTTACTGAATGTTATTACTTGGTAAAATTTTAAAAGGCAAGGGAAAACATTGAAACAGGTGCTTACAATTTCGGTTTCAGTCTATTCATATAATAGGAATCTAATTTCCTAAGTCAGGCTTAAATGAATGATTTGATAAAGTATGTTATTTGAAAATGAACACAGTATTCTCTACAAAAATGTTATCCACTTTTAATCATTCTTTTGCCTTATATGATAACATTGTGCATTTCAAATTCCAGTGATGAGTATGAGACACATACAATGAGAAGAATGAATAAACATTATTGTGTATTACACTAACACTTCAAGATACAATGGTAGTTCTCCTCTTCTCAGCAACTACGATCAGAAGGTCTTCTGAGGCAAGAAGAGAAGGTAGGACCTTAAGCTTGATTCCATGAAAAGAATGCAGTGAAGGTAAACAGCAGAAAGGAAGTTATAGTTCAAAATATGACTTTTCCAAATTCTGCTTACATACATAGAGGTTTCCTACTTTAGGCCCTTGAATCTCCCTTACTGTGTGGATAGAAGGAATCAAAGGATGCAGCATGTGTTGAGTGTTGGGCATGTACGAAGGACGAAAAATGTTAGAAGAAATTGCATCTAAACAGGCAAAAGATGGGACATCCCATCTGAGGATGGCTTTTCACAAGTTTTGGATACTGGCTTAAAAGTGGTTGGAGGGGGCAGTCAAGTTCAAATAAATACCAGCAAGCTTAACATAACAAGATTTTCTCGGAATGAAAAACAATTCACTTGACATCTAGTAAAAATATAAAGAGATTTCACATCTGGAGCATTAAATGGGACTATTTTTAACTGGCACGACGAAATGCAGAGTTAATCTTAAGAAATGGGGCTACAAAGTGGAGTCCACAGCATGCAAATGTGGAGAAGAGTAAACCACATATCACTTACTACAACATGGTCTGAGCCCTGCCACACACACAATGGAGGACCTTCTCACAGTGACACCAGAGGCATTCCAAGTGGCCAGCTTCTGGTCAAAGAAAATCTAGTATAATGCCAAGTTCTTAACTTTGTTCGTGTTTTTTAAAAATACATTATAACTGTACCCTCAATTCGCTTCTGACACGATAAATAAATAACTGGATCTTATTGCTCATATCAACAAGAGCAAGTTTTATGATGTTTTTAATATTTTACATGTTCTAATTTATTACTTAGTTTCATACTTATGGGTGATATTTTTGACTTATAATTAACATATTTACTGTTATTTATTCTTTTCTAAGTATTATTTGTTTTTACTTTTGTTGATTTAATTTCCCCCCGAATTGCCGGGCATTTATTATTATTTATATTGTCTTTCCTGTTGTAAGCTGCCCTGAGTCCCCTTGAAAAGAGGAAGAGGAATATAAATAAAGATGATGATGATGATTATCTTAAGGTTCAAGTAAAGAACTTGCTTGCTTTCATTCAAGATTCCACATCCACCTAAATCTTTGGCTTGCTTTTAAATATAGCTACGTAAGGGTGAGAATTAAAACCAGCTTTGATTGAGACTCTTCCTTTGTTAATAATGAACCTGACATCACCAATCACATTATGTGATCCCCAAACAGACATCTGATCATAATGATTTTCATTCATAATTCAATAAGCCTGACTTCCAACAAATGCGGCAATATATTTGAAAGATTCTCATTACAGTATTAAGTCATTACTTGCTAAAGTTAAGACTGCAAGAAACCTTCAAAAGCATACCCCCAATGGATAAGGGCTTTGAAGCAGCTTTTTAAATATCCTAAAAAGTATAATATTCATGCATAGCTTTTAAGACAGTAAAGACAGCTAATGAACTCTTGGGGAAAATAAAGAAAATAACTGCACTAAATCACTTGAGATGCAACATTAACTAACTATTCAAGATAGGGAGTATTGGTTGCAGGAGGACAAAGCAAGGGTTTTTCAACTTTTGCAAAATTCAGGACTGAACCTGAGACTGAATTTCTTACTTCACATTATAATACAGAACCACATCATCCAACTACTTTTATACCCTGTCTTTATTTTAGTGGATTCAAGGAAACCTACATGATTACCCCTTCCCCACCCTATGTGGCTTGGAAAGCTTGAGAGAATGACTTGCACAAGACCACCCCAAGAACTGCATGTCTCTGGGGATTACCTGGATTTCCAACATGCCACACATCCCATTCTTTTTCGTAGGAGCCCATGGCACCAAACTTTAAAACATACATTCATAATCACACCATAATCACACCACCAATATCACAGAGTAGAGTTTAGGTCCATAGTATCTGATAAACATCTCCTGTGCAACTACCTGAATCTTGAGATGAACAAGAGAAACTCATATTTCATTCTCATCACCTTCAATGGTAAAGTTGGTGGAAAAACAAGATACACCCTTCTCAATGGGTGCTTCTTGACTCTGAAATCCCTTCTCTAAAGACCTTTGAATGCCCCACCCCCTCTTTTTGTCCTTCCGTAACAAGCAAAGTCATTATTATTAATAATATTATTATTATTCCAACAGCTTTTTAAAACTTTTGGCTTTTAAGGGCTTTTAAGAGAGTGCTTTATCGTTTAAAATTATACTATCTAAACTGTTATCTTTTAAAGAGTATGTTTTAAATTGCTTTATATGGTTATAATAGTTGGATTCTATTCTAATTATGATTTTATATGTTTTTAATTATACAACAATAAATATGCTTATTTTTAATATGTATGCTTTTAATTACATTTGTATGTATTTCAATTTAGAGAAAAGGTGACATAGACTCACTGATCTTAATTGTGGGCAAATCTAGTTGTTTTTATATTATTCTAGAAGTGTTTTGTTTTTTGTTTGTATCATTTTCCACCTCTCAAGATCCAGTAAATTAAGCTAATGAGAAAATGGGAGAATTGATCTTAAGTGCCTTTAATTGCAAAAAAGAATTCTCATCTTCTTCTAACTTTTGCTTGTTCAGAGGCCAAGACATAGGAGAAAGTGTGAAATGAATCTTAATCAGTTGTTTACATTTTCCAAAGATGCTGCTGATCCTGTCTCATGAGGAAAAAGCATGAAAATTGCTCTACCATGGAGTTACTTGAAAACTGGTATTTATTTGTAAGCTCTGCAAGCCTATGGATGCTTTTACTTAGAAATCCAACCAAGTTCAATGGGGTGCGCCTAATCAACAAACATTGGATCGCACGGTTATAACTTATTTCTGAAAGCTTTGTAAATATTCGGCATACGTCACCATGCTCTATATGGAGGAATCTTCCTTGGCTAAAAAACAAATGGTCCCTACTTGGACCTACTTGTAGGTGCTAGCAGTCTTGCCATGGCACCATGGTCCATTCCAGGCAAAATGTCAGGCAACTCTCTGCTCCACTTTAAATACAGGATGCTGAGCTAATGAGGCCATTAGGGCCATTTGTCTGCTCACTACTGGCAGTCCCCAAGGTAGGTTATGTAGGTTTGTTCTTAAGTTGAATTTGTATGTAATTAAGATACATTTTAAGTGTAACTGAAGTCAATTTTTTTTAGTTTTGGTAAGCACAGAGGGTTAACATGCCTGTAATTTTTTTTGCTACCTGTCGCCCTCTTCTGAAGATTTTACCTCACTTTCCATCCTTGTGACAATTGGGTTTTGAAAATCGTGGGTTGTCATGGAAACCAGGATTAGTGATAAAGTTTCAGTGAAGACACCTTTCCTCCATGACAACTCTTACAAGAGTGAATTTTCCTTCCTAGGGGTTGATTTCCTGTCACTTCCTGTTGTCTCACTCCCGTTTGTAACTAGGAGCCATATGGAAGTCAGATGTTTGTAACTTGGGGATTGCCTGTATAAATTTTCTCATCCCATGCCATGCTGACATTGCAAAACAATAGTATCCACACCTGTGTGCTGCTCTGTCTGACATCTCTTGTTCTTTGGCTTTTGGTACATATCTTTGGACTAATCTTTTCAGTAACTCTCTTTTTGGTTTTGGACTCTGCCCAAGACTGCATTCCTTTTTTGAACCTTTGCCTGCCTGCATCATGCTTGTGTTGGTATTCTTATGTAAGCCTTGGGATTGGACTGTCTTTCCTCTATTATTTCTTGTGTGTTTGTTTGTTCCCTTGCTGGCTTTAAAAAGGACACTAATCTCCCTTTCCCATAAACGCATGGACTGAATTCTAACAGCAAGAATGATGGGTTGAGCTTTACCAAGAGCTGCCTTGTATTAACTGTAAGAACAGAGAAGAATAGTTACCTGAAAAACCCTGCACATTTTTTAAAAGCAATAGACCAAACAAAATAGTACCTGTTTGGGCAAAAATAATTTTCTCTTTTATGTCTGGTCTGCTTGAAGTGAAAGCAGCCATGAAAGGCTGCTATACAACTATGAAGTTTTCTGTTCCTTTGTAGTAATCTTTCTACTTTCTGACATTAATGGATATGATAGATTTGGCTGACCTTAGATCTTAATTCAAAACCTTGGAATGCTATGATACCATCACAGCCCACTTTGCAAAGGCAAGTTTGGGAAAGAATGATAGCAAAAAGAGTAAATGCTGTGGTTATGAAGCAGCGAGAGTATGGATCACAGTTAAAATAAATTAAATTGTGCCCTCATTGATTTTGGTCAGGCCAACTGTGAATCTAGCATGGGGAAGTTTGCCTATCACCATTAAGAACAATTAGTGCCAAATTTACTCAATTTATTTGACAGTTATTCTACTGCAGAAAAACTGATGAAGCATTTTCACTTTTTCCTTCTGATACACTTTGATAAAAAGGCAATAATTAAACTTCTCTTAGTGTTTCATCTGAAAACATTCTTGTATTTCTTTGCATCATTTTTGTACATCTAAGCCAAAACTAATTCCTGTGGACAGAAATACATTTTATTATCTTCATGGAAACTGGTATAATAAAGGGCTGAATATGACTTTTCAGGTAGCTTCAAATGAACATAACAGAAACTGATAAATTATAGAACAGAAGACGCTAGTAAAAGCTTTTTTATCCAGTCTGCATATGAGAAATAGCTCCATAACTGTTCCTTCCTGCTACTATAAGGGCACTGAATTCATTGTTTCTGACAGAGGAAATTCTTAGTAACATATCACCCTCTAGTGGTAAGAGTAACTTGCAAGTTGTGCTTATATTTTAATGACATCCTACCTTGGAAAAGCTATGTGAATGTTCCATAGAAAAAAATTAACAAGAGTAGAAATAGTTAAAAACCAGCTCACTTTGTATCTTTCCTAATTTTAATGAAAGAAATTTTATTTAACGTTTAAAACTGTTAATTACTGTTTCATTCTTTCCCCAAAGTGAAGCTTCCTAAATGCACAATAATGATTTGAAGGTCACACATTTTTCTCTTTAACATAGATTACTGAATTGGATAACAGTCAGTTGGATATTGGAGGAAAAATGGAGTTAAATGAGGTTTACTGTCAAGTATAGACTTAAAATATAAAGCACAACACACAACTCTGGATTACAAGACTTGCTTTTCACAGATATAGAGCTAGGATTGCAAATTGCTTCTTAAATGCCAGTATCTTTAAGCAGAAATTTAGCTGCTGTCTCATTATCTCTATTTTTTAACAGATATAGAATACTGGAAAATCTTCCCTGATTTCTATAAGTTAAACTACTGTGAGAAACCACAGGGAAAATAGTTAAGAATTATTTATAGCACATATGGAACACATCTATTTTAAGATGTGGAAAATCTTGTACCCAATCAATGCAGAGATTTTTTTAAATATATAATTATATTACATATTGAATCTGTAAAGTCTAAGCGAACAAAAGAACTCCTTGCCTGATGGAAAAATAATCCATAGAAATCTTCCCTAAAAAATTAATTTATATTCAAATTTAAATACTATTTCTTTACCTAAAACTTTTTCAAGTTATATAGTTAGCAATTTATATATTATCTAATTCAAGAAAAAAAATCAAGGCACCAACTGGGGTTGAGTGTCGTTTTGAATATTCAAGGCCACAACAAAAATAGATGCTTTCAGAACACATCAACAGTGATGTGCAGATTGACTTTGTATTGTTCCACTGATCCCGTTCACTGTCATCCCCCAGGACAAGACTGCAATGAAGATTATATCAATATATTTATGTTTCACCTAATTACCATACTTAAACTGGCTTACAAAACTCAAACATTCATATGACAAAATTAATATTTAGAGGCAACAACAACAAAGAACCAAAGCACTCTTCTAGCCCTTAAAAGGCTTATTATAGCAAATGGGTCATGCAAGGTTCTCTGAAAACCATGGTAGAAGCATAAGAATATAACTGAAAAGCATATCTGGGGACATCACAGAAAAGGTTCTGTTCTACCATGCAGCTCTTCTAACACTGTAGTTTTATACTCCAATTAAAATCTATGTCGAACAATATGTGCTGTACATGAGCTTTACAGTACAATATTATGTGTGTCCATTTTGAATTAAACCTCTTAGTCACAGAAATGCTGGAATGTAATTGAAGGGATTTGCGCTAGCGGAGATGGTAATCTGGTCTATGAAAAATGCTGGTCCCTGGTCATGAAAAGGCCAGGCCTAAAACCAAGCAAATGTTATTAGGTCAGCTGCTATTCCTAATGAGTTAACAGTCAACTCTCAAGGTAACAACCGAGGAACGCTGGGAACCTGTGGCTCTTTTTACCTTTGAAAACATCAGCTCTAAAATCTTCACTGCCATGCAAAGCTATCAGCTATAAGCGTCACAACTAGGGGCATAAACTTGAGGAAGTTTAAGGTTTTATTGTATACCACTGATAGCTAAACTGGCTATCTGCCTCACTCAAAGCAAACTCATTGAAATGAATGGATTTGCCAATCACAAGTAATTTACCGGTAATTGCACTGATTTCAATGGGAGCACTCTAGGTAAGCCCAATGTTGGATTTAGCCCTGACATTTCAGAGCTTGAAAAATTAAGTTACTGAAAGTCAGATATGTTTGGAATGGTATTAATGTTGTCTTGTTACGATCTTTACTGTCTGATCCTGGATTATACTGAAATACTTAAGGATGCAGTTTTGAAAAAGTTACTAAAATTATATTTCAAAATGTCATGTACTGTTGAACACCTTTTATAAGGAAGAATCTATTTCCTACATGTCAATTACTATTTTTCTACAGTAGATCAAATGCAAAGTGCAACAATAAAGAAATAATTAAGTCTAGGATACTGTTTAAAGACTCCTTATTTCATGTCTGCAGGGCAGTCACAATTTTCATGTGTCCCAAAAGCAATTCTGAAGTTAGTTGGCTCTGAATACATAGTAGTATAACACAGATGACAAAACAAGCATTTAGAGGTCGAAAGAAAAGCATTTTCAAATAAGTGAAATATTACCTACCATAAATAACGTTCTGTGTTTGTTTTTAATTTCTGGACTATTACATTCACAGCTTATAGCATTTTATACAATTCAAAACGTGTACATTGCAGAATATACACATCACACATTGCCTGCAATGTCTTTCCAATACATTAAGGAGAGAAGCAGTAAGCACTCCGGAAACTCATATATGTGTAAGCAAGTGAGATTTTTTTTCAAACCAACCTTTTTTATGTAAAAATATTCAGTACTGAAAGGCACCACTGCCCTCTGCAGTCCATTTGAGAACAAGCATGCTCCATTTTTGTCCATGCTTAACATTCTTGGAAAGGGTAACAGGTTAAGAAAAAAATTATCCAAAGCACAATGATTCAACTCAAATTATCTCATTCAAGCATATACTGCAAGCAACACAAAATGTCTGACTTAGTTTTATCTCTTCACTATTGTAGATAGCAAGAAGAGAAAAACATTTGAAAGGAAAACAAATGGTGAAAAATCGAATATCTTTACAAATTCAAAGTGACATATTTTATTGGAACACTGTGACAAACTAGTTTGGGAAGTTCCGCAAATATCATGTGTGATGTTTGTTTCTAATTTGGAGATAACAATGAACATCTCTGGCTGATTTCCCATCTACACAATTCCCATCTACACACGAGATACCTAAAAGCGGCAGCATAACACTGCATAACCAGCCAGGAGAGGTATTAGAGGTGTAATAGAGAAGGATGACACAGTAAAAAATCTGTTGTTTACTGTTTGATGTCCAAGAACAGTTCAGTTCAGAATCCCTGTATTGATTTTCATCTCCAGGAAGCAATGGTATATTACAGTGTGGTATTACTATTTTTCTTAAGGATGAGCCAGGTGCTTCTTAATGGGATTCCTGTCTTCTTCTTAACTGGAGCTTGAAAATACAGATGTGATCTGTAACACATCACTACTTCTTGGAAGAGAGGAAGGGCATTGCAATGAAGATGTAACAATTGCTTTTCAGAAGTAACACAAGCAAGAAAAAATATTTTTGTATAGTGTGTAATATTTAGAAATAACTTGGACATTTTGAAAAGAATGCACATTATGTCTTACTCTGTTCAGTGCTAAAGGACGATTTGGGGGGCCAAGTAATTTAATAAAATACTAAATAGGAAACAGACCAGAAACATTATTTGAAATTTGCTTTATGTGTGAAAAAAGTAACTCTCCTAGCCTTGTTCATAACAACTGGCAGGTATTATGAACATTAGGAAGTTTAATGAGTTCACCTACTATCTTTTTATACTTTGTCATGGGCTCCATATTGTGAATTACAATCTGTGCTCCTTGCAGATGGCCAATTCTCTCACATCAGAGGCAACTTGCAGTTTCTCAAGTTGCTCCTGCCATGAAGAAATGCTAAATGGATCATGATGGAATGATCCAACTAGATCTTGCACTGAAAGATCTTTGAGAGGCCCACAATCACTTCTGGGAAAGGGATATTTGGGGGAGATGTGGATAAGTGAAACTGCAGATATCGAATCTGTGAATAAGGGTTTTTTCCCTGAGTCTACTTTTTTCCCTACTCCATTCTAGTAATCCTCTGTAAAGAAAGAGCAAACTGAATTGACTCAAAGTTAAGATCTTGTCAGAAAGCAAAGCTTGGTGAATAGAGTTACCAGGTCAATAAAGGATGGGTGCCTATAGCTTTAACTGTTAGCAGATTGTGGATTAGGAAAAGTAAAGTTCATGCAGGAGGACCTATAACAGTTCTTCTCCCTCACCACCATACAACCCCACTTTTTAGCTGTTCTGGCATCTAAATCAATTCTTATAAATGGATGCACAGCAATGAAGGAGACATTATTGCCATATAAGACAACTCACTTATCTGCAGATTTGATATCCAAGCCTTCACCTACACACACACCTAAAAATACCCACCACCACCACTCCAAAGTGTTTATGCATCTCTTTAAGTAAATCCTTGAATGCAATTCTATGGTATGACTCCAGACCAAGTATGGTCAAAATATAGGGTTCACTATTATGTATGGTGTCAGGTGTGCAGGGGCAGACATGAAATATATCCCCCAAAGGTATGGTGGTCATACTCTTTATCCAGTTCTGGGAGAGAGTTGACATTTCTCCTTGGCCTCCCTCCACCAGCCTCTAAATAGCCATGCAGAGGACTGGAAATGCTGAAACAGAGGGGTTGGAGATGAAGGAGAAAATGCATTCATAGGTCCATCGGACAGAACTTGACAGTATCTCTTCCTGATTCATGATCTACTGACAATTAAAGCTAAATGAATCCTGTCCTGTATTCCACCTAGTAACACTAGTTCTAGAGGAGGGCGGGACATATACATAGCAGACTTTTACATTCATACTGGGTAACCATATTACAGCCTACTTTCCTCTATATCATCAGCAATTCACTGTAAAAAGAACGGGAAATTGAAACACGAAAGTTAAATTAAAGGTTATTGCAGAGCAAAGGGGTTTTGACAGGAGGGGCAGAGCTGTAAAAGAGCCACAAATCCTAGAATATCATAAAGAAAAAAAATAATAAAAAACAAACACAAATCCCAAGAGACTTTCAAAGACCACAATAAAAACCTATCCAGAAAGGAAATTAAAAGACCTAATTAAAGAAAAAGAAAGGCAGCTTTAAAAAAATTCAAAACCTTTTTGCTCCTGCTTTTTTATGGTGTCTCCAAGCTGGGTGAAACCCCCCTGCCATGGGGCCTGCTTACATACAGAGATTTCAATTTGATGGGTAATCACACATGCAGAGAGTCTCAGAAGCTGGTGTCTCTGCTGCAGATAGAAGTAAAATAAAAGAGAGAATACTTTTCTCTACTTCAATTATCATACTTTCTGCTGGGGGAAAGCCACATCCAACCCAATTGTTTCTTCCTTTTTTTTCTCAGGGCCCTCCTATACTGACCATATAATGCAATTCAATGTCAACTTAAGGTAGCCACAGGACACCGACAATGTGCACTGCAACTTGAATCTAAGGATATAAACACAATTTTAAAAGTATCAGGAAGTCCTTGAGTAGCCAAAAATGCACTGCAGCAGATGCAAGTGTATCCCAGATCCAGGATGAAATCAGCTCCGCAACATGCAGAACACATTATAGATACCCACTGCTGTTGAAATTAGGGGTGTGCAAAATGGCACAGAATCCATTCTGTTTTCGGGTGCCCCTCTCCCCCGCCCCATGCTGTTTTCAGGAAGATTCTTCCCAAAACTGAAATGGAACTCAGGGCTCTGAACTACTAATTTGAACGGCCCCTGGAATCTTCTCAAAAAAAAAAAAGGGGGGGGCACCTGAAATTCGAAATGTAAACAGAACGAAAACGGAATGGAATCACACACCCCTAGCTCAGTGGTTCTCAGCCTGTGGGTCCCCAGATGTTTTGGCCTTCAACTCCCAGAAATCCTAACAGCTGGTAAAGTGGCTGGGATTTCAGGGAGTTATAGGCCCACAGGTTGAGAAGCACTGCCCTAACTGAGATGTAGTAAAGAAGCTCTAACAGGGGCTGGCAAAGCATACCCCAAGGGCATGGCCGGGCAGTAGGGAGTTAATTTGCCCCCTGGGAGGGTTAACTGATTACCTCTACTGCTAAACGGCCACCCCCCCCCCTCAACTCTATCTGCTTCAGCTGCATTTTTGCACAACTCTCCTGGAAATGAAAACAAAAATCCTACAAATCGATTTAAGGTCAGGTTCCATGAAAAATGTAACCACTTTCCTGGCCTCAAATCGATTTTAGGCATGGCAAACTGGATTATAGTGTCTGTGTAGAAGCACTCACACACACCAAATTTTGGAGAGGCATCCCATTTCATAACAATTTCTTCATTTAATCCTCTAGCCCACTGACTGATGGCAAATAAGGTAGCAACATAGTTTGAGAAACCACAATGACCTGCCAGCTTATTAAGATGCTGCCTAACAAGAGGAGGAAGCAACGTAAAACATAGAGAATGGGATTCAGAGTGTCTTAACAGAAGAAGGGGAGGGGAGAAAATAGAGGGCAGGTACTAACAACTAACACTGATCCCTACCTGCCCATAACTACAAAGCATAGATGGAAAAATACTGTGGGCCAAGGAGCAAATTTTCAGCCTCTGAAAATGTCCAGGGGTTGCATGAATTGCCCACAATAATTTAAAACAAAAACAAAACCTTGAACTAACCAAAAGTTTGGAGTCAAGTCTGGTGCAGGGGAGGCTTATTTTATGTTAAATAGTGCAGTGCCCATTCAGTCTTTTTAAAAGGTTAGCTGATTTTCCTCAAGATTTCTCCCACTTCGAGGTTGTAAAAAATAGCTTCTGGAGAACATCAAAAGGGTCAAGGGTCTCAATGTGGCCCCAGGCTGCACTTTCTCCATAGTAAAGAGTTTGATTTAACTACAGACAAGGCAAACCTGGGAAAAGAAAAACACTGTAAGTTTTCCTTTCCTGCAATTAAAGTGAAATCACTCCAATCAAAAGAAACCTTTCAAGGCAGTCTGTTTTACTATAGGAGTTCTCAAATCATCAGTTTATAGCATTGCTGGGTTGCTGTGAGTTTTCCGGGCTGTATGGCCATGTTCCAGAAGCATTCTCTCCTGACGTTTCACTCACATTTATGACAGGCATCCTCAGAGGTTGTGCTGGTGAAGGATTTGGACATTTTCCTAATGTCTTGTTGTAATCACCCCATTCTGTAACTTAAACCCAGTGATTTGGGCCTTAACCAAATCTGTTCCATCACCTATGTGACAGCTTTTCAAATAATTATATTGCCGTTCTCTCTCTCTCTCTCTCTTCAAGCGAAACGCACACACACTTATCACCTTCAGAAGCCTCTGCTCTTAAGTGATTGAAATAGAACTCCAAATTTACAAGGAATTATATCCTTTCAGCAGAAAGAGCACATCTGGCTTTAAGCGTGCAGTCACTTTTATCATCCTATAAAGACCTGAGCTAAGGAAGTGTGTAATTATCCTGCTGTTCTATTAAGAAAGCTAACAAGTCAGTTCACTTTTCAGAGAATGTTTGATATGAGTCTAAGTTCAGAGACAAGTCTTCAAAAATTGTGCTCAGGTCCATATCCACCATATCAAAAGCCTTTCTTCCCAAATAATATGCAAAATAATTATATATGTTTACAAGGTGTGCTGGATGTGTGTTCTGAAATCTTGTCTGGGTGCAGCAGGTCACTAAAAAGATAAGATGGAAGTTCGGTTGGTTAGTATAAAGTCTAACTCAGGGATGGGGTCGCAACCTTTTTCTGGATGGCCCTGTACTCCCTCAAAATGATCAGTTTCAGGGTCCTCTTGAATCTAGAATGCTTCCTCAAAGATCCAGTAGCTCAGGTGGTTTTAATCACCTCCAAACTAGACTACTGAAATGATATCTGCATGGATCTGCCCCTCTAAAGTGTTTGGAAACAGCAAATTATAGCAGCTAGACTACTGTTCCGTGTGTGTATTAGGAAGCATATAATATTGATCTTACATACACTGCAGTGGCTTCCCACTTACTTCAAACTCAATAGAAGGTACTAATTTCTATTTACAAGGCCCTAAATGATGAGATCAGGATTTCCTACCATTAATGATTGCTCAAAATTTAAGATCCTCAGCTCTGGCCCTACTGCATGCTCCATCCCACTGTAAGAATAAGTCAGTGGGTGCACATGATAGGTCTCTGTAGCAGACCATTAATAAAAAATCTCTCCCTCAGTATAAATCAGGTTGCCTCCATCCTTTTTTATTGTTTGGTGGGAGGTAAGATGTTGTTGTTTCGCATGGCTCCTCGTCCTTGAAATTGGCCTTGTTTAACTCTTTCATTTTATTCTTTATCTAAGGAGTGGTTTATAAAAATAGTTTGTATCTATTTTACACTGCTTTGGAAAACCTTTTGGTCTAAGAGATAATGTATAAATGCTCTAAATAATTTTTTAAAAATAGATTTCTGGTTCTTTGAAAAAGGAACAATTTAGTCAATAAATTAGTCAAAGACTAGGAATTTATTGCAGGACATTTTTAGGGTACACTGCTATTTGTTAGAAGGATTTTATGGCATTGTTTTTTGTGGGTTTTTAAACATTTCTTCATGCTCAGAATGCATCAAGACATCTTTAAATAGATTTACTTTACAAACATGTCAAAATAAAAAGCAGTAAAAGACTGAGTAGACCACTTACTCAATGAAGCTTTAAAGGGCACCTATCTCTATTTATTTGCTTTATTGATCTGAATTCTTGAAAACCACAAAAAGCTGTCTGTATCACTCTAAGCGCTCAGAATAATTATTTCAAAAGAAAATAAAAGACTATCAAAAGTACAAGCACAAAGTACATTTTGGCAGTTTTTGATTGTGCTTATTTATTTCTACTGGCTTTCACTGGAGATTATTACAATAATTCCTTAATTTCCAAAGCAACAATAAAGGATACATCCCCTGTATCACCCGCACTGCATGTACAGTATTTGCTCAGCCTCCTCGTCCATCTGCATCCTAAAAACAAGCATGCCTCTGAGATGTACTCTGGAACCTTCTTGATGGACATTGTGTCACATGGAAAAGCTGGCTTGGCTGGAACAACCCTTTTGTGTGCCACTTTAAATGAATCTGGAGTACTTTGTAAGCACCTACTGGGCTCTGAAGTATACTTCAACGTCATGCAGAAGTGATCAAAGCAGGAATGACCAAAGTCTTATGGGATGAATTTTCAATTTCTTCAGGGCATACTGCTAAAATAAGGCTCTTTTCATATTATCTCAGTTTAATATGAAGGAAGCCATATCTCCTCATGGCAGTATCATCTCCATTTCTGGACATTCGTATCCGGCAAGAGGTGAAGCTAATGTAGAGCTCTTATCTTGCCCTGGGAGCTGATCGGTGTGGGTGAAATAGGGTGAGGATCCAGTTATATAGATTTTAGCTGATGATCTCCATAATTCCCAATTATTTACATATATACATAAGTGCAATCTTCTCTCTCTGTAGTTTCCTTTTAACTCGCTTTCATGATAAATACAGCAACACCATTTCAGATGACTCATTTTACTGAAGTCAGATTTAGAGTAATCTCAGTCAAGATGCATTCACTCAGTCTTCACTATCATCTCCTTTCAATTCTTTGTAAAAGAAATATCTCTACTTCAGATCAGAAAAAATGCTACTCTAATGTTCCTCACAAAAATTAATATACCGCTCCCCTTTTCCTTTGCTCCTCTTCTATTAGCAGATTTGAGCACATTGGTAAGAATTTTCAAGACAATGACAAAGCAATTAATAGAGAAAAGCTTCTAAAACCATTCCAAAAGGCACAAAGACATTTTGTAATATAGCGGGCCTGCCATATCCATTGAGATTCAGTTTCAAGGTCCTGCGCAGATGTGAAAAATGCAGATTATATCACACCACATGTTATTAAACTTTGGCAATGTGAATGTTTTAGCAGTCATTGCCATTTAACAATACATAGTAGAGGTATGCGAAATGGCAGAAATCCATTCTGTTTTCAGTTCCATTTTTGGGTAGTTTCAGAACATTTCACTATTCCACAAATTTTTAAACATTTAAAAAACATTTTTAAACATTTTTTAAAAACTGCAAGAGGGGCTGGGGAAAATGGAAGGAAAAAGGAAGAGAGGTTGACCAAGGCTAAAGTAAATGGATGATATCCTTGAAGTGACTGGCTTGACCTTGAAGGAGCTGGGGGTGGTGAAGCTGACAGGGAGCTCTGGCATGGGCTGGTCCATGAAGTCATTAAGAGTCGGAAGTGACTGAATGAATAAATAACAAAACAAGCGGGGCTTCTGGGATTTGAAGTCCAAACCAGTGCGCACCACAAGAGGGAGGAAAATGGAGAGAACCAGGCCTGTGATTGGCTGAGAAATGTGATGCAGCAAGTGTGACTGCACTTGCCGCTCAGCCTTGTTGCCCCCATCACAGAGAGATTGCTGCTTGTGCTTGCAAAACAAACGAATGGTAAGAATACTAATGATGAAAAATAAGTCAGAATCAACTTCGTGTTTAGTTCCGGTAAAGCTTTGGAGGAGGTCCTTTCTGGTTTGTATTCTACAGTTCAGCTGCCTAATCGTCGACATTATCCGAATTCCGAAACAACCTCCAGAATTCCGCACACCCCTAATACATAGTGAAACAATCCATAGTTGATTAAAAGCCTCTTGAATATTTTCCCTCATCAGTATTTTGAGGTCTTTATCTGAATACTGTCAGGCAACACTTTATTACTATAGTTAACTGAATGTCCTATATTCCTATCTTGCAGTTAGAATCTTTGCAAAAACTTTAGGGATTTGACAGAACCAATTAAGATTTTAAAGATATCAAGCAAGAATACATAGTTCTTGGGTTAAGGAAAAGCAAACGTGACTTGCTATTATTGAGATTAATATATCAAGATAATGGACATATATGCCAATTAATTACTTTTTCAAGATTTGAAAGCAAATAAATGCACTCAAATTATACAAAAAGGGATTAGTGTCAAATATAATCTTTCTGATTTTTGCTCATATTACAAACCAAACTGCTGAAAGAGACTTTAACCAGCAGCATTATTATATGGCATAAGAAATCCAGGCGCATTATGAAATGTTCATAAATATATTTCCATACCATAATCCAAAAGCTCAAAACACAAATCACAATTACTAGAATCAAGTAACAAAATATTACTTGTATTTTTTCACCTTCATAATTTAATGAAGGAAGGAATAAACATCCCTCGTTTGTAAGTAGTTCTTTGGTATATAATCAGTACTGTTCTTTTTCTTCTGCAAGGATATATGGTAGGCGCTGAAAGGCAAAAAAGACAATTTTGCTTTTTCTAAAATAGGTCATCTTGTAAGTGAACATTTTCTATTATTAATACAGCTTATGATGTTTCTTTCCAGTTTTATTCTAAGCTGAAATGGCCTTCTTCTCTCAATCATACACAATAAGATTGCAGTCCTCAAGGCATGAAGTTAATATAATTATAGAAGACAGCACTGATCAAAAAGGTAGTGACATTAATTAAACAGATTAGTCACTCCTTTAGTCAGAGGTTTCTGTTGTTCTCACCAGTCAAAGAATATAGCCATCCAATGACGTCAATTCTTTTTTTGCGGGGGGGGGGGGGGGGAGGTCTTAATGTCATTAGAACAAAATGTAACTGCCGAATTGAATGGACATAAGATGAATGCTCGGAACAAAGCACAACTTCTGTTGGAATAACACCCCCCTCCAAAAAAAAACACCCACCCCTCTATCCATATTCAGAACCAAGTATGCAGTGTCCCTAGAGTCATTGAATGAAATTGCAATAAAAATATTTTGGTTCAGATTTTAGCAAAAATCCACAATAATATAGTTACTCAGTTCTAGTAATCTGGCAGATGTCCATATGTTGGCAACATCCCTACTCACAAAATGTAAGCCACATAAAATCAGATGGTATGTGAAATTATTTTTTTCCAATTAAAGTTTGTCTATAAATCCAGTTCCCCAAATAATTTCCCAGCCTTATGCTCTTACATGAAACAAATATATTATGTATACACTTACTTAGGAGTAAGTCCTGGGGAACACAACAGAGCTTACTCCTGATTAGATTTAAAACACGTCACAAGGCAGCTTCAATGACTAACATGATCAGGGGCAGGACATTAATTTATCTTTCTCACCAATGGTGTATCCAATTGCGCTTCTTTACTCTCACTCATATAATTGGTTGCTACTTGCACCAAGGAAAAATAAAGGTCTGCACTTGGAAATGCAATGAAGAAAAAAATTGACTCCCCACACCAACACCTAATCCCTGGGTCTAGATACCATGACATGATGGTGCACCTAGATATACAGAGGGATGCAAAAGACTCATATATACTGGCTTCTTTGTATCATGCAAAGTTTACGGATACATCAGTCATCACACTGCACTATTTACGCATCATATTTAGCACAACATTTGTACTCAAGCAAGAACTTGGAAAACTAATATTGAAAACACATACTTATTAAACTTAGGAATACTTTCTTCCCTCCCACCAAAAACCACCAAGAATTCTTGCACGTCTTGTTAACGTGATAATTGTATACCAGTTTACACAGAAACCTACCCTGAAATCCCTATTATGTGTCAGTTAAAAATGCATAAAAGATGTAATCATGAGCCCTTAAATCAATCTTCTTAATCATTACAGTTCATAAAACATGTAACTTAAAATATAATCAAGCCTGCTAATTCCTGCAATTGTCAAACCTGCTTTTTCTTCACTAAGTGGCAAAACTCGTGTGTGTCAATGTTCTATTGTACTTCTCCAAGAGTCCTTAAGAAAATGAACAACTTGACAATAGTACTACAAATCAGAAAGGATTTTCTTGGAGATGATCCATAAAAAAGTAAAGAGGAAACTCATTGTAGTTCTTCACAATGAAAATAAAAGATAAATTGCAATGTATTCACAAAATCAAAAAAGTTTAATGTGTGTTGGTTCTTCAGCAAAGTCTTGTCTTCAAGAGGGCTGGAAGTGATCCAAATTTGTAACTGCTACAGCTCTTATTCTAGTGTATTAGCAAAGGTTTGGGGTGAAAAGTGAGTCAAGAAGCAATATAGGAAACTACGGTAAGTAGGCAGTCTTGGTAGAACAGGGCCCTTTTGTTTTCATCTTTCAGGTCAGGTCCTGAAACAGCCACCACTTAGGCTTTCATCTCATCGTGCCCAAGCCCCATGAAGTCTGCCTGCCTACTATCATTTATCAGATGCAAAGCTAGTACTGTTAACAGCCTCTTTCCCTTATTCCATTCAAAGATGAGTTAAACTATTAGGTTTAGAAAATCCAGGAAAAGGGAACACAGCTGTCAAGAACTCTTCATTGTAAGAAATAATGACCTCTTATTTCACCTATCCTTTCTTATGCAGACTTATATCTACTGCATGTAAGGGCGTTGCATTTGCTAGCAAACATATGACCACACAAAGCCAATTTATACAAAATCAGACTATAAATCCATGTAGCTTAGTACAGCCATTGTCCTCCAGTGATAATCCACAGTTCCAATCTGGAGTTCTGCCATCTCTAAATAAAGTAACCAAGGATTGAGCCTTCTGGGTGAAAAGTATTATCTCTATTACTGAGCTATGGAAACCCTCCTCCACAAATCCTGAAAGGGCAAGAGGCACTGTATTACCAGAATGGGGAGAAGTGTGTTAAAACATTTAGAAAGGCAAAAGGACCCAGCATGAGATATACAATGGAGGGGGAAAACACCAATAATTCTACTTTTATCACCAGCATCTCATTTGCATTTTCTCATAGAATTATTTAGTTACAGGGAGACCAACCTCGCTTTTGGCCACTAAAGTTGCATTGGTCTTCCAGTTCTAATGTGTTCCCAGACTTCCTGAAAAGTGTTGATAATGCAACTAGCCATTCTCTGGATTTGCTTTTGCCCTCACAGTGTAGGGATAAGAATCATGTAGCTGTCCAAGTAGTTGTTTCACTGCAGCTCTCAGTATTTTTCAACACTGGCTTTAGATGAGAAAACCTGCCTAAAGATGCCATCGTGTAGCATAGAGGACCACATGATTTTCACCATCATAGCAGAATGCAGTGGTATCAAAATTCTCATGCATGTATTTCAGATATACAACACATTAAAGTTGTTTTCTAATCACTGATTTTTTCTGCTCTTTTTGTTTTATATGAACTATGGGGTTAGTGGGCTAGATTAAAGAGTTGAGTATGTTTTAGCCTGCAGAAGACAAGGTTGAGAGGAGACATGATGACCATGTTTGAATATTTGAAAGGATATAAGGAAGAGGGAGCAGGCTTGTTTTCCGCTGCCCTGGAGACTAGGACTCAGAGCAATGGGTTCATATAACAGGAAAGGAGATCCCACTTGAACATTAGGAAGAACTTCCCGACTGTAAAAGCTGTTCAGCAGTGGAACCCCTGCCTCAAAATGTGGTGGAAGCTCCTTCCTTGGAGAATTTTAAACCATCCAGCCATCTGTCAGGGGTATTTTGAATGTGCTTTTCCTGCAGGCAAGAGGTTTGACTGGATGGCCCATGTGGCTTCTTCCAACTCTAGTATTCTATGAAAACATCCGGTTTCCTTTGGATGATTAAACAGTATCTTGCAACCTGTCAATTTCTTGCAGCCAGTCTTTGTTGGCTTCACTTTTCCAAATGTGTGTTTTTGAAAGCAAGATAATTACTGTCTGAGATGATTTATGTACTAAAAATATCTATCAGTCCAAAAATACCTCACCACTATTTGTGCAGACCAGATGGAGGATTCAGATGAACATGCAAAGCAGAGACTTGCAAATAAATGCTTTGTGCTAAAGAACTATGAAGTGAGTGAACTGTGAAGTTTAATAAACCAGAGACATTTTGATATGCAATATTATTCCTCCATGACCTGTGAACTTTCCATTCTAATCATGGCAATGCTATCTCTGTACTTCAGAGAGATATTGTAGCCTTGACATTTTCCTCATGTCAGTCATGACCATCATCATCAGGAGTGATTTATTAAATTTAACTTTTGAGATTTGTCAGTCAAAGGGGGGGGGGGGGAGAGAGAAGTCTTTGAAATAGCTCATTCATAATTCACAACGAAAGGCTGGCTTGGTTTAGAGAGAATTAATGCACCGACTAATGTGTTAGATGGTGGGAATAAGCTTTACATGTTATGAGGAATGTTTTAGTCCCTCCTAATTAAGTCCCTAATGGATATGTTTACAACTCATCACTGCTTTTTGGAAGAAAGGGTTTCAGAAGAAGATGGGTTTATTTTGTCAATCTTGTGCGGGACAAGGTAAAATTATGCAAAGATGCTTCTTTCAGTTCTTTCTTTAACACTTCATCATTTTACTGCGAGAAACATTGAAAGATAATACTTGGTATTTCTTTTGAGACACATTTAATTAATCAACAGCTAGGTCTATGTCATTCCACAGCTCTGTGAAAGCACTTGTCATTTTAAGAAGACATTCTGATGACATTTTTGAGTAATATTAATTAAAAGTATTTTTTTTTTTTAAAAAGAAGCTTTTAGACTTCGTGTTTGCTGTGACAAATATTCCCCCATGGTTATCCATGGATATCTTCTTTTTGAAACAACCAGGCTTTGGGGATGGTGACAATGTTACCATTAATTATTATCAAATTTTTCAAACTCTACTTTTAATGGGTTAACTATTGTGCCTCTCTTTTCTTTTACATCTTTCTTTTTAAAAGTCAAGTCAAGGGAAGGAGAAAAAAATAGCTGTCAAGCCATATGCCATCTTTAGTTTCTTCCCAAATGTCTCTAGGAATCTGCTCCTTGGGCCCAGCGCACCTGTACATCCATTGGGTCATGGGAGGGAGGGTCCTGTCGCTTAAGAGGAAATACCACTCAAATTTAATTCAAAACACACTGCAGGTGAAACCACTGCAAAGAGGCTAGGCAACCAAGAAAGACATTTCTTCTGAAAGGCACTCAGGAATCAGACCATCTTGAAGGTGCTAGGATAGGCACAAACTGAGCATTCCTTATCCAGATTTCTGAAATCCAAAAGACACCAAAATATTGTTGTTGTTGCTGCTGCTGTTGTATGTATTCATACTTCGCTTCTTCTCTCCCAAAGGAGACTCAAAGCGACCTACACTAAAAATCATACAATATGTACATTAAAACACATAGTTAAAACCAATAAAACCTTTTAAAATTCCTGTTAAACTACATAAAACATAATCAAAGCGGTCTACACTAAAATCATGCAATATATACATTAAAACCTAAAGCATACAAACGTTAAAATATAATTAAACACAGGACTTATTAAAATACATAGTTAAAACCAATAAAACCTTTTAAAATTCCCGTTAAACTACATAAAACAGAGCTACACAGCTGGCTTTCTAATGGCTCAATGTACACACAAACCTGATTTCCTGCACAAAACTATTAAAAACATTCTGCCAAATTTACTTTCTACTATGTGTATAAGCTGTACATGAAACAAATGAATTTCATACTTAGTCTTGGGTGTCATCTCAAAATTATCTCATTATCTTTGTACAAAATATGCAAATAGGTATTCCAAAACCTGGGCAGGGTGGGTGGTGGCTGAAATCCTGAATACTTCTGATCCCAAGCATTGCAGAATTACAGATAAGGGATATTTAACCTGCATTCACTGCTTAGCTCTGGTATGAAGCAAGACAGGAATGCGTCAAAATAATCTGCCTCTTCCAGGTATGCATGGAGTTTTCCTTTTTTAAAACATATTGCTCAAGAAGGGAATATTTGCAAGTCAAAATAACAAGGAAATCATGTACTTCCTTTAACAGTCTGACTGAAGCATCTGGATTTGCTGATCTTCTCAAAAACTTTCCAAGGGTAGGTCTACTGAGATACAGTAGCTTGTCGCAGCAATCCAAGCAGGATGTGACTAAGCCATATGTCAACATAACCAGATCAGACATCTCTGAAAATGGGGACAGCCAGTGTACTAGCTCTCTTAGCTGTTATCACTGTCACATGGTAAGCATAACAGTCTCTCGCCAGTGTTGATCACATTTTCTTTGAGATTTCAATCACTTGTGCTCAAGCTGTTTTCCACCTTGCTTTATCTCAGAATACAATGGAGGGTTGAATTGATCTCCTTAACCGGTTCCCAACCACTGCAGAAGGGAAGAACAGTGACTGTAAATCGAAATCTTATCTGGAAATTGTAAGGCCATAATAATGAGATTCAATCACTACACATACATCCAGTTACAGAACTTTCCCTTCCACTTTATCAACAAAGGCTTGATTCAAAGATTACCTGCAAAATGTACTGGGCTAGTGTTGTATTGAAACAGCTTCATGGTTGTCATGGTGGCCATTAAGCTTTGAGATATGCCCCAGACACCAGCATAAATTTTGAAATCCTGCTGTAGTAAAAGCATGGGGGAGTCTCCAAAATCAAAATGGAAGTCACTTTTGTCATCTAAGGAAAAGCAGCAGAGAAGCAGGAAGCACATCAACTCTGGCCCTGTTCTATCTCTGTGTTTAGTGATATACCAGATTCTGGACCAGATCTAAGAAGGGCTCCAGCAAGGTCAAATGAATTCCTATGGATCACAAGGACACACCTTAACCTATTGATTCTTAACCTTTGGTCCTCCAAGTGTTTTGGACTTCAGCTCCCACAATTCATAACAGCTGGAAACATGGCTGGGATTTCTGGGAGTTGAAGTCCAAAACACCTGGAGGGCCAAAGGTTGAGAACTTATCCAAATCATCAACTTTTTAGATACAGCATTAAACAGAGGCATCACACAAACTCTCCTTCCAGTCTCAGTAAAACACAATAGGTTATCTTCCCATCCATGATCAAACCATGGTTGGTTGAGATTTTGACAAATGATCAGACTAACTAATCATTTAACACTTGCATCAACAGGTGAGAAGCATGGCTGACAGGGCAATTCCAATTCTGTTGGTTGGGATACAGTCTAAAACAGGCTTTGGCAACTTGGTCCCTATGGGTGTTTTGGACTTCAACTCCCACAATTCCTAATAGCTGAAGAGCTGGCTGGGATTTCTGGGAGTTGAAGTCCAAAACACCTGAAGGGTCGAAGTTTCCTCGTGCCTGGTCTAAAAAAAGGTTAAAGGTTTTCCCCTGATGTTAAGTTCAGTCATGTCTGACTCTGGGGGTTGGTGCTCATCTCCATTTCTAAACCGAAGAGCCAGCGTTGTCCATAGACACCTCCAAGGTCATCTGGCTGGCATGACTGCATGGAGAGCCGTACCTATTGATCTACTTACACTGGCATGTTTTCGAACTGCTAGGCTGACAGGAGCTGGAGCTAACAGCTGCCACTCACGCTGCTCCCGGGGCTTGAACCTGGGACCTTTCAGTCTCCAGCTCAGTGCTTTTACACACTCTGCTACCGGGGCTCCATATATGGTAGTTAAAATATATTTCTCCCCATTTCTCTTCCACTGCTCTGTCTGACCCTTCAAGGTTAGCCCTCTTACTGTGTGCCCTAATTCCCACTGTGTTACTTCTCCATCATTTTCTAGTGACATATTTTATAAACACACCACAATAATCAAGCACAGCATGAATAGCATAAAACCAAAATAAGTGTACAAACATATCACTTACTACCACAACAGTACTATTAAGAAAGTACAAAATACAAATCTAGAGCCACAAAGAAGTGCAACATAAATGCTTAAAGGGATGCAACCAAAATGTTCTGAGCTGTAATTAGCCATCAAGAAAACGTAATAGAACTAACACTTTGAATTGCATGTGGAAGCAGCTAGATGGCCAATAATACTTATATCGCTACCGAGTCATATATGTTATATTAGTCCAAATAAGATGTAAATATGTCACATGAATCTTGGAGGTTATAGTTTGATGAGACAATAGAGAGCTCTAACTGAGAATTATACATGCACTTCCCTGAACTGCCAATTCTAGGATTCCATAGGAAGGAATCATGACTGTTAAGGTAGAATAATAGTGCTACAATTGTGTAGTGTAAATGAGGCCAATCTCCAGCAATGGGCACAAAAAATATGGGTACAAGATAAAATGGCAGGGATCAATGAAAACCAGAAGAGAGTTTTCAGCATAGTCATTTCAAATATACACAAACCTTTAACAATGTCAGAAATATTTAAGAACACCAGAATGGGAATAAAATGCTGGAGGGGGGCAGTCTAAAAAGGGCATGGTTAGCTCAGATACAGATCAGGACCACTTGTAGATTTTCTAAATTAGATACAAAATGATTTACTGAAGTGGATATTTACAGAAAAGCAGAGGTTAAAGTTCCTCTTTCCTCTATCTCTAATAGTAATTCCTTTCCTTGCTAAGATGGCATTTACAGTAGAAATGACACACAGATACAAAGGGCTGTCTTGTCTACATACTATGTAGGCAGCATTTCATATGATTCATACTATGTAGGCACCTGGATATTTTTGTCACAAATGCAAATTCTAAATAGATTTCAATAGGGAAGTATCTTCCCCTATTCCTTAAATGTGTCGTATTTATCACTGTTCTATTGTGCTGCGTAGCAGGCATGTGTGAACTCCTCGGAATCATCGTTAATCGGAATAAAATCGTATAAATTTTGAGTTCTGAACGGGGATCTGAGGTGGTTTGGCAATTCGGAATTAACCTTCCAATTCGAAACATTGGAGCCCATTTATTTAATGGCCTTGGAAAAGCTTTGGATATATGAGAAAGCATTTTTAATTCAACCAAATTTTGTTTGCAGGGAGAAGCAGCTTAGCCTGGGCTTGCCTCCCTGCCCAATCAGTGCTGAGTCTTGGCAGAAAGGGAAGAGCCTTTTCTCTCCAGTGGCTAGCATCCGGGCTTAATAAAGCCCCACAGTAAGATACCAAGTCCTGAGCATTTTCTCTCCTGGCTGGGGCTAGCAACAGGCTTAATAAGAGCCCCATAGAAAGAAACCAAGTCCTGAGCATTTTCTCTCCTGGCTGGGGCTTGCAACGGGCTTAATAAGAGCATCATAGAAAGAAACCAAGTCCTAAGCATCTTCTGTCCTGGCTGGGGCTAGCAACGGGCTTAATAAAAGCACCATAGAAAGAAACCAAGTCCTGAGCATTTTCTCTCCTGGCTGGGGCTAGCAACTGGCTTAATTTCATTAGGATTGCTCAAAAAATGAGGGAGAGAGAAGCCCCTCAAGTTTCTCCATTGACAATAATGTTTTCCTTCATGTGCACGCGCATCCGCCATTAACAAGGTACATATGAAGATTCGGAAGTTTTGTAACATTTTGTACTTTTTGCCTTCAAAATTCGGAAATGACTTTAGAACTGAAGCACCAGCTCTCCCTACTTTCGAAGAGCGTTTAAAACCATTTTTTCCTGGATCGCACATGCCTACTGAGTAGTACTCAATCATGACAATACAAACTTAATGATTAAAACTATGCTAAAGAAAAAGAAACTTGCAATGCAAAATGTGGTTGAAGTATTGTATATACTTTATTGTTCACTAGATGGCACTATAGCATCACTCAATCATGCATGGCCAGTAGCTATCACAAAAAGTACACATTTTATGATCAGAATAAATGCATTAATAGTTTGCTCTTAAATCTAACTAAAAAGCCATTTCCACACTCGAAAGCAAACAGATTATACAGACGGCCAATTTTACTCTGGAAAGCATTCTTTGCCATTCCTGGGCTTTTGAAGAACATGTCTGATACAAATTCCTCATGCTGACAACTCAATTAAGTTTTGTCATGATGATTGGAAACTTATCTTCACAATTGCTCAAATTAATCTGCATGCTATTAAAGTTCCAAGCCATAGAGGAATGTTCATCTTCATCATTCAAAAATAGGCTTAATAAAATACAAGTATTAATAATCTGTGACTGCAAGTAACTATGCTTTTGCTGTTTTGATAAAGAAAAAGGTGCAAAGCTCATAGGTTTTAGGCATAATGTCTCTACATATAGCTATTTCATATACATAACAGTCACACATTGAAATCAATGACCATTTACAGGAGTCAATGTCTTTGCACATTGCTCATCATATACATAGGATCTGTACATTTATTGACCCAGAATGGAAATGCTTTCTTTGGAAGAAAAGCATAAACTGTGTGTCAGCAGCCTGTAGGTGTGTTGCAAGAACATAACAAAAAACCTCTGAATCTAGGTTTTTGTAAACTATATTTATAAAAATATGAATGAAAGATTTTCATGAGATCTTGTGTCCACATACATTTTGTTATTAAACTTTATAGATGTGTCCATATCTCTTATAAGGGATTACTTTACACTCCAGTTTGCTAATAAAACAGAATTGTGTTGCAAAATATTGCAGGTCTAAAAAGTATGTTATCAAACATGAAATGTTTAGAAAACTCTGCATTAAAAGACACATCAAAAATTCCTAATTTCAGTGGAACACTGTGTAAATGAAGTGTTACAAAATTACTGTTTGGAATTTCCACAGGTTAAGTTTGGTTATTTTTTCCATGTAGATTAGACAAGTTTTATTTCGCCAAGCTTTTATTGAGCCTTCCCTACTAGCAAAATTCGTGATAACAGTGTGGAGCCATTATAGCTGCTTATGGAAGTCCTTTTTTCTGCAAAGTTCTACATTACTAGTGGGCTCTCAGTGGTCCTCAAGAAGTTTTGAAGTGCAACTCCCAATAGTCTTAACCAATATCATTAGTGGTGAGGGATCACAGGAGTGGCATGTAACATTTGGAGGGCCTCATATTCCCCAACCCTGTTGTATTTGCTCTTGACTTCCCCTGCAGTGGGGGTGACTGGGAGTACATCTATTCTGTAGAAATAATGCAGTTTGACACCACTGTAACTACAGCGGTTCAGTGCTATGGAATCCTGAGGGTTTGGTGAGGTACTAGCAATTTTTGGCAGATGAGGCTAAAGACCTGGTAAAACAACAACTTCCGTGAGTGAAATACTCAAGGCGCAAATGCAAACAGTGCCAACAAAGAAGAAAAATAAGACAAGTGCAAAGAAGCCAGAATGGATGTCCAAAGAACTTCTAACTGAGCTAAAGCTCAAAAGTGACATGCACAAGAAGTGGAAAAGGGGAGAAATCACCAAAGAAGAAATCAAACGTATAGCCAACACCTGTAGGGAAAAGGTTCGCAAGGCTAAAGCGCAAAATGAGCTCAGGCTTGCCAAGGACATAAAAAACAACAAAAAAGGCTTTTTTGCTTACGTTGGTAGAAAAAGGAAGAAAAAGGAGGCGATAGGGCCATTGCAAGGAGAAGATGGCGACAGGGGACAGGGATGATGGCGACAGGGGACAGGGAAAAGGCAGAACTACTTAATGCCTTCTTTGCCTCGGTCTTCTCACAAAAAGAAAGCCATCTTCAACCTCAGCAACATGGAATGGACGAAGGATTGGGGGAAATCCAACCCCAAATAGGGAAACAAGTTGTCCAGGAACACTTGACCACTCTAAACGAATTCAAGTCCCCAGGGCCAGATCAGCTACATCCAAGAGTACTGAAGGAACTAGCGGAAGTTATTTCAGAACCACTGGCAATTATCTTCGAGAGTTCTTGGAGAACGGGAGAAGTCCCAGCAGATTGGAGGAGGGCGAATGTGGTCCCTATCTTCAAGAAGGGAAAAAAGAACGACCCAAACAATTACCGTCCGGTCAGCCTCACATCAATACCAGGCAAAATTCTGGAAAAGATCATTAAGGAAGTGGTCTGCGAACACTTAGAAACAAATGCGGTCATTGCTAATAGTCAACACGGATTTACCAAAAACAAGTCATGCCAGACTAATCTGATCTCTTTTTTCGATAGAGTTACGAGTTGGGTCGATACAGGGAATGCTGTGGATGTAGCGTACCTGGATTTCAGTAAGGCCTTCGACAAAGTCCCCCACGACCTTCTGGCAAACAAACTAGTAAAATGTGGGCTAGACAAAACTACGGTTAGGTGGATCTGTAATTGGCTAAGCGAACGGACCCAAAGGGTGCTCACCAATGCGTCGTCTTCATCATGGAAAGAAGTGACAAGTGGAGTGCCGCAGGGCTCCGTCCTGGGCCCGGTTCTGTTCAACATCTTTATTAACGACTTAGACGAAGGGTTAGAAGGCACGATCATCAAGTTTGCCGACGACACAAAACTGGGAGGGATAGCTAACACTCCAGAAGACAGGAGCAGAATTCAAAACGATCTTGACAGACTAGAGAGATGGGCCAAAACTAACAAAATGAAGTTCAACAGGGACAAATGCAAGATACTTCACTTCGGCAGAAAAAATGCAAATTAAAGATACAGAATGGGGGACGATGCCTGGCTTGACAGCAGTACGTGCGAAAAAGACCTTGGAGTCCTTGTGGACAACAAGTTAAACATGAGCCAACAATGTGATGCGGCTGCTAAAAAAGCCAATGGGATTCTGGCCTGCATCAATAGGGGAATAGCGTCTAGATCCAGGGAAGTTATGCTCCCCCTCTATTCTGCCTTGGTCAGACCACACCTGGAATACTGTGTCCAATTTTGGGCACCACAGTTGAAGGGAGATGTTGACAAGCTGGAAAGCGTCCAGAGGAGGGCGACTAAAATGATTAAGGGTCTGGAGAACAAGCCCTATGAGGAGCGGCTTAAAGAGCTGGGCATGTTTAGCCTGCAGAAGAGAAGGCTGAGAGGAGACATGATAGCCATGTATAAATATGTGAGGGGAAGTCATAGGGAGGAGGGAGCAAGCTTGTTTTCTGCTGCCCTGCAGACTAGGACACGGAACAATGGCTTCAAACTACAGGAAAGGAGATTCCACCTGAACATCAGGAAGAACTTCCTCACTGTGAGAGCTGTTCGACAGTGGAACTCTCTCCCCGGGGCCGTGGTGGAGGCTCCTTCTTTGGAGGCTTTTAAGCAGAGGCTGGATGGCCATCTGTCGGGGGTGCTTTGAATGCGATTTCCTGCTTCTTAGCAGGGGGTTGGACTGGATGGCCCATGTGGTCTCTTCCAACTCTACTATTCTATGATTCTATGATTCTATGAGTCCATAGCATTGAGTTGTGGCAGTTAACGTGGTGTCAAACTGCATTTTTTCCTACAATATAGAGGCAGCCAAGGTTTGCTGGATCCCATCTCTAGCATCATGCTACTCAGCGGGAGAAAAAGATTTAAGTGAGAGAGGATTTGGTGGTTACTTTTAATACCGTAACTTTTCCTATTGTTAACCCACTAGGCCAGTAGTTCTCAATCTGTGGGTCCCCAGATGTTTTGGGCTTCAACTCCCAGAAATCCTAACAGCTCGTAACGGCTTGTAAACTGGGATTGGGATTTCTGGGAGATGTAGGCCAAAACACCTGAGGACCCACAAGTTGAAAACCACTGCACTAGGCCAAAGTGGTCAATTGCAGAATTTGGGGGCACCTCCCTCCCTGCAATATTTAATGAAGTGATACAAATCTTTCCCAAATTTTAGGAGAGGTTGGCGGCACTATGTGGTTAGAGCAGTGGTTGTCAACCTGAGTCCCCAGGTGTTTTGGCCTACAACTCCCAAAAATCCTAGCCAGTTCACCAGCTGTTAGGATTTCTGGAAGTTGAAGGCCAAAACATCTGGGGACCCACAGGTTGAGAACCACTGGGTTAGAGCAAAATAAACCACTGAACTCCAGCTGGTTGCTGAGGTCACGTCACTTTGTTTTCAAATAAAAAATCAGCCACAAATGTTGTGGGGTTTTTTAAGGGTCTTTAGCGATTTCTCACTTTAGGGATTTCAGGGGGCACACTTTGAAACCACAAGAGTCACATCAAAGTTTTTGAAAATTGCTATCTTTTTTTTTAACAAATGCAAATCTTTAGTTATTCCTCTTTCACACATCTACAAAGGAGGAACGTATTTCACCTCTGTGGAAAGAGCAGTACAGGTTGAGCATCCTTTTGTTGGAGGAAGCAACCTTCTCAAACCTCCTCTATTTGATGTTTGTCTGTTTTATTAGTATGCCATTTTGTATCTTGAAGTGTATGTCTATTTAATTTGCAGTTACCTCATCTCTATATACTTAAAGCAGTGAGAGGGGCTGCAGGTAATGTGACTGACTTAGTGACAGTTTAGAATGTTCCATTTTAAACGGATGACAGTCAGTTGAGCCTTGTGCCTGTTAGAAGTCAGTGTTGAGTCAGCTTGAGTATAGAAGTCAGTTAGAGTGCAGAAGGCAGTGTAGAAAGTTATAAAACTGTTGAGACTTGTGTTTTTTTAGGAAATAAACTCTTATTAAAGAGAGTTGTACAAAACAACACAGTTTATGAAGAGACTGTTAAAGTTTATCATCTTAAGATAGAAACTCTCTAAACATTTTGAAGTTTTTAACCCTTGACAAGTAATGTGCGTATCATTAAATACAAGAAGTTATGAGTACACAAACTTGTTATTTTTAAAAGGTCTGCTTGCATCATTGTCTGTTGAAAGCATCTAATAAAAACAAAATATCTATGTGCCCAGCGATCATCCTTTACCAAATATTCTCTGCTATTCTATTAGGTTGTGATCCTAACAGGTCATAATCTATACCCCGATGGGTTGTGATCCTAACAGGTCATAATCTATACCCTGATGAGTTGTGATCCTAACAGGTCTAATCCAGTCAATTCCCAATACTCTTATGCAGAATCCTGAATTTTTCTAAAATTGTTCACATGAGTGGCTGAGATAGTGATACTTTTGCTTTTTAAGGATATGGTGTGAACAAACTTCATTTGATGCATTTTTAAGAGCTGTGTATTCAAGCTAAGTGGATGCAGAGTATATGAAGCAGAATGGATTTCATGTGCAGACATGGCCCCCAGCATTTAATTATGTAATGTTGCAAAATCCGAAATATAGGCCATTTTAGGATAAGGAATGTTCCACCTATAATAACAAAAGAGAGGAAACCAATGAAAGCAAAACAATCCAGCCAAAGCACCGCTCAGGAAAGAGAGGAGAGGGGGACATCTACATTGTAGAATGAATGCAGTTTGACACCACATTAACTTGTTGTGTCTCAATACTATATGGAATCGGGGAAAATTTGGCAAAGAAGCCTAAAGAACTTGCAAAACAACAACTCCTATAATTTCATAACATTGCGCCATGGTAGTTAGTGACATCAAACTTCATTCATTGCACAGCTCAGGTGCAATTATTTTTGGCTGCAGCTGCCTGGTTTGCTTTCAGGGTTTTCTTTCCTTTCTTATCGCGGGAAAAAGAGTTGCAACGCCGCTTTCGGCCAGCAGAGGGGGCGCGACACATGTCCTAGGGAGGGAGCATCACGTGACCTGCAGGCCAGGCCGGCCTGGCTTCCCACTCACCCGCAGCGGCTGCACTCCGGTCTCCGCTCGCTGAGCTCCACGGGTAGCTCCCAGAGGCCCTCGCAGCCTTCGCTGTCCTCCATGGGAGCGCTGACACTCGTGGGAGCTGTGTGGCCCTCCTCTTCTTCTTCTCTAGGGCCCGCCGCGCCCGTTGCCAACATTTCTTCTTCCATGGCTTCCGTTTTATACGGTGGCTAGTGGGATAGGGGGGCAGTAAGACCCTGCGGAAAACCCGTCGGGATGGGCCCCGTGCGGGGTAGCCACCCCGCCTTTCTCAAGTGTCATGTGATGGAAAGGGCCTCCGCCCGCCCCTTCCAGGGTGCTCGGCCAATCAGAAAGCGACGTGAAGGTCAAGCGGAGAGAGTTTTGCGCCTGCGCAACAAAATGGCATGAGTTCCAAACTGGTCTCTTTTGGACTTCGACTCCCAGAAGCCTCAGCTTCCTGGTCAATGATCAGGGATTCTGGGAATTGAAATTTAGAAGCCTAAAAGATCAGTGATGGTAAGCGTCACGGGATGACGAGAGTCAGCACTATTTCATTAGCATTCGAGGAAGATTTTCCTAGGGTTGCTGTGAGTTTTCCAGACAAAAACAATCCGGGCCAGCTAATCATCTCCCAACAAAGGATTCCCCCAGGCAGGAAGCAGCCAAGCTTCAAAGCTGCAAGGCTATTCAGTGCTAATTAAGGTTGTCAATTGCAACATTCATACTTGCCTCAAGCAAACGAGTTCTTTCTCCCACCCTGGACATTCCACGGATATATAAACCTCACTTGCCTAGTTTCCAACAAACCTCACAACCTCTGAGGATGCCTGCCATAGATGTGGGTGAAACGTCAGGAGAGAATGCTTCTGGAACATAGCGATACAGCCCGGAAAACTCACAGCAACCCAGTGATTCCATCCATGAAAGCCTTGGACAACACAAGAGAGTTATACATCCAGTAATTCATGTGTGCTATTACAGTAGAGTCTCACTTATCCAACATAAACGGGCTGGCAAAATGTTGGATAAGCGAATATGTTGGATAATAAGGAGGCATTAAGGAAAAGCCTATTAAGCGTCAAATTAGGTTATGATTTTACAAATGAAGCACCAAAACATGTTATACAACAAATTTGACAGAAAAAGTAGTTCAATACACAGTAATGCTATGTAGTAATTACTGTATTTACGAATTTAGCACCAAAATATCACGACATATTGAAAACATTGACTACAAAAATGTGTTGGATAATCCAGAATGTTGGATAAGTGAGACTCTACTGTATTTAAGAAATGTGTTTCTCAAAAGTGTGGGGAATTAAAATTAATTTTTATAGTTTTGAATTTGTATTGTTTTAAATATGTTATTAATATGAATGTATTCGTTTTTATCCTTCCTTTCTCCTGATATGGGACTCCTAGCAGTTAGCAGGACAAATTCAAACAATACATACCTAGAATAAAATAGTATATGATTTAAAAAGCAAACTATGAATTAAAATATCAAAATATATTTAAAAGCTATGCTTTGTGGTGTTAGAGACCATCAAATTGACTTTTTTTTTCATGTCAGGAGCGACTTGAGAAACTGCAAGTCGCTTCTGGAGTGAGAGAATTGGCCGTCTGCAAGGACGTTGCCCGGGGGACGCCTGGATGTTTTGATGTTTTACCACCCTTGTGGGAGGCTTCTCTCATGTCCCCATATGGAGCTGGAGCTGATAGAAGGAGCTCATCCGTGCTCTCCCCGGGTGGGATTCGAACCTGGCAGCTTGCAGATCAGCAGCCCAACCTTCAAATCACAAGGCTTTAGCCCACTCTCCACTGGGGGCTCCTATATCAAATTGACTTTGAACTTTAAAAAAAAAAGCCATTTTCATCGCCATGCCTCAATGTTGTGGAATCCTGGGATTTGTAGTTTAGTGTAATAGTTTTAACAAGTCTTTTGTCTTCTATGTGAAAGCGGGCTGACGCCTCACCAGACTACAGCTCCCATGACTCATAGCATTGAGCCATGGCAGTGAAAGTGGTGTCAAACTGCATTCATTCTCCAGTGTAGATGCAGCCTTAGTGTAAGACAACTTCCTTGTTGCAACTAATATTAGCATATAAACACTTCCTTTAACCCCAAAGGCATACTCTGGCTTTGTGCCAAAGTCCTTTCTCTGCTGAAGTATAAAGTGTCAACATGGCCAAGGAGGTATGGGTATGTTTTCAATACAAATACAGTGAAAGGTGAAGTGGAATAAAGTCACCAGTGTGTTTTACACCAATGTGGGACCAAAACAGAAACCAAGATCCATAATTGAGACATACAACAAAGTGTTGGGGCTGTGGAATGTGGCTTTTCAGGACTGAAGCCATTCCTCCTAAGGTCTGCTGGCATTTCATGACCACAGAAATGGGTCTGCTGCTGGATTGCTACCTTATTTTGCTAGCATGTACTACTTTTTCATGGAAGACTTCTGATTTCTGCACATTTCCTAATAGAATTTAGGAAGCAATTGTTCAGTGGAAATTTTGCTGATACAGTTGGAAAGCCCCAAGACCACTCTTGCATTTTCACTAAAGCATACAGTTTGGGTTACCATAAACAGCAAGTTTCTGGGCAGCAAGTGTTTATCATAATCAGAAAGGGGAACATTTAACAAACAAACAAAAACCCCTAATAGCTATGCAGCTTCATTTTTTATTGTAGTTATTTAAGGCAGCAAAAATTGGAAATACCCATGAATCACATAATAATAATAATAATAATAATAATAATAATAATAATAATAATAATAATAATAGTTTATTTTTCTGTCCCGCCACCATTTCCCCAAAGGGATTTGGGGCAGCTAACATGGGGCTGAGCCCAACACAGAAACAAAGTACAGTATAACAATTTAAAACACATATCAATAACTAAAAACAATGGTACAACAATCAAGTAAAATAATCGGTTAAAACATAACATACAATAAAACATAAAATGACCAAGCAAAATGAGGTAATGATACAAACATCGACCACTATGGATAAAAAGAACGTATGGGCAGAACAAAGAATAGCATGCCTTCATTTTTCAGATCAGGCATCAGTCAAGCTAAAAGTCAATGATTACTGTGAGTATGGTATCAACATTTACATAGAAGAAAATTCAATTGAAATCAATGAAACTAACCTCCGAGTAAACATGATTAAACTGTAAGGCTGCAATGTTCTGCACATGATCAAAGGAACTCTGTGAACGCAGTGGGGTGCTTAAGAACAGCCTCTCCAGAACAGACAAAAGACCTATTTAGTTCAGCATGCTGTTTGCAGAGACCAAGCAGTTAACTCCATACTCTGTAATATCACACTCTTGTGATTCACAGTAACTGCCACATAGGTGCATATTGCAAGTACTATATAGCTATGATAACTAGTAGCCATTTAGGACCTTGCCCTCCACAAATTTTCTAATCCCATTTTAAATCTGTCCAATCCAGTGTTGTTATTTTTATTAAAATATTCTATAGTTAACAACATGCTGTTCAAAATAGCATTTGGGATGATCCAAATAATGTGTCCAAGGTAAATTGAAGAAATGTTGTTGCTTAAGCAATAGCAAAAAAATCTTCATTAATCTATCAATAACACTAACAATACCACGAATTCATAAAGGCAAGCCATCTCTATCAACTTAGAAATGTTGAATACATTCTCAATTCACATTTAAACTGTAGGGTGTTAAAGATTATTTGAAAAATGTAAGAACCAGCTGAACCATAATCATAAGAGTTGGAATTTGGCCTCATTGACGGTTGAATCCAACTCACTGCTCAATGCAGGATCCCCAGATAGTTCAAATCTGTCATAGAGTTTGAAGGGGATTCATGGCCCATGAAGTCCAACCTGCTGCTCAATCCTTAGCAGTCAGCTGCCCAGCCTCTTTTTGAAGACATTGAGAAGATTTCACTTATCTATGGAATTGCTTCCTCTAATAAACTGCTCTTGCAGTCTAGAACTTAGTGACTGAATTTCTAATGTTAAACCAAAATCTACCCTCCTGTTATTTATTTTAACTTGTGTTAAACCTGGTCCTACCCCCTGGGACAACAGTGAACAGGCCTTCCACCGTGCTTTTTTTGGCAACCCTTTTGGTACTTAAAGAGTGAGATCTTGTCATCCCTCCGTCTTTTCCTCACCAAACCTAACAAGCCCAGCTCCTTCAACTTTTCTTCATACACATTTTGTTTTCCACACCTTTTCACATCCTTTTTGCCTATATCTAAGGCTGCTCCAATTATATTTCTGAGGCACCAAGAACTGAAGCACTACATATTCCAAATGAGGCCTGACCAGCACAGAATATAGTGGGATAATGGCTTCTACTTAGATACTATGCTTCTATTAATGCAGGTTAAAATAGCATTCACAATGCTGGCTCATAACCAGTTTATGATGAATAATAATCCCAAGGTTCATTTGCCATTTCTTTCCTCTGGAATTCATGATTTTCTGTGGGCAAGTAGATGAAGATTGGTATATGGCATATGCTCTGACTGTAAGAGCTATTCAGTGATAGAACTCTCTACCTCAGAGTGTGGTGGAAGCTCCTTCCTTGGAAGCTTTTAAACCAGTGGTTCCCAACCTGTTGTTCATGGACCACCAGTGATCCCCAAGCACTAAAATATGGTCCATGGGCTCACCATTACTACACTGTTGCAACAAGAGCGACTGGTCTCTCTAAACCCTCTTAGAGTGCTGAGGCAACAGAGAAGTCAGGAGGAGAGAGGCTGACTACCCACAAAAGGCATGACAACAAGCCTCCTGACTGCTGCTTCTCCTCCTCCCTCCTCCTGAGCGGAGCTATTTCATGTGACGCCTGGAAGTGGGTTTTCGTTTTTAGGCCTGTTCCTAGGGTTATTTGGGGTGCTGATTCAAAAAATTGCATTGGATAAGCCACATCAGCTCTAGATTATTAAATATTTATTTATTTCATTTATATACTGCTTTTCTCACTCCTAGGGGGACTCAACGCGGTTTAACAACCTAGTAAATGGCAAAGATTCAATGCCATACAACCATATAAAAGAAAACATTAAAAGTCTAAAATTGATACACCTAACAATAAATAGGCCAATTAACACTATCATCAGACATACCATAAAATGTTAAAACATTCAACATTAAAGTATTAAATACAGTTTTCTGTGGGCAAGCAGATGGCAACTACTGGATGGCATACGTTCTGTATCAGAAACTAGAGCTGATGTGGTCTATCCAATGCAATTTTCTGAATCAGCACTACAAATAACCAAACCGAATATAAAGTTGACCAAAAAATGATTCGTAATCCTTTTGGTACTACTGTTGGGAGAGTGGTCCCTGGTTAAAAAAAAGGCTGAGAACCACTGTTTTAAACAGAGGCCGGATGGCCATCTGTCAGGGCTACTGTGCTTTTCCTGCATGACAAAATGGCCCATGTGGTCTCTTCCAACTCCAATTTTCTATTATCCTATATCCCAATAAAACTAGAGCAGATAGGGGAAAACTGGTGCCATTTTTGGAATCGGCAGGTCGGATATACCCAGAAATGGGGCTAATATTGATGACCGTCACCCCGGCTTTCAAATTGATTTGAACCCGCAGCGGAGAGTTCCGCAGATCCATCACCAAAGGAACGGAGCGGGACCGCAGCAGACTATTATTAAAAGATCTTTTTTTTTCTTCACTTTCCCCTTCCCTGAACTATGTAACAAATCCCCCAATAAAAGTAGCATTTATTTTAACAGTAACACTCTCTATCTGGTTATTTTGTGTCTTTCTCTGACTCCTTCCTTTGCATGCAATCTCTCTCTCTCTCCCTCTCACTAACCCGTCTGATCTTTAAACCCTGGCGGAGGCTTCTCCGCCATAGATTAATACGGCGGACGGTACAAATTGGCTCATATCTTTATCAAAATTACCCCTAGCACACTCATCTTTTAGTCCTAACCCTTTCTAAGGCCCCTGACTCAAGGACCACCAGCGGAACCGAAATCGGTCCGGTTCTCGGCACCTCAACAGCTGACTGTCAAACGGGACCGACTGCTCTTTTCAAGCCGGACTGCTCTCCTCCAGCCTTATCCCGGACTTTCCTCTCCCCGCGACCCGCGGAATGGTTTTAGGAGATCCCTGGCCCATTTCTGTGAATTGGGGATGGGGGATCGCTCTCCCGCTGGGGAGACATAGTTCTCCAAGGACCTTCGCCCTCTCTACAGCCTGCCAGGAGGGTGCCTGGACGGGCGCCCTCCACGTTTCATCCATACCTTCATAATTTTATGAAGGAGAAGAACACTCTTCCCCAGACCTATCCCTGGACTTATGAAATCTTATACTTCCAAAGACTGCAACCCACATGTGCCCCTTCCCCATGCCATCTCTATGAATTCCTTCCACCATAGATGAACTCTTTTCCTCATGTATCCGTGAATTTTCATATTCTATGTACCTGGACACCCTCATGAATCACTGTTGTATGAATTTCTAATCGTTGGGCTAACTTCATGAATTGTGAGATCATGCTGCTAAAACTCCACTTTTATGAATTTCCATATTGGGTTCCCCAGATGTTGTGAACTTCGTTCTTATCAAATGTTTTCAATTGTTTATATCATTCATGATTCCCCTTTATGCAATGTAACCCACCTTTATGGATTCTCCCTTATTTCCTCGAAATCTATCTATCTGCCTATATGTGTTTGTACTCTTTGGGATCCCCGGAAAACATGCATTTTTCCCAGCTGGGTTTATATTCCAACTTTATTTTATTTTTCATTTTATTTCATATAATTGCCAAGTCATGAAATCAGATAGGGAATATTTCGAACTCAACTTGAACCTCAGGACCTGCCCCATTTTCTATGACCCAGGCTTACCTTCCCAAAAACAAAAGGATAATCTGCCACAGCTTAACCCAATCTAATTCAGATGGCATGGACAATATAAGGCTTGAGTCACCAAAATTCGGAGTATTGTCCAAAGGTGATTCGCCCCCAAGGCAAACATTGTCATATCTCATCTTAAGGAAATTCCAGGACACCTCAAGAAGGCGCCCTGTGGAGCCTGTCAATTTTGGCTCATCAACACCCATCACCACTTCCCCCTGACACCCCAAGGCATATCTAAAATCAGTGTACATGACAGGAACCCCTGATGGCTGTCATTAATCCCTTTAGAATTCGGCCGGGCAGGAGCTAATCCGATCCTTCCTGCTCAGTCACTTCATTGTTTCAATAGCTCCCGCCTTCTCCTCTCTGATTGGCCCGAGTGGGGACAAAAAGCAGCTCTGATTGGCCCGAGTGGGGACAAAAAGCAGAGCAAGGCGGGAAACGAAAGCCCGCCTCGTTCAACACTTTAGCCTATCCGCGATCAGATGGGCGGGGGAGCGGGGCGGGAAATTCAAGGGGCTGTCAGACTGAAACATTGTATAAATATGGCTTTATTTTGGTTATATGGGACGCTAGTAGACTGAATGATCGCTACTAGTGTCCTTTTCAGCTGAATCGCTCAATAAAGACTCCTTGGCGGATTTTCCTTCAACTTTGGCGGACCTTCTTCATTTCGGCTCCAGGTTGTATTGCGGCTCATATTCTCCTATTGGCTCCGCCAAGGTCCGTTCTCTCAGGACCGGATCGGCTCTCTCCTTAAGGGGCCCGATCCCCCAGAAACGCGGTCGACAACAATATTTGAGTCACGAAAATGGACTCCTTGACCTAAAACGGTGACCAACTGAACATACTGGCTCAACAACCCTAACAAGACATACAGTAGAGTCTCACTTATCCAACCCTCACTTATCCAACATTCTGGATTATCCAACGCATTTTTGTAGTCAATGTTTTCAATATATCATGATATTTTGGTGCTAAATTAGTAAATACAGTAATTGCTACATAGTATGTATTGAACTACTTTTTCTGTAAAATGTGTTGTATAACATGATGCTCTGGTGCTTAATTTGTAAAATCATAACCTAATTTGATGTTTAATAGGCCTTTCCTTAATCTCTCCTTATTATCCAACATATTTGCTTATCCAACGTTGTGTCGGCCCGTTTATGTTGGATAAGCGAGACTCTATTGTAACTCTGCAGCAAGCATGGCCAAACTTCGGCCCTCCAGGAGTTTTGGACTTCAACTCCCACAATGGTTAGGAATTGTGGAAGTTCAAGTCCAAAACTCCAGGAGGGCCGAGGTTTGCCATGCCTGCTCTAGTGTAGGTCAGTGCAACCAATCTTGCCCTGGTTTCCCAAAAAAGCACAAACGCGCATGCGCGAGCTGCAGTCTCATGCTTTCCTCTCCCCTCCTTTCCTTCTTCCCAAGTCATCTCTCTCTCTTTCTTTACCCCGCCCCTATGTGAATTCCGGCGCATGCGTAGATTGTAGAAATGGAGGCAATTTTCTTCACGAAGGAGAAAAAAATACGTCATGTTTATTAATCTCGCGATAGTTCCAGCTTTTACCGGTCTGGCAGCGAGAATGAGAGAGAGAGAAACAGGGTAGTTTGGAAAGCTGAATGTACTGAAGGCGAGAGAAAGAAGAGATGTTACTGCGCACGCGCCCTGGCGCGAGTGAGGACGTCGCCCTGCCCGAGAGGGGGCGGCGCTTCTGAAGAGAGGTTCCTTCTCGCCCCTCAGTATGTACCGCCGTCACCTCCACCCAAGGAGCCTCCTGAGGGAATAGTCCGCGGCCGAGGGGCCCAGCGAGAGAGAGGAGGGCCTTACCGCCGCTCGCCCCCCCCCGGCATGAACCTGCACCAGGTGCTGACGGGGGCTGTCAACCCCGGCGACCACTGCTTCTCCGTGGGCAATGTCGGAGGGCATCCTTTCACGGTGAGCCTTGCCGCCACCCGCTTTGCATTCCCTCCCACCCCTTACGTTCCTGCTCTTTTCGGCCTCGGAAAGCGAAAAACGGGCAGCGGCCGCCTCGCGTCAGGGCTTTACGCAACGCCGAGCCCTTCTTGGGGATGATGGTCGTTTGGTCGATATTATTATGGCTGCTGTGGGTCATTTATGTAGCGTATGCGTGCAAAATAGCAAATAAGAGTGGTTCCTATCAAACGTGTACCTTGCATATACAGTATAGACAGAAAAAAAGTATGTCTAGACCAGGCATGGACTGACTTCGGCCCTCCAGGTGTTAGGAATTGTGGGAGTTGAAATCCAAAACACCTGGAGGGCCAAAGTTTGCCGATGCCTGGTCTAGACACACTTACTTTTTATCTATATTGTATATAAAATGTTTGATAGAACCCATTGCCCAAGGTTATATATATATGTGTGTGTGTGTGTGTGTGTGCAAACGGAGCCCCTGGTGGCACAATGGGTTAAACAGCTGAGCTGCTGAACTTGCTGGCTGAAAGGTCGGCGGTTCGAATCTAGAGAGCGGGGTGAGCTCCTTATGTAGCCACAGCTTCTGCTAGCCTAGCAATTCGAAAACATGCAAATGTGAGTAGATCAATAGGCACTGCTCTGGCGGGAAGATAAAGGTGCTCCATGCAGTCATGCCAGCCACATGACCTTGGAGGTATCTACAGACAAAGTTGGGTCTTCGGCATAGAAGTAGAGATGAGCACCAACCCCCAGAGTCAGACATGACTAGACTTAATGTCCAGGGAAAATCTTTACCTTTACTTAGCTTGGGTACCCGGTGTTGCCCGAGTTATTTGAAAAAATCAATTTTTTAATTGTAAAAAATGCATAAGGTAGTGGGTGAACTATCTCTGACATCATGCCAGATTAACACCAAGAAACTCCATTAGTACTTAAAGTTTGTTACGTTGGGCAGGTTTGCTCTGGATGTAACATCAGTGGGGTTCAATGTGCTCTCTGGCTGTTGGGTAAACTACAGCTCCCACTTTGGTGAGTCAGTCCCCTCAAATCCCTCCAGCAGGTTGAGTTAGTCGTGGGTATTCTGTGTGCCAAGTTTGGTCCAGGTCCATCATTGTTTGGGTTCATAGTTCGCTCTGGCTGTATGTGAATTACAATTCCTATAAATCTCTCTAAAGAGAGATTTTTGTTGGTCAGGGGGTCCATCGTTGGTGGAATTCAGAGTGCTCTTAGATTGCAGGTGAACTATACATCCCAGGACCTACAATTCCTATATCTGTCATATGTTCAATTGCTGATCAATTCTTCTGTTTGCTGTGTGCTATAGAAAATAATAGGAAAGGGTTAAGGGAGAGGCAGTGGGTGGGGTTTTACAAATTCCACACCAATGGAGAATGAAAGGAACACTAGATGACTGTAGTTAGAGGAAACACATAAAATCTAGGATGAAATTGTCCCTGAATAAAAGCCTTCACTTGGGTGGTGGGCAGGATGGTGTTTGTAGAGGACATTGGCAGGGCTCTTGGATGTGTTTATGGCGCTCACTTTAACCTGTATTGTCATTGGAGGGAGGGCCATTGATGTTTCTTGCATAGTTGGAGCTATAGCTATTTGTGGAAATGGAAACCTGTCTGTGTTAGGGGACATCCTGGCCACATACACACATACCATATTTTCACTTTTAGTATGTGTATAGATAGATAATATGTATATGTGCAAGCCCATAGTCAAGGGGCAGTTTGGGGCTTCAAACCACCCCCACAAATTTTCAGGTCAAAAAGAAAAACCTGGTTTACTCATGAATTTTTACTGGTTAACCAAATCCCCATGCCAAGTATATGAGAAGCAAAAATTAGCGTCCCTCCAGAACTACAAGCACAATCTCAACCAAATGTTGATTATTTATGCTATCATACCTACCTTTCTACCAGTTTATATTGCAGTTCTAGCAATAGCTGACATAGTGAAAACGACCATAGTGGAAGTTGTCAGAATGTGGTAGCTGGCGGGCAAAGCCTAAGGCATGTCATGTGGGGAGGGGGGGACTTGACCTGGTTTGCAAGTCAGAACTAAGGAAACTGTGGAAACAGAGGTGTCTAGCACTGGTTCATCTAATCCAAACCCTGCCAAAGAAACAATGGAACAGGAACAAAGAGAAGAAGCTATATCATTGTTAGACCTTGAACTTTATATGAACAAGACTGTTTCTGATGACCAAGTGAAAGCTCAATTAGTGCAAAATCCACCGACTCCATTGTTCCTGTGGATAATAAGAGGCACCTAAGATTTCAGTTTAAATGGTTCAGCAGATTGCTCTGGTTAGCCTACTTATTGCATATACAAGGTGCACACTGTAAGTGCTGTGTGGTGTTTAGAGGAGAAGTTGTGTATAAAAATGGTCATCAGAGGCTTGGTGCTTTGGTTGCTAAACCATTTGTGCGATGGAAAGAAGTCTTCAATAGACACCAAAAAACAGAGTACCATAAGAACAACTTGTGCTTAGCTGAAAACATCTTGCTAATTCACAGTGGAAAACGTCTTGATGTAACCTATCATTATGATAAAGGAAATAAGAAAGCAGAAGAAAACAGAAAGAAACTTCTGCCAGTTGTGTAAACTATTGTCATTAAGAATTCAAATACAGTAGAGTCTCACTTATCCAACATTCGCTTATCCAACGTTCTGGATTATCTAATGCATTTTTGTAGTCAATGTTTTCAATATATTGTGATATTTTGGTGCTAAATTCGTAAATACAGTAATTACTACGTAGCATTACTGCATATTGAACTACTTTTTCTGTCAAATTTGTTGTATAACATGATGTTTTGGTGCTTAATTTGTAAAATCATAACCTAATTCGGTGTTTAATAGGCTTCTCCTTAATCTCTCCTTATTATCCAATATATTCGCTTATCCAACGTTCTGCCGGCCCGTTTATGTTGGATAAGTGAGACTCTACTGTAGTAGAGAAATGTTGCAAAATTACAAGATAAACTTTAAGTGTGGATTGCATCTCTACTGTAACAGGGCGAGCAGTGCACCTCTCTACAGGGAGAACTACTCGTATATGAACACCATATGTTAAATTATAGATTAAATTAGAATTTGTAACTCTGATGAACTAATAATTATAAAATGTATTCTTCAATATTTTCATAGCCTTCAAATAATCACTCTAGCTACTATTAGCTGTTAAAGAGTGTATAGTAAGCCCTCCAGATTGCAGAATCCAGATCAGCCTTCGATCCAACTGAACTGATGGAATTCTTCACATGCTCAGAGACATCTCTTCATACTGTAGCAATTGTTGTTTCAGGCCTGTTTATTCACATGTTCAAGGTTAACATTAGGGCCTGTATATTGACAGAAATGAAACATAAGTAATTACTTCCTCATTTATAGGCTCCTATATAGCAATTTTTGCAAGTGTGTGTTGGGGGGGGGGGAAGCCTGCAATTGTTTTTCTCTCTTTACATCAGTTTTTTTCTCTGGTTCTGGTACAATATTTTTATGTAACATACAACTATGATTTTTTAAAAAAAATAAAAATGTTTGCAAGTCAACTTCATGTGACTTCTGCCGCACAGTGTTTGTACAGTAAGACTTGAAGCATAAAATTTTCCATTCTTGCACAGTTATGCTACCAAAACGTGTGACTGATAGGGCAATCAATGCAAAAAGTTAACTTGAAAATGATTTGTATGCATGTACAATATCATGTACATTTCATGTTTTTGCGGACAAAGTATCTTATTGGATAATGCTCAGAAACAACTCCTAATATTCTTGTCCTACCTCTATCTCAGTCTCTGAAGACAAAAACAAACCTCTTCTGAACAAAGCTCACCAAGAAAACCCCATGATTTATTCGCCTTAGGGTGTCCATAAATTGAAACAACTTGAAGGCACACAACAACAACAACAACAATCAATGGAAGGCAAAGGCAAATTTTGCCAAGAAAACTCTGACAAATTTTCCTTTGGGTCACCATGACTCAGAAACTACTTGAAGGGACATAGCCAATTTCTCCTTGTGTTGTTTCATGTTGCAAATGGTTATTATTGTTTCGTATCAAAAGCATTGCATAAATTAGTATAAAACTGATAAAAATAGAAGGAGCACAAGTGGCTAAATATCTTTTAACCAAAAACGGGCAACCGCGACTGCATTGTCTGTAGCCTCAAACAATTCTTCCTCTGTACGCGAGGCAGGACAAAGCATGCAGATGCGGAGTTGTCTGTTTGCTCCACAGTAGCACAAGGTGGAGGATTCTTTTAGGTAGTGCCATTTTGCCAGGTTGTCTTTTGATCTGCCCATTCCACTTCTGAGTCTGTTCAGGGACTGTTCAGGGACTATTCTTGGTTTGCCCCTGGAGGCAGACCCTCATGGAGGTCCATCCAATTGAGATTTCCTGGTTTAGCTGCCCAGAGCAATACTCTTGTTTGTTGCTGGGGGAACGTTAAGAGGAGTGGTGGTTTTCATCAAGCTTTTCATTTATTTGAGTCTACTGGAAGGAGGCTGATAGCCATGCAGTGAATGGCTTTCACAGTGTTCAACCTTATTTCTCTCACAGTTAGCAGCAATTTCCCATTGCACATCGGGGGGACAGTGGCAGCTAGCTTGTTGAGACATCCTGTGATTATTCTGCATGTTGAGTCCCCTTTGGGGTGAGAAAGGCGGGCTATAAATACAATGAATGAATGAATGTTTTGTTCAATGCTATGTTCACCTGCTTCGCATGGGCAGACTTGTGCCAAACAGGGCAGGCATCCTCAGTACATGAGTAAGACAAGGCCAGAGCGCTGCCAGGAAGTTTCCGCAGGATGTTATTTTGTGCAGCTACTTTGTGCTTGGTGTTCATATAATGTTTCCTATATTTTAGTGTACAATCTAAGGTGACACTGTGATAGTTAGGATAGAAATAATGTTCAAGCCCTTTGCTTTCCCAAGTAACTTTCAATTTCCTATTGGCTTCACGGTTCCGTAGGTGGAAAGCACACATTTGTGTCTTGGCAGAGTTAGGCTTCAGGTGGTTATCTTTGTAGTAACTGGAGAGATCTTTCAAGGCATTAGTAAGTTGGATTTCAACTGTTTCAAAGTCTTTTGCTTTTGTTGTTAGGCCAAGGTCATCAGCATATATAAAGCTCTTCCTGAGTGGTGGTTAAACAAGGTCAGTGCAAGAACGCTGCCTTGGGGTAAACCATTCTTTTGCCTCCTCCGTCTGTTTTTCCTGCCTTGAAACTCCACATAGAAACTGCAGTTTTCTAGGGGGGTCTGGACAGTTTTTGTAAAATCATAGTCCTGAGTAATAATAGTTGGTGTTTTGGCCTACAACTCCCAGAAATCCCAGCCAGTTTACCAGCTGTTACGATTTCTGGGAGTTGAGGGCCAAAACATCTGGGGATCCACAGGTTGAGAACCACTGGTCAAGACTTTACAGAGGACTACACATGTTAAAGGAATTGAAACATCACTAACATTCACTAATCTTACTTGCTATCTCTTCAATATCTACTTTCTAAACATATCTAGCCTATTACTGTGTGCTTAATTTTATACCATTTATCTAACGTTACCCCCATTGAACTTTTCAGGACTTATATTAATTTGAGTTGATATGTAGTGAAAAAGAGATTCTGCTCATGTGGAATATTATGAGCCCTCATGTTTTTACCGTGGCTGAAATCTAGTAAAATGCTAGCCCATCAAGGTTTATCAGGTTCTTTTCTGTTTTAAAAATGAGCAAGGGAATATAAGCATTGTTTACTAAATAGGCCAAGAACATGATAATGTCAGCAGACTCTACTGGTTGGTGTGAATGCAAGGAAATTATTACATCAGATGTGCCTTGAAGCATTTTTACCTGAGAGGTCACTTGGAAGTCCTTTTACTTGTTTGGATGAACATTTAGCTGTTCCCCTTCTTGAGAAATGTAGTCACAATAGAATGATTATGTTGCATGATAAGGAACAATTTAATAGTCTGTTAAGATTGTAATTTTAAAAGAAAGATATTTCTTTACGTCCTTATGCCCAACTCCCAAGAACCAAAATAAATAGGCAGTAAGTCAAGGGATATCCTAAAGTCACTAGTTCCTGTCTGATCTTGAAAGCTAAGCAGGATTCAGCTTTGGTTAGCACTGAAATGGGGGATCACTAATTCATGTCAGGTGCTGTGGGCTATATTTCAGACAAACTGGCAAAATGACCTCTTGCCTAAGGAAACCTTTTGAAATTCATGGGGTTGCAATAAGACGGCATCTTTAATGCTAGTTGTGACATCCCCCCTTCACTCTTTTTAAGTCACGAAAACTAACAGATCTATTTCTCTGTATACTATCACAATGAAGAAAATAGTTAAAATCAGCAGCCATAATTTTATTTGCAAGTGTATGGACATTGCAGCATTTGTTTTAGAGCATATACAGTGATTTTTGTCTTCAGAGAAAAATCTAACTAGATACTAGATTTACAGGGCTTTTCAAAAGTAAATGTTGCCTTCTGCAAATAGAATTCTGCTACTCATATAGAAGAAAGTGACTTTTGCCAATCTCCCCCTCCCTCTGCCCTACTCTCCTAGCAAATCTTCTGTGGGAGATGATCCTAGGGCTACAGGGGAAGCTGAAATAGTTGGAAAACACCTGTCCTTGTCTCCATGCCAGAAGTATTCTGTACAAAATGCTACCTTTCTGATGCTACAGTACCACCAATAGAAGCAAACAATATCCACCACATTCCTTTTTTTTCTTTTGCACAATTGTGTTTTGCTGCAACTTCAAGTTTGTTTCTAACATTGCAATCCTATTAGACTTGGTTGTAAATGATTTGTGCTATTTAGCCATAATCTATTTAGGTAGGCTACAAAATAGGGGCCTTTTGCCTTGAACCATGGGCCTCCTGTTCTGGTTTGGTTATAGCAAAGAACAGTGCTCTATTATGTTCATAAGCCTGAGGCTTGCATGCTCCATCTTCTCTTTTTCTAAAACATCTACAAGCAGAAGATTGGAAGCTTTCATTTTTGAATTAATTGAACCACAGTTTTTCCATTAAGAACCTAAACCGTGGCTAATTGAAACTGTGGAAAATTGAAACAAATTAGCCTCGTGGATTTAAAGCCACAGTTTGCCTGAATTTTGGTATGATACAAATCTATGGGTAGTCTAAGGTAAAGGAAAAACTTGCCAGATGTTAACGGGGGTGAGGGGAGCCTGAGTTTTTCAGGGTTAGCTTGCAGTTGTAGTGATAAGCCATTGTTTATCATTAAATTGTATTGTATTGTATTGTACTGTGCTAATAATATAATGTACTGTATGTGAATGTAATTGTCAGCCACTCTGTGTCCCCTTTGGGGTGAGAAGGGCGGCATATAAATGTAGTAAATAAATAAATAATAAATAAATAAATTCTAATAACAAAATAACCTAATGGCTTACCCCAAAACTGCAACTAATATCACTATGCTTACCACCTTGCTGATTCTAATCCATTTTAAATATTTTGGGAAGGAATGTTATATTTCCCCTGAGGGGAAAAAAAAACATCTTCCAGAACACATTTTCACAACTACAGAAGGAGGATTTTGGTAACAAAATTAAAATGTTGCTTAAACAATGTAATTCTGAATGTAACAAGCTATCTGTCAATAAAGGTGAATTTAGCACAGTAGTTCATATGAGATGATTTTTCTGTCCTAGTGTTTTTTCTGTTGCTCTAGCTTTAATTTAGCAAACCAGTATTGTGTAGTGGTATCAGTGTTGGATTAAGACACTGGGAGATGATGGCTCAAATTCCACTGATCCATGAAAATCCATTGGGTGATCTTGGACACGCTACACGTTCTAGGCCTCAGAGGAAAGCAAGGGCAACATGAACAAAACCTGTCAAGAAAATCTCATGATAGCTTCGCTTAGGGTAGCCGTGAATCAGAAATAACTTGAATGCACGCAACAAAAACAATCCTTAATTGACTGCTTAGTATAAGAAAGCTTTTTTTCTGAGAGTTATGTTCAGATAATTGAATGTAGCAATAATAACATGTTATAGTTGCCTTAATACATAGATCATCAAAAGATCAGGCCAAAGGTGTATGTAATCCAACTGTTTGTCTACAGTAAGAGTCAGTTTGGTCTTCTGAAAGTAGATAGTGTTGCCATTGCTGTTGTCCATAGCATTTCATTATTAGAAATTATTGTGTTGGGTCTAACTTCTTTCATAATTCAAAGTAGATCCAATAAACTTCAATTGGTCATACTTTTCACAAAATCTACTCTTATGTATGAGTAAATTCAGATCCAAATCATAGCCTCCAAATATAAATGTGTAATTACACCTATAGCTAATAGTTATTGGTAGCCAAAATAATTCTGTCTAATATGAAGCATGTGGCCACATGGTTTTAATAGTTTGGGAACCAAATGGGACATTTCAGTTATTCAGAAATCTCATTGTTTCTAAGAATAAACAGGAAGTCAGGGTAACATAGTGTGTGTAGCGTGTAATCAAATCTTTGTCACAATCTTTATTTTGAATAAGAGTTTAAAGTCTTGAATTTATTTGTGAGAACTGCTTCCTGTAATTATCTGAAGACAACTTTTTTCAACCATTTATTTCAAATCAAGATAAGTATGTGATTTATAAAATAGCTCTTCTCATAGAAGCGCAAAAATTCAGATGTTTGAATGAAGTGGGTTGCCAATATGACTTATTCCACCATTGTTGGAATTGTGATATGGATGAAATCATGATATGGATTAAAGAAATGTGTAGTATAAATGGTAATTGTTATTTACATACATTTTTTTGTTTCTGGTTGTGTTATTAAAAAATGAAAATATCAAATTTCTTAAATTCCCCTAGGCATATGCATCAGGATGTGATGTTGTGATACTTGGAACTGATTTTGAAAGGCTACAAATAATTCCTGGAGCCAAACATGGAAATATACAAGTGGGATGTATAAATTGCTCTATGCAGCAAGGAAAGGTAAGATGTAGCATTAATAATAGTTATTGTATCTAACATGTATTGTTGCAATGGCATGCTTTTCATACTATCTTAGGTAAATAATATGCATTTCATTCTTGAAAACTTTGCACTCTGTGCCATTAACAAAGATCAACATATTCTACTTGTAGCCATTACTGTCTTTATTTAAACCTAGATATTATTCCTGAACAGTTTTGACAAGGTTATGTTCTATGGCAATGGGGGGTTGAAGACTTCATTCAAAGAATAACATTTCAGCAGAAACAGAATCTATTAAAACATTTTTATGGGTGATGTTAGAAACACACACACACTTTGCCCTATACAGCTATCCCACAATTGATTTGCAGGTCTGCGAATGATGTGCAAGAGATTGGCAAGTAAGTTTGATTTCCAGTTGCTTAACAACAGGGGCACTATAATAACCCGCTATAATAGCCCCCCCCCAAAAAAAGTATACTGCTTAAATGAAGAGTTTTCGGAAGGACTAAGGAAGGATGGAAGAGTTTTGAGACTACCTCAAGTTTAGTATGGAACCAATGGCCAGAGACATCTTTTAAAAATTCCACTGCTTAACTTATTTACAGTGTCTCATTGGTAGAAGGCAATGCCCTCACATGAAGTTTAAAGGATCCTCATGCTTTTTAACAAAAAAAATTTAGAAAACATCATGTTAAAGAGTTATTCACATTGAATGGGGGGTAGGCATTGGCAACTGAAAATTTGATTTTACAAGAAATATTAAAACCTTCCTAGTTTGGAACTGAGATTCAGGCAACAATATTATTATTTGATCTAAGATTGTCTTGGTTTCACACTTAGCAAAGTCTTAAGAATGTGATATAATTGTGGCAATTGGAGAGTATTATTTGAAACAGGGCTGTGTTGCATTCCAACTCCACTTAATTGATAGATCATTACACGGCCACTGCACTGTGTCTCACCATCCTAAAAAATATCTGCCAATTTCTAATCTTCATTTTCTAAATAAAGGCTTAGAGCAAGTGATGGCAGCGCAACTTGACACTTTTTTGGATGAAAACAATTACCCAGATCAGTTTCAATTTGGGCTCAGACCTGGTTATGAGACAGACATGGCCTTTGTAGATGATTTAAACCAGGAAGTAGATGGGCATGTGTATTTCTGATGGTTCTGCTGTTCTCTTCAGTGCTGCAAATCTTGACGTTGTTCTAGGCAATTTAACTTATGTGGGACGTAAAAAACTTTAAAAAGTAATTTTGTTCCACATTATATACAATATTGTAATACATTTACATGTCATTATTTGCTATTCTTTGTTATCCCATCCACCTCCCCTTCCCTCCCCAAGTCACAGACATTTACATACTACTTTCCTATCAATTCTCTAACAAGTGAATTATTCTGTATTCTATAGTTTTCTTAATAAGCTAATATGCAGCTTGAAAATACTATTTAACAGCACATCTAGTCCTTTTTGAATGAATATTTCCAGAAGATGGAATTGGGAACTATTAATTCAGTGTCTTGGTTATTGGCCTGCACAATTTACCAGCTCTCAGTACTGACTTTTATATGTAGTAACATTTACCTGAAACTGCCAGGGAAGATCAACTTGAATTTTGGAGTTGTGTGCCAACAGTATGCTAAAGATACCAGCTCCATCTTTGTTTTACAACTGATTGCAAGGAAGCTGGGAGAATCCTGAATGCAGTGATGAAATGGATATACATGAATAAACTGAGTCTCAATCCAGACAAGATGGAAATTCTGTCAGTCAATAGAAAACCTATCTGAGATTAAGACTACAGCCTATTTTGACAGAGGCTGGTTTCCCTCTAAAAGAACAAAGTTGCAATTTAGGGCTGCTCTTGAACCTAAAATTGCATCCAAAAGTTAGGTGACTGCTGTGGTCAGGAGTCCCTTTGCTCAGCGTCAGTTTGTGTCCCAGCTGCATTCTTTCTGAAGTCAGGAGATCAACTGTGTAGATAACATTATATTCAAATTACTTAATATTAACAAAGTTGTTCATTAAAGATAAACATCAATTTTACAGTTAAACATTGATGTAAAGTTTTTCTTCTTGAAAAAAAACCTCACAACCTTTGTCCATCCTGAGAGTTCTTCATAATACTTAAAGCTGTCTTGTGTACGGTGTGAAAATTATTAGATATCAGAGTATTCATTTAATAGTCTCTCAGAGTACTTCATTGTTTTATATATTTTGAATTTTTTTCTTTACACATAGTACGCTTTTGCCTGTTTATGACCTTTATTTCACTATAGTTTTGACAGAATTCCAGCTGGCATATTTAGGTCATGCTGATGTGTACAATGTTCCATGTGATGATTTGTTTTGTAACAGTTTCTTTTGTCTTTTGAATTTTTAATGGACTATATTTAATCTGAAAGACAGTGTGGTGTAGTAGTTTGAATGTTGGAATACAACTCTGGATAACAGGATTTGAATTCTTTCCCCATGAAAACCCACCAGGTAGCCTTGGACAAGTCACACATACCAGAGGAAAACAAAGGCAAATAATCTTTCCAAGAAATCACCAAAATAAGGTTGCCACATGTCAGAAAGGCACATAACAGCAGCACCAATATATTACCAGGCATTCTAATAAAGAATAGCATTGTATATGACAATACTGTATCTTGGAATTGATAATGAAAATAATTTTATACTAGAACTGGAATGAGAGACTTATAGACTTCCAGATCTTAATTTACAAGAGCGTAGTTAGGAGCAGGGCATTTTATATGGTGGCATCGGGTATGTGGAATACATTGCCTACTAATATTAGAGATACTTTGGCAATTCTTGTTTTTGCTAGTCGTCTTCTTGTTCAGTATACTGTATCTTTTACTCTTACTGATGATGTAGGTAATGTAGGCTTATTTTCTTTATATTAAGGGGTAAGGTTGTGTATTGGTGCTGCAGAACCCACATAGTATTGGACATAGGCTATAATCATATTTTGGAACTCCCAGTGGTATGCTAGATATATCTAGGTCGTTATAAAGTTTCATTTGACCATAGCTACACAAAGGAGAGTTGTGTTGCCTTGAAATACCTGAAAAATGTTATTTCTTGTTGACAATTATACCGTGAAAGGGAGTTCAGCAACTGTAAAATAAGCTACTAACTTTAATCTGCATTTTTTTAGATCGCAGCTTCTTATGGGAATGTGATTTGTATCTTTGAGCCAATTCCACATCTAAAACAGAAGAATATTCAGCATACTGTAAGCCTTTTTATTTTGTAACTAAATATTGCATATGTTGCATGATTTGTTTTTATTGAGACATGATAAACCTTTGGTAGATATTAATTATTTCAGTTGTAGCCCACCTTTTCTCCTATAGAACACAAGTTAGTAGATCTGCAATTATCAATTATCTCTTTAGTGTTAGCATACACATAAAACGAGAATCATTCTCAGTGGTTGAATGAGTGAATGGTTGAGAAACAGGATTATTTGAGAACATCCTTTCTAGTGAAACCTAACAGTATTTATATAGCTAGACTTGAATCGTTATCTTATTTTTTTAATCCTTCCCATGAAGAATAGTAATCCTTCATGGGTTTTAGCAATGATTGAGAACTCCCTCAATTTGCCATAATGAATAATAATGAAGCAGTTGAATCTCACATACACCTCACACATGTAGTTGAATACCATATTTTTGCCAAATCTAAGGCATCATTAAATGTAAGATTCACTCTCCTCTTTTTAAAAACTTTAACTCTGGAAAAATAATTTTCTTTGAATATTTTTTAGAATTCTCTCTGCATATACATTACCTTGTGTTTTTTTTTTTCAATCCAGAAATCATCTTGTTAGTATGCGTCTTTTTTTCTAGCTCCGTTAGCCATTGGGGAGGCAGGAAGTCGCACTTAGCTCAGCCATACCAGCAAACAGCCATCTGGCTCAGGACATAATGGTGGGGGATGGCAGAGCTGTTGGGGCTGGGGCCCTTTCCCTTCCCCCCTTGGATGTAAGCCATTTGGAAAAAAAACCGAAAGCCTGCGAAGGCTCCATCAATTGTAAGGTGCACCTCATTTTTGGAGCTTCTAAAACTGGAAAAAGCGTACCTTAGAATTGGTGAAATACGGTAATTCATACATTTATGCTATCTGCCGGTATTACTAACAGTATGATTAAGGAACAGGAGAGTGTTGAATAAATTAGACTGGGGGAAAGCACAAGTCATCCCTAGCTTTGCCAAAAGGAAGTACCTATAATAGACTGTCAGTATTCAGCATATATTGCTCCAATACTATGGTTACATACTAGGACAAAGAAAGTCCCTAAATTCATACACAAACAGAAGGAATTTAATCTTTGTCTGAAAGTGTCACACTCAGGAACTGGCAGGTTTCACACATACATCCTTTATTGGCATACAACAATAAAATTTACACACAACACTGGTATATACAACAAGAGGAAATCACAGATAAAAAGAAAAGAGTTACTAACCTCAAGGATAAAATTTGCTAGTCTCACAAAAGAAAACATCACAGTTGTTCAGAAGATATGGAATTTTATAATTTTTTTACAACACTTATACCCTGCCTTTCTCAACCCTGGAGGGGACTCAAGGCGGCTTTAAACATAGGCAACTATTTAATGCCTTAAAAATAGTGTACAATTAAAATGAACATTTTAAACTAGAATTACAGTAGAGTCTCACTTATCCAACATAAACAGGGCGGCAGAACGTTAGATAAGCGAATACGTTGGATAATAAGGAGGGATTAAGGAAAAGCCTATTAAGCATCAAATTAGGTTATGATTTTACAAATTAAGTACCAAAACATTATGTTATACAACAAATTTGACAGAAAAAGTAGTTCAATACGCAGTAATGTTATGTTGTAATTACTGTATTTACGAATTTAGCACCAAAATATCACAATATATTGAAAACATTGACTACAAAAATGCGTTGGATAATCCAGAACGTTGGATAAGCGAGTGTTGGATAAGTGAGACTCTACTGTATAAGATACATTAAAGCATTTAAAACAATATCATCACTATTAATCACGCTTTCCACAATCGTAATCTGGGCCATTCCAATAGTCATTGCAGATAATTCAATACCTATCTATTGCACAGGTTCTACAAAGACTTGATCTCAATGCCACATTTTCACTCTCTTACGGAAGGTCAAGAGGGAGGGGGCTGATCTGATATCCCTGGGCAGGGAATTCCACACCCAAGGGACCACCACTGAGAAGGCCCTGTCTCTCGTCCCTGTCAGTTGCACCTGCGAAGGAGACAGGACCAAGAGCAGAGCCTCCCCAGACGATCTTAAACTCTGAGATGGTTCATAGGGTGGGATCTGTTCAGACAGGTAAGCTGGGCCAGAACCCTTGCCATTGGGAACACTGTGAAAAAATAGAATTCTTGTATTTCATCCATATATTATATTTGGGACAAACAAACAAAAAATGATGAAGTGTTTCAAAAAGATCAAGTCACAAGAACAGACCCTTTTGGAACCTTTTTACATCTCCCATCCAAAAGAGCTGATGGTAACACATTACATCTTGCAGTCACCGAAGCTCTCCTCTGAGTGGGATTAACTGGCAAGTTAGTTAGAAAACATCCCTCACTGAGTTCTGCAGCTGTTTGTCTCTTTGAAGGAAGCTTTCAGGAGATAGCAGGGTGTTGATGCCATAGCTTGTCCATTCAGATAGTTCCCAGATTGGTTTATATTGCATTGCCACCATGCTGAATAATCCTTGGGATCTCTCGGTATAAGAAGAAGTCAAAGCCACATACTTTAAGAGATCAGTCAGCTGGAAGGATGAAAGCTTTGCAGGTTTACTCACTTGACACTGAATTAGTGAAGAATAATGGACAGATTAGTTGTTAATGCCTTGGATGCTGATTCAGTGGCAAGAAGCCTAGATAGGATTTCCAAAGGAACTGGCAGTACAAATCCGTCAATATACCATACATGCTAAGAACTGAATTTTTTACATGTCTATTTAGAGGGTAGTACCATTGAATGTAATGGACCCTACTTCCCATGTGAGTGTGTGTGTATATAGAGGGAGAGGGAGAGAGAGAATTGCATTTTTATCTATAAAGGATTTTCAGTCACTATAGATTAGTGTTTGATGGAAAACAGATTCTTGTAATTGTGTGTTACAAGTTACAACCCATGTTTTCAGACAGTTCTTCAGGCTGTCAATTATTGCATTGCCATATTGCCATTGTTTTAATGGGTTTCTTTCTACAAATATGCGTTTTGATCTCACATTAAGTCAGATTTCAGTTAATGCAAAGTTTGAACAACAATTTTCACTGAAATCTCACGTATTTGGGAAGTATTCATTTAATTTTCTTGGGCCTTGATGAAAACGGATGGAGAGCAAATCAGCACATCTATATATATGTCACGACCCAGGCTGCAGAGCACCAATAACCTTACACAGAGGCCAGAATCTATCTAATATCTTTATTAAGGAAATATATAAGGTTAATAAAAACAAGTATAGGAATTAGTCCAGAAGTAGACCTTTCAGGAAAGGTCAAAATTAGTCCAAAGAAACAATGTCCAATATGAAATATTAAGGTCCAAAGTTGTAATCCAATAACCGAAACACTCACTTGCCAAGCAAGTGAGGGGAGATGACAAGGTCCTTTAGTCCATGAACTTGAGCAAAGCTGGGAAATAACTTGATTCTTGGAACACAAAGCTTGATTCAAGACAACAAGGAAACGAGGAGCAAGAACAAGATCCGTGGCAATTACTTGGCGAGGTCCGGGAAACAAGGCAAGATCCGGGGAGAAAACAAGGCTGAGAACGAAGGCTTGGAACAGGAACAAAGGCTTGAGAGCAGGAGTAGCTGTCCACACACGCTGCTCCGGTAGCTGACGAATTGACTCCGCAAGATTCCTTCGGGAGCAAGGAACCTAAATAGGCCTCGTTTTCCCACCAGAGAACACTTCTCTGGGGAATCAGAAACGAAAGTCAATCTCTGTGTCCAGATGTATGACTCCCTAAAATTTCTCATGGAGCAGGCTTAATCATCTGAATGCTTTGCTGCAATTCTCAAGCTCCTGCGATTAGCCTGCTGCACTCCTTTTTGCTGGAGATAATAATTACGGCGCGAAAAAGGGGGAGAACTCGACTCAGGGCTTGTTTGGCAGATTTCTGGAAGACAAGCCTCCTGCAGGTGCAAAGGCTCAATTTCTGGCTGGGATAGTTCCTTTTCTGGCTGAAATGGTGGAAAACCCAAGTTTTCCTCTTCATCAGTCACAACAACACTAGGAATGGGACTACATGGCCCATGAATCATCACACTATCCCTCTCCTCAAGCCCCCTCTCAAACTGGGACTCTCTCCCCGAGGCGCGAGGCCACGGCTTGGCGGGATAGGTCTGATGGAAGCGGCGGGTTAAATCGGGGGCATGTACTGTGGAAGCGTCTTCCCAAGAACGTTCCTCGGGGCCAAAACCCACCCAGTCAATGAGATATTGTAGGCGGCGGCGGTGAAAGCGAGAATCCAAAATGTCCTGAACCTCGAATTCCTCCTCCCCATCCACCAAAACAGGAGTGGGGGCCGGCCGGTCTGCATCAGGGCGCACACCATCCGCCGGAAGGAGCAGGGAGCAATGGAATACTGGATGAATGCGCATAGAGCGCGGAAGTTGGAGTTTGAAAGTCACGGGGTTAAGTTGCGCCACCACTGGGTAGGGCCCAATGAAACGGGCATCTAATTTCCGGCAAGGGCGATGGGAGGGCAAAAAGCGAGTGGACAGAAGAACCCGGTCTCCTACCTTGATTTCGGGGCCCGGCTGGCGATGTTTGTCAGCGTGGCGTTTATAGTCCTCCTTGGCTTGGTCCAGTTGCTGGAGCAAAAGTTGTTGCACCGCTGTGAGTTCCTGCAGCCAGTCCTCTGCTGCGGGAACTTCTGAGGTTTCAATGACAGGAGGAAAGAAACGTGGATGGAAGCCGTAGTTTGCAAAGAACGGGGTTTCTTTTGTTGAAGCCTGGACCCCATTGTTGTAGGCAAACTCTGACAGCGGTAACAGGGAAGCCCAATTGTCCTGCTGGTAGTTCACATAACAGCGAAGGTATTGTTCCAAAGTGGCATTGGTGCGCTCAGTTTGCCCATCCGTTTGGGGATGGTGAGCCGAAGATAAACGAGAGTCTATGCCCAATAGTTTTTGTAGTGCTTTCCAGAAACGAGAGGTGAATTGGGACCCACGGTCTGTGACCAAACTCTTGGGCAATCCATGTAATCTGAAAACATGTTGAAGGAATAGATCTGCAGTCTCTTTGGCCGTGGGAAGGCCATCACAGGGAATGAAATGGGCTAACTTGGTAAAAAGGTCCACCACCACTAGGATCGTGGTGAATCCACAGGAAGGTGGTAGATCAGTGATAAAATCCGCAGAGATTATTTCCCATGGGTGGGATGGGGTAGGGAGGGGATGCAGAAGCCCTGAGGGTCTTTCCCTTCTTGTCTTGGAGCGCTGGCATACTGGGCAGGTGTTGACATATTTTTCCACATCCTTGCGGATCTTGGGCCACCAGAAGTCTCTTAGGATCAAATGCATGGTTTTGAATAGTCCGAAATGCCCTGCTGGCTTGCAGTCATGACACAGACGAAGTGCTTTTTCCCTGCCCGGTCCTCGGGGGATGTAAACATGATTTCTATAGCAAAGTAGCCCATCCTTGAGCGAAAAGGGAAAACGTAGTCCTTGGCGAAGTTGGTCCTGTGCCCAAGCATCTGCTTGCTGACTAGCCCTGATTTCCTGAGCACAAAGGGGCCCTGGAGTAGAGGGAGTTGATTCAATGGGAGTGGATTTGGTGTTTCCCACTGTGAGCGTGGCAAAGTTCTCGGGTTGTAGCAGCTGGGACTCAAAGGTCTCCTTGCGCCCTGCAGCGTATTCCGGTTTCCGTGACAGAGCATCTGCTTGCTTGGTCTGGGCTGGGGTTACATAATGAATTTGGAAGTTAAAACGTTCAAAGAATAAAGCCCAGCGTTGTTGTCTCTGATTTAGCTTGCGGGCAGTTCTTAGATGCTCTAGATTCCGATGATCAGTGTGGACTTCAATGGGATATTTGGCCCCTTCTAACCAATGTCTCCAAGTTTCAAAGGCTGCCTTTATGGCCAAAAGTTCTTTTTCCCAAATAGTGTAATTTCTCTCTGGTGCGGTCAATTGGCGGGAATAAAAGGCACAAGGATGGAGATGATCTCCCACTGGTTGTAGGAGTACAGCCCCAATCGCCACATCGGAGGCGTCCGCCTGCACGACAAAAGGGGTTTCAGGATCTGGATGCTGAAGGATTGGCTGGGACGTGAATAATTTCTTTAGTTGCTGGAAACCTTTCTCTGCTTGATCTGTCCAGCGGAAAGGCTGTTTCCCACGGATGCAGCTGGTGATTGGGTCAGACCAGCGGGCAAAGTCTGGAATGAACTTACGGTAGTAGTTCGCGAACCCCAAGAATCGTTGCACCTCTTTCTTGTTGGTTGGCGCCCGCCATTCCAATACTGCTGCAACCTTTGCCGGGTCCATGGTGAGCCCTAGTGGCGAGACACGATATCCCAGAAAATCTACCTCTTGTAGATCAAAAACGCATTTTTCCAACTTGGCATAAAGTCCGTGGTCCCGCAATCGTAACACCATTCTGACGTGATTCTCATGTTCTGATTGTGATCTAGAAAACACCAAAAAATCGTCCAGGTAGATAATCAGGAACCGATCTAGATAATCCTGAAAAATATCGTTGACAAAATGCTGGAACGTTGCGGGAGCTCCACATAAACCGAAATTCATAACCAGGGTTTCGAATAAACCGAATTTTGTCTGGAAGGCAGTCTTCCACTCGTCCCCTTCCCTGATGCGAACTAGATTATAAGCTCCTCGAAGATCCAGTTTGGTGTAAACCTTAGCCCCTCGAAGCCGGTCTAAGAGGTCTGAGATCAAGGGCAGGGGATACCGGTTTCGTTTAGTGATATTGTTCAATGCTCTATAGTCCACCACCAAGCGTAGGTCCCCTGACTTCTTTTTCACGAACATCACTGGGGAAGCGGCTGGGGATTGAGAGGGTCTGATAAACCCCTTGCGGAGGTTTGTCTCTAAGAACTCCCTGAGAGCTTCTTGCTCTGGTTCAGTCAGGGAGTAGAGGTGTCCTCGCGGAATCGGGGCCCCCTCCACCAAGTCAATGGCACAGTCATAAGGTCTATGTGGGGGTAGTCTCTCGGCTTCTTTTTCATTGAATACATCCCAATATTCTGAGTACTTCTTGGGCAGGGTGATGATGGGTTCAGCGTCTGTGGCATGGCAGACCTTGGCTACAAGGCAATGGTTTTGGCAATATCTTGAAGCAAACTGCAGTTCTCTGTTGGACCAGGAGATACTTGGGTCGTGGAGTGTCAGCCATGGAATTCCCAAAATCACAGGGAAGTGGGGAACCTCGGTAACAAAGAAGGAAATCTCTTCCATGTGTTCCCTTATCCACATTCTGGTGGGTTCCGACCACTGGCTTACTGGACCTGTCTTGAGGGGGCGGCCATCGATGGCTTGCACCACACGGGCATTCTTGAAGTCGTGATATTGTAATCCCAGAGAGTCGGCATACTCTCTATCAATGAAGTTGTTGGTGGCTCCTGAGTCTATCATGGCGTGAACCATGACGGGTCCTTTTTTTACTGACCACAAGGTGACCACTAGGAGAAATAGGACCCCGGTTGGCGGCTCTTGAGTGGGTTTTTTGACCGGGTTGGCGAGCCTCTCTACGCCCGGTCGCTGGCTTCCCCCGCCGGCTGTGCGCCAGCCGCCTCAGACGTCTTCGTCTCCGTGGAGGACGCCGCCGCCAAACGAGCGGCGGGCTTCCCTTTGGCTGGACACTCTCTGGCAAAGTGGCCCCCGTTTCCGCAGTACCAACAGAGATTTAAGCGTTGGCGGCGGGCCTTCTCGGCGGCATCTAATCTGGGACGCACATTGCCCAACTGCATCGGCACCTCCTCGCTTCCTCTGGGGTATGGGGCTGGTGGCGGGGGTCTCCACACTGGACGCGGCTGGACGCCGGTGGGAGCGGGAGGTCTCGCTCCGGTCCTACCGCTCTGGCTTCGGATCCATTGTCTTCTGTTGGCAATCATGACTTCAGCTCGTAAACATTGATCAATGAGTGCTTCAAGAGAGTGTGGAGGATCCACCTTGGAGATTTCCTCCAGCATCTCGATGTTGAGACCCTCCCGAAATTGTCCTCTGAGGGCTATATCGTTCCATCCGGTGTTATGGGCCAGCACTCGGAACTCGGCTATGTACTGGGACATGGGTCTGTCCCCTTGGGAGAGGCGCCGGAGTTTGTGGCCGGCTGCCTCCAAATTGTCCTCAATCCCCCAAGTCGCCTTAATGTGATCCAAGAATTGTTGCGCTGATCTTAGATGTGGGGAGTCTTGGTCGAACAGTGCCGTCGCCCAGTTGGCCGCTGGCCCGTCCAGGAGACTGTAGATCCACGCCACCTTGATGTCTTCTTGGGGAAACTCGGCATTACGGGCCTCTAGATAAGCCTGGCATTGGCGACGGAAAACATGAACCTTAGAAGCTTCTCCAGTAAACTTGGTTGGCAGCGCCAGGGCCGGGAGACGGATTCCGCGTTCCTTCAATCCCCTTATTTCTCCCTCCTGCGCATTGAGCTTATCACGGATGCGGTCCACTTCATCCTTGTCGATGGTGTAACTGAGTGGTTGGGCCCCCGGTCCGGCTCCGGTAGACATTCTGGCCTAGGTTAGTTGGTGCTTAGGGTGGCGGAGTCAAACTGTCACGACCCAGGCTGCAGAGCACCAATAACCTTACACAGAGGCCAGAATCTATCTAATATCTTTATTAAGGAAATATATAAGGTTAATAAAAACAAGTATAGGAATTAGTCCAGAAGTAGACCTTTCAGGAAAGGTCAAAATTAGTCCAAAGAAACAATGTCCAATATGAAATATTAAGGTCCAAAGTTGTAATCCAGTAACCGAAACACTCACTTGCCAAGCAAGTGAGGGGAGATGACAAGGTCCTTTAGTCCATGAACTTGAGCAAGGCTGGGAAATAACTTGATTCTTGGAACACAAAGCTTGATTCAAGACAACAAGGAAACGAGGAGCAAGAACAAGATCCGTGGCAATTACTTGGCGAGGTCCGGGAAACAAGGCAAGATCCGGGGAGAAAACAAGGCTGAGAACGAAGGCTTGGAACAGGAACAAAGGCTTGAGAGCAGGAGTAGCTGTCCACACACGCTGCTCCGGTAGCTGACGAATTGACTCCGCAAGATTCCTTCGGGAGCAAGGAACCTAAGTAGGCCTCGTTTTCCCACCAGAGAACACTTCTCTGGGGAATCAGAAACGAAAGTCAATCTCTGTGTCCAGATGTATGACTCCCTAAAATTTCTCATGGAGCAGGCTTAATCATCTGAATGCTTTGCTGCAATTCTCAAGCTCCTGCGATTAGCCTGCTGCACTCCTTTTTGCTGGAGATAATAATTACGGCGCGAAAAAGGGGGAGAACTCGACTCAGGGCTTGTTTGGCAGATTTCTGGAAGACAAGCCTCCTGCAGGTGCAAAGGCTCAATTTCTGGCTGGGATAGTTCCTTTTCTGGCTGAAATGGTGGAAAACCCAAGTTTTCCTCTTCATCAGTCACAACAACACTAGGAATGGGACTACATGGCCCATGAATCATCACACTATCCCTCTCCTCAAGCCCCCTCTCAAACTGGGACTCTCTCCCCGAGGCGCGAGGCCACGGCTTGGCGGGATAGGTCTGATGGAAGCGGCGGGTTAAATCGGGGGCATGTACTGTGGAAGCGTCTTCCCAAGAACGTTCCTCGGGGCCAAAACCCACCCAGTCAATGAGATATTGTAGGCGGCGGCGGTGAAAGCGAGAATCCAAAATGTCCTGAACCTCGAATTCCTCCTCCCCATCCACCAAAACAGGAGTGGGGGCCGGCCGGTCTGCATCAGGGCGCACACCATCCGCCGGAAGGAGCAGGGAGCAATGGAATACTGGATGAATGCGCATAGAGCGCGGAAGTTGGAGTTTGAAAGTCACGGGGTTAAGTTGCGCCACCACTGGGTAGGGCCCAATGAAACGGGCATCTAATTTCCGGCAAGGGCGATGGGAGGGCAAAAAGCGAGTGGACAGAAGAACCCGGTCTCCTACCTTGATTTCGGGGCCCGGCTGGCGATGTTTGTCAGCGTGGCGTTTATAGTCCTCCTTGGCTTGGTCCAGTTGCTGGAGCAAAAGTTGTTGCACCGCTGTGAGTTCCTGCAGCCAGTCCTCTGCTGCGGGAACTTCTGAGGTTTCAATGACAGGAGGAAAGAAACGTGGATGGAAGCCGTAGTTTGCAAAGAACGGGGTTTCTTTTGTTGAAGCCTGGACCCCATTGTTGTAGGCAAACTCTGACAGCGGTAACAGGGAAGCCCAATTGTCCTGCTGGTAGTTCACATAACAGCGAAGGTATTGTTCCAAAGTGGCATTGGTGCGCTCAGTTTGCCCATCCGTTTGGGGATGGTGAGCCGAAGATAAACGAGAGTCTATGCCCAATAGTTTTTGTAGTGCTTTCCAGAAACGAGAGGTGAATTGGGACCCACGGTCTGTGACCAAACTCTTGGGCAATCCATGTAATCTGAAAACATGTTGAAGGAATAGATCTGCAGTCTCTTTGGCCGTGGGAAGGCCATCACAGGGAATGAAATGGGCTAACTTGGTAAAAAGGTCCACCACCACTAGGATCGTGGTGAATCCACAGGAAGGTGGTAGATCAGTGATAAAATCCGCAGAGATTATTTCCCATGGGTGGGATGGGGTAGGGAGGGGATGCAGAAGCCCTGAGGGTCTTTCCCTTCTTGTCTTGGAGCGCTGGCATACTGGGCAGGTGTTGACATATTTTTCCACATCCTTGCGGATCTTGGGCCACCAGAAGTCTCTTAGGATCAAATGCATGGTTTTGAATAGTCCGAAATGCCCTGCTGGCTTGCAGTCATGACACAGACGAAGTGCTTTTTCCCTGCCCGGTCCTCGGGGGATGTAAACATGATTTCTATAGCAAAGTAGCCCATCCTTGAGCGAAAAGGGAAAACGTAGTCCTTGGCGAAGTTGGTCCTGTGCCCAAGCATCTGCTTGCTGACTAGCCCTGATTTCCTGAGCACAAAGGGGCCCTGGAGTAGAGGGAGTTGATTCAATGGGAGTGGATTTGGTGTTTCCCACTGTGAGCGTGGCAAAGTTCTCGGGTTGTAGCAGCTGGGACTCAAAGGTCTCCTTGCGCCCTGCAGCGTATTCCGGTTTCCGTGACAGAGCATCTGCTTGCTTGGTCTGGGCTGGGGTTACATAATGAATTTGGAAGTTAAAACGTTCAAAGAATAAAGCCCAGCGTTGTTGTCTCTGATTTAGCTTGCGGGCAGTTCTTAGATGCTCTAGATTCCGATGATCAGTGTGGACTTCAATGGGATATTTGGCCCCTTCTAACCAATGTCTCCAAGTTTCAAAGGCTGCCTTTATGGCCAAAAGTTCTTTTTCCCAAATAGTGTAATTTCTCTCTGGTGCGGTCAATTGGCGGGAATAAAAGGCACAAGGATGGAGATGATCTCCCACTGGTTGTAGGAGTACAGCCCCAATCGCCACATCGGAGGCGTCCGCCTGCACGACAAAAGGGGTTTCAGGATCTGGATGCTGAAGGATTGGCTGGGACGTGAATAATTTCTTTAGTTGCTGGAAACCTTTCTCTGCTTGATCTGTCCAGCGGAAAGGCTGTTTCCCACGGATGCAGCTGGTGATTGGGTCAGACCAGCGGGCAAAGTCTGGAATGAACTTACGGTAGTAGTTCGCGAACCCCAAGAATCGTTGCACCTCTTTCTTGTTGGTTGGCGCCCGCCATTCCAATACTGCTGCAACCTTTGCCGGGTCCATGGTGAGCCCTAGTGGCGAGACACGATATCCCAGAAAATCTACCTCTTGTAGATCAAAAACGCATTTTTCCAACTTGGCATAAAGTCCGTGGTCCCGCAATCGTAACACCATTCTGACGTGATTCTCATGTTCTGATTGTGATCTAGAAAACACCAAAAAATCGTCCAGGTAGATAATCAGGAACCGATCTAGATAATCCTGAAAAATATCGTTGACAAAATGCTGGAACGTTGCGGGAGCTCCACATAAACCGAAATTCATAACCAGGGTTTCGAATAAACCGAATTTTGTCTGGAAGGCAGTCTTCCACTCGTCCCCTTCCCTGATGCGAACTAGATTATAAGCTCCTCGAAGATCCAGTTTGGTGTAAACCTTAGCCCCTCGAAGCCGGTCTAAGAGGTCTGAGATCAAGGGCAGGGGATACCGGTTTCGTTTAGTGATATTGTTCAATGCTCTATAGTCCACCACCAAGCGTAGGTCCCCTGACTTCTTTTTCACGAACATCACTGGGGAAGCGGCTGGGGATTGAGAGGGTCTGATAAACCCCTTGCGGAGGTTTGTCTCTAAGAACTCCCTGAGAGCTTCTTGCTCTGGTTCAGTCAGGGAGTAGAGGTGTCCTCGCGGAATCGGGGCCCCCTCCACCAAGTCAATGGCACAGTCATAAGGTCTATGTGGGGGTAGTCTCTCGGCTTCTTTTTCATTGAATACATCCCAATATTCTGAGTACTTCTTGGGCAGGGTGATGATGGGTTCAGCGTCTGTGGCATGGCAGACCTTGGCTACAAGGCAATGGTTTTGGCAATATCTTGAAGCAAACTGCAGTTCTCTGTTGGACCAGGAGATACTTGGGTCGTGGAGTGTCAGCCATGGAATTCCCAAAATCACAGGGAAGTGGGGAACCTCGGTAACAAAGAAGGAAATCTCTTCCATGTGTTCCCTTATCCACATTCTGGTGGGTTCCGACCACTGGCTTACTGGACCTGTCTTGAGGGGGCGGCCATCGATGGCTTGCACCACACGGGCATTCTTGAAGTCGTGATATTGTAATCCCAGAGAGTCGGCATACTCTCTATCAATGAAGTTGTTGGTGGCTCCTGAGTCTATCATGGCGTGAACCATGACGGGTCCTTTTTTTACTGACCACAAGGTGACCACTAGGAGAAATAGGACCCCGGTTGGCGGCTCTTGAGTGGGTTTTTTGACCGGGTTGGCGAGCCTCTCTACGCCCGGTCGCTGGCTTCCCCCGCCGGCTGTGCGCCAGCCGCCTCAGACGTCTTCGTCTCCGTGGAGGACGCCGCCGCCAAACGAGCGGCGGGCTTCCCTTTGGCTGGACACTCTCTGGCAAAGTGGCCCCCGTTTCCGCAGTACCAACAGAGATTTAAGCGTTGGCGGCGGGCCTTCTCGGCGGCATCTAATCTGGGACGCACATTGCCCAACTGCATCGGCACCTCCTCGCTTCCTCTGGGGTATGGGGCTGGTGGCGGGGGTCTCCACACTGGACGCGGCTGGACGCCGGTGGGAGCGGGAGGTCTCGCTCCGGTCCTACCGCTCTGGCTTCGGATCCATTGTCTTCTGTTGGCAATCATGACTTCAGCTCGTAAACATTGATCAATGAGTGCTTCAAGAGAGTGTGGAGGATCCACCTTGGAGATTTCCTCCAGCATCTCGATGTTGAGACCCTCCCGAAATTGTCCTCTGAGGGCTATATCGTTCCATCCGGTGTTATGGGCCAGCACTCGGAACTCGGCTATGTACTGGGACATGGGTCTGTCCCCTTGGGAGAGGCGCCGGAGTTTGTGGCCGGCTGCCTCCAAATTGTCCTCAATCCCCCAAGTCGCCTTAATGTGATCCAAGAATTGTTGCGCTGATCTTAGATGTGGGGAGTCTTGGTCGAACAGTGCCGTCGCCCAGTTGGCCGCTGGCCCGTCCAGGAGACTGTAGATCCACGCCACCTTGATGTCTTCTTGGGGAAACTCGGCATTACGGGCCTCTAGATAAGCCTGGCATTGGCGACGGAAAACATGAACCTTAGAAGCTTCTCCAGTAAACTTGGTTGGCAGCGCCAGGGCCGGGAGACGGATTCCGCGTTCCTTCAATCCCCTTATTTCTCCCTCCTGCGCATTGAGCTTATCACGGATGCGGTCCACTTCATCCTTGTCGATGGTGTAACTGAGTGGTTGGGCCCCCGGTCCGGCTCCGGTAGACATTCTGGCCTAGGTTAGTTGGTGCTTAGGGTGGCGGAGTCAAACTGTCACGACCCAGGCTGCAGAGCACCAATAACCTTACACAGAGGCCAGAATCTATCTAATATCTTTATTAAGGAAATATATAAGGTTAATAAAAACAAGTATAGGAATTAGTCCAGAAGTAGACCTTTCAGGAAAGGTCAAAATTAGTCCAAAGAAACAATGTCCAATATGAAATATTAAGGTCCAAAGTTGTAATCCAGTAACCGAAACACTCACTTGCCAAGCAAGTGAGGGGAGATGACAAGGTCCTTTAGTCCATGAACTTGAGCAAGGCTGGGAAATAACTTGATTCTTGGAACACAAAGCTTGATTCAAGACAACAAGGAAACGAGGAGCAAGAACAAGATCCGTGGCAATTACTTGGCGAGGTCCGGGAAACAAGGCAAGATCCGGGGAGAAAACAAGGCTGAGAACGAAGGCTTGGAACAGGAACAAAGGCTTGAGAGCAGGAGTAGCTGTCCACACACGCTGCTCCGGTAGCTGACGAATTGACTCCGCAAGATTCCTTCGGGAGCAAGGAACCTAAGTAGGCCTCGTTTTCCCACCAGAGAACACTTCTCTGGGGAATCAGAAACGAAAGTCAATCTCTGTGTCCAGATGTATGACTCCCTAAAATTTCTCATGGAGCAGGCTTAATCATCTGAATGCTTTGCTGCAATTCTCAAGCTCCTGCGATTAGCCTGCTGCACTCCTTTTTGCTGGAGATAATAATTACGGCGCGAAAAAGGGGGAGAACTCGACTCAGGGCTTGTTTGGCAGATTTCTGGAAGACAAGCCTCCTGCAGGTGCAAAGGCTCAATTTCTGGCTGGGATAGTTCCTTTTCTGGCTGAAATGGTGGAAAACCCAAGTTTTCCTCTTCATCAGTCACAACAACACTAGGAATGGGACTACATGGCCCATGAATCATCACAATATATAAAAGAGTGATGGCATCAGGGCAGCGGACAAAATAACAAAACTACAGGCCCCCCAACCTCGAAATTTGACAACACAACCCATCATCCACAGCTCTAGGTTGATACAACAAAAAGAAAAGAAAAATAAAGTCCTAATTAGAGGGAAAGGAATAATTGTTTTTATCCAATTGCTGCAAGTTGGAGGGCTAAGCTCCGCCCACTTGGTCTCCTAGCTACCTACTCAGTCCAGGGGACAGGCACAGTTAGGCCTCAGGCCTCTTCCACACTGCCTATAAGATACAGATTATCTGATTTTAACTGGATTATATGGCAGTGTAGACTCAAGGCCCTTCCACACAGCTATATTATCCATTTAGAATCTTATATTATCTGCTTTGAACTGGATTATCTTGAGTCCACACTACCAGATAATTCACTTCAGTGTGCATTTTATACAGCTGTGTAGAAGGGGCAGTTCTAGGCAGATAATATAAGATTACAAATATACAGTAGAGTCTCACTAATACAACATAAGCAGTGTCCTCTACCCTCACCACTTTCACAGTACACAAACAACCAAATGCATACTAAACATAAAGACAACCATACAACAGACATTCAATACCACCACTACCTCAACAATTTCTCACCAACACCACCAGACAACACCACAGCAACGCGTGGCCGGGCACAGCTAGTTACATCATATGCTTGAATTAGCAAATTGTACAACTGAAGATATGATTTTTAGAATTATTTCATATTCTGTCTGTATTTGACTTTAGGGATTACATTATCAGTGGCAGAAGTCAGATCAAATTTCACTTGAAAATGTGGTGCATAATTTAACATGGGACCCTACTGGTAAGTACAGATTTAACTAAGTGTTTTCCTTGGCAGTTTTTCATATAATTTCATTTTGTCTAAGGTTTTGTACCATGTGTTTAAATGAATTTCCAAGTTTGACCTGTTTCATCAAAATGCATAGAAAGTAAAATGCATAAGTACTGTATATTGCAAAATCTAAAAGCAGCATAAAATTGTGTTTGGCCATGGTAAGGTACAGATACTTTTTCAGTAAGGTTATAAATCAACCTTTACCAAACTGATGCCCTCCAGATGTTTTATTAGTATGTCATCCCCATGATACCTAAACATGCTCTGTGAGGCTAATGGAAACTGAATTGCACAATATCTGGAGAGTACTATGTCAAGGAAGGTTATTTTACATTTTATTCCCATGGTCTCTTGAGCATTTACTTCTTCTGTCTCTTCAGTAATAGAAGTAGCAACAAAAAGTTGTGATTTGACTGAACAGAAACAAAAGTTTATTGATAATCTGTAGACTTGTGCATTTCAGCTGAATCTCGATCCGTTTCTGCTGGCTGGATACTGGTAGACCCCTGTATCTGTTTTTGCTCACCTCCCGAAAATGGGTGGGTAGCAAATAGCCATTTTCGGTCTGTAGCCAAAAAATGCTGCTAGATCTGGCCCATTAGCAGCAACAGGAAACTTACGAGGCTCCCCTTTCTATTCCTGGAAGCCTTTCCTTTCGTTCTTCAAGGGAGTCTGGGTATCAACAATGGAGTTAAGAAAGCACCCTATCCATCTTATCCCATTATGTGGGGGGGACTTCCCACAGGCTCGCCTTTCGTATTCTTCATTAAGACTTGGATTAAAAGCATCAGAGTTAAGATACCACTCTTTCTGTGATCCTTTCCCTTCTGTCTGTAGAGGAGACCAGGTTTAATGCTTCGTTAAAGCTGTTTCTACTCTAGAGGAAAGGCTTCAGGCAGGCCCAGACCCTGTCTGGAGTGGACACACTTCAGTCTCCTTTCTGCTTTGGGTTTAATGATTCCTTAAAGCTGTTTCTAATTTCTTCTCTAGAGGAGAGGTAACTAGGTAGTAGTAATTTTCAGAGAATGAGGGTTTTCTTTTTGTTTGCTGGGATTAATAATTATCTTTTAGAAGTATTTGAAGAAGAGGAAGAGAAGGAGGAAAAAGCTAAAAGGCTGATTCTCTCAAGCCTGTAAATGCGCATGCACACCCAACCCACCCATCCATGCACATCCCCAACTCCCAGTCAGTGCCACTAAATAAAAAGAGTCAAGAAAATAAAGTAAAATCAAAAAGATTTAACGGTGGTACTAAACAAGGGAGGAGGAGCCAAGATCAGCTGCCATGTGGTCCCATTATGGACTGGAATACATGATAGCTGGGTCCTTGCTATTACAAGCACCCGAACAAACTGAAGAAGCCATACTGGCCGAAGGAAACAGCTAAAAACGGATCTGGGCTCAAGACTAATCTGTACAATGGTTTGTTGATATATGGCAATGAACAGAGGAAATAGGCAAACAATACCTTTATACCTTAACCATAGGATTATTATTATTATTATTATTATTATTATTATTATTATTATTATTATTATTATTATTATTTATTAAAAGAGCAATTCTAGTCACGGTTGAGGTAAGAAACCTGAATATTGTCAGCATATGACACATTTTGAAACTTTGTAACTAAAAAAAGGGTGACCTCACACCAATTGTTTAAAACTTCCACCACAATGCTTAGGTCAAGCAAACATCACATTGTTTTTAAAACTGTTATTACTTAGTAGTATTTTAAAACTCATTGTTATCTGTTAGACTAAGAAAAATATGTAAAAATATGTATGATATTATGCAAAGGTAAAAACATTTTTTGTAAAGGAGGTGGATCAGTTTTTTATTTAGTTATTGAAATATTTTTATTTCACTTTTTATGAGAATTCAGGATGGCAACTAGATATCATAATATAACAACTTGAACAAATAAAAACAGTAAATAATTCAAACAAAAGAAACCCATGTTAAATAGGTCAAATAAGTTGAAGTAGCTTTTAAAAGATAAAAGAGGTTGTAAAAATGATGCATATGTTTGGGATATACAATACATTCACAATATATTATTGCTTTCACAATTCAATTATAGTAGTTTTGCTTTTATCATACTTTTCCACCCTTTCCATTCCATTCTCACCTACTATTCGTTAATAATGTATTCTTCTACCTTCTTAAACATTCCTTCATTTTTATGAAAGTACTGTTTTATTCAGAGATTCACATCTTTTGGTACGGAATCCAGAAAGCTGAGTGGGTATAATGGACTTTGTTATCTGAATGAGATTTATATCTTTGCAAATTGAGTGGTGCTTTCAAGCCATAAGTTTGCACTGGATCAAACTAAAGTCACCAGGCAGCCATGGTTTTAGAGAATGACATTTGCTAATCAATTTTGATTGTATATAGTAAATATACATTGTATTCCTTAATGAGCAATATTGTTGTTTTTCACAAGAATGGATCAATTGCTGATTTCTGTGGATTCCTGGCTGTGGATTCCAGAGAAATTGAAAGTTGCTTGTATTCCCTCACATCACCCCAAACTGCTCTAGAGATCTTCAGTGTTCATTTAGTGCCAGTGCATTTAAATGTAACTCAAGTTGCACAAGAGCTTTTAGTTCCAGGCATATGTTTTATACTACATGGTTTAACTTCTAATTCTGTTCTCATTTTTGTGTATAAAATGTGCACATTTTAGGCTCTCGACTATTGACTGGTTCCAATTGTCTGCAGCTTTGGTCCAACACCAATTTTGACACCCTATTAGAAGAAGAAAATCCTGAAAAAGCAGATAGTCAGAACTGGAGGGTCATTTGGCAGTGCAAGTAAGAAATTATTAATAATGTCTTTATGTTGCTTTACTCATCCTAGTAAAGTGAGCTTCAGGTAGGAGATACTGAAAGGAAAAGGTGTGGTTGTAAGACATTAAAAAATAAAGTAGTGTCATTAACATTTTCCCATGTCTCCTCTGTTAGCAAGTTACCAACAAAGATTCAACTGCTTTTCTACACATGAAATATGGATGTGAATACGTACACCATCTTGTTTTAAGCAGTAAAATATTAGGGAAAGCCCTGAGGACTAAGAATGATGTTCCTATACATTTTCCTAAATGCTGCCTTTTGAAAAAAATTATTAATGCTGAAATTGGAAAAGGTCAAATTATGTATATAACCCATATAAAATGTCTGAACCTTTGAGCCTGTTGTTAGTTGAAATCCAAATGATTGATATTGAAATACAGTGTTCCCTCACTACTTCACGGTTCGCTTTTCGCAGATTCGCTGTTTTGCGGTTTTTCAATAAATGCTAAAACAATATAATAAACCATAAAAATTACATTTTTTTCCTTCCGCTCTCTTTCTCCTTCCTTCTTAAGGAGAAGCCTAAGGAAAGAAGGGAGGAGAAGCCAGAGGGAGAGAAAAGGAGTCTGAAGCAGCTTCGTTTTCGCCTCACAAGGCGGCGGCACAGAGATGCTACTTGCCGAGCGAGATTGTAAACAACACAAATATAGCATCCCTACTTCGCAGATTTTCACTTTTTGCGGGTCCTGTAACGTAACCCCCGCGATATGTGAGGGAACACTGTATGCCTAAAATAGAAATACAGTACATTTGAGATACATGAAACACCAAATGTAACTTTATTTCTGTAGGAGAGTAGGGAAGTTAGCCTGCTGTGGTATCTTACAAGGCTTCAACTTAAGGAGAGGCCACAGAAATTAAATGTTAATTAGTGGTTAACATTGAATGTTTTAACAGAGTGCGTTTATTCCTCTTTCTAGAACTGCTTCTGAAGTTTATCTAATGAAGTTTTCACCAGATGGAGAATTCTTTGCTACTGCAGGGAAGGTAAGCCTATGTAATGTTAGATTTGAAATTCCTCTCTTTGTACGGAATCAATGTGGCTGACAATAGTAATAATAAAGATCTAATAAAATATGCCCAAGTCAGTACTTTTATAATTTAATAAAGGATATCTACATATATTGGTATTTATTAATCTGTATAATATTATATAATATTGTCTCATAAATATTAGTTTTATGTTGATACAGAAAGTATTTTCTGTGTATTTTATTTCTAAACATACGTATTTGTATTTATTGACATTAATATACTTGTATTCCCATTGAAATATATCATTCCAACTGTCAACTTGTTTACAGTTCAGGGTGCTATTACTCTCTGGAAATATTTGACTTTATAGTCCTTAGCCTTTTCCAATAAATAATATCCTGTAAAGAAATTTAAAGCACTTTCTTGTTATGGATGCTAATTTTCAGAGAGAATAAGTTTTCTGTAAATGTACATCTTTAGCCATAGCGCAAAACTAAGATCAAGAACAGCTGCTGTTATTGTAACCCCATTTTCAAAAACTTGGAATCTTAGAGTAGTTGGTTTAATATACATCAGGTTAGGTAAACTATGTCTTCATCCCATGCAGATGGAGATGGAATATGCCTCATTTTGCTAGGTAGATTTTAGGAAGTTGAAACAGGGATAAAGTATAGCAAAAGAAGGAAGGCAAACTTAACCTTAGCAACAGCCATCCATTCCTGTTCTAGACAACAACATAAAACTCAGTGCATGGCATTTTTATGTTGCTTTTAAATTTTAAGTGACCGAATTTTGGTTTTCTGGCTGTTCCATTGTCTTGGAATTATATTACTGTAAATAGTCTAGTTTGCTAGCCAGGTTTTATGTAAATTGAGTAATTAAACAGTGCACTAATATTTTTCATTTTCTTTTGGGATGCTAGGATGATTGTCTTGTAAAGGTGTGGTATAACACTGATAGTTGGAAAGCAGCTGTTATACCTCATGCTAGAACACCAGAAACAACAGTACAGGAAGTGGCGTTCTCATTTATTTACTTAGTCCATCCTCGTTCTGTAAATGACTTTTCATGGCGAAAGACAAGCAATTACATGCCACGGTGAGGACGCTTATTATTTCTTGTTAGAACTGTTAAAAAGTGTTTTCAAGGCTCTGTAGTAGTGCTTTAATTAACCATAGCTGATTACCTATAGGTTTCTATGTAAAATAATGAATTACCTTCCAATACCTTTAAACGGAAACAAAAACTGTGAATCCCAATGCTCTAGTACACTCAAACAAACTTTAGTTTGAGTTGTTGTTATTCACATTGAGGTATATCAGCAGGTTGTTCTTAAGAAATTGCTGGCTTGTTTTGCATTTTTTTCAAAGAGTAAAAAAGAGCATTCTATACAGTGTTTCTAAGCATCCATCCTCACATGTTTCTTGCCTAAAGCAGTTGACCTTAAACCAGAAAATTAGACCTGTTGTGAGTAATAGCACTTTGTAGGATGCAGAAAGCCCTATTTCTGAAATGTTTGTGTTTAACTTCGCTTTTTCCCCTTAGTGGTGCTGTATGTAATGTATTGTTGACGTGCTGCAAGGATAATATATGTCGTCTCTGGGCAGAGACTTTGTTGCCCAATGATAGCCTGCTGTATGAAGGTGGATACAACCATTGTCCTGAACCAGTGAAGTTAACTAATAACTTTAAGAGGAATGCTTCCAGTAAAGAAAGCATGAAAAATGCTTTGGAGGTAAGAAGCTAAGTCAGTCACGTACAAGTCGGCCTCATGTATAAATTGAGGGCCAATTTTGTGACCAAAATTTGTCATTTTGATATGAGCCATGGATAAGTTGAGAGTCATTCAGTGGAGAGAGGAAAACACCAGTGGCACCTCAGGGTCCCAGCTGCTCCTGCACATCACCACCGTTTTTTCATTCAAGAATTCAAAAAGGGTAGAAATGGTGCCACAGCAGAGAGAGTAAAGGGGATCAATGTGTTTTAAGGTTCTCCTGGGATGGATTAAGCTATTGCTTTTCCCACTCTATTGAGAGAATGTAATGGTTCCCATTTTTTTATAAGAATTCAGTACAGTGCTTACATGGACCCATAGATTACTCAACCTAGGATTTTGGATTGATTCTTGACTAAAATTTCTAGATTTATACCTGAGTAAATATGGGATTGCATTTGTACTTGCTGAGCATTCTGAAATCATAAACCTAATTTAATAGGGTTTGTTTTGTTTTCCTAATGAGGATGTTTTTATTATTTGACACTTCTTTGCATAGACCATATTTTTATATAAAACATACTGGCAGTAATTCATATTCAATATCTTCAGTTTCATTAGAAGATAATTTTTCAAAAATGGTTTTTCTTTCCTTGAATACTGTCATGTGATTTATCTTCTCAATAGCTAAACCTAAGACCATTTCGGCGCGGACGAAGAAGATCGTTAGCACTTGCACATACAGGGTACTTACCCCATCAACAAGATCCTCATGAAGTTCATCGGAACACTCCACTGCAATCAAATGCACTTTGCCACTTTCATATTGCTGCCAGCATCAATCCAGCCACAGGTGATGAAGAATGTAAAGTTATAGTATATATAATAATATAATATAATAACTTTATTTTTGTATCCCACCTTCATCTCCCCGCAGGGACTCAGAGCAGTTAACATGGGACCAAGCCCAAATTACCACAATAAAACAAGATAAAATACATTCAGAATAAAAACAAGCATTATCAACATTAAAATTACACAGATTTAACCACCATTTTAGACAGTAATGCAATAATAAATAAAACCGCTAAATAAGAACAATAGCGATTTAAAATAGTGAAAGACTGGGCAATGGTGTGAGGACTGCATAATTAAAATCTGATGAGGTAGATAATAAAGTGCTGTGGTATAATGGGTGAATTCGGAGGTGGGATAAGCAAAGAGAATTATTACCAAATAAGGGCAAAAAAAACCAAAAAAAATATAGGTGCTACTTGACTTTTTCTCTATAACATGGGTTCCCAAAGTGAGCCCTTGAGGCTCCGTGAGTGATTGTGAGGGGCTTCACATCAGACAGCGCCACTGATGCTACTACTATAGGTGCTACTACTTCTCTTCCTCCTCCTCTACTACTCCCCTTTCCCATCTCCATGACGCAGACTGCCGGACGTGCAGCATATCCAATATGGCCCGCCCTGGGGCTGTCCCTTGGAATGGATTGGTTGGAAGGAGCAGGTCGCTGCACAAAATCTAAAAGCCAAGCACTCTGAGCTCAGAAACCACTAGCAGAGATCACAGGAGTGGAACTGGGACAAGGAGCCGGCAAGACAAAGTGTCCGAGAAGCAAGGGAAAGGGCGCCCCTCCACCAAGCCTCATTCAGGTCTAATTCACGGCCTGAATGAGGCTACTTAGGAATCCGCCTCCCCTCTGTCAGGCCAAGGTAGCTTGGCTGACAGGCAAAGGGACTCTTTGGCCTAAAGGAAGAGCAGCAGATTCCATCTGGCCTCATTCACAGAGTCTTCAAAACCTCTGCTGCTCCTCCATCAGGCTGAGACTGAGGCCTGAGAGAGGCTGAGACCGAGGCCTAAGGTAGGCACATGGCTTCCCTTTGCCTCTTGGCTGACAGGCAAGTGAAGGAGTGCATTACATTGGATAACAAATCTTTTTTGTCATGCGCACCTCAAAATCGAAGTGCACATGATAATCAATGGCGCATTACACCCAAGTAAATGTGGTAGTTCTTTCATAAGATCTTGGTGAATTCAGTATCAATTATAGTTTCGGGCCATAGAACATTACAAATATTTGTCAACTGGATTCAGGGACTAGCGCAGGATTAATAAAAACAATAACTTTTTGATTTCAGAATTATAGTAATACAATTATTAAAAAGAAACACCTTTGAAGACGGTTCGGAAACTACAGTTGGTACAAAGATCAGCGGCCACTGGCTTCCGATAAGTTTCCGGGCCCAATTCAAGGTGCAGGTTATCACCTATAAAGCCTTAAATGGTTCAGGACCTGCCTATCTCCACGATCGCCTCCTCCCCTACAAACCTACACTGATCCTAAGATCTTCCAAGGAGGAGCTCCTCTCGCTCCCACCTCTGTCTCAAATGCGGCTCATGGGGACGAGGGAGAGGGCCTTATTGGCAGTGACCTGTTGGCTCTGGAACTCTCTCCCCAGGGAGATCAGGTTGGCTCCCTCCTTGCCCATCTTCCACTGGGAATTGAAAACATGGATGTTCCGGAGTGCGTTTGAATGAATAAGCCCATCAGACTTGTCATCAAACTGTTATCTGTCTGTTTACAAAACCGTATGGCACTTTATCACTGTTCCTTATTCTGTACAATATAGCACTTTAATGGAACCTGTCCCCGTGTCCCACCTTTATTCACTCTGATTTTACCTATGGACCCTTGAGCTCTGCACCAGTCACTTTTGCAGTGCGTAAAAATGGATGCTCAGGCTTTTAAAGTAATTGTCATGTTATGTCATTTTTGTTTACTGTTGAAATGTTCTAATTTTCTGTTAAATTCTGTGCATGTAATGTTATGTTATGTTGTTGTTCTGGCTTGTACCTGTGTAAGCCTCACCGAGTCCCTTCAGGGAGATGGTGGCGGGATATAAGAATAAAGTTGTTATTATTATTTTATTATGACACAGCAAACAAGATAGATATGCTGGATTTCATATCACAAAATCACAAGTCGAACACTTCCCAAGTGTCTAGGACTGTGTGATGTATTTTTCAGATGATGCGCGCAGAGGCCACTCTGCTGGGATCTGCGCGCATCATCCGAAAATACATCACACAGTCCTAGACTAATAATAATTATTATTATAATAATTATTATTATTATTACTACTACTACTACTACTACTACTACTAGTCAAAGAGATCTTCTGGTATGTCCATTCTATAGCTTCTAATTATATTATGTGACGTGCTACACAAAGGGCCCTGGAACTAATCCCTCATATAAGACATGGCCCTACTGTATTGCTCTTACTTTTTAGCATTTATTTCCTTCATTTGGTGATTGTTCAAGGTTTGAAATAGATGCACTGAGACATAATTCAATGCAGCTGATTGGGTGGTAGAATATTTGAAGAAAAGTTTGAATTGAAAATTATTACTAATATTACCATATGGGTTAAATAGTGGTTTACTTTTGATATTTGGTATTCAGAAAAGCATATACCAAAAAGGATATTTTTATTTATATATATATATATATATATATATATATATATATCTTTCTCTCTCTTCAAAAAAAGACAGCCTTTCTGTGCTATGCGAAAAACCTTTTTTGAAAGTAGGAATTTCCCAAACATTTCTCCTTTAATGCATATGGTCTGGCTGTTCAAAGAAAGATATGTTAAAAATACCCAGTGGATATTTCTTCAGGTGCAACTAAAAGAAATATTTAGGATATTTAAGATATATTTTCAAGCAGATATGCTGGTTTGGGGTTGAGGGGAAAGTCATATATGTTTAATTTTGAGTTACAGCTTGATGGACTGCATTGTGATGCAATTGTCTCTTTGTGTTGCATTTAATGCAATGCTATCTGATGAAGCAGAATAGAAATTTGTTTCCACCCATGTGACAAGAACTGGTACTCTTATTTGTGACATACTGTTATCATATTCAATGTTTTCTAGAAACTCACTGCAAATTAGCAGCAGATGGCTTTGGTAATCACCAGTCTAACTTTTATAAGCACAGATTTAATGGACTTTTGGAGAAATACACAATGTAGCTCCTGTAATCTTATAATTTGAACAGCCAGAGTTTGGATAATGTTGAACTCTTTAATAAAATTAAGTTTGACTAAAAACAGAAAATATTTAACATGTGTATCTTCTTTATTTAAATGAAACTTTACAATTTTGCTTGCAGATATTCCTTTGCTTCCTTCCATCATGTCTCTGAGTCTTAATGAAAATGAAGAAAAACATGGTCCATTTGTAGTACATTGGCTAAATAATAAAGAACTCCATTTTACCCTGTCAATGGAAGTCTTCTTACAACAGCTGAAAAAAAGTTTTGAACACATTTCTTCAGAGGCTAGCACTGAAGAATCAAACCAGATGGATTTAAAATCTGATGAAGGTAACTTGCATGCCTAGGTTTTCCCTGGTAGATTTCTTGATAAAATCATATACTGTAATTGTATAATTATTAAGACAGCTCACTGCTTTACATTGCATGTTAAACATTATGTAGCTAAAAACTATTTTATGTTTTTGGATTGTTTCTGCAAAAATTACACCTAAAAGACAGTCCTAGTTCCCAAAATTCCATTGTGTGTGTGTCTCTTAATCCTTGAAGCTGTAACTGTCTAAAACTTTACTGTTTATGATTTCCCTCTGACATTTCCTACTCAGAGAGCAAGTAGTTTATCCCATATATGCATGATCTATCTTCTTCCCATGAAGACCTGAAGTAAGTACAGCTATACTCAATTAGGACAGACTTCTGAGTAGATGTCATTTGCTCTGTAACCTTTCAAAACTTCAAGAGAACACCTTTGAGCAGGTCACCTTGAACTATGAGGAAAGTGAAGAGTTTAAAATCACAGATCTTATTCTTGCTATTTTTATCAGTGAAAGATAAGAGACCACACAAGAACATGGACAATGCAGCAAATGAATGAGTTCCCATGCAGATGGTGTCAGCCAGTGACGTTTGGCTTCTTAGACCATTGTCTCAGATGGGGTACATTTCTCAAACTCCAGGAAGACTATAAAAGCATGGTGAATCTGATCAAGACGACTTTAAACAAAATCCTTTGGGGGTTAAACATGATCACATAAACATCTGTCCAAAAGCAAAGAGATTCGTTCTAAAGAAGAATCTGGGGAAAAGATTGTGAGCTAGAGTAAAATGTACAATAGAATAAAAGATGAGGACAAAAACCACTTTAAATGTCTCTACACCAGTGCAGAGAGTTTAGGAAACATATATGATGAGCATTAATATTACTTTGTAGGGACAACAAAGACTTGTTGTTATGACATTTATTGTTAGAATATAACAACTGAAATATATAACCTATTCAAAAATTAGATGGGAAGAAAAGAGAGGGGAATAGCACTGTATATCAAAGACAAATACAGCTGAATGGAAAACCATGTGAGTGACCATACAAGGTCTGTAGTGAACACTTGTGTAAAGGTAAATGAATAAAGAAATAATAACAATATTGGTGGACAGTTACAACAAGCAACAAAACCACAAAGACGTGATGAATAATGCTTTCCTCCAAGAAGAAACCAATGGTAGTTATGAGGGACTTCAATTATCCTGTTATTTGCCAAGAGACAAGCTCTGCTAAGCATAATCTCCAACAAATTCCTGATGTGCCTTGCAAATAATTACTTCTTTCAAACGGCAGAGGAAAGAACAAGGAAATCAGATTTGGCCACCAGAATCAAAGCAATGGGTACTGACCTTGTAATGGTGGTAGAATTCATGGTTGTGGGATAGGCCAAAGAAGAGTATAGCCAAAAACAAACCTTTGACTTCAGGATATACAATTTTATCAAGTTCAGAGAACTATTGGATGAAATCTCATGGCTAGAGCTGTTAAAAGAAAAGGACTCAGCATGGATGGGGTTTCATTGAGAAGGAACTGCAAAAAGTATGTTTTTCTTTCTCATTAAAGGGAAAGAAGCCTTGCAAACTATTGAACACACATATATCCAATAAAATGTATAATTAGAAGACATGTATATTTTGATAAAATTGTTGACATTCTAGAAAATCTTCCAGGAAGCTGTATTACCTATCACTTTAGCTATGGTTTGAACATGCAGATGCTTTATAACAACACTTCTTTTGTTCTTCCAGAAACTGATGATAGTAGACAAAATCAGAAAGGAAATCAAGAACAAAGAGAGCTTACGGAAGAAAAACCAGTTTCAAATTCAAGCTATGTTCCCTTGTCTCCTGCTGCTATTGATCATGAGATTGAAATACAGCTTTCTGAATGGAATAAAAATGCAGACATGTTATTTAGTATTCATCCTATGGATGGGTCATTGCTAGTATGGCATGTAGATTGGCTAGATGAATACCAGCCAGGCATGTTTCGCCAAGTACAGGTATTATGGCTGTTCTGAAGAAATATTGTTATCAGTGGTGTTAAATTTTGAGTATAAAAGTTTGACATGACTCTAATGTTTCTTTCTTTTTCTGTTGTAAAAAAAACAGGTGTCATTTGTTTCAAGAATCCCAGTAGCCTTTCCCACTGGTGATGCAAATTCACTTTGCAGAAGTATAGTGATGTATGCTTGTACAAAGAATGTTGAACTTGCTCTTCAACAAGGCAAACAAAAACCATCTAGCCTTGGGCGTTCGTGTTCTATGTTAATTTCTTCTGGCCACAGTAAATCATCAAACAGTTTAAAATTAAGCATCTTCACCCCAAATGTTATGATGATTTCCAAACACGCAGATGGATCGCTAAACCAGTGGTTAGTCAGTTTTGCGGAGGAATCTGCCTTTTCAGTTGTACTCAGCATTTCTCACAAATCAAGATATTGTGGACATCGTTTCCATCTTAATGACTTGGCTTGTCACTCAGTACTTCCATTGCTGCTTACAACTTCTCATCATAATGCAATCAAAACACCTGTTCTTCACGGCACAAAGGAGACACCATCAACATTTCACAGTAAAGACAATGCAAACACAACACATGATCTGAATACTGTTTACAGTGAACTTATCCTCTGGAGAGTTGACCCGGTTGGGCCACTGTCTTTTTCTGGTGGAGTTTCAGAACTTGCACGAATAAATTCTCTTCATGTGTCTGCTTTTTCAAATGTAGCATGGCTACCTACCCTTATACCGAGTTACTGCCTAGGTAAGTTTTCTTCCTTGTAAATAAAAATACTGGAATTGTAGCAGAAACACAGTTAAGAATGAAGGATGCTTATCATATTCATATGCTTATCTTCAGTCAGACTATTGATGCTTGCCTTTAGGTGCATATTGTAATTCGCCAAGTGCTTGCTTTGTTGCAAGTGATGGACAACATTTGCGGCTGTATCAAGCTATAATAGATGCCCGAAAACTTCTCTGTGAACTATCTAATCCAGGAATTTCTGTAAGTAAATGCCCCAATGGATTTGTTCATTATATAATTTTATGAATATTGCCAGCTAAATTTAGCCAGATTATTTTAGCAGATTGATAACTTGATTTAAAATTTTATTATCTCACCAAATGCTTAAGATGAGTAATGGGTTTAATTACTTAGTCTTGCTTCCTAAACATTATGCAAGTATCATCGTCACAGTTTGTCAGTAAGGCAGTTCAAAGCATGAAATCTAAAATGACCTGGTAAGAAAACTGCTGGCTGTTCTCTTCATGTTTTAACATCTGGCTCTGATTTCATCTTGGAAACAGTTTGTTATGAGATAGTTCCTTTTTAAAAAATGAAGAAATAGATACATAGGCTAATTTATCTTAACCAAGGCTGCCCATGCAATGCGTGTAAAAGCAGTTTTAGGATAGGAAACATCTATCAAAAGAAATACAGGGGTAGAGCTGCACACCAATCCCTATCCCTGCTGCTTTCCTCAAATTTATATCCATTAGCCATTGCATGTAAATTAAAACAAAATCCTGGGGTTTGAGACATGTATGTCAGTGTCTATATGAATTTTATAAACATGTACTTTTTTTTTCATTTTGGGGCACATTTACCTTGGCTTTCAAAAATAATTTAAACAAAATGTCTACATATCAAATGTTCCTTAAATCAGCTTTCCCATTCTTCAAATGTATTGGACAACAGGTTCCACAATCCACATCCCCAGACAACAATGAAAATAGGAGAAACCGCTGTAAAAAAATTTTTTTTAAAAAAAATCAAAACTTCATTGTCACCAGGAATTAACAAACTGAACTTTTTAAAAGTCTGCCTTTGTAAGATGTGATTTTATGATTAGGGCAAGGGATCCCTGCTGATTGCTGTCAATCCAATATTTAGTCAACAGACAATGAAATAACAGTAATTTCTAAATCATAAGACTGTTAATATCTGGCCTTTGTTACTAACTCTACAGAAATATGTTGGTGAAGTTTTTAACATCATAAGTCAGCAATCCACAGCTAGACCAGGATGCATTGTGGAACTGGATGCCATCACAAAGCTGGTAAGGGGTTTTCACTTCTTAAATGAAATCATAATTGTTTTATCTTATTGGAAATTAAAGGGAGAAGACCTCATCACATGAGTATGTCTGCTCACGTAATGGTATTTTCTCCTTTCTCACACCCCCTTTCCCTAAATTCTTTCCCTGATTCTAAACATTTTAGAGCAGATTTTGTCAATAATCTAGAAGCAATGAGAATTATCCCTCTCCTGATCCCAATAATAGAAGCAAACTGAAAGTCCTGGATTTAATCCATAGTAGCTGTTCTCCTGAGAACAGTATATCCCTGATCACTTTTAGAGAGTGTTACTTATTTTCAGCATTTCTTATTGGAAACGATGTAACTTGAATATATATAAAAACGGTATTCTGTTGATTCTGCTGCATGTGTAAATCACACTTAAATTACACTTAAATATATTAGCAAATCTTGGTCTCTGAATGAGTGACATTGTAGTCACTCTACTATATTTAAATCTGTGTTTGTTTGTTTTTAATTTAGCATGGTGGGAAAATGCAGTTGCTTCATGTTTTTCAAGAAGATTTCATTTTGAATAACCATGAGAATAGACTGTCTGAAAAAAAGACCATGTTACCTGACTCTGGTAAAGCACATATATGTTTAGTAAATTTTGAGAACAGTGAAATGATTGTGATTATATAACAAGCTTGTAGCATTGCTTTGGATATTTTGAATAGCCTTAGTAAAATATAAAGCCTAAAATAGCAATTAAAGTTTGGGATTTTTTAGGATAATGGATTGCTAGTAGCTTAGACTAACACCCTTGTAATAATTTAGAAACAAATAGGTATTTTATATTAAGTGCTGAATAGCATGAAATTACTTGACAATCTGGCAGTTATTTCCTAAATTCCAATATTATTCAAACTCTTTGCTAATTGAATTGTCAAGAAACCCAAATTAGAATTTAGGATCGTGTAAAGTTGCAAATATTACTGTGTATGTATAGAATTAGTATATAGGATGTAGCAGAACAAACTGGGGGATCATGAGAGTTAACTATAAGGTGGAAACCGGATCTTTTGAAAGTTGTGTCTCAGCTAAACACAAGTACACCTCTTGATGCTGCTTGCAAGCTGTCCCATTACGCAGAAGTAGTAATGGCTAGCTGGCTTCTCCATTTATTCTCCATTTCTTTTAATTTATTATGAGTGGGGGAAACTATAAATATGTACTGCAGTCTGAAATATTATAATCTGTTTTGTCACCTCGGCACTCTCCCCCATTTCTACATAATTCTGCTGCATGTGTAAATTAGATTCAATACAGGTTTTGGGTAGATAACTGAAAACCGAGCATGTGGTGTTTTTGTTTATTTTAATTTTTTTACCAACCAGCAGCATTGTTTGTCACATTTCTTGCTACTGTCTGAATTCTTCTGAATGTAAAGATGCTGGTGTCATATAGAGATCAAAGCTACGATAAATCATTGAGAAAATGTTATAGTATATTTGAGTGCAGCAAACTGAATTGAGTCCAATCCCATGCATGTTTACTTGGAAATAAAGGCTGAATTCAAACATGGATAGCAGGGGAAGAAAAACTAGATGCAACACGCAAGCATAAGAGATTTAAATCATTTGAATCATCCACCTACCCAATTATGCTGTTAGCTTTGAGGGGAGGGGGTACCACTGAAAACGAAGGGACTTTTTATCCCAAAAATGACTTGCTGTTGATAAGAGAGGAACCATCAGGATTAAGATAGGGAAGGAAAGGTGGAGTTCCCTTAAATTTTGTAATCCTGAGGGGAAGAAAACTCTTTCTCCAGCAAACACGTTCAACAAAACAAAGCAATAATGTGATACCTAACATGCTTAGCATCACACCTAGTTTGTTCCACAGTAATAGTACTTATTCTGAATGGATTCTGCATAATAATTGTGGACTAAAACTATGGAATTTTACTAATTACAATTTGTTCACTTTTTCTAAATAGCAAATCCCATTGAAATGTGTGATTAAAAAATATTATTATTTTCAGTATGTGTATGTATGCTTTTATCATGTTTTTCCAAAGTAGGTCATGGCATTTTAAAACAAATTAGCCTATAAAATCTGTTGTGATATGCCATTCAATCTATACACCATAATTATAACAGTAAAACATTTATGCAATAGTAATTTCAAACAATATTGAGCAAAGTGTGCTATTTAGAAACCCAGTGTGGTTAATGTGGTTTGGGTGTTGGATTAGAACACTGGGAGACCAGGGTTTGAATTCCAGATTTTTTCAGAGATCTAGGGCCCATTAGAGGCTTGTTAGGCAGTTGAACATGGTGTTCTTTCCAAGGCTCTCTGCTGTTCAACTGTGTTCATATAGGTCACATATTCTTCTCATGAGGAACACAAATTCCCAAACATTCATGGCTGATTGTATGCTCACATCTTACCTGGAGAGAAATTTGCCATCCAGAATTTTCTTCCTACTGTCTCATTATGCCACTTAGGCTTTTAATGTCACCGAGTTTGAACAAAAATGCAAACTCACCATTTTACCTTACCTGAAGTCTGGAATAGTATTAATTAGATAGCTTGAAAGAATATCATGATCAATGGAACTGAAAGTTGCTGAAATGTGGGGAACTAGCAAGAATACAGTCTCTTTAACTGCTGCAAGTCATAAATTGTGGTCCAAGCTGTTTTGCCCATGTGTCCATGGTGATGAATGGGATGGATCTCAACAACTGCAATTTTCTAATGTAATACAGATTTTCTGGACCACCAGTTTGTTATCCCAAACATTAGATTAAATGCTGCCTAGAAGTTGTGTTTCTTCAAGGAGGTGGCATGTGGGGGAACTCTTCAAAGTATTTTGTCCTTTATTGCAGCAGGAGATATATCCTCTTCCTCCAAGGCTGATACTGTAAAGTTTGTCTTGGCCAATTTTGGCTTGAATAGATGAACACCTTCCAAAGGAAGTGTGTTAGAGCTCAGCCCTGAAAGTTGCTTGTACAAATGCTCAGGTTTTATAAAGTGAAAACTATTCATCACAACTTGATGAGGCTGCATTGGCTGTATCAGAGTAAACATGCAAAGGATTGTACTTCACTTCTGGACGTTTAGGTAGTGCATGGGGTCATACAAAGGAAATAATATTTTGCCTTAATGCCTTTCAGATTGTGTTGTTATGAAAACAAAATCTTTTTTTTTCTTCAGGATATCAGAAAAATGGGTTTTCTGAAAAATTCTATTTAATCTTATTGGAATATACTCAAAACTGTACAGTATTACATATGTGGAAATTACATTTGAAATCCATACCGGTCTCAGTAGGTAGGTTCTTTTGTATTTCTCTAATATTCCACACAACACATACCATTTAGACTTGTTAGATACACAAATAATAGAATCATAGAGTTGGAAGAAACCCCAAGGGCCGTCCAATTCAACCCCCTGCCATATAGAATACTATAATGAAAGCAGTCCCAACAAATGTTCACCTAGCCTCTGTTTTAAAAAACCCAGAGAAGGAGAGTCCCATCAGATTCCAAGATAACATATTCCACTGTCAAACAGCTCTGACTGTCAGGAGGTCTTCCTAATGATTAGAAAGTCTGGAACAGGGCCAGCTGCCCTATTCCCATTAAGCATTCTGACACAATAGGTTGAACAGGTTGGAAAGAATACCCACGTATACCCTAGGGATAACGTAGTACATCCACCTTATTTTTTTCTGTATTTCTCCCAATGGGAAAAAACACCCTTCCAGTAATTTGCCTATTAATGTAACATATGACTTGGACAATGAACAAAAGGAAGGTTATTGTCTCCATGGTCTGTTTGTGTGCCGTTAAAGGAAATAATAGCTATAATGAGAGGCTTAAGAGGACAGAATAGAACATTTTCTTTTCCAATGTAGTTTCAGTAATATAAATAAACATTGTTAATTTTCTGCTTCCTGTGACCATTATATATGAATATGATGAGCCTTTATTTCAAGAAAGACTTGGTATTCTAAATGGGCTGGAATTCTAAATTACAAATGTTTACAAATGAAACAATTTTACAAATAAAATTCAATTTTAGGTAAAGCTTCACTCACCTCTTCTGTTATTTGTTTTAGAAGAAAAAATTGAGCCTAAAGAACCTGAAGCTGTTTTGCAGGAAGAGCTTTATTCTTCTTCTCCAGATCAAGAGAAAACCCAGTGTTCCCTGACAAAGAAATACCAAGCCTGCAAAGAGAACCTTCAAAGTACCAGCCAACTCGCTCTTTCTTCAGAAATTGTCTATAGTAAACGGCTGAATTTACCAGAAGGAGTGGAAATAATAAGCATTAAACCATCTGCAGGTTTGTAAGCTACAAAAAGGAAAGAGAATTAACCTTTAGTTTACTTGAATTTGCTGATCTGATGGTTTGTCTTCCATGTTTTCATGGCTATGATCATACATGAAAGATAAAGTATTACAGTAGCCTCTGCTTATTGATTACAGACAGCATGCTGGGGCAACTGGCTTCACAATGAGTGCTTGCTCCTCACTTTGGCTTATTTCTCTTCTAATAAAAAGAGAGAAAATCAGGAGTTGTTGAGACAAAAACAAACCATTTGATAAATTCCCCTTCGTTTAGCTGCGCTCTGTTGTAAGCAGAAGCAATTAGGTAGCATTCTGCTTTTAGTTGATAAGGCAATTTTGACTGCTGGTTGTTGTATTGTTTGACTATGGCCATTACATTTTAATGATAACTTTAGATGGAATGGTTGACAAAGGAATAATAGATATAAAGACAGCATTACAATTAGGGCTTCTGCCATAGCATATATTACAACAAACACCAACATTTGGGGTTTTAATGGAAGTAGGTTCACATCTGACTTTGTGTGTGAAATGTATCTTTTACACTTTTTTGTTCTTAATTTTAGGTCACTTGAGTTCTTCTTCTATTTATCCCGTCTGCCGAGCTCCTTATCTTCTTGCAACTTTATGTTCAGATGGTAAGGTTAGATTTTGGAGATGCACAGTGGCACCAGAATCTGACGTGGCTTCTGAATTGGAATGTCCTACAAATAGTGATATATACGTATGGGAAGAATGGCCATTACTCATTGAAGATGGACTTCTTAGTAGTAGTGCTCTTAATATTCCCGGCCTACCTCTTGAAATCAGCTGTGCCCATACAAACCGTCTAGCTGTGGCATACAAGCGAACACCACCTAAAAACAGTCGGTGTTCTCAAGACTTTTTGGTGAATGTTGCTATTTTTGAGTGTGAATCTACAGGAGGCGCTTCTTGGATCTTAGAACAGACACTTCATTTAGATGAGCTGAACCCAACAATGGACTGCTTGGATATTGACTGTAGTTTCTCATCAAATAGAAATGAGAATTTAACATCTAGAACGAAGTACTTGGTTCATTTGGACTGGATGTCTAGGGAAGATGGTTCACATATCCTAACAGTAGGTATAGGATCAAAGCTGCATATGTTTGGTCAGCTGGCTGGAAAGATACAAGAACAAAGTGGTAAGGAGATGTTTGTACTGCCAGTCTGGGAGAATGCCAAAACTTCGTGTGCATCTAGATTTATTTTATTACGTTGCGTGGATTTAGTTTCATCAGTGGAAAGTTCACCCCCTTTGCCTGTTTCTTTATCTTGGGTTCGGGATGGCATCCTTGTAGTGGGGATGGATTGTGAAATGCATGTTTATTCTCAGTGGCAGCCCCTTTCCAAGCAAGAATCAGTTGCTGGGGACTCATACAGTGGGAGCACGCCTTCCATCATAAGCTTAATAAAACAAGGTCAGTCTCCTGGTGTTCACCCACCAAAACGAGCATTAACCAGATCCATGACAAGCCTTGCTCAAAAACTTAGTGGGAAACGAACAGCATATGATCTTTCACTGGAGATGGAAGATTCGGGTCTCTTTGAAGCAGCTCATTCATTATGTCCTACTTTACCTCAGTACCATCCCCTACAACTTCTGGAACTCATGGATCTAGGAAAAGTTCGTAGAGCAAAAGCCATCCTATCTCACTTAGTTAAATGCATTGCTGGAGAAGTTATTGTTGTAAATGATCCCGACCATGAAAAACGGTGCCGATCTCTCTCAATCTGTGCTAGTGGGAGCAGTACAAGGGACCCTATGACATTCAGCAGAGGTGTGATTACAGACTATACAGAAATAGACTCTGTTCCACCACTACCTTTATATGCATTGCTTGCTGCAGATGAAGAATGCCCCTATGCTTGTACAGAGAAGCCTAATAACCAACGAAATCTTAAGAAACATGACTTGCCAGCTGAAAATTATGAGGATCTCTTCCAGAATTCCAGTCTACACACAGATGATTTAACTATGTTTGAAGAAGAGGAAGAAGATAAAAAGCCAGCAGTTATTGATCTTTCTCAGTACAGTCCAACTTATTTTGGCCCAGAGCATGCCCAAGTTCTTTCTCGTCACTTGCTTCACTCTAGCTTACCAGGTCTCACCAGGATCGAGCAGATGTCACTGATGGCACTGGCAGATACAATTGCCATTACTAGTACTGATATAGGAGAAAGCAGAGACAGAAGCAAGGGTAAGTAAGTAGGCTAAATTTTATAATTCTCTTACTGGTGCAAGAAGTTTCCAAGCAGGTTAATGCCTCACACCTCTTCAATAATCGATAATCCGAATTAGGTTCTTTTATAGGATTAGTCATAAAGATCTCACATTTTGAAGGGACATAAAAATGAACAAAATTATCTAGAAGAAATTTATATATTTGTGAAAAGTATATAAAAACAGTTTTTAATGGGTTTTAAAAATCATATTTGACAAATCATTTTGTAGGGCATACAGAATCCTTCTCAAACTCCAACTTGATATACCCAGTACCATGGTAGGCTTATGAGCAGAACACTTTGATTGGTTAAAGGACACCCATACTGCCTTCACATTTTTTGGCATTCTAATAGTCCTAGGTCTGCCAGGTGATTTTCTTTTCCATGTGGATCCAGTTTCTCCAAGATTAGAAATCCATACCAAAATCATTTTCCAATCTGGTACAAATGCATTTCAACCGAGCACAAAGTATGTATGGAACATTCTCTGTGTCGCTTTCACAGAACAGTTGTTCTCCTAATACAATTGAACATCAAAGTCCCAATGTTCACAAGTTGAACTCATGATCATACTGAAAATAGCAGAGCTAACCTACTAAATTAGACCTATCCCTCCTTTCTAAACTCACTACAGCCCACACAGTGCCCCCTTGAAATATGGAAGATCATTATGCCCCACCCTGTATCATATAGTGTCATATTAAACTTCTCCAAGTTCTGTAGTGTCTTTTCCAGTACACTTTAGCTGCCACTGAAACTTTTTGTTAAGCTGTCCTCAGATATCTTCAACCCTGTGAAGCAAACAATTTCATCTTATTGCTTTAATTCTTGGCACTTGGAAGTGGTACAAAGAACCAAAGGTCGTCCTGTTGATCAGGTTTTTCACTACACTGCAGTAGTAATGGGGACATTTTCAGATTTTTTTCCATCAAGAGTATTCTTGAGTGGAGTATTCAACATGAACATGTACTGAAAAATAACACCATGACATTCTATGAGGTGTTAATTCTGTTTGCTGCCTTTGAACTTATTTGAATAATATTAAATTCCAGCATTTTCTGGTTTCTTGGAAAGTTTTAGTGCATACATTTGACTTAATTTTCTTCCATTGTGAAGTTATCAATCTCTTTATGCCAGATATAACACTGGATTTCAAATTAAATCACATAAAACAAGGTGATAGAAGGACTGGAAAATAAAATTGCAAAATTTTATTTGGAGAATTAACTAATGCAGAATTGAATTTTATTTATAGGAGGAGAAACACTTGATGAATGTGGTTTAAAATTTCTTTTGGCTGTCCGTCTTCATACTTTTATGACAACTTCACTACCACCAGCTCACAGAGCACAACTACTTCACCAAGGTAATGTTTTCCTTTGTTCTGTACTATTTAAATGCAATATGGGATAACTGTCTTAGGAACATTTTTTTTCTCATATAGAAATCATTACTTTGTGAGCTATGGGGATTGGGAAAGGCTGATATTGTGCAGCTCAAGAATAGATGTTATTTTCCTATGAGCAGCCACATACCACAAATACACACATACGTATTTTGTAATGTATAGATTTAGTATAGTGCTCATTTACAAGAAGTTAATTACAGATGTAAATTATAATAACTAATATGATGTGTAATGGAAGGCAAAATGGAAGGAAAAAGGAAGAGGGGCCGACCAAGGGCAAGATGGATGGATGGTATCCTTGAAGTGACTGGCTTGACCTTGAAGGAGCTGGGGGTAGCGACAGCCGACAGGAAGCTCTGGCTTGGGCTGGTCCATGAGGTCACAAAGAGTCGGAAGCGACTGAACAAATAAACAACAACAACAACATGATGTGTTGGATGTTTGTGTGCTTGTATAGAAATTGAGATGACATCTCTTTCAGGTATTTTCATTTAATGGGAGAATTTCTAGATCCATAGGCTTAAAACCTTAACACTGCATGTGAAAATATAGTTTTCTAGAATACCACATTAGATGAGACACACTTTCATTTTTAGAAACTGAAGAAGGCAGAAGCCAAGGCATTTTGCTAATCTGTTCAGTTTTCTTTGTTAATCACTCTAATACGTTAAAATAGGAATGCACAAGTACTTATGTTAGTCTGATGTACAGCACACAATTCTAAAAATATTCTTTTTTAATAATTTAGGCTTGTCTTCAAGTCACTTTGCCTGGGCATTTCATTCTGTAGCTGAAGAAGAACTTCTAAATGTTCTCCCTGCCATGCAAAAGCATGATCCGACATGGTCAGAACTCAGAGCTATGGGTGTAGGATGGTGGGTTCGAAATACCCATAATTTGCGCAGATGCATTGAGAAGGTAAATACAGTTTCTATAGAACTGGCTTATGTAATACTACAGCCTACATTCACCATGCTATAGTTCCATTAGGCAATTCTTAGGCAGAAAAAATGTTCTGGTGTAAATAACTAAAATAATAAACAAAAAGTTGTAAACAGAAAAATGACAGAAACAATATATGTGAATCAGTGTGGTAATATAGAAAAGGGGGCTTACTCATTCTCTGAATGACTGCATGAGCAATCGATTCACATTTGAGTTCCATTCACTTTTTTTCTCCTGGTTCGCTGTTAATACTCTAAGGTCCAGGAGGTGCCATGTGACAATTGGGTTAGGAGAGTCAATGAACAAGGAGAGTCTGAGTAACTGAGATGTCCTGTCTTCCAGGATGAGAGCTAATTAATTACCTATGATATATATCAGTGATGGAGCCCCCAATGGCGCAGTGTGTTAAATGCGCTGATCTGCTGAACTTGCAGACTGAAAGGTCGCAGGTTCGAATCCGGGGAGCGAAGTGAGGTCCCACTGTTAGCTCCAGCTTCTGCCAACCTAGTAGTTTGAAAACATGCAAATGTGAGTAAATCAATAGATTTACTGGCTGGAAGGTAAAGGCGCTTCATGTGGTCATGCTGGCCACATGACCTTGGAGATGCCTACGGACAACGCCGGCTCTTCGGATAGAAATGGAGATAAGCACCAACCCCCAGAGTCGGACACGACTGGACTTAACATCAGGGGAAACCTTTCCCTTTCCCTTTATATCAGTTAATGAGAAGGAAAGGTGATAAAAAGCCACTTTCCAGCAGGCAGGACAACAGCTTGCCATTTGTGCTGTTCATAAACTATTGTACTTTTCAGTATGTTTTCTTTCAAACAGAGGAACAGTGGGAAACCCAAAAAAATCTTGAATCTTGAAATACATAAAAAGCTGTCCTGCTTTTCTGTCAAAGAATGTTTGATCTCCTAGGTCAGGGGTCCCCAAACTAAGGCCCGCGGGCCACATGCGGCCCGCTGAAGCCATTTATCCGGCCCCCCGGGGGTTACTCGTTCTGGATGGGGGACGGGCAGCCAAGAGGAGGAAGGCTGCTGCTGCTGCTTCTGGAGGCTGTTGGCAGCGAGCGGGCGGGCAGGTGGGGGAGGGACTTCAGGAGCCCCCACGTGTTCTTCTCTTTTTCCTTTCCTTCCTTCCTCTTTTCCAAAGTAGCAGGCATGGCAAGGACGTTAGGAGCCTGCGTGTCGTCCTTCTCCTCTTCCTCTCTTCCCTCTCTTCCAAAGTGGTGGCGGCGGTAGCATGGCTGCAGGCTGGGCGGCATACTTTCCTCTCCTTCCTGCTTTTCTTCCAAAGCAGTGCTTTCACCATGGCTTTGAATGAGGAAGAAGATGACACACTGTCTCTTTTACCAATTTGGAAGAGAAGGCAGGAGAGGAAAAACAGGAGACCGGTGATCGGGCTCCTAAATTCTCTCCCCCGCCCATGCTTTGGTAGAAGAGGAAGGAAGGCGAGGAAAAGGGCGAGCTGGGTCCTAAAGTCCCTCCCTCCGCACTGCTTCTGTAATAAAGACATTGTTTTTGAAGGCTTTCATGCCTGGAATCACTGGGTTGCTGTGAGTTTTCCGGGCTGTATGGCTGTGCTCCAGAAGCATTCTCTCCTGACATTTCACCCACATCTGTGCCAGGCATCCTCAGAGGCTGTGAGGTCTGTTGGAAACTAGGCAAGTGAAAGCCTCTGGTGCCTGGGATTCCTTGGCAGACCTTTGGGGATTGATTGGGGAAGGGACTTTTTGGACTGCCATTCCCAGAATCCCCCAACCAGCTGTGCACCTTTTTGAGCAATTCTAATCTGCAGCATTGAGGAATAAGATCTGCATGCATGGACTTATGGCACCCCTATATATTTCATAGGGTTCCTTAGGCTAGGAATCCCTTGTGTACCACGCAAACATTTCTCTTCTGAGTTGTGGAAGGCTTTCATGGCCAGAATCACTGGGTTGCTGTGAGTTTTCCAGGCTGCATGGACATGTTCCAGAAGCATTCTCTCCTGACGTTCGCCCACATCTATTCCAGGCATCTTCAAAGGCTGTGAGGACTGTTGGAAACTAGGCAAGGGAGGTTTATATATCTGTGAAAGGTCCAGGGTGGGAGAAATAACTCTTCTCTGTTAGAGGCCAGTGAGAATGTTGCAATTAATCACCTTGATTAATATTGAAAAGCCTTGCAGCTTCAAGGCCTGGCTGCTTCCTGCCTGAGGGAACAAATATGGAACCAGACATTGAGCATCTTATTAGCCAAAAGCAGTGTCATAAGATATGTGCAGTGTGCATAGGAATTTGTTTATGTTTTTTTTAAAAAAAAACTATAGTCCGGCCCTCCAACGGTCTGAGGGACAGTGAACTGGCCCTCGGTTTAAAAAGTTTGGGGACCCCTGTCCTAGGTGATTGGTCATTCTTCATTTTAATCACCTTGGATCACCCTAGTTGATTTTTTTTTTACTAATAATATAATGATAAACTTTTATTTATATACTGCCCTATCTCCTCAGGAGGACTCAGGACGGTTTCCAACATAAAGCAAACATTCAATTTAAAAAGCTAATTTAGCATGAGTTCTAAACCAACTCTTGAGCTTTACCCCTGTATGGTTTCAAGTAGAGAATTACAAACGTGAAAAAGCTCAATAAGGTTCACAATTTATATTTAACTCTTAGGCCTAGTGCCATTATATTGCTGTGATTTACTGTAAGTTGTTTTTTTTTTTTGCAGAAATATTGGAGAAGTGATGGCGGGGGTTGTTGAAGTTGAACTTGGCCAGTAAATGTAATGAAAGATTGCAAAAAATATAAAATGAAGGGTATCATGATTCTAGGATATTTAGATAGTTTGCTTATTTACCTAGTACTAAAACAGACCTAATAAGAAGTGTTTCACTTTGCTTTATTCTGCTAATTTTTATGTCAGAGTTAAATTGAAACAATAGTTTGGTAACAATAAATTATCAGAGTTTCAGTACAAACAGATATGGAATTCTTTCAGGTGAGTGAGTGGGCTAGCAGAAGAGCCCTATCCCAGATATAGAATCTAAGTGGGATCCTAGTGGGTGAAAGCTCCCTATTTCACATCCAGTATGATCGAATAGGTCACAGTTTGCTACAAATGTCTTAAGGTTTATTTTCAATACTGTAAGATATTAAAATGCATATATTATATATTGATTATAATTAGTGAAGTTAAACAAATAGGTTTATTTCAAATGATTTCTTAATATTATTCTCAGTTATCTGTATGAAACTGTATTAAGTTTGTAGTGGTTAAGTACACTATTATCTTTACAGGTCGCTAAAGCTGCCTTTCAAAGAAACAATGACCCACTTGATGCTGCCATTTTTTATATTGCAATGAAAAAGAAGGCTGTAATTTGGGGATTGTACAGGTAATAATTGTGTAAAAGTATTCAATTCTCTACATGCCAGTTAACCTACTTTGCTGCTTTGTTTTATTTCATTTGTTTTCTTGAAGTCAGTACAGGCAGTCCCCAAGTTACGAACAAGATAGATTCTGTAGGTATGTTCTTAAGTTGAATTTGTTTGTAAGTGAGAACAGGTACATTTCTAAGTGCAATTCAAGCCAAATAAATATATGTATTAGCTCTGGATAGCATAGAGAAGGGTTTGCAGCCCTGTAGTGTTTGTTTTGCTGTCTGTGCCCCTATTCAGAAGATTTCACCTCACTTTCTATCCATGTGATAATTGGATTTTGAAAAATTTGGCTTCTTGTGGATACAAGGATTGGCGATAAAACTTTTATCCTTTTCACCTTGCTTTTAGTTGGGCCAGATTTAATGCACTCAAATCAGCCATACTAATGGATAATACAAAGGCACTGAACCTGAACACAGAGCATGCCCTTGCGGAGAGGGTAAAGTCAAAACTGTAATACGTGTACTTTTTATGTGTAAAATTTACAAGGATGATAGACTAATGTTAATATCCCCTGTACTCACCAAATGGCCAGGAAGAATTCTAAATTGGTATTGCAGTTATTTACAGTCTGATCTTGAAAGAAGGGTAACGAAGCAGGTGGCCAAATTTCTCTTTCAGTAGCAAAAAGCCACAAGTGCTTCATGAATAACCTGTAAGTGTTGAGAATGTAACCAAGAGTACTTAGGAAACTTATTACTAATCTGTAATTAGTTCTTCTTTAGATTATAAAGATCGTCATCTAACCAATAGATAATGGAGATACTTATTATTAACTATAAGCCAAATACGATGTCATAAATTATTCAAATGCTGTATTCCATCATTGTACTCTCAATTGACTTTAGCTAATGGTTTGTTGACCAAAATAAAGGCTGCTGAATGACTGATAAAGCTTGAGTTGAGACACTTTTTCCCCAAGAGTGAATTTCCCTTCCTAGGGGTATATTTCTCTCACTTCCTGTAGTCTCACCCCATCTTTAACTATGAGTCATTTGTAAGTCAGATGTTTGTAAGTCAGGGACTTCTGTAGTTGAGAGACTCAGGGTCACATCAGCAGATCACTGACATAATGAGTATGAAACGCTTAATATTTACAGATCGATAAAAGACACCAAAATGACACAGTTCTTTGGACAAAATTTCACAGAAGATAGGTGGCGTAAAGCTGCACTGAAGAATGCTTTTTCTCTATTGGGCAAACAACGGTTTGAACATTCTGCAGCATTTTTTTTGTTGGCTGGTCATCTAAAGGATGCAGTTGAGGTAACTTGGATTATAATTGTTGTAAACTAGTGTAAATGTGTACTTAACCGCTACTATAGTTTTGCTCCTTTCATTTTATAGGTTCTGTTTTATTTCCTGCCCGAGCATATTACATGTGTGAAATCAATATGAAGGCAACTTTAATAGTACAGAAATGATTTAAATATTGGAGCAGTTGCATGCTTCCCCAGATATGTGACAGTTTAGAAAATTAAAATCCTTTATCTTCCAGCATTTAATCTGTCCTAACTGCAAATGCAAATCTGATCGATAAGCATTAGTATGGATTGTAACCTCCTAATGGTTTAATTAGCATTCTTTAAACATAAATGGTTATGTTTGCATTTTTTGAAAAAAATCCTTTTGCAATTTATTTGGCTTATTACAATTACCATACACTTTACTAGTGCATGCAGAAAATATTCATGGAGTCAAAAGAAAGGATGGTGGTATACTTTGCTGCAGTTCTAGATCTGCAATGATGCCATATGTATGAACTTATTTTCTTTCTCTTTTACCTAACAATATCTAGACCAGTGCTACACAAAGTCATGATTCCTGGATGAGTTTAGTTCCCTGAGTCATTGGCTGCAAGTCCCTGATAAGTTTCTAGGAAAGATAGAGTTGTCTCTGATAGTCACTTAAGTGCTGGTTCCTGGGAAATTGAGGGGGGGAGAGTGGGAAAAAATGGTAAGCTGCTTTGAGTCCCAATTGTGGGGAAAAAGCAAGATACTTAACATTATTACAGTTTGGACTGCTGCTGCTGCTGTTGTTGTTGTTATTCTTATTACTCCAAACTGTAATAATAAGTAACACGTACTTCCTTCCTTGAGACTTTTGTTTTTCCATGAATTTTTTCTAGCCCTCTTTCCACAAAAACTAAAGATGATGTGTGCTCTAATCTTGGCTGTAGATAATGCTAGCTGAAGTCACTGTTGAACATATTTTGCACATTTCTGTTATGTATAAGAGCACTTACTGTTAAATAAAATGTGGATTAATTTTTAAGCTGAGAAATGTGGTATGTTTCATGTGACAATGAAGAGGTGCATAAATAGACTACATCAGGCATGGACAAACTTCGGCCCTCCAGGTGTTTTTGGACTTCAACTCCCATAATTCCTAACAGCGGGTAAGCTGGCTGGGAGTTGAAGTCCAAAACACCTGGAGGGCTGAAGTTTGCCCATGCCTTTAATGACAATTCAATAAGTCATTAAAGTAGGAACATTGGGAATCAATATTTGTAGATATAAGACAAAATCATTCATTTGCATTGAATTTTCAAACATGAAATTAGATGAAATATCTTTGACTGTAAACATAAGATACAACAGTGTCTTGTTAAAAGATGCACAACTAGCTCCACATTGTTTTTATTTAATAGGTTGAACGTTACATTGGATAATATTTTGAGACATTACTATTCAAAATAACAGCCGGCTGACAATTTAGACAACTGTTGAAACACTGAGATTCTCTTTTAAGACTTTGGGAACAAAAGCCAATGGAAACTCATTTTGACTGAATTGACCATAGCCCTGTCTTTGTTTCATGTAGGTCTGCTTAGAGAAACTTCATGATATTCAGCTAGCTCTTGTAATAGCAAGACTTTATGAGCCAGAGTTTGAAATATCTGGAACTTACAAATCAATTCTACAGAAGAAAATTCTATGGAATAAATCTCATTCAACTGAAAGTCCATCGAATGCTCATGGCGATCCTTTCCTTCGAAGTATGGCTTACTGGATTTTGGAGAATTATAGCCATGCTCTTGACACTCTTATAAGCCAACCTGTTTTAGATGAGGAAGGTAAGCTGAGATATTCTACTTAGGTTTTTTCAGTATGAATATGTGATGGGCCGCTTATTTGGGGGGAAATCCTCTATCATCACTCAGAATACCAGGAATCATAAATTGCAATAGAACATTGAGAGACTCTCTGTGCCTTTTCAGGGTAGTTGTATTTATCCTGTCTATATCCCAAGGAGAGTACAATTTCAGATTATCCTCTCTTTTCTGTCTGGTTTTCTGAGAAGGAGAAGAAGACTGCATGCATGTCCTCTTGGTGAGATTTCCACATGCAGTGGATTGACCAATATGTGAACAAAATATTGGACTGGTTAGGCTTTCGGTTTGATTTTCTGTGGCTTGAATTTACTTGAGTTCATTTCTGGTTGTGTGAGAGAGTGTGATAGAAATAAAAGCTTTATTTTGTGCCAACAATAGTCTTCTCTAAGGTTACATTAGAAAGATATCTTAGGATCCCATGCTCACTTCATCACCCCCATTAAAGTAAAATTCTGTATTATATTTTATATTCCATATTATTTGAAAACAAACACTATTTCAGAAGAGCTTATTCTGGAACCTAGAAGGATGTAGTTAATGACAAAATATGTATTTATTACAGTTGTTAACTGACAGAGAAAGGCAACAAAAAATTGGTAAAAGGTCAGAAAGCTCTACAAGGAATGGCTTAGAGAGCTGAGTATTTTTAGCTTGGAGAAAAGAAGGCTGAGAGGAGACATGTTCGCCGTTTTTAAATATTTGAACAGATGTCATATTGAGAAGGAAAAACTTGTTTTCTGCTGCTGTAGAGACTAGGATGCGGAACAATGGATTCAAGTTACAAAAAAAGAGAGAGAGATTCTACCTGATGGTGACAGCTGTTCGACAGTAGAACATGTTACATGAAAGTATGGTGGAATCTCTTCCTCTGTAGGTTTTTTAACAGAAGCTAGGTGGCCATCTGTCAGGAGTGCTTTGATTGTGTGTTACTGCATGGAACACATCTTCAGGATATGTGTATATGAAATATAAATGAATTTCATGTTTACAGTTGGGTCTCATCTCCAAGATATTTCATTATCTATGTAAATGCTAATACAGGTTTTCCAAAATCCCAAGTATTTCAAATAAAGGATACTCAACTTTGACAGTTTGGAAGAAGCTGTCAAATGGTTTCTAGAAAGTTCAAACAGCTTTTGTTTACATGGTGCTAATTTATATGCTTATTTGGATTTATTTTATTAGAACAGACAGAAATTCTTCATAATATTTTATCATGTGATATCTTTACAGATGATGGAAGGATTTCAAGCTGCAGCGCTTCAGTTTTTAATTTTTATAATTATTTAAGGACACACCCTCTCTTACTGAGACGGCATTTTGGGTCTTCTGATTTATCTTCAACAAGAATTTGCGTAACGGGAGAAAATGCCCTTGCAGATGAAATCAATTTAGCAGAAAGAAGATTGTTCTTTACTACAGCATATGCTCACTTAAAGGCTGGCTGCCCCATGTTGGCTTTAGAAGTGCTATCAAAGATGCCAAAAGTGGTCAAAAAGTCAAAACCTTTAGAAAGAACGCCTAGTTTAAGGGACACTAGTAAAGGCTGTTCACCCTGTTCTCCAGTTCTCATGGAAACAAAGGATGATAAATCTTTCAGCATTGATTGGTCACAACCAGTAATAAATGGTTTAGAGTCATCTTCAGATGGTTCATCAGACAAACAATCAAGTTCTGGTCTTTTTGATTGGAGCCAGCCAAGTACGGTCTTCCAGGATGAGCCCTTGGAGTTAAAATGGGACAGTGACAAGGATGAGGATAGTGAAGATGCTTGTCTTGTAATGAAACCTGTTCAGAAGACTGTGAGTGAAAAACCAAATGAAGTTAGTTCTAGCTACACAGAAACCTATAGCTCAGGAAATGAAAACAATGTTTTAACTTTATCTGAAGACATCATTTCTGCACAGTTGAAATTTAGGGCATGCTTGAAGATTCTTACCATGGAGCTTCGTACATTATCCACTGGCTATGAAGTAGATGGTGGAAAATTAAGATACCAGTTATATCATTGGCTAGAAAGAGAAGTGGTTGCTCTTCAGAATACCTGTGACTATAGTGTTGAAGCAGAAGATGTTCAATCAAGAATTAGCCGAGTAAATGGTGAAGCTTTGTTAAGCGAAGTGACTGATGAGTTCTCAGACACACAGCAAAATATACTTTCTCAGAGAAGGCAGTGGCTTATAAAATATCAGTCCCTTTTGAGAATGTTTCTGAGTTACTGCATCCTTCATGGATCTCATGGTGGGGGCCTGGCATCTGTAAGAATGGAGCTGATTCTGCTTCTGCAAGAATCTCAGCAGGTATGCACCCCTTTCCCATTATGGCATTATAATAGTAGTCAACATAGGCATATTAAATAAGGCATATTTTAAAATTATAATTAACATGACCAGGACTACTCAGTGATATCCTTCTAGTTTAGCATGTAAGAAGTGCCCAATGTGTAATTTCTTCATTGAAATATCCACCTTAGATCTCTCCATTGCAAATAATGTGTTCTTCCTTACAAATCCTCTAATTCATTATGCTTCCTGTTTAAAAAGATCACATCCTGGCAGTGAAAAAATCCAGACAAAACAAAGGAAGGTGAGATGGTTGCCATGTTTGAACTTGCCAAAATATAAGTGGGACTGATTTTTCAAGTTTTTAAGGTATTTGTAATGAGATCTGAAATCAGACCTCTATAGCTCATGTTCCTTAAGAAGTTATTGAAGCTAGAGCTTAAGTTGGACCTTTGAGTGGTGATCAGGCAGAGATTAAAAATTTACAGATTATTGCTAACTCAGAGAATTGGTCCAAGCATTATTTCCATTAAACCTAGATATGGAGATGGAGTCCTGTGAAGTCAGCTGTAGAAACATAATTTCTGTTTCATTTTTTTCCTCTCTGTAAAGGAACTGACAGCACAGTTACCTCTGAATGCTGTATCTGAGCAGAACTCAATACCACTTCTGTTTGCCTGCACTGCAAGTGCCAAAACTGTGGTGGCCAATCCATTGCTTCATCTTGGAAACTTAACACATGACATACTACATGCTATAGTAGACCTTGACTCACCACCCCATCCAGATATCCAGAATACTAAGGCAAGTATTAAACTTTCAGTGCTTGTATTTTTTTTAGAATAATTTGTTAAAAAAGAAACCTCTATAAGTATTCATAGTCACACAGCTTCCTCAAACAAACTATGTGATAACCATGAAATGCACAATAAATTAAGTAGGTAATTTAAAAATACAATGTGTCTCTTTCGTGTTATGCACCAGTTTTAGCAATAAGACTTTCCCATCAAATGTCTTGTATATTTATTTACTGAAAAGGGGTGCTGTGCCACCAGCATATTAATTTATCAAAAATGATGAATACATTTTAACGTGCATAAAATCTGCCATTTGAACTACCATATGTACTTGAGTATAAGGGGCAGAAAAAGCCCCCCTCGGCTTATACTTGAGTGAGGATCCTGGCTGGCTCATATTCGGGTCGGCTTATACTCGAGTATATAGGGTTATCAAAGTTCGGCAGTCTTATCTTAAATTACAGTTTTATGTAACTATTCAAAAACATTTAACCTACTGAGGCCTCAATTAATGTAATGTTATTGGTATCTATTTTTATTTTTGAAATTGCTGCATTTCCCAACCTCGTCTTATACTTGAATCAATACGTTTTCCCAGTTTTTTGTGGTGAAATTAGGTACCTCGCGTTATATTCGGATTGGCTTATACTCAAGTATATATGGTATTTAAAGGAGACCATATGAGAGAGAGGGAGGGAATATTAAGAATGGTTTTAGATGGTGATTTATTTTAAAATGAGACACCTTGTGTTTATTGTGGAAAATATTCATCAAAACTGACAGTTTCAAGTTTATATAAACAACAACTGTATTAGAAATGTAATGTGCCCTGCCCCCTTTTCTTCCAGATACATGTAATGCATACATTAGCAGCATCTCTGTCAGCTTGTATATACCAGTCTCTCTGTGGAAGTCATAACTACAGGTAAAGATAATTAAAAGTGGGTTTTACCCCCCTCAAAATCCATATGATTCGGATTCATTGTGTGTGGGAGGGCAGGGGGGGTACCTTCAAGTTGCCTGTCAATTTATGATGGCCCCATGAATTTCATAGATGTTTCTCAGGCATCTAGTACACACAGGTGGTTTTCCAATTCCTCCCTCTGAAATATAGCCTGTCATATCTGGTATTTCTTGCAGTCTCACATCTTAAGTACTCCAATGCTGACCTTGGTTAGGTTCCAAAATTATACAAGATTGGGTGTTTACTGGGGTTTAAACATGATAATGAATGTGATGTTTCTGCTGTGATTTGAAGTTTTTTCCAACATAGTAAAAATAAGAATACAGTGTTCCCTCACTACTTCGCAGTTCACTTTTTGCGGATTCACTGTTTCGCAATAAACTCTAAAAGGGTATTATAAATCATAAAAAACTAAATTTACAGCCTAAGGAAGGAGAAGCCAAAGGGAGAGAAAAGGAGCACAAGCGGTGTCACGACCCAGGCTACAGAGCACCAATAACCATACGCAGAGGCCAGATTCTATCTAATATCTTTATTAAGGAAATATATAAAGTTAGTATAAGCAAATGTAAAAGTTAGTCCAGAAGCAGACCTTTCAGGAAAGGTCAAAATTAGTCCAAAGAAACAATGTCCAATATGAAATATTAAGGTCCAAAGTTGTAATCCAATAACCGAAACACTCACTTTGCCAGGCAAAGTGAGGGGAGATGACAAGGTCCTTTAGTCCATGAACTTGAGCAAGGCTAGGAAATAACTTGATACTTGAAACAAGGCTTGAAACGTGGAACAAGGTAACGAGGAACAAGAACAAGGTCCGTGGAATAACTTGGTAAAATCCGCGAAAACAAGGCAAGGGTTAGTCCTGGGAACAAGGCAAGATCCGTAGGTAAACAAAGGCTGGGAAACAGGAGCGGAGGCTGGAAACAAGGCAAGGCTTGAGCAGGAACGAGGCTTGAATCGGAGCGCGCTGTCCAGACACAACTCGCTCCGGAGGCTGACGAATTGACTCCGCGAAGTTACTACGCGGGTAAAACACCTATATAGAGTCTAACTTTCCCGCCGAAGCAGTTCTCTGGGAACCAGAAACGAAAGCTAAACTCTGAGACCAGATGTCTGACTCCTTAAAGATTCTCACGAAAAGCAGACTTAATTGGGTACATTCTTAGCTGCTATCCTCGCACTCCTGCGCGAAGCTGCTTCCAAACCCCTCTGTTGTTTACAAAACTCATGGCGAGAGAACACGGGAGATGTAGGCTCAGGGTTTGTTTGACATACTTCTGGGACACAACTTTCTTGCAGGTGCAAGGTTCCCAGATCTGCCTGGGAAAGATCTGGCTGAGAAGATTCCAGTTCTGACTGGGAAGGTAAAAAACCCAAGTTTTCTTCTTCATCAGGCATTACAATGTCATGAGCAGGACTACAAGGCCCATGAGTCATCACACTATCCCCCTCCTCAAGGCCCCTCCCAAACTGGGACTCTCTCCCCGAGGCGCGAGGTCGTGGCTTGGCGGGATAGGTTTGATGAAAGCGACGGGTTAGATCAGGAGCATGGACTGTGGAGGCGTCTTCCCAAGAGCGTTCCTCAGGGCCAAAACCCACCCAGTCAATGAGATATTGCAGGCGGCGGCGGTGAAAGCGAGAATCTAAAATGTCCTGAACCTCGAACTCGTCCTCCCCATCCACCAAAATAGGGACGGGGGCCGGCCGGTCTACATCTGGCCGCACACCATCCGCCGGAAGAAGCAGGGAGCGGTGAAACACTGGGTGAATGCGCATTGAACGTGGAAGTTGGAGTTTGAAAGTCACGGGGTTTAATTGCGCCACCACTGGATAGGGGCCAATGAAACGGGCATCTAACTTCCGGCAAGGGCGGTGGGAGGGCAAAAAGCGAGTGGACAGAAAAACCCGATCTCCTACCTTGATTTCGGGGCCCGGCTGGCGATGTTTGTCCGCGTGACGTTTATAGTCCTCCTTGGCTTGTTCCAGTTGCTGGAGCAAAAGTTGTTGTACCGCTGTGAGTTCCTGCAGCCAATCTTCTGCTGCGGGAACTTCTGAAGTTTCAATGACAGGGGGAAAGAAACGTGGATGGAAGCCGTAGTTTGCAAAGAACGGCGTTTCTTTTGTAGAAGCCTGGACTCCATTGTTGTAGGCAAATTCCGACAGTGGTAACAGAGAAGCCCAATTGTCCTGTTGGTAGTTTACATAACAGCGAAGGTACTGTTCCAAAGTGGCATTGGTGCGCTCCGTTTGCCCATCCGTTTGGGGGTGATGAGCTGAAGATAAACGAGAGTCTATGCCCAATAGTTTTTGTAGTGCCTTCCAGAAACGAGAGGTGAATTGGGATCCACGGTCTGTGACCAAACTCTTGGGTAATCCATGTAGTCTGAAAACATGTTGGAGGAATAAATCTGCAGTCTCTTGGGCCGTGGGAAGACCTTCACAGGGAATGAAATGGGCTAACTTGGTGAAAAGGTCCACCACCACTAGGATCGTGGTGAATCCACAGGAAGGTGGTAAGTCAGTGATAAAATCCGCAGAAATTATTTCCCATGGGCGAGATGGGTTAGGAAGGGGGTGTAGAAGCCCTGAGGGCTTCTCCCTTCTTATCTTGGAGCGCTGGCATACTGGGCAGGTGTTAACATATTTTTCCACATCCTTGCGGATCTTGGGCCACCAGAAATCTCTTAGGATCAAATGCATGGTTTTAAATAGTCCGAAATGCCCTGCTGGTTTGCAGTCATGACACAGACGAAGTACTTTTTCCCTGCCCGGTCCGGGTGGGATATAAACATGATTTCTATAGCAAAGCAGTCCATCTTTAAGCGAAAAGGGAAAGTGCAGACCTTGACGAAGTTGGTCCTGCGCCCAGGCATCTGCTTGCTGACTAGCCCTGATTTCTTGAGCACAGATGGGCCCTGGATTAGGGGGAGTTGAATCAATGGGAGTGGATTTGGTGTTCCCCACTGTGAGCGTGGCAAAGTTCTCGGGTTGTAGTAGTTGGGATTCAAAGGTCTCCTTGCGTCCTGCAGCGTATTCCGGTTTACGTGACAGGGCGTCTGCTTGCTTGGTTTGGGCTGGGGTCACATAATGAATCTGGAAGTTGAAACGTTCAAAGAATAAAGCCCAACGTTGCTGCCTTTGATTTAGCTTGCGGGCAGTTCTTAGATGTTCTAGATTCCGATGATCAGTGTGGACTTCAATGGGAAATTTGGCCCCTTCTAGCCAATGTCTCCAAGTTTCAAAAGCTGCCTTTATGGCTAATAGTTCTTTTTCCCAAATGGTATAGTTCCTCTCTGGTGCGGTTAGTTGACGAGAATAATAAGCACAAGGATGAAGGTGATCTCCCACCGGTTGTAGGAGCACAGCCCCAATTGCCACATCAGAGGCGTCCGCTTGCACCACAAAAAGGGTTTCAGGATCTGGATGCTGAAGGATTGGCTGGGATGTGAATAATTTCTTTAGTTGCTGGAACCCTTTCTCTGCTTGATCAGTCCAGCGGAAGGGCCGTTTTCCACGGATGCAGCTAGTGATTGGGTCAGACCAGCGGGCAAAATCTGGAATGAACTTGCGGTAGTAGTTCGCGAACCCCAAGAATCGCTGCACCTCCTTCTTGTTAGTTGGCGCCCGCCATTCCAATACTGCGGAAACCTTGGCTGGATCCATGGAGAGCCCTAGAGGCGAGATACGGTATCCAAGGAAATCTACCTCTTGTAGATCAAAAGCGCATTTTTCCAGCTTGGCATAAAGTCCATGATCCCGCAATCGTTGTAACACCATTTTGACGTGGTTCTCATGTTCTGATTGTGATCTAGAAAACACCAAAAAATCGTCCAGGTAGATTATCAAGAACCTATCTAGATAGTCCTGGAAAATGTCATTGACAAGATGCTGGAACGTTGCGGGAGCTCCGCATAATCCATAATTCATAACTCGGGACTCGAATAATCCGAATTTAGTCTGGAAGGCGGTCTTCCACTCGTCCCCTTCTCTGATGCGAACTAAGTTGTAAGCTCCCCGAAGATCCAGCTTGGTGTAAACCTTGGCTCCTCGAAGTCGGTCTAGTAGATCCGAGATTAAGGGCAGGGGGTAGCTGTTCCGCTTGGTGATATTATTCAATGCTCTGTAGTCCACCACCAAGCGTAATTCCCCTGACTTCTTCTTCACAAACATCACTGGGGAGGCGGCTGGGGATTGAGAGGGTCTGATGAATCCCTTGCGAAGGTTTGTCTCTATGAATTCCCTGAGAGCTTCTTGCTCTGGTTCAGTCAGGGAGTAGAGATGCCCTCGCGGGATCGGGGCCCCCTCCACCAAGTCAATGGCACAATCATAAGGTCTATGTGGGGGTAACCTTTCGGCTTCTTTTTCATTGAATACATCCCAATACTCGGAGTACTTCTTTGGCAAGGTGATAATGGGCTCGGTGTCTGTGGCATGGCAGACCTTGGCTACGAGGCAATGATTTTGGCAGTACTTTGAAGCAAACTGCAGTTCTCTGTTGGACCAGGAGATGCTTGGGTCGTGAAGTGTCAGCCATGGAATCCCCAAAATCACAGGGAAATGGGGAACCTCAGTAACAAAGAAGGAAATCTCTTCCATATGTTCCCTTATCCACATCCTGGTGGGTTCCGACCACTGGCTTACGGGGCCCGTCTTGAGAGGGCGACCATCAATGGCTTGCACCACACGGGCATTCTTGAAGTCATGATATTGTAATCCCAGAGAGTCGGCATACTCTCTATCAATGAAATTGTTGGTAGCTCCTGAGTCTATCATGGCGTGGATCATGACGGGTCCCCTTTTTGCTGACCATAAGGTGACCACTAGAAGGAACAGGACCCCGGTTGGCGGCTCTTGAACGGGTTTCTTGACCGGGTTGGCGAGCCTCTCTACGCCCGGTCGTTGGCTTCCCCCGCCGGCTGTGTGCCAGCCGCCTCAGACGCCTTCGTCTCCGTGGAGGACGCCGCCGCAAGACGGGCGGCGGGCTTCCCTTTGGCTGGGCACTCTCTGGCGAAGTGGCCCCCATTCCCGCAATACCAGCAGAGATTTAGGCGTTGGCGGCGGGCCTTCTCGGCGGCATCTAATCTGAGACGCACATTGCCCAACTGCATCGGCACCTCCTCGCTCCCTCTGGGGTATGGGGATGGTGGTGGGGGTCTCCACACTGGACGCGGCTGAACGCTGGCGGGAGCGGAGGGTTTTGCCCCAGCTCTACCGCTCTGGCCTCGGACCCACTGTTTTCTGTTGGCAATCATGACTTCAGCCCGTAAACATTGATCGATGAGTGCTTCCAGCGTTTGGGGAGGATCCACCTTGGAGATTTCCTCCAGCATTTCAATGTTGAGACCCTCCCGAAATTGTCCTCTGAGGGCAACATCGTTCCAGCCGGTGTTGTGGGCCAGCACTCGGAACTCGGCTATGTACTGAGACATGGGTCTGTCTCCTTGGAAGAGGCGGCGGAGTTTGTGCCCGGCGGCCTCCAAATTGTCCTCGATTCCCCAGGTCGCCTTAAGGTGGTCCAAGAAATGTTGCGCTGACCTTAGATGTGGGGAGGCTTGGTCGAACAGAGCCGTCGCCCAGTTAGCCGCTGGCCCGTCTAGGAGACTGTAAATCCACGCCACCTTGATGTCTTCCTGGGGAAACTCGGCATCACGGGCCTCTAGATAAGCTTGGCATTGGCGACGGAAAACATGAACCTTAGAAGCTTCTCCAGTAAATTTGGTTGGCAACGCCATGGCCGGAAGACGGATTCCGCGTTCCTTCAAACCCTTTATTTCCCCATCCTGTGCATTGAGCTTATCACGGATTCGGTCCACCTCATCCTTGTCGATGGTGTAGGTAATCGGCTGGCCGCCCGGTCCAGGTCCGGCTCCGGTAGACATTCTGGCCGAGGTTAATTGGTGCTTAGGGTGGCGGAGTCAAACTGTCACGACCCAGGCTACAGAGCACCAATAACCATACGCAGAGGCCAGATTCTATCTAATATCTTTATTAAGGAAATATATAAAGTTAGTATAAGCAAATGTAAAAGTTAGTCCAGAAGCAGACCTTTCAGGAAAGGTCAAAATTAGTCCAAAGAAACAATGTCCAATATGAAATATTAAGGTCCAAAGTTGTAATCCAATAACCGAAACACTCACTTTGCCAGGCAAAGTGAGGGGAGATGACAAGGTCCTTTAGTCCATGAACTTGAGCAAGGCTAGGAAATAACTTGATACTTGAAACAAGGCTTGAAACGTGGAACAAGGTAACGAGGAACAAGAACAAGGTCCGTGGAATAACTTGGTAAAATCCGCGAAAACAAGGCAAGGGTTAGTCCTGGGAACAAGGCAAGATCCGTAGGTAAACAAAGGCTGGGAAACAGGAGCGGAGGCTGGAAACAAGGCAAGGCTTGAGCAGGAACGAGGCTTGAATCGGAGCGCGCTGTCCAGACACAACTCGCTCCGGAGGCTGACGAATTGACTCCGCGAAGTTACTACGCGGGTAAAACACCTATATAGAGTCTAACTTTCCCGCCGAAGCAGTTCTCTGGGAACCAGAAACGAAAGCTAAACTCTGAGACCAGATGTCTGACTCCTTAAAGATTCTCACGAAAAGCAGACTTAATTGGGTACATTCTTAGCTGCTATCCTCGCACTCCTGCGCGAAGCTGCTTCCAAACCCCTCTGTTGTTTACAAAACTCATGGCGAGAGAACACGGGAGATGTAGGCTCAGGGTTTGTTTGACATACTTCTGGGACACAACTTTCTTGCAGGTGCAAGGTTCCCAGATCTGCCTGGGAAAGATCTGGCTGAGAAGATTCCAGTTCTGACTGGGAAGGTAAAAAACCCAAGTTTTCTTCTTCATCAGGCATTACAATGTCATGAGCAGGACTACAAGGCCCATGAGTCATCACAAGCGGCAACAGGAGGAGAAGGAAGCAATTTATCAACACACGATTAGTTGATAAAGACTTAAAATAGCGACTAAAATAATGTATAAATATTAAAATAAATATAGTGTTCCTACTTCATGGATTTTCACTTATTGCGGGTGGTCCTGGAACCTAACCCCTGCGATAAGTGAGGGAACACTGTAACTGTTTTTGATAACTGCAGTCATGATAACCATTCTTTTAAAACTTATGCCAGCACAGATTTCCAATATTTCCCTTGCATGCTTGTACTTTTGCTATATAAATAATCTGTAAAGCTTTAAAATTCCCTATGTTTTCAAAGCTTTTCTGTCATATATATGTATAAGTCAACGTCGTGTGTAAAGACCAGAAGGGTAACCACAGCAGAGAGAGTAAAGGGGATCTGTTTCTTTTTGCCTTTTGCCACTGTACTCAGAGAAGGGAGGTTAGCTCCTTTTTGATAAAAGTTAAACTACAATACTCACTACCCATGAATAAGTTGACCCAGTTTTTACATTAATTTGTCTATGAAAACATGCAGACATTCATGAATACATAGGGTAATAGGTCCATTGCTCTAAAGCCAGGTTTAATTTAAATGATTTTTATAATCACACTTGTATCACCAAGCCATAGTTTGGTTGTCTTTCTAACCATAGTTTTGCATAGAAGCCATGATCCCATTGGTAAATGCTGAAACACAGTCTTGTTCCCCTTCATTTTGGTTTGCTGTCTTATTGCTGTCTTTTCTAATTATGGTATTATGCCAGAATTCTTGGTGTATTTCAGAATCTCCATTTTTTCTACCATTGGCTGTCTGAAGAAATAGCATTGAGAACTTAAGCTCTTTCCTACTTTGAGATCTTTAGATATACTTAGCACATCCCAGCCAAAACAAATAAACAAACTCAAAACAACTAATCTTAACATGGCCTGCCCTTCCGCTGTTCCTAGACACTGACAAAGACGTGCTGCCCTGCTTTGTTAATCATTCCCTCAGAAAGCTCCTGAACAAGAGCCTTCTCAGTATGAATACATTTTAAAGAATCCCTGCTTTCCATATTAATATGTCACTACTGAGAAACTAGCTGAACAAATATTCATAATTAATTTGGACTTTCAGGAGAGAATAGGAGTTGGGTAAGTTGTTGCTAAAACTGTAAAAAGGGAAAGGGTGTTGCTTGACTAAGGCTTTTTAACAAGTCTGCACTTGAATCTATTGAACTTGTGTGGTTAAGAGCAAAGATATGTCTTTACTTTTCCTTTTTTATAATTATCAAGTATGGGTAAAAGCCCCCAAATTCATTTTTTTAAATTTTTTGTAAGACTGATTGATACAGGAGTAGCATACATGTTGAGGAGGAGAATTTTATTAGTGAGCAAATAAAGGACAGTATTTCAATTTTGAGCATGAAGAGTTAAACAACAGTGCCTTAGCAGTAGATAACACAACAACTTGGATTAAACTGGGAAACCCAGTTTAAATATAATAAAAAGTCACACTTCACCCCAACTTCAAGCTATATTTATGATCCTATTTCTCACCCCCAGTCACAATTAGTCTATTTTTAATTCAGATGTTTCCCTCTAAAATGTAGTTAAGCTCTGCAAACTATAGTTTTGTGTTACATTCAAACCAAACTGGTAAGTTGAAAAACACCTGAAAGCATGAGAGATGTGTTATCTTTATTTTTTTATTATTATTTTTTAATAGTTCACTGCAAGCAAATCAGTTTACTGGAACAGTTTATCAGACTCTTCTACTCTCTCACCGACATTCTCTAAGAACAGCAAGCTCTGATGAAACTATAACCCCCAATACTACACCTGCTCAGTGGCCAGGTAATAATGGTTTCCTTCTTGGCTATGTAGGGTGTCCATTCGCTTTTGGCCATAATGTTAAATGGTGCTTTACTGTTTTTATTAAATGAGCATAAGTTAGACCTGACATATCTACTGTCCCTTCTTTGTCTTTTTCCAGTGCAGCCATTAGGCAATCAGATACAATTTCTTCTACTTTAGATCATCCATTTAGAACTTTTTTGTTGGTTACACTAGATGGAGGAAAGAAATATGTGAGTTAATATTGCTTAGGCTTGTTTTCATAATGCTAAATTGTAGTGTTTACTGTTACATCTAAACTGTCTTGAGTATTGCTGTCTGTTACTGCTCTTAGCATTCATTTTGTATAACTGCTAGTATTTTACCAGCAGGGCAAACTGGTTTTCCTGAATAATATGGCTATGTGTAAACTGTTTTTCACCACCCTTTTATAAAAATAGATAATACTTTTGGACAACTCTATCTATGTATCAAATGCTTCCTAGAAGTATAGTAGCATTATATGAAGTGTGGGTGCCATGCATACATGTACATACAATTTAAAATGTATGGGTACTTATATTTGGCCCACTTTGGATAGCATTTCTATAGTAAAATTTATGTATGATTTGCTTTTTATGGCACACTCATTTTAGAACCATTCTTGAGGTTGGAACTATTCTGTTCCATTGGCTTAGGATCAATTGCAATAGTATCTGAAGAAATTATCAGTAGCCCTAAACTAGATGCACAACTAGATGCACATTGTCAACATGCCCTGCATATAGCTCCCATGTAATGTCGCCTTCATTTAAAAATTTAATTGTGCTTTCTCTTTTTCTAGGAGTATTGGCTTTAATACAATTGCTGAATAGTGCTGGAGAAGATGTTCAGTCTGGAATTACAATTTTACTCTGTGAAATTCTGACAGCAGTCTACCTTAGTCTTTTCATCCATGGCCTAGCAACACATTCCAGCAATGAGTTGTACAGGATTGTGGCGCACCCTTTGAATGACAAAATGTGGTTTGCTGTCTTTGGTGGAGGAGCCAAGATTCCCAAGAAAGGACAAATTCAACAAACAACAAAGATGGGTTAGTTCATTCTCAGTTTTCTTTTACTTGCATATATACTTTGAAATTAGTCCTTTCCTGTTCAAAAACTGGTTAGGCCATCTAACATTGGCATTATTATGTGAACAAACAGAAAAGGTATACAATTATTTCTCTCTTCTTTCCATATGCAGGTTATACACAAGCATTCAGTTTTGCTTTATCTCATTCATGACTAACATGACAAGCAGGAACTATGAGGTTTTTATTTTAAAAATCAGTAAAACAACTTTTTTCTAACTAGTTGTCCAAGAGTTTCTTGTAAGCCACAATTTCTAATATATATTGAATAATGAGCCACAATGCTGCAGAAGTGAAACCAAATTCTGGTTTATTCTTCCTCTTGGTGATAGATACAGTGCAGCGCTTTGAGGTTTTGTATAAAATCTTTTCTGCTTGGACTTATATCTGTCAAATACAAATAACTAATTTCATAGTTCATAATTCTTGAATGTGAGCTTCAGAGGAACTTAGCAGAATTGTGTTTTGAATTGTTCTAATATAACTGAAACAGTTGTGTTATATATTACATACTAAATTTAAATATTGGGTCTTTTTGAAGAAATTCTGTTTTTTAAATAGAACAAAATAAATTTCTGTGCAGCATCGTAAATGTTTCTTCACAAAACTATAGACTTATAATGATTCACAGAACTTTATTTTTCCTATGTCTGACAGCATATGGCTATCTAAGAGCAGTCTGTTTTCTCTCTTTGGCAGGAAGGCACTTTCTTATGCCTAGCCCACACCAGGTAGTAGTATTCTCCATGGAATGCGTGGGGTTTACCAAATCCCTAACAGCCATCAGTGCTCATAGTCCTACCAAAGCTGCAGGCAAGATGCTAGCTTGAGTTTTAGGCTTCAGTATCCCATGCTGATGTGATCCTGCAAATGTAGAAATAAAACTAAAGAAAAATTTCTGTTTGCAAGTCATAACATGAAGATTTAATGCTACATTATTTCTGTTTCCTTAGCTCAATTAATCCAATTATAGAAGAAAACTATATTATTTGTTCATTTATTTGGTATATTCACTACTAATTGACTTTTAAATATTTTTAACATGGAAGGAAAACCATGGCTTGCAATTACCAGAAATATTTCCAATACGTTTTGTTAAGATTGCTTGTTTTGTGTCACCTGACCATGTCGATATGGCTGTGGATTTCTGTTAATTTACCATACTGAATTCTTTAGTTAAAAGTAAAATGGAATTCAGTAGCCCTTGAAAATTAGTCTAAGAGAGAAAATAAGTACTTTATGTGGCATTTCTAGATGATCTAGTATAGTGGTCCCAACCTTTGGTCCTCTAGGTGATTTGGACTTCAAATCCCACAATTTCTAACAGCTGGTAAGTTGGCTGGGATTTCTGGGAGGTGAAGTCCAAAACACCTGGAAGATCAAAGGTTGGGAACCACTGATCTAATTAAATGATTTCTGCTTAACATTTGATTTTGTCTGTATAATAAATTAATTTGTGATTGGCATAAATGGAATAAAATGGCCTTGGCCTTATCCCATCTACTGAACTCCAGCAACATGCTGCTATTTTATTCAGGTGGCTGCATATTGTCCAACACAGATAAGTTTTTGGTAAGGTCAAGTAAATGGTAAGTGTTCAATAAGCTCATGTAGTATTTAGTTAGGTCATGGGTATTGTCAACAGAGAGTGCCTGAATTTTAAATACTGTCCAAAAGTGTATACTTTTGTGGCTTGGAATTGAAGTGTGTTGTTATCTCTGAAGCATATTTCCCTTGGACGTTAACTTGATTTCTGTGGAACTTGGCATCTGCTTACATAATTTAAGACTAACACTTTTTCATTGGACAATTTGTTTCAGAGAAGAAGGCAGTGTGAGATTATCTAGTTATTTAGTTTGAAGTTTCTTCCAGCGTGTTGAGGATCTAAAGATTGCTAGACCTCTCAACACCTCTCAAAGAATTTCCAGTGAGAGACTATGTTCAATTTCTAGCAGGTGTTCTCTGTGGTTTTAAAAAAAGCAATTTCTTTATTCATGTTTTTTAACTTTCATGGGAATCCTGTGTCCCTACTCCCTGTGATATTGAAGGCTGGCTATAGTTTCACTTGAGCTGAAGTTTAAAAACAAATCTGATTATTTAACTCTTTTTTTGAGAGAGAGAAAAATGTTGTAGTCCCTTCCCAGGTTAATTTTTGAAATAATGGAGCAGAGTTGGAAAGATTGTAGTTACTAAGACATGTGATAATGAGCAAGTATGATGCAGTAGAGAAGAGTACTAGATTTTGATGTGGCATACCCATATTGGAATATATGCTTATTTATAACACCCATGTGTGATGTGTACTGCAGAGAGATGCGGGGTTTTAAAGAAGAAAACCCTTTTTAAAAAGTAATAGAAATCCATATTATCTTCATTTGCTTGACAGTACAAAATACCAATACAAACAAAAACATGTGTCATGCCAACCTAGTCTTATTGCAGCAACCTCCCAAACTTCCTCAGGCTGTTCTGGGCTTCAGATGACAAATGGAATGTGGATTGGCTGTGCTGGTTGTTGCAGTTTTCCATTGCAAGCTAAGGAATGCTCAAACCTTTGCTGCTTGTGTAAAACATGATACAGTATGTGGTGGCTGTTACAAAAAAACAGAATTACCGGAATGGTTGTGAATTGTAAAAATGTTTGTCCTATATAAAGATGCATATTATACTACAAGAAAACTTGTCTCCGGAATCAGGGCATCATCAGTCCTTCTTTTTGGGACTAGACTGATAACTAAAAACTAAAAAACACTAGTGTTGCAATCCTAAATAGCAAAATCCAAATCAGGTAGTTGTGTTAAGTATAGTAGATACTACTGGGAAAGCAGAAAAACAAAGGATACTTATTTTCCTTGAAACTCTGTATCATGTAAAAGTTTTATAAGCTTATTCTGTGCCTTCATTTCAATGTAAGAACAAGCTTTTATTTTCTGTTGAGCCCAGAAACTAATGCTCCATATTATGTAATGCATGTTGCATGTTTGTGCTGGCTAAAAGAACTTCTAAACTTTTAAAAGACTTCTAACAGATTTTTTTTTCCATTGAGGTAAGTGAGTTACATCTCTTAAAATATGTAGTATTTTATAAATTGTTTTAATAAGACAATGTCTTGGCTACATAGGAAAAATGATATGTATTTTATTATAATTGTTAGTGATTCTCCAGTATTAAGGAGAAACACATTTCTGCTAAATATATACAACACAATCACATGCTGTAAGTAAAAACATAAGAGAAGGATCACAGGCAGGTGTGAAAACTAGGGATTCTAATTTTATATATGACTAATAATGAATATAACAGAGTTTTGGTATTTTTGAGAGATGGTAATGAAGAGGTTTCTTTAATAGAAATCTGTGTGAATGACTCAAAACGAAGGTGAAATTATATTTTAAATATCATTTATTTATGTTAAAGATGAATCTCTTTTTCTTTCTGTAGCTTCTTCTCCTGTAGATGAAAGCGAAAAGCAACATAAACGATTTAGACTGTCATCAAAATCATCTTCAAAAGAGAGTTCACAAACTACTGTACCTTCTGTAGAACAAGACACTCCAAATTACAAAGAGAAATTTATTCCTCCTGAACTTAGTATATGGGACTACTTCATAGCTAAGGTACTTTTTAATATAAATCAAGGGGAAGGCATGTGATTTCAATTGAAGCAACTCTTGCTTCAGACTCATACTTGTATTTGTAAGTTAAACTCTTCAGCTCCAGTCTCTAGATTTAGATAAGAAATGCCATCTATACGGCATGTGTTTTAACGTCTAGCCCCTTTAGTCCTTGAAGACACCCTTATAAAGGTAGGAGTAATTCTCTTCTCTCGTGCTCTGTATTCTTCAGTGTGGGAGCAATTTAAGTTGTAATATTCTCTCTTTCCACTTAGCAGTTACAACTACCGCAGAACTCAGAAGTGGGGGCGGGGGGGGGGGGGCTGACTTCCTCCAGCCAAACAAAAGGAGAGCTCTAGTGATTTCACGTTATTAGGGGAAGCAATAACACAGAGTGGAAGTGTATTTACTTTTGAGTATTTTGTCAGTGTATTTAAGTAGATAATGAACTTAATCTACAACTTTGTTTGGATCAGGCCTGCACAACCTGTGTCCCTGCAGATGTTTTGGACTTTAGTTCCCAGAATTCCTGACCATTGGATAGCTGGCAGTGCTTCTGGGAACTGGGATCCCAAATACCTGGAATGCCACAGGTTGTGCAGGCCTGATCTAGATTGACCTCAGCAGTTCGATGAATTGTTAGAGAGAATTACTACCATATTTTCCTAATTCCCCCATTGGAGGCAGACGCTGTAAGAGGTCTCATTGACATGCTTCTACATTGTTTACATTTCTCATTGTCTATTTCGCATTGCCTATTGGCTAGATGTAATATTCTGTTCCAGTTGATTTGTTAATCCTGTCTGCCTTCCCACAAAATTATTGGTTTTGAACTGAATAACAGTTCCTCAAATCCGGATAAAATTTCTACTCAGGAAATTTGTTGGCATGAAAAACACAGTATCTCATTAGCAACTTTTAATGTAAGGAGATAATAGTATCTTTTACCCCTTGGTGGAGTGGCTGGCAAGTAAACATCAGGTAAAAACTAGACCCAAAACATGACCTGCAGACAATTTGGAGTTTGATTTGTGAGGGGGGGGATTGGGAAAGACTCCTCCTAGAATGCATCAGAAGTGGACCGTATTAAAGATTCATTGATTGAAATTTGAGTGGGAATTACTGGGACCTGGAGAGTCAAGATAAGCCATAAAGGGGCACAAAATGAGAGATATGGACACGTACACAAATTGTAATAACAAAATCTATGGTGACACAAAATACATCATGAAAACCTTTCATTTATATTTTTCAAATATATGATTTGTGAGATAATAACATACATTTCCAAGATTTTTTGTCATACAAATATATGCAAAAATATGTTCAGGAGATACATTTACATACTGAAGCCAGTACACTAACATATCATGTCACACAGTTTGCAGACCTCTGCAGTATCATGTCATCAGTAATCCTATGTGGAAGTCAACCTGCTATCTTTATACTATCAGTTGAATTACTAATAACATAATTTATAAAAAAAATACAGATCAAAAGAGCTGCACACATATTTAATTTATAAAAACTACATAAAAAGAAAAGTATAACTAGTTTAAGGCTGAGACATTGGAAAGAAACTGAATAGCAAACTTACCTATTAAATGTAAATAAAGGCATTTAAAAGGTAAATAAAATAACAATACAATATAAAGATCAAAGGAAGTGTGACCTTTTCCTGTCTGTATCTCTGAGTTTTAAAAACAGATTCTTAATCTCTTTTTTAGCCATTTCTTCCATCATCACAAACTAAATCTGAATATGATTCAGAAGAGAGTCAGGAAAGCAGTGATGAAGATGATGATGGAGGATTCTCATTAGACTTGACACTTCAGGAACATTCAAATTCGAATTCATACAGGTATGAAATAATGTGAAATTTAATTGATTTTACTGTATTGTTTCACAGCTTTCTGTGTTAAGTGGGAGGCTTGTAAAAAATGATAAACCTTTTCATCAAATCTCCCTGCATCCTTAAAAGTTCTGTTCAGATACTGGGAATTCCACATTTCATTTTCTTCCTATAACCCATGCTTTTTAGGAAAGTGGCATCCCCTATCTTTCAGGGGAAGCTCTTGTCAGGACACCAGAGTACAGAATGAAGATGCCCTCTAAAGTCTCAGTGTTTCTTGAGCTTTATTGTACTTCCCTTTGAATCAAACTTACCTGTAATGTTTAGATTCTAAAGAAAGCAAAGGATATAATTTATAATACTGAGAGTAATTGTTAGAATGCAGAAAAAGTACTGTAACCAATACCTAAAATAAGTTTGGGTTTATTTGAACTTTATTTTACTTGTATGGATAAAGTGATTCCTATCTGTCTAGAAGAGTGTTTCTTAAGCTATCTGGTGTGGAGGACTGGCAAGGGGTTTCCTTCTTGTCCCAAAGACAAGCTCCATATTTGTGTCCATAAGTGCAACTGTTTCTCATTTTTCTGGAAACTTGCTATATTCAGCAGCCAGTAGCTTGCCGACCACCACTGATCCCTGGACCACTACTGTAGTAGTACTGCCTGGCATTCTCACATGGTATTCATAACAAGAAGGGAAAGAGAACCAGTAATGGTCTGTTCCAGAAAATAAATACAATTTTGTGACTGTCACATGTGCACATTTATAAAAAAGAACAATAAATATTTATTCTCTTTAGTTGGTCACTTATGCGGTTGGCTATGGTTCAACTGGTTCTTCATAACTTGAAGACTTTCTATCCTTTGGCTGGGCATGATCTTTCAGGTAAGTCTCCCCTGAAGGGCTTTTGGTTGATTGATTCTAAATTATAATTAAGTCAATTACTTTTATAGATGGTTCTGACATGTTTACCTTGTGTTCACTTAAACTATAGGTTTATATTATTAAAATGCCAAGACATCGACTTAGTTTCTTACTAGTCTAAAAGGCAAAAATCATTCTCAGGTAGGCTGTAGGAGCAATCCACTACTTGTGGGGTTAACCCCACATACCAGCTTGTCATTGCAAGAATTTCTAAATATTCCAAACCATTGCACACACTCAATCCTCAATTTGTAAAATCCTGTCTTGCCAACTTGCCTTTTTCTCCCATTGATTCTTAATCTGATACTAATTTAAATTAATTTTCAATAATTGAGGCAGGACTGAATGCAGTTAGGTTTGTCGTAGCTTCTGATTTAATAAGCAAGAAAGCAGAATGAAGTGGATAGTGTATCATGCCCACTTGCCTTCTGAAAAATGGTTACAGCAAGAGGACAATGAATTAAATCAGTGAAGCTTCCCTGTGACTGTAAGTCTGCAGATCACAAAGCGTGAGAAATGTACTGGGGCTTATTTAAACATTCATTTGCCACTTGAACAAGAGTTCTCTAAATCAAGAGCAGAGTTGCCATTAAAGAAAATATTTGTTACAGTGAAACTGAAAGCAGCGTCCAGAAAGGGAAGATCCAATGAAGGGGTCACCCAATCAGGAATGGTCAGGCCCTCTTCCAACCTTCTTGAGTATGAGAGGTTGATACTGAACATGAATTGTCGTTCTAGAGAAGATGAAGGATTAGTTCACCACCCGTATTGTACTATACTAATATAATATTGTATGTAAATTTAATTTGTAAGCCGCTCTGAGTCCCCTTCGGGGTGAGAAGGGCGGCATATAAATGTAGCAAATAAATAAATAAATAAATAATCTGTTTCTATCTGTCCTATCACTGTCATATTTGACAGTTACCAAGGCTATAGTCAAACTGAGTGGAGAGCCTTGAGAGACAATGGCTGCAGCATTTTGGAATATTTGTAGATTCCTGACTTTCAGTTTGATGCAAGCGGTTAACCCACTTGTATGGATTACTCCTTCAGCATCCCTAGAATGGCTGTTTGTAGTATTTAGCAGTCTGTCATTTCCCCGAAAGATCATTTATAGATGTTAATATAAATTAAAATAATGGATTGAATCAGGCTGCTATTTCTCCCTCTTGAAATGTGTAAATAAGTAAGAAGTAACTATATGTTTTAAGCTTGACTAATGCATTTTATGGATTATTGTTAATGGTTTTAGATGTGCTGTTGTTTTTATTGATTTGTTTGGCATTGAATTTTGCCGGTTGTTGTAAGCCGCCCTGAGTCCCCTTGGGTGAGAAGGGTGGGGTAGAAATGTTGTAAATAATAAATAAATAAATAAATAAATGGGAACCTAATACAATAATTGGATATTCAAGTCATAATCCCTCTTGAACTCATTAAAATGAATATTCCACAAGACACTTTAAGAGCTATTATTTTACAAAACTTAGCAGTGAGCATCAGACTAGATATTGCGGCCCCTGAGAAAGAGCTCTTTTTAAGAAAGTACTTTTTTCTAATTTGAGTAAAACAGACAAAGTTTGAATTTAATGAGAATCCTTCTTGGAAGCACTTGTCTTTATATTAAGACTCCTTCTGGAAAGTGATATTTTTAAACTGTCATAAAAGAATTTCACTTTGCAGTAATAAGTGCTCCTGTAATCTTTCCATCACTAGCCCTTGCAAAATGTTGTATGTATTTTATCTCTTTCATAGTACCTGCCAACTCTGAGGTTTGTATAACCTTTGATGACCTAATGCTTCTTCTGTAGTAATGATGGGTGATTGTGAACTGTGACCTCCAGACTCCTCTTTTGCTCTTCCTTCCCAAAGTCCTTTGAACCCTCTACAGTGGATGAGGATGCACCTGGTCAGCCTCCAATGAATTTGCCCTCCACCTCCCATAAAATTGTCCACCCTTCAAATGTATTCAAAGAGTGTAATGATCCTTAATGTAATACTACATTGATTAAAATATTATTTCATATTGTAGAGCTCCCTGTTAGCTCCCCCTTGTGTCATGCAGTCCTGAAGATACTTCAACGTTGGGAGCAAGTTCTCCTCAGACGACTTGAGATGCATGGCAGCCCTCCAGAAAACTTCATTTCTGTTCATACTTCACAAGATGTAGCCGCTTCAGGCCCTGCCTTGCTACGCCACAAAGCTCTCCTGGAACCAACAAATACACCTTTCAAGTATGTGTGTACAGTGAATCAATGATGACAGTAATGACAGTGAATACATTTCTGTTTACTTAAAAAAACATTATTTACTATTTATGAAAACTTTCAAATGTATTTATTTTGTTTCTAAATTATTGCATAAATAAGTATAAAACTGATAAAATAGAGCGAATACAAGTGGCTAAATAATTTTTAACCAGAAATGGGCAACAGCGACCGCATTGTCTGTGGCTTTTAATTGCTTTGTTTTACAACTTTCAAACGTATGCTTTAGATCACATATGTCAAATGCAAAGCCCACACCCCAAATCTTGCCCACCATGTCATTTTATGTGGCCCTTCAGATGCTGAACTACTTCTCCTGTATTCCTCATCATAAGACATCATGACTAGAGCTGATGAGAATTGTGATACAGTAATATCTGGAAGTCTGCAATTTATTCTGTTTAGTCAGGACAGTGGGGTTTCAGTTTAGATACAAGACTTGTGGGTAGGATGTCTGATTTTAAAATATCCCATAATTTTTTTTCCAACCTCAGAGCCACAAGTGCTATTGGGTTGCAGTTCCCAGTATCACCAGTCCATATGGAAGTTAATAAAAAGTTATGGGAGTTGTTATTCAATAACATCTGGGGACCAACAAAATAACACTACTATGTGAAAAATTACAGTTGGCCCTCTTATTCATGGTTTTTCCATCCATGGATTCAACTGCCCTTTGAAGGCAACCATAAGGCTGGTATAAATTGTGTATAAATCGGGGGCAGATACTGGGGTCAAAATCATAGATTTTGGCATGATCTGTGGATAGGTTGAGGGTAGAACCTTGGGGCTCATAAGAAGGCAAACAAAAGACAAGAAACCAGGAGTGTCTCGTTCTACTGCCAGAGGTTTGAGCACAGAAATCCTAGTGGTACTGAGAAATATTTGGCTCAGGAGGTGCTGAGAACTCATCTTTTGCCTGCCTGCTCCAACTTAGCTTTGTGTACATCCCTCGGTTGTCTGCAACCAGCCTCCGCAATCACCTCTTGTCCTCCCCACTTCCTTCTCCCCAAATCATCTGAGGAAGCAGGCACGCTGGCTGTGACCATGTGGTAAGAGGAAAGTCAGCTGAAACCATTACTTGAGAAGAGATAAACATGCCTCATGCTTTCACATGTTAAGAATATCCATTAGATATTTTCAACCACATTTCCATCACTATTGGCAATGTTGAGAATCCCATTAAAGTACATAAATAATAGAAAAACAGACCTGTGCAAATGGAGCTTTTGCTTAAAACTTTGGACTTTGACATTTTCTGTGTTTTATGGGCACATATACTAACTTTTATCACACATCATGCCTTCTTTGTAAAGCAACAAGTTTTCTTCTATTTTTTAATGCAGTGGTCCTTAATACTTAGTTTTGTTTTGTTTCCAATGTCCTAGTGATTTATGCAGTAATTGCTTCTGAAATTGTAGCATGCTTTTTGGGGAAAAAAGTTTTTTCTTTCAATTTAAGGTCTAAAAGTCATCATGCACTTTCTGTGAAGAGACTCTGGCAATATCTCATTAAACAAGAAATGGTCCAGGAGACCTTCATCAGAAACATATTTACAAAGAAGAGATGCTTAAATGAGGTCTGTATTATATGTTTACATAAAGATTAAATACTGTTAACTGTTTATCAGATCTACTGTTTATCATACTTTTTAAAACTAAGAATTCCTCCTTGGTTTAGACATTTAACCTATAATATCAATGTTTTCAGTTAACAGAACCTTGTAAGTACGATAGACACCAATAAATGTAGTTATTCAAATGATGAAGCAGTCTATATCACCAAATATAGAAGTAGAAGTGCCATAAACAAATAACCATATATCTGAAAATATATTCATAGTTAGCAGAGCACTGTATAGATTTACTACACTAAATTAAATGTTATTGCAAATTCATAAAATTAACATATAATTTGTTAATCTGGTCACATAAATTTCCATGTTGGTTTCAACTTTTCTTCTGTCACATATTTTTCCTTTATTGGTGAAGTCATTAGAAGACCAAAGTGAACATATTAAAAGTACTTCAATGGAAGACAATGGAATCAATAAGGTATATACTGTAATAATAGAAATATTGATAATGAAAAAAAATTGCATATGTTACATTCAAAACCTTAATAAAATTGGAAAGGGATATAAAATGATGGTTAAGCTAAAGTCAACAGTTACCAGCTGTAGGTTGGTCTGGGGTCTTTTTTGGGAGGGAGGGGAGAGATTATACAGAAACCTTGTAATGCAGAGTTTCACCCAGCATCAACCATACAGATTTGTGAGTGATATTTATTTGTGTTTAGTATATGTAGATGTTTTTTTCAATCCTCTATAACACACCAGAACATTGTCGTGAAAAACCTTCCCTTATGATTCAGGTAACCCTTGTAAATGGAGTGGATTATGGGGCGAGGGGCTGAAGGAGATGAAAGAATTTGGACTTTTCAACAGATCATTTTCAACAGGAAAAAAGTAGATTTATTAATCAAAAGGATTCTTCAAACCTTATCAGAACTGATTATCCCTTTGGGCTAGGACCAGTCACACAGGATTCAAGACACTCCATTTTCAGATATTTCATTGATAGCCATAGTTTACTGGCATGGTTCATCTTTAAGTGAAATTTCACTAGCTCTTCTGGGTTAACTGGCAATTTTAATTTGATATGAGTCTAGTAAGATCCAAAATTGTTACAGGCAACTGAAAAAGTGTTGTTTTAAAAGTGGGCTTAGGAGTTTCAAAAGTTACTTTAATGTGTTTTAAAAATATTTTTTTCTTGGCATAGTTTTAATTGGTTTTTATTTCTTCATTGCCTGGTTTTTATTTCTTCATGATATAAATAAATAATTCTGGGTACCATTGACCCTTTTTGTCCTGATATTTAGTATTTATATTTCAGTATGACATTGAAAAGCTTACTGCTTTAATAGAATGTGCCTCTCTCATCCTCCCCATTTTTAAAAAAATATAGATTGAAACAGATATGGGATATCCTGGAAATAAAGCAAGAATTATCCATAAAGAGTCTGACATTATTACTGCCTTTGCTGTTAACAAGGTATATATACAAATTGTGCTCCTACAATTCTTGCAATATTTGGAAATTTTGTTACAGACACATCAGAAGAATGAATTATTGTAGTTCTTATAATTAAAATGCTAATGATTTATTGTAGTTCTTATAATTAAAATGCTAGATCTAAGCTGGTAAGCATTTACAATTTTTTCACCTGTATTAGTGGTCTGTTATGAGACTGCCCTGCAGTAACAAAGGAAAGAGGTTTTTTTTTACTCTGAAACATTCTTGAATCTTTCAAAAGGTCTTGACCTTCCTGTCCATATAAATATTTATTGCTCCAAACACCAGTCCTTGTGGAGGCCTCCAAGATAATTAATCAACTTTTAAATAATCCAAGAATGCATGCGAAGCACACATACCTAAACCAGAAGTGATTTCTATAAGCAGTGTTTGGACATGAAGTAATGCGGTCTACTGAGGGTTCATAGGGATGAAAAATCCCTTCACTGTTGCCCATTTTATTCGTTTATGTGACACTCCAAAGACTTTGGACCCTCAACTATATAAAATAGCATTCTCTACTTTTGAATTTTCTGGGGCAGCTAGTTGGCTTATTTTAGAAGCAGCAATATTTTATAACCTGCTATACTCTTCAGTTAAAATAACTCGGATCCATACAGACATTCTCCTTTTTGAAAATGTGCCCAAACAAATTCCCATCACACACATTCCTATGTCCTTGAATGTGGCTTTTGTGTCACTGAAGGAAGAGGCAGCATTAAAACTGAAGAATGTTTAAACAAAATTATTTTTGCCCTCAATTTTTCTTTCACAATTGTCTCCTAGGCCAACAGAAATTGTATTGCTATAGCATCAAGTCATGACATTCAAGAACTAGATGTTTCTGGAATCCTAGCTACACAGTTCTATACTTGGGTTGATGATGAAGAAGTGGAAGCTAAAGGGTACTACTTTAATCTCTATCTTTTGACCATATCATTTACAATAACCTGTATGTTCTAATTATATTATTAATATTACTGGTTTTTAAAGCTTGTTTAAAATGGTTATTATCAGATCACCCTTTATCACCTTAGATATGCTTCTACCCACTCTGTTCACTTTACCTTCTAGAATATCCTTCCCTCCCAGTCTGTTGTCTTCCTGAACTGATTTTCTGCATATTGAGCTTTACCTCTCTAATCAAAGGAAATTGTGTGCTTTCCTGTCCCGTTAGCTTGTCTAGTGTCTCAAAGGATTGGCTAGTCTTGGCTTAGTCAACTGGGTTATTATACTGAGGATCAAAAACTTAAATAGTGTGAGACTTGGTAGATGCACCTTGCTGAATTATTGTTGTGCCTTTAATGGGAAAAGAATTCAAGCTTGTAAGATACTGCTAATTCTCACAATATCTTTATTTATAGAGCGGATGATTTCTTAGTTATCCATGCTCGTGATGATTTGGGGAACATTCAGGGAACTACACCGTACACTCACAGCAATCCTGGCACTCCCATCAACATGCCTTGGCTTGGAAGTACTCAGACTGGCAGAGGTGCAGCTGTGGTGAGTTATTATTATATGAAATTGTTTACTTTTAATAATAACATTCTTAGTATTAGTGGATAAATGCACGGCTTAATGTAGCAATATGTCAGTGATTGTCAGCCCTGAACGGTTCTGGCCCAGCTTATTTGTCCAAATGTATCTCCCCCTATGACCCACCCCGGAGATTAAGATCATTGGGGAAGGCCCTGCTCTCGATCCCACCACTCTCACAAGTGCGATTGGTGGGGATGAGAGACAGGGCCTTCTCAATGGTGGCCTCTTGCCTGTGGAACTCCCTCCCTAATGAAATCAGAACAGCCTCCTTCATCTTGTCTTTTAGAAAAAAAAAACTTAAAACATGGTTATGGGACCAAGCATTTAAGCAGCAAGTATAGCAGTGCAATAATTGAGAACTTTTAAGATGACAGACTAAGGGACCTATCCTGGACTTTAATATGGAACTTGTGTGATTTTAAGTGTTGTCTTAATTAAGCTATGTTTAATGTTTGGTTTTAATTGTAATTGGTATTTTTGGAATTGTATGTTGGACATCAAATTGTTGCCGATTGTGAGGCTACCCTGAGTCCCCTTCCGGGTGAGAAGGGCAGGATACAAGTATGGGAGATAAGTCAATAAATAAATTTTCAGTATTCTTTCTTTAATTCTCAATCTGCAGCTTTAATAGTTCTCTAGTGAAGAAAATCTAATAAAACCAAAATTTAATTTAAAAGCCAAAATTAAAAATTGTAAGTACAGCAAAATAATCAAAATATACCAAGTTTATAGCAAGAATCTTTTGAACTAATATATTATCCCCATGGTATTGCTCTATTATTTCATTTTTAATTTAAAAAATAGATTGGGATTACAAAGTTAGCATGTGCATATATTAACTCATAAAATAATCTGATCTACTCAGTTCAATTTAAAGATGATTGTTTAAAATATCTATTGTTATAGATTCAGATGTCCTTTGCTTCAAATTGATTTGTAGCTTTGTGTTTATCATGGTGAAATGGTCAGACATACCAGGGTTACCTTGCCTTCCTTTATATATTGCCGACATGGACATTTTACAATTTTGCAATATTGACAAATGCATCTTTGTGTTTCAATGTAAATAGAGCTTTACTGACTTCCATGTCTGCACCTTAAAAAAGTATTTTTGAATGTCTGAGAATATCACCACTTTTAGTCTCGTTATCATGGCAGTGCAGCGAGGAAAGTTGTATCTAATGGATTCCCCCTTTGAGGTATTTCTCATAGATACAGCAACTTCACCTGCTTTATACTTTATGAGGTTTTTTGATTATAATCCCCTGGCTTCCAAAGTTTTGTCCCATTCTCTTTTAAGGGGTAGCTGTGAAAAAAGCCTCTGCAAATATGTATCTCTTTGCAGTTCTGTTTAACATCTTTATTGACTTAGATGAAGGGTTAGAAGGCACGATCATCAAGTTTGCAGATGACACCAAACTGGGAGGGATAGCCAACACTCCAGAAGAAAGGAGCAGAATTCAAAACGATCTTAACAGACTAGAGAGATGGGCCGAAACTAACAAAATGAAGTTCAACAGGGATAAATGCAAGATACTTCACTTCAGCAGAAGAAATAGAATGCAAAGATACAGAATGGGGGATGCCTGGCTAGACAGCAGTATATGTGAAAAAGATCTTGGAGTCCTTGTGGACAACAAGTTAAACATGAGCCAGCAATGTGGCCTGCATCAATAGGGGTATAGCATCTAGATCCAGGGAAGTCATGCTCCCCCTCTATTTTGCCTTGGTCAGACCACACCTGGAATACTGTGTCCAATTCTGGGCACCACAGTTGAAGGGAGATGTTGACAAGCTGGAATTTGTCCAGAGGAGGGCAATTAAAATGATCAAAGGTCTGGACAAACTACAGGAAAGGAGATTCCACCTGAACATCAGGAAGAACTTTCTCACTGTGAGAGCTGTTCGGCAGTGGAACTCTGCCCCGGAGTGTGGTGGAGGCTCCTTCTTTGGAGGCTTTTAAGTAGAGGCTGGATGGCCATCTGTCGGGGGTGCTTTGAATGCGATTTCCTGCTTCTTAGCAGGGGGTTGGACTGGATGGCCCATGAGGTCTCTTCCAACTCTACTATTCTATGATTCTAAAAGGATATCCATCACCTTAATTTCTTTAAACCAAGCTGCTCTTAAATTGCACTGGAATAGATGGAAACATAACTTGCAGTATCCACCACCGCTCCTAAACCCTACATTCATTTTGCATTTAGTTTTGCTTGGCAGGCAGAATAAAACAGCAGTGACTTTTTACAGATTAGACATACATTGAGATATGTATGCCGCGGCAATAGATGCTGCAAATAACGTTTTCCTTGCAGCTAATATTGCGTCTGCAAAGAACCGTCCACCGGAGCTCTTCTGAGTTGTCAGAGGTTTGTTATATCCCGTCTCTCCAGATGGGATCCCTAACAACTTGGCAGGCTGCTGTGAAGCATTTGCTCGGTTCTTTGCGGACAAAGTTGCTTTGATCCGCTCTGACCTGGACGCCATATTAACAGCAGTCTCTGAGGATGTAGCAAGAACACCTGCTTGTCCAGTTTTGATAGATTCATTTCAATTGGTTGAGCTTGAGGATGTAGACAAGATCCTTGGAGAAGCGAGACCAACCACATGCATCCTAGACCCCTGCCATCCTGGCTAGTGAGAGAAGCCAGAGGGGGTTTGACTGAGTGGGTGAAGGTGTGGTGAATGCCTCCCTTCGGGAGGACAAAATTCCAGCAAGCCTAAAGACGGCTGTGATCAAACCGCTGTTGAAAAAGCCATCACTGGACCCCACTCAATTAGGAAACTTTCAGCCCATTTCCAATCTCCCCTATTTGGGCAAGGTCATGGAACGTGTGGTTGCCTCGCAACTCCAGAAATTCCTGGATGATACTGATTTTCTAGGTCCGGCGCAGTCTGGCTTCAGGCCAGGGCATGGTACCGAGACAGTCTTGGTCACCTTAGTGGGTGATCTTTGGCAGGAACTGGACAGGGGGAGTATGTCCCTGCTGGTTCTGCTGGACCTCACAGCGGCCTTCGATACCGTTAACCACGGTATCTTTCTGGGACGCCTCACGGGGATGGGTCTTGGAGGTACTGTTTTGCAGTGGCTCCACTCATTCCTGGAGGGTCAGTCCCAGATGGTGTCATTGGGGGACACCTGCTCGGCCCCACAACCATTGACTTGTGGGGTCCCGCAGGGGTCTGTATTGTCCCCCTTGTTGTTTAACATCTACATGAAGCCGCTGGGAGAGATCATCCAGAGTTTCAGAGTGCGGTGTCATCTGTACGCAGATGATGTCCAGCTCTGTCACTCCTTTCCACCTGTCACTAAGGAGGCTGTTCAGGTCCTGAACCGGTGTCTGGCCGCTGTGTCAGACTGGATGAGAGCCAACAAATTGAAATTGAATCCAGACAAGACAGAGGTTCTCGTGGTCAGTCGGAAGGCTGAACAGGGTATTTGATTACAGCCTGTGCTGGATGGGGTCACACTCCCCCTGAAGGCGCAGGTGCGCAGTCTGGGGGTGATCCTAGACTCATTGTTGAGCCTGGAACCCCAGGTCTCAGCGGTGGCTAGGGGAGCCTTCGCATAATTAAAACTTGTGCACCAGCTGCGCCCGTACATTGGGAAGCCTGGCTTGGCCACGGTGGACCATGCTCTTGTTACATCCCGTCTAGATTACTGCAATGCACTCTACGTGGGGCTGCCTTTGAAGACGGTTTGGAAGCTTCAATTAGTCCAACGGGAGGCAGCCAGGTTGATAACTAGAGCAACGTACAGGGAGCATACCACTCCACTGCTACGTCAGCTCTACTGGCTGCCGATCAGCTACCGAGCACAATTCAAATTGCTGGCTTTAGCCTATAAAGCGCTAAACGCTTCCGGCCCAGCTTACCTGTCCGAACGTGTCTCCCGCTATGACCCATCGCGGAATCTTAAATCTTCCGGGGAGACCCTGCTCTCGGTCCCGTCAGCCTCACAGGTGCAGCTGGCGGGGACGAGGGACAGGGCCTTTTCAGTGGTGGCCCCCCGCCTATGGAACACCCTCCGAAATGAAATTAGACAGGCTCCCTCCCTCCTGTCTTTCTGAAAAAGAACAAAAACATGGTTACGGGACCAGGCCTTTGAGCAAGAGTAGCAGTAGAAATGAGATACGATAATTATACGACTCACTGATTGCCCTCACTTGGACTTGGAACGCGCCTGAATGTATATGTATAATTATGTAGGTTTTTAAATGTAAGCTCTCAATTTTAAAGTAATTTTTAATCTTAATGGGTTTTTAAATGTGATATAAATTGTTTTAATGTATATGTTCATGTTGTAAGCTGCCCTGAGTCCCCTGAAAGGTGAGAAGGGAGAGGTAGAAATGATGATGTAATAAATAAATATGTTGTACAGTACTTTTGCCTGAATTGTGTGACTTTTGTCCATAGGGTTTGTCCCATTCCTATTTTTTTAGCTCTTCTACCTGCTTTTTAAATCCCACTTCCTAAAGTGTTCTGCCTCCTGATTCCACTTTGACTCCTGTCTAATGTTTTTTTTAATTGCTTAACACACTCTTCCTGCTGTATCTCTGCAATTACCACTACTAAAACATTTATATTGTGCTTCATTGAGCAAAGATTTTATTCCATATACATTACTGTAATCCTTATAATTCATCAGGTTAGAGGAGAAGGGGACTGGCTGAGCAGTCTGAAAAAGTGTGTTGCCTATAACATCCTAGTGTGTATACTTGGCAATTTTATATTTGAAGTATGGTTTAGGTCAGTTATGCCTGTGCAGAAGTAGTCCCCAATATAATAGTAAAATTGCAAATGCAACCCAGTTCTGTTCATCTGCTCATGAGAGAGTCTTCAATAAAGTGAAATCATTTGCAAGAATTTCCTTTCTTCCTTCTTATTTAAATTCTTTACTAAAGCAAAATGTGTTGTCTCTTTTCCTCTCTTTCCCCAAATAAACAATCCTGACAGCGGTAATTAATCTCACAGATATTGAAATCTGTGATATTTACAGGGAAGGATCTCGCTTTCAATGATTTCCACCCATATTTCTGTCCAAAAATTCATGAAGAACATGGTAGCAGTCTGTATCACTAAGTACTTTAGAGTAAGCTTTTGATTCATTTTATAGCTTGCCTATTAATTTTTATATTTAACAGATGATCAAGAAACCTATCAACAATGTCCGAAGAATGGCTTCCCATCCAACACTTCCTTATTGTATGTATTATACTTCTGAACTGTGTGAATATTTCTTTATAGTTCCGTTGAAGAAACCACAGCAAAGAAAACCAGCCACAATTGAACAATGTATGTCCCACCTTTTTCCCTGAACTGGGAAAAAGATGGGACATAAATATAAATATGATGATAGAAATATACCAAACAGTAAATAGCCATTTGTTTCTCTTCATTTTAGAAAAGCATTACAGCAGCCATATAGGAATGCATGTTTTTCCAACTGTCATAATGTCTTGATGTGGTTCTACCCATAGAATACAGTGGTGTATGCCTGATTACATCATTCCTCTAGTGCAGTTCCCTTTGCACAAACAATTCTCATTTCCAGAGATTGTAGAAACATTATGGAAAGCAGTTGCATTAACAGTTGTTCAAAAGGTTGTACAAGAGATTGTGAGAAACTTCTGTGCAACTATTTTGCGCAAAGGTGTTCTTCAGTTCAATTTTGCTAATGTTTCTTTTATTTCACAAGCCTTAAATTGGATTTAGGCCTTGACTTTTAGGTTGTTGTCTCTAAGTAAACTCTAGATAAACAGTAGAAAAAAATTATGCTTTTTTCCCCCCTGATTGCAGACTTGACAGGTGCTCAAGATGGCAGTGTGAGAATGTTTGAGTGGGGTCATTCTCAGCAAATTACATGCTTCCGGTCTGGTGGTAACTCCAGGGTTACACGGATGAGATTCAATTATCAAGGCAACAAGGTAGTATTCCTTATGTCTCTGGCAGATTTTATGTTTCTATCTTTTACCTAACTTAAGTTCATGAAGATATTTACAAATGTGTTCCATCTTTGCAGTTACCTCGTTTCTGGATATTATTCACTACTCTGAATCTCTTAACATTCTTGGATATCAGGGGAGACTAAAGCAAACATGTGCTTCTCCGTGTGCAGCATTATGTACTTCCTTTTGTTTCTGTGATCACAGATGTATAGAGATACTGAAGATAATACATGGATTAAGAAATATGATTTAGTTTTTCATCAGATATGAACAAAGCCCCATGCTAGGTAGACTTTAGTCTTAATCTTGTCAATAGATTATGTTGTGGAAGCAAACATATGTCACATATGCTTTTATTTTAGAAGATGGTGGTTGGTACAATAGCACAAAACTAGGCTTTTAGAGGTTGTCATTTATAATGATGTGATATATAACGGACCCTAAGAATCTGCTAGGATTCGGTTCGAGGTTCCCATGTGGATGCCAAAATACGTGGATGCTAAAGTCCCATTGTAAACAATGATGTAGTAAAATTGTGACCCCCTCCCCCCATATATATATATATGGGGTGAGATCAAAGTTAGGGTGACTGTGTTTTACCTGGTTTTTTTTTTTAAAAAAAACTATTGCTTTTCAAGAAAACAGTATGTGCTATAACAGTTCTCTGTGAAATTCAAAACTGAAATTGTAATAGATACTTCTAGAAGTCATTAGTGTTTGGTGTATTGATCACTCTGTGAAGTCTGCCAATGCTGATGCTGTTCAACGTTTATATCAAACTGCTTAACTTTGGGATGTGTTCTCACATGTGACACCCAGTTGCCTTTTTCCTGTTCATCCCAAACAGGTGGATATGTTGCACTGGTGTTTGTCAGTGAAATTGAAATGAATGAAAGACAAAAGAAATTGGAGAAAATCCTGTTAATAGGTGGTTCCTTGGTCAGAATAGGTGGGCTACACTGCACCTGGAGGAGAAGGTGCACAAATTGGGTGTAATCTTAGAGACGTCACCATGCCATGAAGGTTACCAGAAGTTCAGAGTGCCTTCTACCAACTTGAACTGGTCACTCAAGTGCATCTCTGTTTGGCTTGCTGTAATCTGACACCAGTGGCCTATGTCCTGATGAATCTCTAGATAAAATGCATGCACAGCAAAACAACCTCCAACAACACAATTGTGCACTGGACTATATTTGAGGTTGGTTGAAAGTTGGTTTTGGAAGTGCAGCCAATGCTGTGAGAGAAGTTGAAACGTGTGCATGCAGTTATCTCTGTTTGTTGTTGTGTTCCTTGAAGTTGTTTCTGATCTTTGGCAACCCTATCACAATGTTTTCTTGGCAAGATTTTTTCAGAAGAGATCTGCAGAGAGACTGAGATACAGTGGCTTGCCCAAGGCCAGCCATTGGGTTTTATGGCAAACCCTCATCTCAAGAGCTGTTTAGTTACAAGTGGAAGGCCACTATGACATAAGAGACAGTGAAACTGATAATCTTGCAAGCAGCCAGTGCTGCACCAAGAGGAAGAGGTAAAACAGGGATTGGAAGAACTCATGATTGTCTCTGCCTCCTTTTGCTGAGGAAACAGGCTAAATATGCCAACCACCTACTGGGCGGCAGCAGTATTGAAGAGGATACCGGTGCTGAATCTCCAGAGATGGCAGTGGTGCCATAGTTCACACTTGTTAGTGCTACACAGAGGAATACATGATAAGCCACTTTTTGAAGCTTACATTGGATACCCTATAATGAGACAATACAAAGTAAAACAAAAGATAATGTCAAGATGCACTCAAAAAACTGGGATAGAGAACAATAACAAATTGTACTGTGACTTATGACGCAACTAGACTCTAGCCAAAAGGAGGGACCCATCTTCACTGCCATGTAATGCAATACAAAACTCTATTATATGGTCAGTGGGGACTCCTGTATTGCAGTGCAATACAGTTAAAGTGCATTATATGAACCTACACACTATGTAACGCAGTTATTAAACTGCATTATATGGCAGTGTAGATGGAGGCAAAGTTCAGCTGTTCACTCAGAGATAAAAGGAGAATTTGAAGCTGTCACAAATTTGTCGATGGGGGTCTCAGTGATCTTCAACGTAATAGTACAAATATTAATATATTCTGATAAGTATTGTACATACAGTTACATTTTTAAAAATAAAATATTTGTGTCTTTTAATTTTCAGTTTGGAATTGTTGATGGGGACGGACATATAAGTCTGTATCAAACAAACTGGAAAAGTTGCCTACATAATGGAAACACACCCAAGCCATACCTGGTAAGCCAGTTCTTTCGTTTTTAAGAATGAAATTTTATTTTACCAGTACCATGACATGCATGTATATTTTAATTTTTATAATCTGCTCATACTACCAAATGAGTATGGTTTCTTTCGACACTGCATAATATTTATAGTTTCCTAAACCTCTGCTGGTATTATGATATACTTGGGGAAAACAGTAAAGTAAGTCAGTTACAAGTCTTGCATTTATCTTCAATTATAACAAAAAAGCCTCAAATAGAGAATTGCAGTTGAGGAGGCATTAGGTTATTCTTGTCCAAATAGTTTAACCCTATTGTCGAATGACAGGTTACTTCTAAAACTGAAGAGGTTTCAGAAGAGGATGAAATAAAACCACCAGCATGTTTAAAAAGTTCTTTTGAATGCTGGCTGTAATTGGAAGTGAAATTTATATAAAATAACTTCTACATGATAACTGACAAAATGGGAATGATTGCATGAAATAAAATATTTTCCTACTTTTTCTTGTCCATTTCCATTTTCAGACTTGGCAGTGCCATAACAAAACAGCCAGTGATTTTGTTTTCGTTAGCTCTTCTTCTTTGATAGCTACAGCTGGGCAGTCTACTGACAACAGGTATTAAAATGTGTTTCTAGGCCAAAAATAGTGAATCAGAAATGAATGAAAAATTACTTATTACTTTGTGCTGCATGTAGCAGTAGATTTGAACAAACAATAAATCCATATCTATGTCCATATGGTAAGGTGATAAAGTTCTGCACTGAACTGTAAGTTACCATATATAAAGGCAACTTTACCCTTATGGCACATGTGTCAAACTCAAGGCCCGCAGGCCGAATCTGGGCCACCATGTTATTTTATGTGGCCCTCCATATGCTTGATTACAACTCCTGCATTCCTCATCACTAGACATCATGACTAGAGCTGATAGAAGTTTTGATACAGTAACATTTGGAAGGCTGCAGTTTGTTCTGTTTAGTAAGGTTAGCGGGGTTCAAATTTAGATATAAGGCTTGTGGATAGAATGCCTGACTATAAAGTGTCGCTTAATTTTCCCCCAACCTCAGAACCACAAGTGCTGTTGGGTGGCAGTTCCCAGTATCACCAGTCCGTATGGTAGTTAATCAAAAGTGATGGGAGTTGTCTGGGAACCCAAACTGAGTGTAAAAAGTAAAGAGTACCAACCACTATGTAAAAAAAATGGATTTAACAGCCCTTTGAAGGCAAACATAAAGCTGATGTGGCCCTAAGTGAAAATGAGTCTGACATCCCTGCCTTATGTCAAGTGTAGCTCACATTTAAAGGCACACATTTACTGTTGAGGAGAAGGGGATGCCTTGTTTTCAGTTTTGGTTATGTTTTCATTGGATTGGTTGTCAAAGACAGAACGCCACAAGATTAAAGATAACAAAGTTTATTGGAGTTACAGAACCAAAAAATGCCCGTAAAAGACAAGGGCTAGGCAAACACTGGCCTTAAAAGTAAAAAGAGACAAGAAAAACGTTCAAAAGATAAACCGGATTAAACCGGAGTTTAATCCGGATTAAATCAAAACAGCTTGCTTCAGCCTGGGAATAAACAAACAGAAGCTGGTGAACAAAAAGTTCAAAGGAATGCAACTAATTGGCAGCAGATGCTTCTCTGCTGCCAAGAGCTATGTTTGAGTAACTTAGAGGTTACTCCTCCACACAGCAGGCAATTTCCCGATACAAACACAGCAGACGAGGGCAGAAGCAGTCAGCGAAGTCCCAATCCGTTCCGAAGGTCGTAAGGCAGATGCAGACGTTTGTAGTTCACCAGTTCCAACGATAGACACAGGTAGGAGAATCCGAGGCCGTAGTCAGTCAGTCCGTAAGTCCAGAGTAAGCAGATGGCGTCCGTCAAGAAGACGACGGAAGGTCAAAGGTAGTCAGCAAACGAATCACACCCGTCTTCAGGAAAACTTCCCACACAGATCCCAAGCGTTCGTCCAGATTACCTTGCCCAACGCAATTTGCTATTGCTCCCAAACCCCATTTTATGCCAGTTACAAGTCCTCATCGCTATCAGCTGTTCTCCTTAGCCCGGGCGTTTCCTCATCACTTTCCTCATCAGAACTGGAACACCTTTGACTACGCCCCGCAGCATCCCCAGCTGTGGATCCCGTCCCATCCCTCCAGCTTGTCCACGGGTCTAATCCTGAAGGTCCCCAATCGCCTTCCATACTATCATTGCCAGTGGCACCCAAATCCTCCCTTACACGAGTCCATTCCATGTCATCCTCTTCCGAGCTAACCATCTCTTCCTCCATTCTCTCAGTAAACCCCTCAAAAGAATCCTCGTCAGATGGTTCTGCAAAGATATCTCGCAGCCGCTTCCTTTCTCGCTCCTCGAGAGTATCTGACTCTCGAGGAGTCTTACGCCCACGTCTCCCAGTAGTAGAGCCATGAGGCTCAACCATAACATTGGTACAGTGAAGAAACATATTTGGTTTTGGGAGGTTTGTTAACTATTGGTAAGTGATGTTTTGTGAGTAACCATTTCATATAGAGTGAATGATTAATGGATCCTGGTTGATTGAAAAGAGAAATATCCATGAGAAAGCTTTTTCAAAAACATGAAAACTGAACTTGCATACTGTCTGCACTGAGTAGGCTAGGTTAGTAGTTGGTTTCAAATGGATTAGAGGACTAAAGTCATCCCTCTACTCTTAGGATATGTGTTTCTCAGACACTGCTGTTTTTATTAATCATCCAAAAGAGGAGTCTTGCCATGTTTACACAATTAGTTAAAATTGAACTAGAAAATGTAAAGCTAATTGTATAGCAAGTTGATAAAAACAACATTGGTTATTGTCATATTTCATGTTATAGAAATATCTGTCTGTGGGATACTCTGGTTGCACCAACAAGCAGCTTAGTGCATGGTAAGCACACACATATATATATTATTTTATTTAAAACTATTAAACAATACATTTTAGATTTGGATATGTTTTAATTTTCCAGTTAGTGATGTTTTGTATATTGTTTATCAATGTTATATACTGTGACCTAGTTATATTGTCTTTTTTCCTTGTAGAAAACTTACTTTATAGCCCCCTATTCAAAATAAGTTTCTTAAAGCAAGGAATATGTGCCAATCAGTTTGAAATGTTGGAGTCATAAAATTGAGATGTGTTTCGTAATGGGAAAAGAGAGAACAAGGAAAAAAAATTTGTGGAAGTTTACTCCATAGCTAGCAAATCATTCAGTTGTGTATCCTTTTGACAAACATTCTTGTTATTATTATTTATACCCTGCTTTTTCTCTCAAAGTGGCCTAGTTTAACATTGAAATCTTTGGATTTCAGCTTTTACCTGCCACGATACTGGAGCAACTGTCTTAGCATATGCCCCCAAACACCAGCTGTTAATATCAGGTGGCAGAAAAGGCTATACCTGTTTAATAGATCTTCGCCAAAAACAGCAACGGCAGTTTTTTCAGAGTCATGATTCTCCAGTTAAAGCAATTGCAGTGGATCCTACAGAAGAATATTTTGTGACAGGATCTGCAGAAGGAAACATAAAGGTAATACAATAGGAATTCATCTCTGTTATACAGCGATAGCAAGTTAAATTTCTTCCATATTTTATCATATGCGTGGGTCTGGTGGTTCTCAGAGTGACATATATTTCTAGCAAATATTTCTAGCTAAGTAGCATGCATTCATTCTAAAATATTAGTACAGTAGAGTCTCACTTATCCAACACTCGCTTATCCAACGTTCTGGATTATCCAACGCATTTTTGTAGTCAATGTTTTCAATATATCGTGATATTTTGGTGCTACATTCATAAATACAGTAATTACTACATAGCATTACTGCATATTGAACTACTTTTTCTGCAAAATTTGTTGTCTAACATGATGTTTTGGTGCTTAATTTGTAAAATCATAACCTAATTTGATGTTTAATAGGCTTTTCCTTAATGCCTCCTTATTATCCAACATATTCGCTTATCCAACATTCTGCCGGCCCGTTTATGTTGGATAAGTGAGACTCTACTGTACTTGTTTTCTTTTTGTATTGAATATAGCTTTTGATTAAAAAAGACAATGACATTTTAAAAATGCAATAGCCAAGTAGTAATACAGGCAGTCCCGGGTTACAAATATCCAGCTTACAAATGACTCATAATTAAGAATGGGGGTGAAACAACAGGAGGTGAGAGAAATCTTGCCCACAGAAGTGAAATTCACTCCTGAAAGAGTTATGATGGGAAAAAGTTGTCTCCACTGAAGCTTTCTCACCAATCCTTGTTTCCACAATAGTCCAATTTTTTTCAAAATCCAATTATCACAAGGACAGAAAGTGAGGGAAAATCTTGCAGAGGCAGAGACAGCTAAATAAACACCACAGGAGTGTTAAACCTATGTTGTCCAAAGATAAATAGCTAGATGGAAATTGATTGATTGATTGGCTGGAGTTACACTTTTAAAATGTACCTGTTCTGACGTACATACAAATTCAACTTAAAAGCAAACCTCCACAACCTACTTCGTTCATAACTTGCGAACTGCCTGTATAAGATGAATGAATAGTGTTATCTTTATTTCTCCAGAAAACAAAACCAGAATACCTCACTGATTTAGCTCTGATTTTAGGTCTGGAGTCTGTCCAACTTCAGTCTTCTTCACACTTTCATCAATGAGCATTCCCGGCAATCCATCTTCAGAAACCTTGGAACAGGTGTCATGCAGATTGAGACCGGACCAGCCAATCATATATTTTCATGCGGAGCTGATGGGACAGTAAAGATGAGAATCTTGCCTGATCGATTTAACTCATTCAGTGACATGTTGAAAACTGACGTGAAACTCATGCTCTGAAAGGGTTGTCCTATACTGGAAAAATAGTTTAAAGGTGGCTAACAGATATAAAAGAGACTGTACAGTAGCACTACAATAACATTTTCTGATGTTTATATTTATTTTTGGAGCTTTAGTCCTTGATGCACTGATGCCTTAAAGATGATTAAGTTCCCTCTGATTTTTGCCTAAAAACAATCTTACACAAGTCAGTAAATATTTATATTATGTATATTGCTGAAGTGTTATGTGCTCTTCATTTGTCGTACAAACACATGCCATGTAGGTGAGCCTGGTCTTTTTCATTTCTTCTCTAAAGACCATTCCATGAGGAAGCCTTACAATGCCACCCCTCCTTCCCTCTAACTGGATAAACAGAGCTGCTTGTTGCCAAATTTATATTTCTAGCTAGCTATGGAAACGTGTGCTTAAGCAGACATTCATGCTCCTCTAGGACATGCTATAGGAAAACAGTCTAACAGGTGAACCACCATCCATACCTGATTCCTGGAATCTAGGTTGATCATGGGTGCAATTTGAACTCTGTTTACAGTGTGAAAATCTGATTGTTAGATTTTTATCTTGGAAATTTCCATGCTTGCATGGCTGCTATCAGGATAGCAGTCTTTTCTTTAAATTGAAATATAAACAGAGTATATATCTATATTTTTAACTGAGCCCTGTTTAAATAAATATGCAAATATTGTGTAATTAATCCCCTTATAAAACTGTTTTAAGAGTATGTTAAAAATGTAATACATGGAGCATTACTGTTGGAACAAATTATAGGAATATGTTGCAAAGAATATTTAATAAGAATACTGAGTAAGAATCCATTTGCAAAATTCTGTCAGTTAAATCCAATGGTCATTCCGCTGGCGGAACTGCTTCTGTCGGTGGAACTGATAAGTGTTGCACCCTACTCTTCTCCCCACAGATTTCCCTCCACAACCCTTCTTGGGATCATGGGATGCAGAAGTCAGTGGAGGTGAGGAGACAAAGAATGATCTCCACAAGCACACTGCTGGATTTCACTCCCTGTTTGCTTGAAGCATCTCTAAATAACAGGAAGTTCACAAATACTATTGTTTACTCTTTCTAATTAATATGTTTTGATTGAGTCCAAAGATACTGGTTTCTTTCAGCACTCAGAATCAACTTTTAGCTTTGTAATTGCCTTTCTGAAGCAAACAAATTTAGAATAAAATATTGCAAAAGAAAATTAGAATTCTAACGTATGAACATACTGTAGATTTATAATGGAAAGAAATCTGAGTATATTGAAGCAAGAGTGTAAAGTTTCATTTTGCCAAAATGTATAAAAGTTATATAGTTAAGTATTTTGACCAAAACATAAAAATACACAAAGCCTTCAACATTTTCTACATGCTAAACTAGTCGGTGTAATGTAACTATTTTGAGTTACTTATTTACTTTAGAAGAATAGAACGCTTGAAAATATATACATTAGATAAATTACTCAAATACAAATGATATACTTTTTGCTAAAATATTTTGTGAAAAGATCAATACAATTTCATGTAAACCAAATCTGTCTGGGAATGGTTGCTGTAAATAAAAAAAATGAAGGGCTTGTATAATGGGTTTTTGTAATATTCTCAGGATACTTCTTTTAAAAAAAATGACTAGGATTTTAAATGTAATCTTAGTAGATTTCTCCACAACCAGTAGTTAGAGGGGTGAATTTTAAGCACCAGTCAGAATTTAAGTTTATGCAATAACATATATATCTATTGTAGCTATAAAGGGCATTTTAAAGAACTCATGCAGCTGTTTGTTAGTGATTTAAAAGCAGTTTCCCTTTACATTACATGCATATTAATTCTAGTTTTTCAGTCACAGTGACAGGAGCAGAATGCTGACTTGGTGAAAGGGTTCTGACATGTTTAGAGTTGTTCCATGTGCCTTTGGCCATCTATCTGGAAGGCACATTTAATAGCATGAAACTGAGACATGGTTGTTTTAGGAAGCCACATGGCTACTGGAGCCCCACTTCGAAGTCATGAACAATGTGGTTGTATGTAAATGGCAATGGCAGTGAACATTCTGTACAGAAGCTGACTGCTGGTTTTAGTATTGGGGCCATATTATTTGTACATATATTTAAAGCACTGATTCTATAAATATTGTTATCCCATTTAAAATTTTAAAAACCAGTGTTGGTAGATGTAGTTTTTAGAACCGAAATCCTAATTTATTTATTGCTGTGTTTTATATTTGAATTGCAACACAGCAAATTTTGCAGCTCAGTCACTTTTATATTATTTTAATATATTTTAACCAGATTTAAGAAAAACATATTTTGAGAGGTATTATATAATCATTTTGACCTTTCATCTTACATTTGTCAAGTTCTCAAATCTATATAAAATTGTATGTTTCTACTAGAAAAACGAGTGAGTGTTTTTCATGAGGAATGCTCCTAAATTTTTCTAACATTATCTTCTATTCATTACCTACCTGCAATACTTTAACAATCCTGCCAGAGGTTCGTGGTTTGAAAATGCCATTGTTACTATAGATGCTATGTGAAAACATGATCTTTATGAAGTTCATTTCAAAGATAATAATTTTAGAAGTTCACCCTTTCCCTAGTCAATATCTGAAGCAGAAATTTAAATTACTGTGTTTCAGGCTGATGAACTCTTTTTCCACCCTTCTTTTCCTTGAAGCACTACTGGGAAAGCTTTCCACCTTGAATATTACAGTAAATGTACAAAGCTATCTAGTGGGATTTATACCTGCTAAAATCAATGAGAAGGTCAAACTACTGAGGACTTAAACATTGCATCCTTCAGCAGTGAGGTGGCTCATGTTACACTAAAGGAAACACCATACACTAAGTTTAGAATAAAAACTAGCCACAATTTTTATGGGTTATAGCTGAGGCTGCCTTGGCATAAAGGGTATATATAAAAACATTTCAGACACAAAAGTTAAAAATTTAATTACACTTATCCACAAATATAAAAGTAGTAAAAAGAACCAAAAACCTAACTATTAAATCTGTCCTTCCATGAAGTAAAGCAGTGCCTCAAAATCCCATCCCAGCAAGGCAGCAAGGATAGTATGGCCAATAGTGTCAAAAACTGCTGAAATATTCAGCAGAATTAACAGGAAACACCCCATATGGTATGGGTCACCAACCAAAGCTATCTCAAAACCATCACCAGGCCTGAAATCAGATTGAAATGAACCTAGGTAATCTGTCTCATCCAGGATTCCCTGGAACTGGGGGGCCATCTTGAAATAGATGTGGTTTCTCCCCCTTATCTCTTAAAACTTGAGGGATTGATGATCTTTTGTCATATAATCTGGAATCTGTGTAAAGTTCCATTATTGGCCTATTCTGGGAGGCAGAGCTTCTCGCAAAAGTTGCCAAGCAGCCAGAGTCAGTAGTATGTTCCCCATCCCCTAATCCAACCCAGAATTACCAGCAGAGCAGAGAGTATTTGCTAGTTCGAGCAGTCTGAGAGCTACATGAAAGTGATCAGTCGAATGACGCTTGAGAGCGTAGTCCACGATAAGCAAAATCCAGGGTACATAGGAAACACAAGCCAAAGGTTCAGAGTTGGGTAGTTGCTGCCTCCATGAAAGTCAGTTGACAACAACAAGTCTGCCATTGCTAAGGCTGTTATTTATAGTCCAGCGCATCTAGCACCTGTGTTCTGATTGCCAAGTGTTTCTGATAAAGGCATTGGGATCTGAGGGCCTCCCTTTCTTGCCTACGTTCTACCACAGTAGGTATCTCTGTAACATCACCTTGCGGCTGTTTAAGATAGAATCATAGAACCATAGAATAGTAGAGTTGGAAGAGACCTCATGGGCCATCCAGTCCAACCCCCTGCTAAGAAGCAGGAAATCGCATTCAAAGCACCCCCAACAGATGGCCATCCAGCCTCTGCTTAAAAGCCTCCAAAGAAGGAGCCTCCACCACAGTCCGGTGATAGCTACTTTCAGCCTCAGAAGCTGGCACTTCTAGCTCCAGTTTTTGTGGCTGCTGGGAGCTGGCACTTTCAGGCCCAAGAACTAATATTTTTTCTTCGTGTACTCTGTGAATGCACACTAATGGAGAAGGCTGCGCCTGCGCAGGCTCCAACGGAAACTCTTCCAAGCTAAAGTTTGAATTTTGGCGGTAACCACGCCCCTCTCTCCACAGCGCATATAAGGCAGCCCTGGGCGTTCGCTCTCCAGTTCGTTTTTTCCCGCCGCAAAGCTCACTTCGGACTCTTTGTTCCTCTGATGTCTACCACGTGCTTCAAGCACTGCATTTAGTGTGCTGCTAAGATTCCCGTCTCGGACGGCCATGTCAAGTGTCTTCTTTGCCTTGGCGAGGCCCATGTTGTCGGTACTTGCCGTTTTTGCCTAGCTCTCACGGCCAAGGCGAGGAAAAACAGAGCAGCCAGACTTAGGGCAGCACTCTACAAAAGGTCACTCGCGCTGGACCCCACTCCCTCCACCTTGAGAGTGATATCAGCATCAGCCGCCAAGGCGCCTTCGGATTCTTCCAGGGCCTCCAGATCTTCTAAGGCGGCTAAGCCTTAAAAGCCGCCGTGCACGGTGACTACAGGTATGGTGTCGACTCGGTCAGGTAGAGTGGGACCCTCCTCGACCTCGAGCTCCTTGGCTTCAGCGACATCCGTTCGCTCCCATGTGGCTTCCCCGCCTTAGACCTTGGCCATGAAAATCGCCTTTAAGAGGGCCCAAGAGGAATCTCGGCACACCCAATCTGATTTGGCAGCGGTCTGCCCAGTTCCTCCTACACCGGGGAAATCTATGAGGGCGCCCCCCAAACAGCCACCAGCGAAGAGGCGGATGACCCAACGCTCTTCTTCCTTGGCCTCCTCGCGGAGAGATGTTCCTTCTTCCTCGGCGACTTCGTCAAGAAGGTCCTCTCCTATTCAACCAGCCCAGCAAACTCGAGCTGCTTCTCTGTCCCCCACTTAGCAATTGTCTGAAGGTGAAATACAGGACTCACCCCACCACTCTACCCAAACAATGGTCAGGGTACCAATGCCCAAACCCTCCTCGGGACGTCGGCAGTTTCACTAGAAGCTTTTTTCCCTGAGCTCGACTCCAGAACGGAGAAGACAAACGCTTAGCCCAAGCGGTTCAAGCCTCGGCCTCCAAAGACCCTCGGCCGCCTACTGCTCCTGCTCTTGAGGTTATGCCTCCTCCAGAGACTGTGCTTTCCTCTCCTCGGTCCCCTCAAGGCACCGAGGACGATGAGATGGACCTTGATCATCCAGAATCCATCCTTTTGGCCTTTGTCGTCTCTTTGGGCCTTGACCTCTCGCCTCATGATGCTTACGAGGTCGACCCCCACTCCCCAATGTCTGCGCTTTCTCTGATCAGATGGTCAGAATGGCTGACGCCCTAGGGATGGAAATCAAGCAGACTTCCAAGTCTGTGACCGACCCTGTTTTCAAAAGGGTCCAAGCCCAAGCCCCTCTGCTACTCTACTACAATTTCTACCTTACTTGCTGGACATTATCCAAGCTTCTTGGAAAACACCGTCCTCGATACTGCCCACCTTGAAGAGGATTGATGCCTGGTACTGTACCTACGATGACGACATGGAATGGCTCAAACACCATCCAGATCCTAACTCGATGGTCGTCAAGGCCTCCCAGTCTTCCTGTCGCCAGTCCAATATTCCGGCTGACAGGGAAGGCAAATGGTTTGACACCGTGGGTCGAAAACTTTACTCTGGTGCTCTACTTCTCTGCAGGATTGCGAACTATGGGGCTTGTATGGGCGCTTACCAGCAAATCCTTTGGGAAAAGACCCAACCTTTCTTTGCAAAGCTCCCTGACGAAGACCGTTCAGTTCTTACCACGCTCCAACAAGAGACTGACTCTCTAGTCCACCATCAAATCCAGATGGCAAAGCATACTGGTGACACTGCTGGCAAAATGATAGCCCACGCAGTTGCCATTCGTCGTCATTCCTGGCTGAAGTCGTCGGGTCTCTCCTTATCCTCTAGACAGGTCATTGAGGACTTGCCTTTTGATGCGTTGGGGCTCTTCAGTGCTGGCACCGATGACAAACTACAATTTAACCATAACTTTAAGATTCTGGCTTCGAAGTGTGGAGTCAAAAAACCCCACGCTCAGCGCACCCGTTGGTTCCCTCAGCGTTTTCGCCGCTTCCCGCCTCAGCCCTTTCGACACCAAAGCTTCAGGCAGTCTTCAGTTTCCAGCCACCAAGGCCAACAGCAGCCCCGCCACTCGCCTCAAGCCCAAAAACAACGGGGTCGAGCCACTTCTGCCCCCGCTCAGGCTCACCGTCGAAACTGACGCCGTGCCCCTGTGTCTGCCCTCCACATCCAGTACCATTGCAGGCACCATACTGTCTCCGCAACTCTCCGCCCCGTCATCCCTGCATGTTTGCCTCTTCACGGACCGTCTGGCCTCCTTCTATCACCAATGGGAGGCTATTACTTTGGATGCCTGGGTTCTCTGGATTGTCCGAGAAGGCTACGCCTTAGAGTTCGAAGAACTACCTCCTACAGGTCATATCTCTCACCGATCCCTCTCCGGAAATCTACGCCAAGATTGATCGCCTCCTCTCCAAAGGGGCTATTCGGCCTTCTCCATCCGAGCGGGACCCTTAAGGTTTCTTTTCCAGATACTTTATGGTCCCGAAGAGAGGGGGAGGACTTCGCCCCATCCTGGACTTGAGGGCCCTAAACCTTTTCGTCCACACGACAGAATTCCGGATGGTGTCCATTGCTTCCATTCTCCCAATGCTCCAGCAGGGAGAATACATCACAATGCGTATTTCCACATTTCGATATGGGAGGCCCACAGACGTTTTCTCTGCTTCAAAGTCCTCGACCATACCTACCAGTTTACCATTTTGCCCTTCGGCCTTGTGACGGCACCGAGGGTCTTCACCAAGGTTTTGGCTGTCGTTGCAGCACACCTCAGAAGGCAGGCCATCACAGTTTTCCCTTATCTGGACGACTGGCTGCTTAGCAGTCCTGATCCAGCTGTGCTGCAACTCCACGTTGACAACTCTCCAGCTGTTGGATTCACTCGGTCTCCAGCTCAATGCCGAGAAGTCTTACCTCATTCCATCGAGGAGAATTCATCAGTGCTCTCTTCGATTCCGTCACTCAAACTGCCTCTCTTCCGTCCGACAGGTTCCTTGCCCTTTGTCATCACCTCACAATTTGCGAAAAGAACTGGAGGGTCCGGGCCCGATCCGTCCAAGTCCTCCTGGGTCATATGGCGTCCACAGTTCTGATCACCCCCTTCGCCAGACTACGCTTCAGACCTCTACAAAGGTGGTTCATAGACAACTTCAAGCCGTCTCGCCACTCCAGTTTGAGGTTCCTCTCGGTACCGTCTCACGTCCACCAGTCCCTTCTCTGGGACCGAGCCAATGTCTGCAAAGGACTACCTTTCCACCCTGCTCTCCCGTTGGTCACCATAACCACAGACTCATCAAACTACGCCTGGGGAGCTCACATGGACAGTCTCACCATTCAAGACCTCTGGTCTCCCCTCGAAAGGGACCACCACATAAACTTTCTATAACTCCTCGCCATCTTCAAGGCCCTGAAGGCTTTTGTTTGCTTGATACTTCACAAAACTGTTCATTCAAATGGACAACACAGTGGCGATGTTCTACATCAACAAACAGGGAGGCACGGGTTCGAGAAAGCTAATGTCTCTCTCCCTCCAGATCTGGCAGTGGTGCATAGCCCACAAAGTCTCCATAGTGGCACTTCACCTCCCAGGCCTCCAGAATGGCCTAGCTGATGCCCTGAGCAGGGTGACGAGCTCCTCCCACGAGTGGCAGCAAGACCCCGACACTCTCCACACACTCTTTCACGACTGGGAATGGCCGACTCTAGACCTCTTCGCTTCTCCTCAAAACGCACAGCTACCTCGATATGGCGCAAGACTTCCTCCGGCCTTGTTTCCCAGATGCCTCAGAGATGCCTTCCTTCTGGACTGGTTGAGGGAACAACTCTTCCTGTTCCCTCCATTTCCTTTGATAGCGAAGGTGTTAGAGAGACTCCGCCTCACCTTGGCTACGGTGATTCTTATAGCCCCAGCATGGACACGCCAACCGTGATATCCGGCACTCCTTCATCTCTCGGGGGGGACCTTTCTCTCTCTTCCGTCTCTGCCTCACCTTCTGACCAGGCAGAACGGGCAAATTCTGCACCCGGACATCTGATCTCTCCATCTGACTGCATGGAGGATTCTCGCCTAAGCTCTCTCCATCCAGACCTACAAACGGTTCTCCGCGCAGCCCATAAGCCTGCTACGACCAAGGCCTACGCCTACAAAATTTCTCGGTTTCGTGCCTTCCTTCGGTCCCAAAACATTGACGTTTTTCCAACCTCAATATCGGTGGTCCTGGATTTCCTGCTTACCCTCACAGAGCAAAAGCTGTCTCTGGCCTCTATGAAATCCTATTTGGCTGCCCTGTCTTGGTCTTTCCAACGTCACGGTCAGCCTTCCCTGTTCGGGGACCATCTCATAAAGACCTTCTTAAGGGACTACAATAACCTTTGCCCACTGTCGCAGCCGCCAACACCTGGTTGGAGTCTCGAACTAATGTTATCTCAACTCACATCCTCTCCTTTCGAGCCGTTGGCCTCAGCAGATCTCCACCTGCTTTCATGGAAGGTAGCCTTCTTGGTTGCAGTCACCTCGGCCCGTAGGCCCTCAGAACTGTTCCCTTAGAGTGGACGAACCTTATCTTCGCTTCCACCACAACTGCGCTTTCCTCTGTCCAGATATCACCTTTCTCCCTAAGGTAGTCTCTGCCTCTCACCTCAACCAAGTCATTGTGCTCCCAGCCTTTTTTTCCTAACCCTTCATCTCCACTCGAATGGAGACTTCACCTTCTGGAGGGCTCTTCTTTTTTATAGAGATCAAACTAGATCAACGCGCAAGACGCCAAAACTCTGTTGCTTATGCCCCAGACAAGCTGGGTAACCCAGTTTCCTCCCAGAGGCTCTCCCACTGGATTGTGCAAGCCATTGAACTCGCTTACGAGCTGGCTAAGCCTCCTCCTCCTCCGTCGGTCCGCCCGAGATCGACAAGGGGCCTCTACCTCTACTGCCTTCCTCAGGGGCATCCCTCTCAACTCTATATGTAGGACAGTGATCTGGTCAAACCCCTTAACATTTGTCTCCCACTATAGGATGGACTCTAAGGCCCAAAAAGACTTTGCTTTCGCCAGATCAGTCTTGTCTTCCTGCCTATCTTAAAGGGCCTTTTTTCCCCTTCAGGATACTGAAAAGAAAAGAAAAGAAAAGAAAAGAAAAGAAAAGAAAAGAGGGGGAGGAAAAGAACCAATGTCTCACCAAGTGTTGTTTGTATGACAAGCTTTATTTTTCGATGTTTACGTGTTTACACTGTATCAACATTACTTACACAGCTCCTTCTTTCCCCTGCAGCGATTTACACTGTTGGGGGTCTGTTTACATCTTGGTCCTATTTTTAGGACAAGTAATGCCTTGTTTCTCCTTTTGGAGATACTGTTGTCAATATTTACACTTTTCCCCTACCCACATTGGGTGTCCATGATATCGGGGATACACTTTGACATTGTTATGTCTTACGTTATATGCACTCGGTCTCTATGTTGACCTCGTTCCGCATTGTGCCTTACTCCTTTTGTGTCCTAATAAATATTGGGTTTGGACATTCAACTCGTTGTTGGGTTTGCCCTGTCCCACCGTCCTAGACCTCATCTTGCTCGTCTCCATTAGTGTGCATTCACAGAGTACACGAAGAAAAAGGTCAGGTTGCTTACCTGTAACCATGTTTCTTCGAGTGTAGTTGTGAATTCACACAAACCCGCCCTGCCATCCCCACTGGCAAACCTCTCCCTTTCTCATTGCCTTTGTGGCGCAGGAACTGGAGAGCAGACGCCCAGGGCTGCCTTATATGCCCTATGGGGAGAGGGGCGTGGTTACCGCTAAAATTCAAACTTTAGCTTGGAAGAGTTTCCATTGGAGCCTGCGCAGGTGCAGCCTTCTCCATTAGTGTGAATTCACACTCAAAGAAACATGGTTACAGGTAAGCAACCTAACCTTCTTCCTGCTCTTTCCCCTCACTATCTGAGTCCTAAGGCATGTCAATTCTTCAAAATTCTACCCACCTCACAGCCCAATTCATGTTTGTGCGTTAACCAGACAGGCGGTGTTAGCTGCAACGCTTCATCTAAGTAGTCTCAAGTACTAAAATCTCAATATATTTACACGTGAAATGAGCAGGCTCTTTGGTACTTTTTAGGCTATTAATTATATGCATTCATAGATATACAGACATATATAGTCCCCTTAAGTAGATGTTTGTGTGCAGAGCTTCATCACAATACATCACATGTAAGGTATCATATGTTAATTACAGTGCATTATATGGGCATTGTTACTCTGTCAAAAGTATTGAAACTTTCTCTGCATCTCCATCACATATATGATTATTATCTTGGACAGTATAATTCAGCAATCCTTCCTTCTCCTTTCCATCCATAGTGTTTGTAAAGACATTATACAGATATTTCATAGAGACTTTGACATGTACAAAATTCTGTCCATAACCATCTATCCATCAAGAAATACAATTATCTGTTGAAACATTACATAAATCTCCAGTCAGTCATCTGTTAACACAAAGGCATTCAAGGATTAGTCACCTTGGGCATTGTTAAATCTTAACAGCTTTTATAACCATAAACAGACACCCATTACACTCAAAAGGGAATGTAGATTTTTCAGTAAGTTGGGCAAGTTATCAGTCTATCAAACTGTCACCAAGAACAACCCAGCTGTTTAAGACATCTATTGGCATTAGTGAAGACATGACGAAAGAAAGAACTATGGCTCTATCTCGGCTTCTTTTATTTTCTCTTTAATTTTGTCAGGGCTTTCACTTGTGCAGTCAAAACAGTGGTGTTCAAAATTTCCCATTTAAAACAAAGATCTTTGGGTAAGGGAGTCTTTCATATATGGCTTGATCTTTGACTGCCTATTCACATCAACCACCACTGCACCTCTAGAAGGTTATTACAGGTCACATTGGCTCACATCCACAGTGTGGAATGTTCCCAGTCATGTTTTGCTGACATCTGAATAGGCATTTCCCCAGACTTAAGCTAAAGCCACATCCCCACTGATAAACACACACAAATATGTCTGGTTTCCTGTATTAGATCCTACTCTGTTTCCCCGAAAATAAGACATCCTCGAAAAATAAGACCTAGTAGAAGTTTTGCTGAATTGCTAAATATAAGGCCACCCCCAAAAGTAAGACCTAGCAAAGTTTTTGTTTGGAAGCATGCCCAGCACCTGCCAAACAGAACACCAGAGCATGCCGAATTGGTAAATGTACATACCAGTTGTACATGGAAATAATGGTAGTAACAAGAAATTCTTGATAGGATTCACAGTTTGTCTGGTTATGCTGGTTTGTGATGACAACTACTGTTCAGTATATAATAAATGTTCATTTTTTTCTTCAACAATAAATGTGAATTCATCTTCATGGAAAAATAAGACATTCCCTGAAAATAAGACCTAGCACATCTTTGGGAGCAAAAATTAATATAAGACACTGTCTTATTTTCGGGGAAACACGGTATATAGGTTGTAGGTTATACTAGATTATCTTCATACTTTATATTTCTAGGCCTCAAAGATGACAACAAATATACCTGACTTGCAACAACCATATGCTCTCGTACCTTGCCCATGAATGGAATGTTAGAACCTGGCCAATAGTTACCCAATACCATGGTATCTAGGGACTAATTTGCCAGCAGTTGCCTTACAACTGTCTCCTTTAGGAATTATGGAATCTGCTTTGTTTTAGTGAATTATTGACCACTCCTTCCACCCATTCAGCTAATTTTTGGTGTGGACATGAACAAGGATCTAACACATATGTAGTACTGTCTGCAAGAATGCTCAGTCCATTCAAATTGAAAAGTATCCATTAACACTGCATAGTCAGAGACCAAAATTATATCCAGTGGATCAGTATCAATTATCCAAGTCACAGTAGATTCAACATGTTGTATCTGCAGTGTTCTGGGCAAGTCAGACACAGTGGGCTCAACTGTTCTATATTCTTTTCTTGTGGAGCCATGTGTAAAAGGCTCTTAAAAAGCTCCTCCCTTCTACCATACTGAACAACTCTACTGATTGTCTCTACAGGAGAAAATGTTTTTGCTGCATTTACTGCCCTGGAAAGCCCTTAAATAGAATGTACCCTGTGTTCAATTAGAGCAACTCTTGGTTTCTGCTAACATTATTCCAACCACCATTTCACATGCTGTCAGCTTTTTGAAGAACCAGAATGCTAGTTTGGCTCCAGTACATGAGATGGGATACTCAGGAATAATCATGCCCACTGGTATGTCCCCAGTCCATAGGGCAACCAAGGCTTCAACAGAATTGCTTACCAAGGCAGCAGGAAACTCCTCCGAAGTTATCAAAAATCCATACGGATCCATAAGCCTTGTGAGGCAGAGCATCTATAGAGGTTCTAAGTCCCAGCTCTTCTAAACTGCATATAGTGATCTGTCCAAGAAATCAGAACTACAGACCAATCGATTCACCCTCAGATTAGTATCACCCCATCCAGCATAGAAAACGAGGTCCAGAGACTATCCAGTGGTATAAATAGTACCATATATCACTTGGGATGGACCTATGGTTGTCACGGCTGATGTGAAGCCCTGAGGCACTCCTGACAGGGCAGTGTCAGCATGGATGTTGAGAGCCTTCTCAGCACTACAAGCTGAGGATACCCCAACACCAACTCTAGACTATCCCAGCTAGCTCAGAAGTGTGGTGAGTGGCAAACCAACAGAAGGCTAAACTGCCACAGTCACCTAGTTTAAAATTCACACACTCAAACCCAGAATATTGTTGGATAAAGTACCTGGTCAACTAACTTTGCTTACCTTATCTCTCTGTTAAATGGGGGGAGGACTTAATGAAGATTCTTTTTGTCATTTTGTAGTAAGTCTTAATTCACATGAAGTGATATGAAATATTACATTGTCTTTGACCCTATGGGGTTTTTTTCACAACCTATAAATCTTTTTGTGCCTTTCATCTGAGCAGTTGTAAAAGCAGTCTTTTTGGAAAAAAACAATGTTTGAAACTAAGTGTCTCCTCAGAATTTAGGAACATTGTATAGATATTATGTGAAAAAATTATGATAGCAAAAGAATAAGAAAAAGCTTAAAACGTGTAACAGTTCAAAAGAGGTTCAAAATGGGCAAGGATATGATAATGTCCAAACAGAGCTGGATTGAATGTTGGACTAGGACCCAAAGAGACCCAAGGGTTCAAATTCCTGCTTGACCATGTAAACCCCCAGGTCATTCTCTCTACCTAAGAGGAAAGTAATGACAAACCTTCTTCAAATAAATCTTGCTCAAAAATCCATGATAAGATTGCCATCAGAGTTGACTCTAAGGCACATAATAACATCAAGCTATAATATGATTGGCTCGATGCTTCCACCACTCACACACTAAAGACAAGACCCCATTAGAGGGGGCATCTCTATGTCACGCCCGAGGCAAAGGAGCACCAAGAACCTGACGCAGAGACCAATATCTATCTAATATCTTTATTAAGTAAATATATAAAAGTAATAAAAACAAGTGAAGAATATAGTTCAGAAGCAGACCTATCAAATGAGGTCAAATATAGTCCAAAATGTATTGTCCAATAAATGATATTAGAGTTCAAAGTTTTTAATCCAATAACCGAAACACACACTATTGCCAAGCAATAGTGTGGGGAAAATGCCCGGAGTCTTTGAAGTCCAAGGTAGCTTGAGAACAAGGCTGGAAACAAACTTGAATCATTAAACAAGGTCCGTGACTAGGAACAAGGCGAAACAGAGATTCTAAGAACAAGGTCCGTGGCTAAAAACAAAGCTAGACAAATCTTGAATACTTGATCCGGAAGGCAAGGAACTGGGGTTGCGGACTTTGCGAAGTCCACGCAAGGCTGGAAACACGAAGTTGCTTCTGGAGCTGCTCTGTTGACTCCGCAACAATTCTAACGTGCCAGGCACCTATATTGGGGTCTCGTTCTCCTGCCAACAACCTCTTTCCCTAGAGAATGGGAAACGAAACCCAACTTTGTCCAGATGTGAAACTCCTTAGAATTTCCGAAGGGAAGCATGGCTAATCAGCCTGTTGTTTAGCTGCAATCCGTAAGCTCCTGCGAGTCTGTTCTCTCACTCCCCTGTCTGCAGAATAGGACTGTCTCCTAGGGAACGGGGGTGAGGAATGCCCAAGGTCTGTTTTACTGGGTTCTTGGGCGAAAACATCAACATCCTGCAGCTGGAAAGATTCCGGCTCTTGTTGAACCGGTGAAAACCCCATGTTTTCGTCTTCATCTGTCACGATGGCATTAGGAGCAGGACTACAAGGCCCATGAGGCATCACACTCTAGCAGGCAACTAATTCTATATAATGCTTTTACAAAAGGGAGAGCACATTTCAGATGGATTAATATCATTGAATAAACCGTAAGAAAAGAGCAAGGCTGTTGATTAGCTCTTGGAGGTCTCATTCACAGTCAATGCCAACTTGACAACAAATAATGATCGTAAAAGCCTAGCTCCCAGGGGTTATTGTAGACAAGATCGCATAGTTGGAATGTCTTGAAAGGGTACATGTGCTTTTGAGAAATAACTGGCAAAATACAGTCAGTCACTGGCAAGAGGCTACAGATTAACTTCACCAGTAATTTGTAGCCTTCACCTTCCACTCAATCAAAATCAACAAAATAACAAAAAATAACATAGTAAGATTAGCTGAACTCTTGGAGCAGATGTTAAGGACAATGCATAATTCCTCTAATTAAGCCATTGTTTTGTCCAACGTGCAAATAAAGCTTTTGTTTGTCTTCTAGTGAACAATCACAGAACAAAGCATTCAGGATATGTAAGTTAAGGGACATTTTGGCTATGACATACTTTTCACCACTTGAGAGAGCACTCCTTCTAAACATATGACAAGTATATTATATAGCTTATCCATAGTTGGATTAACCCCCTGTTGATAAAGGCTTGGGCGTACCAGGCTAACCTGGGATGTTTAGTTCACTGAAGAAATGGCTAAAGGCAGTGTGTCTTATAGATGTACCATTCCAATACTAGTTCTTTGCCCTCATTGTGCCATCATGGAATCAATACAAGCAAAGGAGATGGAATACGTGTTCAGAACACCAATTTCTACAAGGCACAAAGAAATTATATTTCCTAAAACACGTTAACTTCGATGTCCAAGTTAACGTGTTGCACATTTCAGAGAACTTGCTTGCCTGCAAATTCAGTATTATAATACATCTCTGTAGTTCAGGCCTCCCTTATGAAACTTCTAAAAATGTATCAGGGAATCTGCAGTCTTTCTTTAGTTTTTTACATGGTGCATGTGAGGAAATTGTACACATCTAAGAATTCTATTAGCACAATATGGTGTATTTATGCAGTACAACCACCCATTTTACTCAAGAAATGGCTGCCTGAGGCAGGTTAAAAACTGATAAAAAACAGCTGCCTTGAGTGGTATCATTATAAGAAAATGTGATCAGTTGTTGTTCCCAAAGACCAAGCCATGCTTTCATCCTCAAAACTCATCAAGCCATGTGAATATACATTATTGCTACCTGAATTAAAAGCATAAAAAGGGCAGCTTTTAAGCAACCAAACCTCTGCTCAGCAATTTCATTTTTGCCTCAACATATATGCTTCTTGTTACAACAGTTAGGATTGTTTATCTCATTTGGACCAAAGAGTGAATTCAGTTTTGTAGAAATTCTAGGAAGTCCCATTCCAGTGATAGATGGAATCAAACAGAAGACACCCAAATAGGATATTTTGTTTTTAAATCCTAAGCCTTTAAAAAATTGAGAGCTATCAAACTATGGCCCAGGAAGCCATCAAAATATCCTATTGTGGTAGGAAGGGCATGCTCATGTAGGGAAGACCGGAGGGCTACATAAGAATCCCAAGATGCACCACACTGATCCACACTGACAGGACTCAAGACGGCTTGCAAGTTAAAACAAATACACTATAGCTAAAGCAAAATGTTAATATTAATACAGGATTGAATGTTCAGTGCTTCTGCTTTAATCTTTTCCAATCTACATAGTCAGAAAAGTAATCTAGAAATGCTAGTTAGCTTATTTACTCAGCATTTAATACAAATATTTTATGCCTTTCTCAGTATTGACTATCTTGTGCTCATCAAATTATAACCATGTCAAGTATATTCATTGCCAGGTTGCAACATAACAATATGGAAAAATAATCAAGGGAAGGGAATATACAAGGTGCATTAAAGACTTCACATCTGAGACTCTGTCTCCTCATCTGAAGCAGACTGTCCTCACATGCCATTCACTTTATGTTTAACCTTCTCTCTACCCCCCCCCCCCCCCGCCCCTGTCTTTGCAGAGCTAATTAAATATATGTTATTCTACTATAGTATAACTCCAGGTGCTGTACTTGTGCCATACTGCTCCAATTTTTGTAGCAGATTATATTAAATTATTTTAATACCTGGCTGTGCTCACATAGTTAATTCCATGTTTTAGAGAACCCAGTTCTTTTATTTCCTGTTAATGCACCCACTTTCCTCTGTTTTGCAACTTCATTCTAGGTTAAAGATAGGCTACACTAACTCATGCATGCTAGGAGGAACATCCACCAGGGCAAATTTCTCCTGAGATTCAAGGGGCAGAATGTATTAAGAAACTATGGCCAGAACCATATTTTCTTTTTAGAATCAGAGTCCTTCTGTGTTTCAAGTTATTTAATGTTGGACTTGGCACCATCTTTCCAGACTTATTAAGAGGACACACATTATTTTCCTCCTTTAAAATAGCAAAACTTCAGAACGCATCCTGAAAGTCCTTTTCAAGGAAAGTGTCAAAATGGTACATACAGAACTCATTATAAAAATCTTTTTCTAGCAGCTTCTGTGTCAAAAAGAATCAGACAAAAGCATGATGTCTTCATCATGTAACCTTTGGATTTTCACATTTCTGTTTCCCTAGGAAATCTCTCCTTCCTCGTATAGTACAAAACCATCTTGCACCAAGTTAACTAAATGAACTCTCTGATTGCTAGTTCTTGATCTACTGGAACAGCTTTTTTCTCCTTTCTCAACAGGGAATAATAATTCTTGTTTCCATACAACTGTCCAGAAGTTTCACTCTTGGAGCTGAATAATATATTTTAATTCCTCTGGACCATGCATTCCAACTCCAACAACCGGCTACTAGGAATAGTGGGAGCTGAAGTCCAAAACACCTGGAGGGCTCAAGTTTGCCCATGCCTGCTCTAGACCCATGAGAGCTCCATGCTGAGGGAAGACAGAATATCATCAGCAAACTAATAAGACCTAACCCCAAAAGTCTGACGATCTTCCCCAGTGACTTCATGTAGATGCCAAAGATCATAAAGGCAATACTGAACCCATGGAATCCCACATTTTGACCACAAGGCCAAATTAACAGAGCTTCCTCCCACACATACACACCATCCTAATTTCTGGGAATATTTGGCTATAAAGAATCACTGGAGCACAGTACTGTATTTGACAATCCCAAGGCAACGAAATTGCTCAGACAAATGGTATTGAATACTACCAAGATGCCCAACAGATGAGTACATACTCCCCTTGTATAGATTCACCCAGACAACCAAAGCTTTTTCTATACCCGGGATTGAATTGATCCATGGCAGCATCTACTCTGTAGAATTAATGTAGTCTAACACCACTTTAAGTCATGGCTCAGTGCTATGGCATCATGAAGTTTGTAGTTTGTTGAGACACCAGTATTCTTTGGCATAGAAGGCTAAAAACCTTGTAAAACTACAGCTCCCATGATTCAACAGTATCAAGCTATGGCAGCTGTAGTGGTGTCAACATGCAGTAATATGACAGCATAGAATCACCCAGGTAATCAGTTTTATCTAAGAAACCAGGAATTGGACTGTCGCCATTTGCTTTAAAAATGAAGCTAGAAACTGGGTGTTAGGAATGTTACAGTGGTAGTGTCCAATGAAGATTTCTTCAACAATTGCTTCTTTTAGAGGGTTAGAACATAATCCTCTTTTATGGATATATTTACAATATCCACCACATAATTCATTGCAACTTCCCCACATGATGATGTTGAACAAACTGAAACTCACTCATCAAAACTAGGTATGTGTATGCTTCACTTATACCCATGTAATCTACCCTCAGTGTGGAGCCAAATTTCTCATTGCATGCTTCTGAAGCTCTCCTTCAGCAGTCAAAGGTCTCATCAACTGTGCTGAATGAGATTGTGCCAAAATAATGGAGGCGGCACATAACTTTTGGTGCCCTTAGCACTGATGAGTATGCCTCGACCTCTTCTCAATTCGATGTATCTCCACGCTTTCTCCACTTTAGCGATCTACTCAAGTTCTTTACCTTGAACTCCTCAATAAACCAAGGAGCTATTCTGCACTAAGTAAAGGAAAATGAGTGGAAAATGTGACAATTGCCCAGGCACCTCCCTCCATATTCTAATAACATGAATGTTGACATCCCTCGAAAACAATAAGGATCAACACCACCTCCACCAGCTCAACTAGCAAGACAGTGGTGTGAACAGTACAGCAGCAGAATCTCAACCCTGTTTCATTACCTTATTACACAATACAGGCAGTCCCCACCTGAGTTACAAACGTCCGACTTACAAACAACACATAATTAAGAACGGGCCTGAGACAACAGGAAGTGAGAGAAATCTACCCCTTGGAAGGGAAATTCACTCCTGAAAGAGTTATCATGGGGGAAAAGTGTATCCACTGAAGCTTTAGTACCAATCCATGTTGGTGCTAAAGTCAACAAGTCAAATTTGCAGAACCGATCTTGTTCGTAACTTGGAGATTGCCTGTATACACACTCAAATCCTGAAGATTACCAGGTATGAAAGATCACTGTGACTCCACTTTCCGGCACATCAGATCTTAAAAAGAACTTTGAAAACACAGGTTCAAGTCAATTTATGCCTGGACTCAAAGAGATATTACTTTCTTCCTCCACCAAGCAGACAATACCCAAGCATTTTCAAAAGCATTTTCTGTTCTCTTTGCTCCTTTTCACAGCAGAGAGACGCAGCTGGATCCACAGTTTGAGCTGGATACATAATTTCCACAGGGAGAACACATCACTTTGAAAGGGAAACCAGATGGGAGAAAGTGTTGCACTTCTGGGGATTGTTTGCACCATGGGACATCACACTGTCTTTTTGGCAATCCAGACAATACACTCCTTGTCCTAATTTGTTCAGCCTCATTTCCTGACAGCAATCATTGCATTTTTCATGCTGTGATAAACCTGTCGTTTTACGATAAAACAAGTTGATGCAATTCTCTTTATTGGTGTGTGTTCTCCAGCCTTAAATGATAGTTTTCAAGGCTGGGGAAGTTACATATTGCGGGTGGTGATTAGATATCCATTGATGTCACCTTTTTTTAATCAGTCACTCCTTCCAGTTTTCCTCATTTAGCATTATGATTTTGGACAGCCTAACAACAAAATTTCTACTCTGGCAGGATGAAAACAAACTGTTGGCACCCAGGATTAAACCCCACGATTCACAATTTGCTAATCCACCACGATGGATATAGTAGGCTTACAACGGGATACAACAACAACAACAACAACAACACTTTATTTATATACTGCTCTATCTCCCATGTGGGACTCAAAGTGGTGTACACATAATGAAACATTCAACACATATACATCATACAAGATACAAAAACCAGTATAATAACAATTAACAACTATGTTTAAAATTTCAAACAATTAAAAACAATTAAACCAATAAATAAAAACAATTTCAATCACACCCTTGGGTGATTCTAGAGCCAATGGGTATAATATATAAAGTGAACAAGATGGCAATATGGGCTAGGGTAAAACTAATGTAATAAAAATAGGCATAAGCCAGGGGTGAAGTGTGGCTGGTACAATGGAAAGCAAAAGAAAATGATTTACTGAAGTATTTTGTTTATCAGCAGTTATGTATGTTACGAGGCCGGGCTGTGGCGCAGGCTGGATAGCAAGCCAGCTGCAACAAATCACTCTGACCAAGAGGTCATGAGTTTGAGGCCAGCCCATGCCTGCGTCTTGTCTCTGACTCTGTTCTATGTTATGGCATTGAATGTTTGCCTTTATGTGTGCAATGTGATCCGCCCTGAGTCCCCTTCAGGAATATAAATGCTGTAAATAAATAAATAAGTGTATTCAAAAATTGTCAATCAAATGTAGAAATGGGAACACTGGAGCAAGTCAGAAGTTAAATATAGCACTATAACTACCCTTAGTTATTAAAGTTAATGCAGTGGCATATGGTAGTAACAAGAAGTCAGTGTCATGTTGTCTTTCCTCCCATGCACCTTACAATATTTTGGTTGGATCATCAGAAAAACGTTAGCCATACTTGGAAAACCTAGTAAAGCTGCAGAAATAAAGGTGATTGTGATAGCAGCAATACTTTTTACATCCCAGTGTTTGGCCACATTTACTCCTACCCCCTCCACTGATCAGGAACTTCCTCTTTCTATTTCCCAAAAGCACCATCACCTCTTCATAGGCAGGAGGTGGAGGTGGAGAGAGAGCTGGTTGAGCAAGGAGGTAACTAACAGAATGCAGATATAGTAAGTTGTTGTGTGCCTTCAAGTTATTTCTGACTTATGGTGACTCTAAGGAGAACATATCACAAGCTGAAAGTGTGACTAGGCCACCTAGTGTGTTTCCATGGCTGAGCAATGATTCAAATCCTTGCCTCCAGAGTCACAGCCCGATGCCCAAGCTGCTACACTAGGGCTTTTTAACCAGGGGAAAGATTTCAGGAGGTCTGTGAGCTTGAATTGAAAAAAACATTATCTTTATCTTCTCTGATCATTAACTGAAATCTAGCATTCCCTTCCCTTATGAATGAATGCAGTAAATGGTATTGTTCCATTATTACAGTAGGTAAAGGTTTTCCACTGTTTTCCAGTTGTGTCCAACTCTGGGCATTGGTGCTCCTCTCCATTTCTAAGCCGAAGAGCCATGTCCGTAGACACCTCCAACGAAGGTCATGTGGCTGGCATGACGGCATGGAGCGCCGTGACCTTCCCGCCAGAGCGGTACCTATTGATCTACTCAAATTTACATGTTTTTGAACTGGTAGGTTGGCAGAAGCTGGAGCTGACAGTGGAAGCTCACTTCGCTCCCCGGATTCGAACCGACGACCTTTCGGTCAGGAAGTTCAGCAGCTCAGTGGTTTAACCCACTGGGCCACCGGGGGATCTAGTATTCATTTAATATCACATTACAGTTGTTGCATATCTCAAAAAATTGCTTATGCTCACCCGTAATTTGAAATTATGATAATTGTTAGACCCTACGCTAGATCACAGTCCTGGTATGTATGAACTAAAATTTAATTTAAAGACATGTCAATGTTGAGTGTCATAAAACTATCTTGCTACATTCTGAGAAGGGCTCGATGGTTTTCATCTAATAAAGGAAACAAAAAAGGTTAAGAACTCTTGTCCTACACCATGCGAGTTCTTAATATAGTAAGGCTGAAGGCAAAACATATATTACTTCTTGAACTGGGGAACAATTAACCTGTGTTGCATGCAGATCATGGATAGGAGTGCCTCATTTCAACCAGTTTGGATCATAGTGCAAAAAGACCTTAGTTAATGTTGCCAAGAAACTGTGGGTAGCTCTGCAACAAACATCCTAACCTGGACGTAAAGACATTGTGAAATCACATTTCAATTTGGTGTTTGAAGCAAATTGGTATCACCAGTGGGATGGTGTTATATGACTATCATTAGCAATGTCATTAGGAAGAACTCCCCAAGTGTAAAGTGCAGTTCAACAGTGAAACTTGGAATGTGGTGGAGGCTCCTTTGGAGACGTTTAAACAGAGGCCGAGGGTGCTTTGATTTGTGTTTTCCCCGCATAGAAGGAATTTGGACTGGGTGGCCATTGGGCTCTCTTCCAACTCTTGATGTTGGAAATAGCAACCTTCTTCAAGCCTCCACTAGTAATTTGTTTGTATATTATTCTGTTTGCTTACTGTATTGTATATGTGTGTTTTGGTATGCAGCTTTTCCTTTACTCTGTTTCTTGAAGTTGTGGGAGGGGCCGCAGGCCACATAATCAGATCTGGGACTGCTGAGATCTCAGACTCCATTTTAGAACACAGACTTCAGACTCCATTAGAGCACAGACCCCAAGAGACGCCATGAGACTTTAGACTGATACGAGCAAACTCATGTTGCTGTTGATTGTAAGAAAGATGCCATGTTATCTGCACAGAGAAACTACTTAAAACCTATCTGTAACTGGATTGACAAGCTACCGGTATGTATCCGTATGCTGAATACATGAAGGTTGTGACTAAACCAGATACGTTACTTCTAACAAAGTCTACTTTATTTTTATCTCTTGAGAGCATGAGTTTATTTTATGTCAGGAGTGACTTGAGAAACTGCAAGTTGCTTCTGATGTAAGAGAATTGGCTGTCTGAAAGGACGTTGCCCAGGGGATGCCCAGATGTTTGATGTTTTACTATCCTTGTGGGAGGCTTCTCTCATGTCCCGCATGGGGAGCTGACAGAGGGAGCTCAACCACTCTCCCCAGATTAGAGCCACTGACCTGTCAGTCAGAAGTCTTGCTGGCACAAGGGTTTAACCCATTGCGCCACCGGGGGCTCCATGATATATGGGAGAGTATATGTTTTTGGGCACTGCAAATAACACTTCTGAAACTGCTGTTTTTATGCATTTACATAATCTGTTCTTAACAGATCAGAGACAACTAGGTTATCAGTCTAACAACTGAAAGCCAAACTGTCTTGCATAAGTACGTGGTCATATACAGTAGAGTCTCACTTAGCTAACACTTGCTTATCCAATGTTCTGGATTATCCAACACATTTTTGTAGTCAATGTTTTCAATACATCATGATATTTTGGTGCTAAATTCATAAATACCATAATTACTACATAACATTACTGCATATTGAACTACTTTTTCTGTCAAATTTGTTGTATAACATGATGTTTTGGTGCTTAATTTGTAAAATCATAACCTAATTTGATGTTTAATAGGCTTTTCCTTATTCTCTCCAACATATTCGCGTATCCAACGTTCTGCCGGCCCATTTACGTTTGATAAGCGAGACTCTATTGTGCCACTGAAGAGAATATTTTACTCAAACTGAATTTTTGGCTCTTCTCTGGAAGATCATACTTTATGATTTCCAAATGGTTGTGAATGCCATTTTTCTCCATAAGGCTATGGAAATTCTGGTTTTCCAAAAGGTTTAAGATCTCTAAAAGGTCATGCCTTTCCAATATGGTTCTACGAGTCCTTCTGATGGTATTTTGCCTGCCCAAGAGTGGTGCCCCTGGGCAGAGAAAGCACTGGGGTGCCTCACCCAACACTTTCAGAAGCTTAGACTAAAGACCTTGGAAGACTGCAACTCTCTGGATTCGGTAGCACTGGGAAGGGAGTCATACTGCATTCATTCCACAGTGTAGGTGCACCCCAGGAAGCCCAGGAGGGCGAGAGCATAGTAGACTCATAGTAGAGCTTTGGAGAGAGAGGAGAGCTCTCCTGGCCTGACTCACCGAGGAAGGGCTGAAGCAAGAGCCCCGGCCCACGCCCGAGGAGAGCAGTGTCTGTGGGGCTGGCGCGCCCACGTGCCTGCCTCTCCCCGCCTTTCTCTCCCTGAGGCAGGAAACGGTGGAGCAAGCCCTCCACTCCAAGGCTGAGCGGCGGGCTGGGCTTCCTGCGCCCCCAGCTGATGCTGCTTCTTCTTCTTCCTCCTCCTCCTCTCGCCCACCTTTCCAGCCTCCCCCATCTCCTCTTCCACCCCACTGTCGCCTGGAGGAGTTGCAAAGGCCGCCCCTTCCTCTAAACCCTCCTCCTCCTCCCCAGCGAGAAGACTCCGGAGTCGGCGAGGCGGTGCAGCCCCGCGGGTTCCCTCTCCTGCTTTGCCTTTTCCTCCACGGGCTACACAGTGAGTGACTTGGTTTCCAAGGAGGTGGCGAGCGGGAGCCTCAAGGACTGCGCGGGTGGGGAGAGAAAGAGCAGGGTCCTACGGAGGAGGAAGAGGAGGAGGAGAGAAGGCATGCGAGGGGGCTGCGTCTGTTTGTGGGTAGACTTTCTAAGTCAGGAAGGAGCCCTCCCCGACCTTTTTGCTCGCCCTCTTCCCTCCGAAGGGACTTACTTGTGCTTTGTTTTGTGCTGCAGCAACACTTTTCGAATGAATGCAGCTGGGCATCGCAGTCCATGCGATGGCATCCTAGGGTTTGGGGAGGCACCAGCAGTCTTTGGCAGAGAAGGCGAAAGACATTGCAAAACCACTACCTCCATAGTTTATGTTATTGAGCCATGGCAGTTTAAGTGGTGTCCAACTGCACTCATTCAACAGTGTAGATCAGACATGGGCAAACGTAGGCCCTTCTGTGTTTTGGACTTCAACTCCCACAATTCCTGACAGGCTGTTAGGAATTGTGGGAGCTGAAATCCAAAACACCTCGAGGACCAAAGTTTGCCCATGCCTGTATAGCTGCAACCTTGGACTTCACCAATACCTGTAGGTGGGGGTTTTCTGTCTTGTTTGAAATTACAGTAGAGTCTCACTTATCCAACATTCGCTTATCCAACGTTCTGGATTATCCAACGCATTTTTGTAGTCAATGTTTTCAATACATCGTGATATTTTGGTGCTAAATTCAAAAATACAGTAATTACTACATAGCATTATTGCGTATTGAACTACTTTTTCTGTCAAATTTGTTGTATAACATGATGTTTTGGTGCTTAATTTGTAAAATCATAACCTAATTTGATGTTTAATAGACTTTTCCTTGATCCCTCCTTATTATCCAACATATTTGCTTATCCAACATTCTGCCGGCCCGTTTATGTTGGATAAGTGAGACTCTACTGTATTTGATTTCAGATGGTGGAAAACCCGTACTTGACCCCATCTCTACTGACCATTTAATGCAATGGTTCCCAACCTTTTTTTGACCAGGGACCACTCTCCAACATTAGTACCAAAAGGGCTTGTTGTTGTTTATTCATACAGTCGCTTCCGACTCTTTGTGACCTCATGGACCAGCCCACGCCAGAGCTCCCTGACAGCCATCGCCAGTCCCAGCTCCTTCAAGGTCAAGCCAGTCACTTCAAGGATAGCATCCATCCATCTTGCCCATGGTTGGCCCCTCTTCCTCTTTCCTTCCATTTTCCCCAGCATCATGATCTTTTCCAAGTTTTCCTGTCTTCTCATTATGTGGCCAAAGTACTTCATCTTTGCCTCTAATACCCTTCCCTCCAATGAGCAGTCGGGCATTATTTCCTGGAGTATGAACCAAAAGGGTTACGACTTTAGATTTGGTTTGGTTATTTGGGGTGCTGATTCAGAAAATTGCATTGGATATACCACATCAGCTCTAGTTTCTGATACACAGAACATATGCCATCCCGTAATCTCTGTCTGCTTCTTTACAGAAAACCATATTTAATAATTAAAGTTGATGTGGTCTATCCAATGCAATTTTCTGAATCAGCACCCCAAATAACTCCAGGAACAGGCCTAAAAATGAAGACACCAAGGCCACCCCTGCTTCCAGGTGCCACATAAAATGGCTCCGCTCAGGGGGAGGGAGGAGGAGGAAAAGCAGCAGTCAGGAGGCTTGTGGTCATGCCTTTTGTGGGTAGTCAGCCTCTCCCCTCCCACCATCCCCATTGCCTCGGCACCATAAGAGGGTTTCATGAGAAGAGTTGCCCTTGTGGCAACGGTGTAGTAACGGTGAGGCCGCAGACCATATTTTAGTTCTTAGGGACTACTGGTGGTCCACAGAACACAGGTTGGGAACCGCTGATTTAATGCACTGAATGAAAGAAAGCTCTTAATGTGCATCAGTGTTATGTGGCTTGTGTAATTGCCGTCCGATCCTCAAACCGGTTCCAGATTGTCCAGTGTAAAACTCCTTGCTTCAATACTGCTTTGAAACTGCATTAAATGATCAGTGGAGACGGGGGTCTTTGTTTATAATTCCTTAATGAGATAACTTGGAGACGGGGCCCAGGTCTAAACACAAAATTCATTTATGTTTTATGTACACGTTATAGACATTGACAGAAGGTAGTTTCATACACAATATTGTGAATAATGTGGTGCATGAAATAAAAGTTTGGGTATCTTCAACCATCAGTAGCCATAGTTGTCACTATCGCAGACACTCATTTTGGATTCTGGAGTACTTTGGATTTTGGAACTCCTGAAAAGGGGGTGTTCAACCTGTATTTCCACCTTGCAACTATAGGCCAGTGGCATCAAAGCAACACAGCAATATCTTGAAATTCTCCAACCCTCTTGGGTGGCTGAGATAGTGACACCTTTGTTTGCTGATGGCTCAGTATACACCAACTTTATTTCATGTACGAAATCATTAAAATGTGTAGAAAGCTGCCTTCAAGCTGTGTGTATTAGGTGCATATGAAACACCTTATATACAAAGCCTGAAGGTAATTTCATACAATTTTGTATTATGGAATAATTTGATTTCCTGTTAAGGGATGTTCAGCCTGTAATCCAAAACCTGAAATCCAAAACACTTCTGTTTCCCAGCCTTTCGGATAAGGGACACACAACCTGTCAGAGTAATCAACAGAAACAAACAATAGTGGTGGCTATGATGAATGCCCTGTATTCTGGAACCCAGCCACTCTTGATTTTGAGACAACATTTGGAAAACATTAGGTGGGAGTGAGTGATGAATCTTTTGCTTTCAGTACAAATGTTCTGCTACCTGGGTGTTTGACAAACTCTTTAAGAAGAGAGACAGAGTGTGCTACTATTGTTTTGGATTAATTATATGAAGACATGAGATCACATGCAAAGTGACTAAGTTTCCAGTGAGCAATTGGGATTTCCACATAGGAAGAAGTAGGTCTCTATTAAAATTGGCATTTTTGTTGTTCCCAAAGACAGCCTCAAGGAACATGGTCTGCTAAAGATTTCTGTGTTAGGTTGTGTGGAAATGAAGATGTATTTCTGTTTGGCAAATCCACAAGTTAGCATCCAACGTGCATTTTCATTTCCATTCTGTTCCTTTTCCTGGATCTTAACTGAACTTATTTTGTAGAGTCCTAAAAAACTGCCTCCCTGAACTGCACTTTCCTGTCTATTTCTTTTCCTTGGAAACTAATGAAGGAAGACATACGTTCTAGAAGTCAATAGGATCTAAGCTTCAAGTCTGCATGTGGTATTCCACACCTAGATATTTAAATATTACATGGAAATGGAAGTTCCATTGTAAGATTAAATGAAAATTTAAAGCCTCAGGACTATTACTTTCTTTCCATTTATTCAGAGGAATTTTAAAAAAGCTCTCACACTTCTGTACTATACAATTAACATAAATTATAGCTTGTATGAATTAGTGTGTGTGAATGAAAAGATGCAGACACATTTCTTCATTTTTCTCTTTTTAATGAACCTAAATATGAGTTAACCGGTTTTTTTAAATGTCCTATTGTTTCAGGTGTTAGGAATAAAACTTTTAAAGCAAACTAAAACCAGGAAAGATAATTCATTAATTCAAAATTGATATTAATTGCTAATCGTCTGAGAGTAGTTCAAACTAAGATGGCCTTAACTGTTGATAAAATGTGTTCAGAATGCTTGGCTATCATTTACAATGCATAAGGCATAAAAGTCAAATCTATCTATCTATCTATATATATGTATGTATGTATAAATAGATGTAATGTAGGACCGAGTAAACAACAAAACCACTGAACCAAATCACACCAAATGTGGCCACAAAGGACATAGTCACCCTATCTATGTCTTTAAACAAAAAAACCTAGAACAATAAAGTCAAAATAAGAGGCTGAGGAAGAGCCATTTTCAACCCTGGCTGCCAGTCAGAAGGGTAGGCCTAGGCCCCTCCCGCTCTGTCTCCTAGCAACCCCCTCAGTCACAATGGCACCGGGGGACAGCCAGGGTTCAGTTAGGCCTCTTCCACACTGCCTATAAAATACAGATTATCTGATTTGAACTAGATTATATGGCAGTGTAGATTCAAGGCCCTTCCACACAGCTATATAACCCAGAATGCCAAGGCAAATAATCCACAGTATCTGCTTTGAACTGGATTATTTTGAGTCCACACTACCATATTAATCCAGGTCAGTGTGGCTTTTATACAGTTGTGTAGCAGGGGGCCTCATATAATCCAGTTCAAAGCAGATGACATAAGATTATAAATATAATATATAAAAATTACTGTGGTATAATAAAACAGAATAATATAATCTCAAAAATCAGGACAGTAAATAAAGAGCAACACTCTAAAAACAGGGATTCCCCTAGGTATAACACAGCCAGGCACTGAAGCTGCAAGGCTATTCAGTTCAATTCAACCAGACCAACAAAGTATTAACCTTGGTAGAAGGCTGCCAGGCTTTGAAGCAGCAATACTACTCTGTACTATTGAAGCTGACCAACCAAAGATTCCCCTAGGTAGCAAACAGCCAGGCTTTGAAGCAGCAAGGCTATTCATTGCAATTCTAGCAGCCCAAAAAACATTCCCCTAGAACGCAAGTACCCAGGCTTCCAAGCAGCAAGCCTATTCCACTGCATTGCAGCTCACCAAACAAGGATTCCCATAAGAAGAAAACGGCCAGGCTTTGAGACAGCAAGGCTATTCACTGTGATTCCACCTGGTCAACAAAGCATTCCCATAAGCCATAGCAACGTGTGGCCGGGCACAGCTAGTGTTATATAAATCTTGAAGTTAGGCATATGATTTTGATCTAAGTATGCAATTTTCATAATTTTTGTCAGTGTGGTGGTATTGGGAAAGGCTTCATGCTGCCTACAGTAGAATGTATCTGCTTGAGTAAAACAGCTTATCTGTAACATTTGAAAGATATTTAAAAATGAACGTTTACTTTATTTGTAATCAAACTAGAATGACTAACCATGTTCTTGCTCCTCCTGTGACCTAAAGCAAATATTTGCTATTCTTTTCCTTTGAAACCATGAGTTGATACGTCCATTTAATTTGTGATTCATGTCTGGGTGGGTGTTGTGCAGGAAGTATAGAACATACATCCTTATCTTCACATTAAATTGATGTTGTTCATGTTGATTGTACACACTAGATGTCAAATCCATTTTGCTTGCGTGTTTATGCCAGGCTATTGTCCCAAATTTCAGTGAAAGCTCATCTTAAGCAAAAATTGAGTCAAGACCAGAATTAGAACTACCTTCACATCAGTAAACACTTATAAAGGAAATATCGGCCTTCAATAAACCATTCTTAGCCAAGAAACCAATCCTGTGTTTTGCCTGAAATTGCAAACAAAGTTATTTTTCAAGTATTTGTTCATGTTATCTGTTTCTACTAGTCAGTAGTGGGGCAAAGATTATGAAGGGTAGCGAATCTTCTGATGATCTTACTGGTATATTTGTTTTTTACCCAAAGTTAATCCTTGGTATTTTAAGCTAGTCTTTATAGCCTTGAGATCTAGAAACACTCTCTAAAGAGGAAGATGAGATTTTTGAAAGATTCTTAATTCTAAACCAAATACCAGTATTTGCTCTTTCAAGGTGTGATTTTTGAAATACCAGAAAACAATCTCACAAGAAAATATGGTACTCAAGAGAACACTTTGTGTGTGACAGTTGTGGTTCAGTGATTCTAGTTATACAGTAGGATGAGGCATTTCTGGCATATTGTTCAGAAAAGAATGCTTGGATAGTATCCACATACAGGAATTTTGAGACACAGGATAAACAAAGAGATCAAATTGAAAGTCAAACTGCACTCAGAAAAATGGAGTAATTTCCAAAATAGGATTATGAAAAAAGAGACCAAAAGACTGAGCTCCCATGTGTCAAAGTCAAGATCTTCAAGCCAAATACAGCCCGCCATATCATTTTATGTGGCACTCCAGATGCTGAACTATAACTCTTTTATTCCTCATCATTAGACATCACGACTAAAGCTGATGGGAGTTGTGATACAGTAACATTTGGAAGGGTGCAGTCTGTTCTGTTTCGTCAGGATAGTGTGGTTTGAATTTAGATACAGATCTTGTGGATATGATGTCTGAAGTTAAAATGCTCTTCAACCTTTCCATTACTTCAGAGCTGTTGAGTTATAATTTGCGTTATCCCCAGTCCACATGGCAGATAATCAAAAGAGTTGGAAATTGTCGTTCAGTAACATCTGAGGACCCTATCCGGGTAAAAACCAAAGAGCACTGATCACTATGTAGCTGTATCTGGTGCTTGTAAATGGAAGTGGCATCCAGAGCATCGCAGCCACTACTGTGTTTTGAAAACTATGTGTTGTGCTCCTTTCTTATTGCATTCCTATTCTGTGTAGTTTCTGGACTGCTTTCACATGAGTTATGTGGAAGATAGCAATGGACTTCCCTTTTCTGTCCTCAAGTCCTACCTTTCTTTTTGTCCTTCCCCACAATCATTCTGTTCATTTCTGCTGCTAATTCATTCCATTGAGACCCTTCATACTAGAGGCACCCTCTTACCCCATCCCTCCATATTTGATATCATGGCTTATGCAGTTACACAATAAAATGACCCAGATCTCTCCTTTGTCATTAGGAAGCAGTGCTCCTACATATTCCTTTCTTAATAGGTCAGTTATGGGGAATTAGGTAGGGTAGAACAGACTAAGCAGAATGGTCTGCAGGCTGGAACAAAGATGGGCGGGAAGCTGTAGCTGCAGCTGCAGAGCTCAAGCCCTCTGTGCCTATTGTTAGCAGCACCCCAGTGTCTAGTTATTAGATAGTTGTCCCAATGAGATCCTTGGATATGTGGAACATTATACTATCACATAAAATAGATTTGTCTAACTAGTCAAATCATTCTAAATTAATAGGCAGTAACTAAGATGTAGGAAACAGACAAATAATAGAAACAGGATTGAACAGATTTAGCAATGATCATTGCAACTATTGTTGGAATTTTATATAGCCAAAACTAACATCCCACTTATTTTCTTGGGTCTGCGCTACGTATGCTTATGTATGAATCCTACCCATATTGCTAAACTTTGGAAAACAAACCTTTTCTAGCTGAAATAATCAACTTTGGTTATTTGTGTGTATGTTAGTAGTATTAACTGAATTAAGATCTAGTAATTTCTAAAAGATGGACTCGGTTTTAAATCACCATATCTCTGCAACCGTGAATGAAGTTCTTACCCCTTGAAAAGGTAAGGCATAGACTTTCAAATGCTTATTCTCAAGGCACAAGCGGACCCCTAGTCTTAGCCATTTGCAAGATGGTGACCCTGCAACATAAGGCCTAATGAAGTATTCTCCATTTGTGTGTTGTTTGTGGGGGGGTGGTGGTAAATTTGTTTCTGGCTCAAAATGGTTAGTAAAACTTAGTAACTATTTTTTCTATCATGTCAGAAGCGACTTGAGAACATACTGCAAGTCACTTTGGTGTGAGATAATTGGCCGTCTACAGAGACGTTGGCCAGGGGATGCTGGATGTGATAGTTTGGATGCTTCTCTCATGTCCCCGCAAGCTAGAGCTGACAGACAGGAGCTCACCCCATCTTGCAGATTCGAGCCAGCAACCTTCAGGTCAGCAGCCCAACCTTCAGGTCAGCAGTTCAGCCGGCACAAGGGTTTAACCCATTGCACCTCTGCAGCTCTGTAATAACTCATTAAACTGTGTATAACATAACTGTTGTAACCGTCCACAAGTTACAAACAAAATAGGTTCTGTAGGTTTGTTCTTAGGTTGAATTTATAAGTTGGGGCAGGTACATTTCTCAAGTGAAACTCCGGATAGATAAATAGACAGATAGATGCAATCGTTTTTCCCAAATCAGCAGATATTTTTTCTTGTGGTGTTTTTGAGTTGCATCAGAAATCATTCGCTATTGTGAACTGCTGTCAAGTAGACTTCAATTTATGGTGAGAGCTCAAAATCACCTTGTTATCAACAGTCCTACTCAGGCCTTACAAATGCAGGACTGTGGTTTCCTTTACAGAGAGTAAACCACATGCATTATTCTCTTCCTCTTTTATAACTGACATCCACTTTGCCAGGTAGCATTATCTTTTCCTGTAAGGCACACATTCACTTTAGCCCTCTTGGCATCTATTTAATCTAGGACCCATTTATCAGTGATTTTGCCAGTCCCAATTTTGCCCACCTACAGAACTTTTCACTAACACAACATTTCACATGAGTTGATTTTCTAGCTTACTTCACTCCCCAGCTTTCACAACCATACATAGAATTTGGAAGGACAGTGGCATGGGCCATCCTAACTTTGGTATTCATTGATATACCCGTACACTTGATAATGTTATCTAGTTATTTCATAGCTGCCTTTCTAAGTCCAAAGAGCGCTGGTGCTTCGCCTAACTACAAACCCCAAAGTTCCATAGCATTGGGCCATGTCAAAGTGGTGTCAAATTGCATTAATTCTGCTGTGTAAATGCATGCTTAGTCTTCTGATTTGTTGACTGAAGTAAAGATACAAGAAATCTTGAACTATTTCAGTGTTGTCTTTGTCTTCTTTAAAGTTATGTAAACCATTTATGATCATTATTTGTGTTTTCTTAATGTTCAACTGCCAATAGGCTTTTATACTTTTTTCCTTATCTTTCTTCAGTTGTCGTTCCAAGTCATTTTCTGATAATTTGGTGTTATCTGCATCTTAAATTGTTGGTGTTCTTTCTTCCAATTTTCACACCCCCTTCCTCAAAGTCTATATGTTCAGCTCAGAAGTGAAACAAATACATGATAAAATGCAACCTTGTCTGAGTATAAAAACAGAAACATGTGTCTTGAGGAAAAGGAAGAACTTAGCTATTTATTACCTTTTTGTACCTTGCTTTTGCACCAAGAGCCTGTCTATGGTTGATCTGCTTTCTTTTACTTTCACAACAATCCTGAGAAAGGTTAGACTATGATTAGTGTTACCTTCATGGCTGAGTGAGGACAATGAAAGTGATAAAGTAGAATTAGAGTATTAAGGACATGGAAAAAAGATGGGCAATGTTTTGTCTCTAGATGTTGTTAGAATACAACTCCCAAGATTGGGGTGCATCTACTACATTGTAGGGATGTATCAACACTGAAGAGAAAATACATGTCTAAGCTGTATGCATCCCTTTGGCGTAGAAGATGATCGTGGCTTTGGTTAGAAACAAATCATTATTTTGAGAAAAATGATTTCAGAACTGTTAAAGCTATACAGCAGGAGCCAGTTACAGGACAACATATACATTCTGGGTTAAAACATCTTCATTGACAATCAGTTTGTTTCTGGGCAGACTTACAAAGCCATATATGGTTTTGGTCCAGAATGTCTGAAAGCTCATATATCCCTATATGAACCTGCCACTGTCTTAAAATACTTGAAGGAGGGATTTCTCTGAGTCCCAACTCCATCACAGGGTCTTCTAGACAAAGCATGATCTATAGGCTGCAGTTGGCCACCAGGGCCATTTTTGTGGGCTTTAGACAAATGCAAATTTTGCTCCGATATGCCCCAAACTTACCAGTTACCAGTAGTTAGTAATAATCCCTCATCTTATCTCATGGCTGCTAAATTTGTTCAGGAGTCTTTTATTACAGGATTGTCAAAGTCTCTGTGTTTATTTAAGTTCCCTGCAATAAAACCATTCTTGCATATGGAGCAGTAGGCAGCTAAAGTCTGCATACAAGAATTCAATCAATTGCTAAAAAAAATCATTTGATAGATAAATTAAATAATTAAAATACTATCATTATCACTATAATTCAACAAATATTCAAGAAAGTACCCTAGCACTAGGAATGCAAAATAAGGTCGCGAAACTGTAAGGAAAAGATGTGGATACAGGGAATGATACTTTATGTTCACTACTGATAAATTCAGGCAAACATGGCATAATAATTGTGTTTACCTTCATTATTAACAGGAGGCAGTTTGTTGACCTAGCCCAATGCTGACTTGGAAATTGCTCTGCAGCATCTTGGGCAAGAATTATCTACTCCCTGGGATTTCTGTGTATTTTACTAAGCCATAATCCTCCATATATACTCATGTATAAATTGATTTCATATATAAGTACAGTAGAGTCTCACTTATCTAACACTCACTTATCCAACGTTCTAGATTATCCAATTGATTTTTGTAGTCAATGTTTTCAATACATCGTGATATTTTGCTGCTAAAATCGTAAATGCAGTAATTGCTACGTAGCATTACTGCATATTGAACTACTTTTTCTGTCAAATTTGTTGTATAACATAATGTTTTGGTGCTTAATTTGTAAAATCATAACCTAATTTGATGTTTAATAGGCTTCTCCTTAATCTCTCATTGTTATCCAGCGTATTTGCTTATCCAATGTTCTGCCGGCCCGTTTATGTTGGATAAGTGAGACTCTACTGTAAAGGGCAGATTTTCGGTCGAAAATTAAAGATTTTGATATGACTTGTGGTGAGTCAAGGGTCATTTCACAAAAATGGAAAAGCACTAATGTTAATTCCTGGTTATTGCCATTTTTCTACCAAGATACCAAAATTAAAAAAAAATTATCGCTCTAGTCAGAGAAGGGGATGTTTCATTTTAAAATCAAAGTTAAGGTACAGTATAGTGGCAAAAGGTAAGAGCTTAGTCAGTTCTTGGAGAAGCTAAAAGAAGCACTGATTTCCTCTTGGCGCTCTTTTGAAGGAGAGCACCAAAGAGTTGTTACTGCTGTTTCCCCACCCAGGTATTCAAAAAGGTCAGAAGTAGCACCATGTAGGAGAGAGTAAAAGGGGTTCTTTTAAGTCCTCCCAGGATGGACTGGGCTCTCACCTTTTGCCACTCTAGCTAGAGAAGGGGGTTATTCCTTTTTTGATAAGTTAAGGTACAGTACATTAATTGAGTCATTGATAAATTGCTCCAGGTTTTTGGATTGATTTTTTAGATCAGTCTAAAATTTCCTGACCTACACATGAATATACGCAGTATTCCCTAATGATTTTTTGAGAGACATAAATTGTATTTTAAGAAATTAAGTTCAAACAACAAAGCATGTCTCACACCAGTCTTCTATGTAAGATCTTTTGGCAGGTTGAACTAATGTATTGTAAAGCAGTTGTTCAGGTTATTTTAAGAAATGTGCTTTATTTATGTATGCAAGAGACTATAGGCAAAAACTGGAAAACAAGCAGTGGTTACAGTCACACACTATACCAAAGAACAGGATAGTCTGTTTCCTATTGCTAGAACAGAATGTGGAGAAAAGCACTCAATTTTTTATGATCATGGATTAAAGAATGTACATGATCATGGCCAAATAACTTAGGGCTGCTTAAGGAAAATAAATTCATTCAGATGTTCCCAGGGAGGATGTGGTTAGTTAAGGCAAATAATATATTTTAAGATATTTTCTCTTCTTCCTTTCTCTGTGCCCAAATAGTAGATATTTCAGGTTGATAATCTATAATGTTAATGTACCCCAAACATTTATATACATCTATGTTTTTTTAAATAGCTGGTTGGGGAATAACATAACATAGACATAACATAGTATAAGTATAATGATAGGTTCCTACACCACAAACAAGAAGAGCACTTCAGAATGTTCAGCAAATCATTTATCATCATCGGTGATCACTTGTGGCTGAGTATGAGTGTTTTCCAACAAGAGTCTTGGCAATGGGTCCATAAGTGACTGTAGAGACCTATTCTGGATCCACATGATTTTTCACAATGAGGACATAGTTTTCCAGATGGAAGGCAGTTCCAACAAGGATTTGCTTGACACACCTTCCTCTTGGCATGTTTCTTCCTTTTGCCATTTATTCATGCCTCTTCAAAATCCATAGCACTGTTGGTAATAGCTGACCTCCAGTTACAATACTCAGGTGCCAGGGCTTCCCAGTTCTCTGTTTATTCCACATTTTTTTAGGGTAGCTTTAAGGTCGTCTTTAAATCACTTTTGCTATCCACCTACATTCCATTTTCCGTTCTTGAGCTGAGAGTAAAGTAATTGCTTTGGGAAACGGTGATCAGGCATTTGGTTTATACAAAGGGAACAATATACATATACAAAATGAAACTAGAACACTCAGGAACCCTTGCAAAAGTGAACAAAAACATGTTTAACCTTACAGAGACCACTTGAAAGTTTCTTCAAAATGCATCCAGGAATGACTTTTTTCTTTCACCAAACCTCCAAATTTTATGATTTCCATTTTGGTGGCTAAACGTGCAGATGAACACCTTTTAGTGTACTTGATGTAGTTGGCAAAGCAGGTGTGTTTGTTTTATCTCTGTTGTGTTCTTCACACATACTGGGTGTAGCTGCTGTTTACTTTGCCTGTTGTAGGCAATCACACATAACTACAAGCAGGATTAGGTAGTGTAGAATATCATTCTTTTCCAACTCAAGCTTCTTTTTTACTGCAGACATGTTGCAGCAACCCAGCAGCAAAAGTTTCTCCAGTCTGCTTTTACCATCATTTTAGTGCTAAATAAACAAAGGATGAGGAGGAAAAGGGGGACTGGACATACATAAAAATCGGTTGTGAGTAGGAGCTTTATTATCAACGGCATTGTTAATTGAGATATACCTGTAGAGTTGTTTGAGTGTTCCTCTTTAAAATAACAATTTAAAAATGAAATATGTTTGATTCTAGAAAGGTTTCATAATGAAAAAGCATGTACTATGAATAATTTCCTCCATGTAGTAAATTTTTTTGAAATAATTGTATGAATGAATTGTATGTTCTCCCTTTGACTGAGGGTCATATAATACATGAGAAGGAGCCTCCGGTGGCGTAGAGAATTAAAGCCTTGTAACTTGAAGGTTGGGTTGCTGACCTGAAGGCTGCCAGGTTCGAATCCCACCCGGGGAGAGCACAGATGAGCTCCCTGTATCAGCTCCAGCTCCATGCGGGGACATGAGAGAAGCCTCCCACAAGGATGGTAAAAACATCAAAAAACATCTGGGCATCCTCTGGGCAACATCCTTGCAGACGGCCAATTCTCTCACACCAGAAGTGACTCAGGTTGCTCCTGACACCAAAAAAAGTACATGAGAGATATTACTTAACTTTTTTTGCAATTTTTACTATTTTTGTTGTTGATGTTTATTTGTTCAGTTGCTTCCAACTCTTCGTGACCTCATGGACCAGCACACACCAGACCTGTCAGCTGTCGCCACACCCAGCTCCTTCAAGAACAAGCCAGTCACTTCAATGATGCCATCTATCCATTTTGCCCTTGGTCGGCCCCTCTTACTTTTTTCTTCCCTTTCACCCATCATCATTATCTTCTTCAGGCTTTCCTGTCTTCTCATTAAGTGGCCAAAGTACTTCATCTTTGTCTCTAATATCCTTCCCTCCAGGGAGCAGTCGGGCTTTATTTCCTGGCATATGAACTGGTTTGATCTTCTTGTGGTCCAAGGCACTCTCAGAATTTTCCCACAACACCACAGGTCAAAAGCATCTTATCTTACTTCACTCAGCCATCTTTATGGTCCAGTTTTCACATCCATAGGCTACTATGGGGAATACCATTGCTGTACCCATGCGGACCTTCATTGCCAGTGTGATGTCTCTATTCTTCACTATTTTATCGAGATTGCTCATTGCTCTCCTCCCAAGAAGTGAAAGTCTTCTGATTTCCTGGCTTCAGTCTGCATCTGCAGTAATCTTTAGACTAGTCAATAAAACAAAAATAGATGTTTTATTACTTTAAGTGATAGAAAATGTATTTTTACTGTTTCTTTTATATTATATATTCTACAGTTTTTGTTAAAGCTAACTACTATTCTAACAAATGGTTTTGATACTTTTAACCTTAATCTTTCTGGCTCTTGTTCTCTTTTTAGGACCTGTTGTGTAGATGTATTTGCTTGCTTGCTTTTTCTGGTTGATAGTGTTTTTCCACCAGCTGACACAGCGCTGAACAGTAGCTTTTGCAGAGTGCTAAATTGGGAAATACAGACAATATAGAGCTTACCGCAGTGTGTATCTATGTGTTGGCAAAGGGATGAACATCATGCATTGACACCAACAGAAAGGCTATAGTTGCATACTTTCCAAATGAGATCAGAGAGGAGAGGCAACACTTATTTTCCCTCTTTTATTTTAGTATTCTGTGATTTCAGTTTATTGCAGTGCTCTGCCTTTCTTTGATACCATTTGCCACCTTCCAGTTTTTCTCACCAGAAAATCAGTCTTACTATATTATACTATACTATTATAAACTTTTTTTTAATTTTGGGGATAAAGTGTTCACCACATTATCCTTTAAATATAAAGAGATAATAAGTCATTAAAGAATATTAGAGGGCTATGATCCAGTGGTGTACTTCTTAACAAAGCAATACACTTCAATATCCAGCAGCAATGAAACTGGGATTCCTATCCCTTCACATTGCAGCCCTTTGTGACACGAAATGCCTACTCCAAAGTATTTCCCAGCCTCCAGGACAGATTAGGGTAACCTTCATATTGTCAAAATTCAGAATAATTATGTTGAGCCAGTAATGGTTAGCGGGGAAGGTATTTATAGGCAAATATTTAGAATGCTGTATTTGCCAGTGGAAAGATTATGACTACTTCTATGAGTTGTTCTCAATTAGGATAATTTTCTGTTTCCTCAATTAAACTAAAATAAATAGTATCTTGTAATGAGAAATCAGTGCGTAGAAAACCCTATTGATTCATATTTCTAATTAAGATACCCCTGGCTTTGATTAGAGAAAGGGAGAAGACATTTCATATAATTTGCTGTGTTGTCCTATTTGTCAAAACTCTAGGGAGAAGTTTTTAGGACAGAATTAATGGGGATAATTTCCTTTTTTTCCAAATTTAACTTAAGATAAATAGTAGTTTGCAGTGAGAAATTAATATGCTGAAACCTCTACTGATTCATGTCTGGGAAAGGTAGAAGGCATTTTGTATTACTTGTTCCATTGTCTATTTGTCAAAAATTTTTGGGAGCAGATCTTATCATCACTGTAGGGTACAAATATTTACCTTAAGATATTTATATGAAGACTATCAGATCGTGATTCTTGTGTTATGGTCAAATATCCCTATTTGCTGAGGCTGTGAAATATATTTGTACAGTCACTCTGAATGCCACGACAGTTAATTCTGGGGTGAGCATGGTTTTGACTTATGTTCTGTGTTGTATTTCCAGCTGATTTTTTTGTTTAGATCCTGTTTGCAATGAGCATTTGTTGCATACAATTAAATATTTGATTTTGATTCATCTCTTTTAACTACACTCTAAGGTTACATCAAGTATTTCTTTGCTTTGGGCGAGAAAGGGAAGGATCTTGTAAAGATGCTAAGGAAGGGTGGAAAGTTTGAAGAAATGTCTCATGAGAAGAGGGATTCATTGTTTCTTAAGTGTACAGATTGGCCCTGGGGTATTTTAACTGTTATTTTCGTCTTAATATTTCTCACATGTTCACAGAATTACAGTGCTCTTTCATGGGTATATGAAAAATGGAAAAAGGTTGATGATCACTAGAATTGATGCAGTTTGACACTATTTTATTTGCTATAGCTCGGTGCTGTGGAATCATTGGAGATGTTATTTGGTGGAGGCACCAGCACTTTTGGTCAGAGAAAGCTAAAGACCTTATAAAATTACAGCTCCTATGATTCAGTTGCATAGAATCATGACAGTTAAGGTGGTGTCAAGCTGCATTGCTTGCTGTTGTGTAGATACACCCTTGGTCGCTGTCAGGGCGAGCCCTAGGTAATTTTCATGTGTAGGCGAACAGAATTTTGGTGCCCCACCCAGCCGCCCCCGCCCCCTCCTCCTCCTATGGAGCCTGGTGCAGACAATGGCAAGGTAGGGACGCTGCTGGCACTGGGAGGGGATGGAACCGGCTGGGAGTGGGCAGCGCTAGGCCCTTAGGCCCTACAGTGGCCCTGCTGGGCCACCGTAGGGCCTAAGGGCCTGGCGCTGCCCACTCCCATTCGGCCCCGCCCCCTCCTCCTCCTCACGCCGTGCAGTCCCTACCTTGCCATTGTCTGCACTGGGCTGCATAGGAGGAGGAGAAGGAGGGGGCAGAGCCGGTAGGGAGTGGGCACGCCCTCCCGCATGCACGCATGCATGCATGCGCGCATGCACCCCCGCCTCCTCCTCCCAGACTTGCTGCCGGAGGCAGGCAGGCGAGGAGGGAGGCACGCCCCGGGGGACAACAATAGCAAGGTAGGGACTCCACGGCGCCTAGGGGCCTAGCACTGTCCACTCCCAGCCAGCCTCTCCTCCCCCTCCTCCTCCTCATGCCGCGCAGTCCCTACCTTGCCATTGTCCGCACCGGGGAAGCTCCCTCTTGTTGTCCCTCAGTACACGCCCATGAGGTCACAAAGTGTCAGACGTGACTGAATGAATAAACAATAACAATAGGCCAATTGAACTTTTTGTTGTTAATAGACTCATTTGTTTGTTTAATTATTTGACTTTTGTGTAATAAGATTCCTAAGCATTTTGAATAGAGGATATTCAGCTTGTATTACCCTTTATTCCAGTGGTTCTCAATCTGTGGGTCCCCAGAAGGTTTGGCTTTCGGCTGCCAGAAATTCTAATAGCTGGTAAACTGGCTGGTATTTTTGGGAGTTGCAGGCCAAAACACCTGGTTGAGAACCACTGCTTTATTCTGTGTGTCTTGAGAACTCACTTCTATAACAATAATACAATTAGTCCTGATAATATAGCTAATGTATGTTATCTATAATATAGTTATCTCTACGCAGTACAGGAAGGATCACTTTCTGCCTGGATAGTAATATAGGTTTGTGACCCAACTAGCTTCTTGTCCTGGTCTTTGAAGTAATCAAGCTGATAAATCAACTATAATCAGGCAAGACCCCAGGCTGAGATTTTACCACTGCAATTCCCTGATGTAATCAAGAGAAATCTTGTTTGTCAGGCTTCTATTTGTGCAGTCCTCTTTGCCTATATTGACCATGAAGCACATATTCTCTCTGACTAAGGCTTGGTTGTCATCATTGCCATTCCTATTTTCAAAAGAGAAAGGAGAAGAGGTCCAGCTAACTATCACCCAATCAGCCTACTAAACATAATTAGTAAATTATACAAGCTGTCTTTACTGCAACTTTCAGGAAAGGCTGAAGCAAGAAAGTATTTTAGTTGATAAACAGGCTGGCTTTCAGATAGGCTCATCCACTATGGATTAAGCCCTAATTTTACAACATCTAGTGGAAAAATACAACAGCCAACCTAAAAAATATTCATATGCGGCTTTTGTTGACCTGCTTTTGACTACATATATAGAGATAGACTCCAGTATGAACTCAAGGCTTCTACTGTGAACCCCCACTTATATACAAGTTGTATGAACACACCTTGAAAATCAGATGCAATCTAAGAAGCTGACGCTTTGAACCAGTTTCTACATCTAAAGGTGTTAAGCAAGGTTGTTTAACCTGTTGTTGTTTAACCTTTATGTAAACACGGTAGCCAAGCCTTCCAATATCGCTGTCTTAGTCTTGGGCAGTAAGCATTCATTGCTAGGAGAGAATGCAGGGCATTCTCTCTTCTCTTTCAGAGTTTCTTAATACTCCTGCATCAAGGAATAGTCATAGTTCAGTGGAAGAACATATGCTTTGCATGCGGAAGGTTGCACGGGTAATTCCTGACAGGTTTAGATAGGCCTTGCAGTGGGAAAGCAATCATGGCCCCAAACGATGCAAAGTCTTTGCCAGACAGTTAGATGGATTGTGAACAAGTTAACATATTTTTCCTCCTTCCAGTATTGTAAGTCCCTCTCTCAGTACATCTAATACACATGCCTTGTGATGGCATGCCTGGAAAAACTCAGGGATTATCTGTATACCTTGTTAAGATCAAGACCCTTAACATACAGAGGCACTTTAGGCAAGGTGAAAGTTAACCAAAACGAGTTTACTGAAAACAGGAAGAACAAAGGGCTAACTCCACCAGGGACTATTGTAAGGTAGCTTAAAACAATACATTACAAAAGGAGATTTTGCTGGTTGCAGTCATGTCTCTGGAATCCTTGAAAGTCTTTTGCCTCTGATGTAAAGCGATGGATTATAAGATGGTGTTTATAAGCTGTCTAGATCTTCTACTTTGTGAAACTTGGGCTGACCACAAGCTTCTGCTGTCTCTGGGACTGATGGTATATGAATATTGCTAAATGCAGGTGCTAAGGATGCCTGTTTGAATTGCTGGGCCTAAGATTACCAGACACTGACCAGGCATCTAATCACAGTAGCTCTGATGCAGAAAGAAAAAGGAGCCTAGCAAGAAAGCTCTGAACAGGCAAATAGAACAGACCAACTAACGCTGGCCTCTAGGGGGATTTTATGCTCCACCCCAAAACTAATACAAATGGAGGTATCTGCACTATTGGGAAAACCTAAACAGAAGGAACTGAAGCAATGGAGAGGAAAAGGCAGAACCAAGACTTCATATGTCTTCTTGTCCATGTTTCAACATGACTAGGAGGAAATACCGTTGCATTCCAATTTCATAGAACTTGTTCTGGCTTAGTTGTATGTTGCTGTTTATGGATTGTCTGTGACTAACATAACAAAAAACCACTTTGCCCAAAATGTAACAGCCAGACTATTGACAGACAGGCAGAATAGAGAATATTCAATACTGTTGTAATGAAGACTTCACTGACTGTTGGTCTGTTTCTGGGTGCAATTTAAGGTGGTTGGACTACAAACTTGATAGTAGTACAGTAGAGTCTCACTTATCCAACACTCGCTTATCCAACGTTCTGGATTATCCAACGCATTTTTGTAGTCAGTGTTTTCAATACATCGTGATATTTTGGTGCTAAATTCGTAAATACAGTAATGACAACATAGCATTACTGTGTATTGAACTACTTTTTCTGTCAAATTTGTTGTCTAACATGATGTTTTTGTGCTTAATTTGTAAAATCATAACCTAATTTAATGTTTAATAGGCTTTTCCTTAATCTCTCCTTATTATCCAACACATTCACTTATCCAACGTTCTGCTGGCCCGTTTACGTTGGATAAGCGAGACTCTACTGTAGTTGCATAGTAGTAGTAATAATAATAGTTACTTGCCTGTCCTCACAGCTCGAGGCATTGTACAATATAGTTAAAACAGCCAGATAAAACACAATACCATAAAACACATATATTAAAATACATAATACAAAATTTTAAACACAATTCTAATAGAATGCAATTTGAAATTCCCAATTTAAAATTTAAGAGATAGTTTTTGAATTGCATCTTACATTTTGACTGTTCATCTAGCCGTCTGAGCTCTTCCGGCATGACAGTCTCTAGAGCATGTGAAATGACAGTCTAGAGCAGAGTTTCTTAAACTGTCCTCCTTCAGATGTTTTGGGCTTCAGCTCCCACAATTCCTAACAGCTGGTAAGATGGCTGGGATTTCTGGGAGCTGAAGTCAAAAACACTTGAAAGAGCACAGTTTTAAAAATACTAGTCTAGAGGCAGCTGTTGAAAAGGTTATCTGAGTAATGTTTGCTAGTTGATAACGGCAGTCTAAACCATCTTGGGAAGGCGGTCCAGAATTCATCACATAGATTAGCCCTGGAATAAGTAGTCAGTGTAGAACCACCTGAAGCTATCTGAAATGCTGTATTTTCTTGTAAAGCCTGGCTTGGTTTTGAGGTCTTTGAGGGAGCCCTTCTTTGTCTTCCACAGTCATAGAATCATAGAATCAGAGTTGAAAGAGACCACAAGGATCATCCAGTCCAACCCTCTGCCATGCAGTAAAACACAATCAAAGCACGCCCAACAGATCACCATCCAGACTCTGCTTAAAAATCTACAGAGAAAGAGACTCCACCATGCTCCAAGGCAGCATGTTCCACTGTTGAACAGATCTTATCATCTGGAAGTTCTTCCTAATGTTGTAAGTGGAATCTTTTCCTGCAACTTGAATCCATTGCTCAGTTTCTTAGTGTCCAGAGTAGCAGAAAACAAGCTTGCCTCCTCAAGTGTAACATCCTTTCAAATATTTAAAATGACTATCACCCCCAACCTTCTTTTTCCAAGCTAAACATGCCCAGTTCCTTGATCCATGCCTCATGAGGCTTAGCTTTCAAATCTTTGATCATTCCGGTTGCCCCCATCTGAACACGTTCTAGCTTGTCAATATACTTCTTGAATTGTGGTGCCCAGAACTGGACACAGTGAAGAATAGAGTGGGATGACTTCCCTTGATCTCAACACTATATTCCTTTTGATGCATCCTAAAACCCAAATAGCTTTTTAGCTGCTGCAACACACTGTTGACTTATGATCAGCTCCCTTTCACATAGACTGTTTTCGAACCAAGTGTCACCAATCTGTGCTGTCTTTTGAGGCACATGCAGTTCAGACTTAATCCCCCCCCCCTCATTTAAGTGGCCACTCCCCTGCTATCATTTTTCCTTGCCAAGGAAAGTTAGACTGACTCTTGTCCAAGAATCATAAAAGCATGCAATGTCATCCAATCGAACCCCCTGGATTGCAGGAATATGCAATCAAAGCACTCCTGATATATGGCAGGTATGGGAAAACTTGGGCCCGTCAGGTGTTTTGGACTTCAACTCCCACAATTCCTAACAGCCTACTGGCTATTAGGAATTGTGGGAGTTGAAGCCCAAAACACCTGGAGGGCCCAAGTTTGACCATGCCTGATGTATGGCCATCCACCTTCTGCCTAAAAATATCAAGAGAAAGAGATTCCCATTCCTATCTGAGGCAGCATATTCCACTGTCAAACACCAGAAAGGTTTCCTAATGTTTAGATGGAATCTCTATTCCTGTTGTCACTCTGCCAGCAGGCAATTTGTTGTAGTAGTAATAGTAATAATAGTAATAAACTTTATTTCTATCCCGCCACCATCTTCCCAAAGGGACTCAGGGTAGCTAACAAAATACCACAAAGTGCCGCATATAGACAATACATAAATCTAAAACAAGAAAACCATAAAATTACAACCACACACATACATAATAACAATGTAAAACATGTAATTATGTGTGTGTTTAATTGTAATTCTATGTAGTTACTGTAGTTCTATGTAGTTATTGTAGTTACTGCTACTAATGACAGTCCCTTCTTAAATGCAACAACAACCAGATCTTGGGTTCCTAAAACATATACTGTGTTTCCCCGAAAATAAGACAGTGTCTTATATTAATTTTTGCTCCTAAAGATGCTCTAGGTCTTATTTTCAGGGGATGTCTTAGTTTTCCATGAAGAAGAATTCACATTTATTATTGAACAGAAAAATGAACATTTATTATATTCTGTACTGTAGTTGTCATCACAAACTAGCATAACCAGACAAACTGTGAATCCTATCAAGAATTTCTTGTTACTACCATGTTCCATGTACAACACTCTATGATACATACATTTACCGATCCTGCGTGCTCTGGTGTTCTGTTTGGCGGGCATGCTTCCAAACAAAAACTTTGCTAGGTCTTATTTTCAGGGGAGGCCTTATATTTAGCAATTCAGCAAAACCTCTACTAGGTCTTATTTTCTGAGGATGTCTTATTTTAGGGGAAACAGGGTAGATGCTTCTGTGAAAGCTGCTTACAGACAAAATCCATAGGAATGACACTTTCTGTGATTCCAATATCCTTGGAAGCGACAGCAAATTAGCTAGTGACCAGTTGGGAGCCTTCTTCACAATTCCCACTGCAGTGGAGAGGCCCCTCAGAAAGCTGAAACCAATTTATTTTGGATTAAATTACGAATCATAATCTAATTGGTACTGTTCCATTATCTGGGAGGAGTAGTGGGTTAAAGCCTGTGACTTGAAGGTTGGGTTGCTGACCTGAAGGCTGCCAGGTTCAAATTCAACCCGGGGAGAGCGCGGATGAGCTCCCTCTATCAGCTCCAGCTCCAGGCGGGGACATGAGAAAAGCCTCCCACAAGGATGGTAAAAACATCAAAACATCCAGGTGTCCCCTGGGCAACGTCCTTGCAGACGGCCAATTCTCTCACTCCAGAAGCTTCTTGCAGTTTTTCAAGTCGTTCCTGACAGAAAAAAAAATCTGGGTGGAGGCCAAAAGGGGGCGCTAGAAAGAAAAGGGTAGTCCCTTTTATGAGGGGGAGGGAGAGTTTAAAGGAGTATAATCATTTCCCTGTTTTCCTGTTATTCCCCCACCCAAGTCACTATCCAGGTAACAACCCTCATTTATGAAATGGGAAGTGGGGAGGGGGATTAAACAGCGAAAATGGGAGACACGGTTTTCCTCTATCAACTCCCCCCATAACATTTGACTATCTTTCTCAGTCTAGTGCCCCCTTTTGGCCTCCACACAGATAATGGAACAGTACCATCCAATCTAGAAGGGATGTGGAGTAGTAGCATTCTCCCAGCTATAGTGTTTAAATATGTCATTCTAAAAGTAATCGGCTGCCACCTAGTGTATTTTAGCCCTTACTGTCTTTTGTTCATGAAACACCTTAGATTTGAAATTTCCCATGTATCTGGATGTCCTGCAGATATTCAGGAAACATTGAAATACCATTCCAAAAGTTGGGCCAAGTTTAAAAATACAATTCCTGGTATGTCTGGAAGCTAAATATCTAGATAAACGAATGAGTACCTTTTGATTTTCATTGTATGTGTTGCATTTCCTGCTGAAGTTTCTGTTGTCCTTGTTTTCATTGTGAAAAAGCTTTGTTACATGGGGATTAGACTAATCTCATTTGATCGAGAGAAATGTTGAATACTGAGATCAGATGTAATGCCTACAAAATAGCTTTCTTAGTAAGCTGCTCATCCTTTTCACTTCAGCATTCAGTACATCTCATGTAACCCATCTGGTGGAGAGTTGCAATACTGAGCTAAGCATAATTTAAAAATTATCTTATTTTTGAAAGACCCACACTGTAAGACTGCCTTCGAACTATAGTAATGCAAAGAATTTCATTTCACCTTTAAATTATTAACTAATTAGTTTCATAAATATTTTTGACAGAATGATACAAATTGCTTTGTTTTTTAAAAATGTAATATTTTAGCCAATACTGTGAAAAAGTGGAAAGAATGTGTATTTTTATATAATTTGGGGGTGGGGGTGGAGAAAACAGCTTTTTTGTCACACCAGCTACAAGTGATTGAGTGACTTTTTACTGGTGGTGGGGGCAAAACAAAAAAATCTTGGAATTTTTGTAAAGTGGAGCCTAAAATTGAAATTATTCTAAAGTTTAATGAAAAAGCTAGGAACAACAAGCCTCATCTTGCATTCCGTACAAGTATTTGAACAAATGGATTGAAATGCACAAAAGCACATGCTAAAATAAACAAGTTAGTTGTAAAGATACCCCTAGATTCCTCTCTCTATTGCCTTTTGTTTTTTTTTAACTGAAGCAAAGAAGCACAGCTACCTCTTCAAAAATGATAATGGTACATATGGTAGTTTATTAGTATGCTAGTTCCACCTAGTGGCATTTTCTTATTATTGCATTTTTAAAAAGTGGAAACCAAAGACACAATGGAGGTCAAAAATATATAAGCAAAGGTGCCTTTATTGTGACTAATGCGAAAGCATTTATACAAGCTTTCAAAGATTCACTAGTTTCTTCATTAGGCAAAGATGTTAAAATTATACAGAATAAAAATTGTGATGAATGTTATAGTCACACACCTGTATTCTGTCTGAGATAAGGTCAGTGAAGATGGTATTGAGAAATTCAGTGCAGATAGTAGAATAAATGAAAGAATAAGAATAGGCAGATTTAAAAATCAAGTCCATTAGCAACAAAAAAAAGCCTTTTAAAAATGTTTTGCTCTTTCTCCTTAGTCCTCTCAGGGCCAATACAGGGAGTGACCACATTGAAATCCCTAACTGTGTTGTCGACCGCGCTTTAGGGGATCGGGCCCTTAAGGAGAGACCCGACCCGGTCCTGAGGGAACGGACCTTGGCGGAGCCAATAGGAAAATATGAGCCGCAATACAACCTGAAGCCGAAATGAAGAAGGTCCGCCAAAGTTGAAGGAAAATCCGCCAAGGAGTCTTTATTGAGCGATTCAGCTGAAAAGGACTCTAGTAGTGATCATTCAGTCTACTAGGGTACCACATAACCAAAATAAAGCCATATTTATACAAAGTTTCAGTCTGACAGCCCTTTGAATTTCCCGCCCCACTCCCCCGCCCATCTGATCGCTGGTAGGCTAGAAGGTTGAACGAGGCGGGCTTTCGTTTCCCGCCTTGCTCTGTTAGCCCAATAGGGAGCTGCTTTTTGTCCCCACTCGAGCCAATCAGGGAGGAGAAGGCGGGAGTTACTGAAACAATGAAGTGACTGAGCAGGAAAGATCGGATTAATTCCTGCCCGGCCGATTTCTAAAGGGATTAATGACAGCAATCAAGGGTTCCTGTCACGTATACAGATTTCAGATATGCCTTGGAGTGGTGATGGGCCATAATTGACAAACTCTGCAGGGCGCCTTCCTGAGGTGTCCTGGATTTTCTTTTGGAGGAGATATGACAATGTTTGCCTTGGGGGCGAATCACCTTTAGGTCAATACTCCGAATTCGGCGACTCAAACCCTATATTGTCCACGCAATCTGAATTTGATTGGGTTAAGCGGTGGCGGATTATCCTTTTGTTTTTGGGAAGGGAAGCCTGGGTCATAGGATCTGGGGTTCATGTTGAGTTCAAAATATTTCCTATTTGATTTCATGATTTGACAATTATATGAAATAAAATGAAAAATAAAATAAAGTTGGAATATAAACCCTGCTGGGAAAAATACATATTTTCCGGGGATCCCAAAGAGTACAAATACATATAGGCAGATAGATAGATTTCGAGGAAATAAGGGAGAATCCATAAAGGTGGGTTACATTGCATAAAGGGGAATCATGAATGATATAAACAATTGAAAACATTTGATAAGAACGAAGTTCACAACATCTGGGGAACCCAATATGGAAATTCATAAAAGTGGAGTTTTAGCAGCATGATTTCACAATACATGAAGTTAGCCCAACGATTAGAAATTCATACAACAGTGATTCATGAGGGTGTCCAGGTACATAGAATATGAAAATTCACGGATACATTGGGAAAAGAGTTCATCTGTGGTGGAAGGAATTCATAGAAATAGCATGGGGAAGAGGTACATGTGGGTTGCAGTCTTTGGAAATATAGGATTTCATAAGTTCAGGGGTAGGTCTGGGAAGAGTGTCCCTCTCATTCATAAAATTATGAAGGTATGAATGAAAGGTGGAGGGCGCCCGTCCAGGCACCCTCCTGGCAGCTGTAGAGAGGGTGAAGGTCCTTGGAGAACTATGTCTCCCCAGCGGGAGAGCGATCCCCCATCCACAGTTCACAGAAAGGGACCAGTGATCTCTTAAAAACCATCCCGCGGGTCGCGGGGATAGGAAAGTCCGGGATAAGGCTGGAAGAGAGCAGTCTGGCTTGAAAAGAGCAATCGGTTCCGTTTGACAATCAGCTGATGAGGTGCCGAGAACTGGACCGATTTTGGTTCCGCTGGTGGTCCTTGAGTCAGGAGCCTTAGGAAGGGTTAGGACTAAAAGAGGAGTGTGCTAGGGGTAATTTTGATAAAGATATGAGCCAATTTGTATCGCCCGCCGTATTAATCTATGGCAGAGGAGCCTCAGCCAGAGTTAAAAGGACGGACGGGTTAGAGAGAGAGAGAGAGAGATTGCGTGCAAAGGAAGGAGTCAGGGAAAGATACAAAATAACCAGGTAGAGAGTGTTACTGTTAAAAATGAATGCTACTTTTATTGGGGGGATTTGTTACATAGTTCAGGGAAGGGGAAAGTGAAGAAAAAAAAATCTTTTAATAATAGTCTGCTGCAGTGCCGCTCCGTTCCTTTGGTGATGGATCTGCAGAACTCTCCGCTGCGGGTTCAAATCAATTTGAAAGCTGGCGCCTCGGTCATCATACGTAAGCGATTCCTTCCCACTCAAATACATCTTCAAACTGTCTACAGTGTATCCCTGTATCTCCACTGATGTATGTCCTGTTACATTCTGTAAGCAACTCTAAAGCTGAAGCCCTGTAAATAGAAAATCACGCAGTATGAAGAAGAACTTTTATCTCATCTGCCTGAGATTTTCTTTTTTGCACGGCTTTCATATTGGAATCAATTTAAAAAGTGGTTCTGAACTGCACTCCATTTCAGATTTTCACTGTATCCTTTAACTGCATGTGTAGATGGGGCCTGAGAGAAGGTTACATTGAAATCCTTACATAGAATCCTTGACAGCAAATCATCCTCTTTTTTAACTGGTGTTTTTGCCTTCTGCTGGTTCTTTTCCTTTTTGGAGTCAGTGGAAATGAAAACACTGACCCCAAAAGTTGGTGTTTCCAATTTGGTAATGGATCCCGATGTTGCAGCAGACTATGTAGATCAAAAATAAAAAGGGTAATTAAATTGCACAGGCATTTCCCATCTTGCTCATAGATGGAAAATGTAGACATGAGCACTATGCAAGCATCTTCATAACAGAAAGATTAATCCTTCATTCTGTTCCAAACCGATTCAATGCCTTTGAACCACCAAGCTATAATGAGGCTACCCAGCATAACTTACTGAACATAATGTGACACTTCCATGCCACTAGATAGCTTTTTAACATTTGTGTATAATGCTGGCATGGCAAGAGCCTTTTTGCACAGTTGGGTGACTATTGCTAGAAAAAGATCCACTGCTGTTAAGGGAGGGCCTTTTTCTGTGACTTCGGATCATAAATCCATGGTATCATACTTCCATGAGATTATATACTCTTAATGTGTTTGAAAGCACTAGTCAAGTGTCTTTCTTGTAGAAGTTGACTATATGGCATGAATATTATGGGATTCTTTATATACATGACCATGGCATAAACATCTTGAAAAAGTAAGTTGAACCCTTTGATTACAGCCTTGAAATTCAAAAGGATCAAAGCACAGCAAGCAAACAAACAAACTAAAGCTAACAGAGTGCATTTACTGATTGTGATAATGCTCTGCAATGCTGCTTCTTATTTTGGAACCGTCTCTCCTGCCTCAGTCGTTCTCTCCCACCTCAATACTTCCTAATTTAATAGAGTGAAGAAATCTATAAAGCTATGTGTGTCCCTCTATCCCAGTAGTTCTCACCCTGTGGGTCCCCAGGTGTTTTGGCCTACAACTCCCAGAAATCCCAGCAAGTTTATCAGCTGTTAGGATTTCTGGGAATTGAAGGCTAAAACATCTGGGGACCCACAGGTTGAGAACTACTGCTCTAACCTTACATATGCATAATCAGGATGCTTTAAGTTCCTTATTTGGAGGAAAATCAGGTGATGGGTTAATGGGCAAAGGAACAAAAATGTTATTGCAAATCTTCTTCCAAACATAACATTTCTACCATGGTTTTACTTCACAATTATCTTAGATTAATTTGTTACACCATATCTTTTCCTTGAACTCTCTCAGCAGTACTACCAATGTCCTTCCAGCTGACTCCAACTTGATCTGTTTCTCAACAGACACCCCCCCCCCTCCCCACACACACACACAAACACACTTTTATTCCTCCTGGCCTCATTCCAATGACTGATTTGTTGAAGGCAAACTTCAGTCCTTTCTATCATCCCATCTTTCATGTTTGAAACAGTTTATAAATTAAAAATAAAATAAAACAAAAGTAAGGAAAACTATTGAGAAAGAATAATGGTTTTAAAAAGCCAAGTAGATAAAAACAAATCCTACTGGTATATAGTGTAGAGTCCAATCTTGTGACTGATCTCAGATCACAGCTCTGGGAACTGAATTTTCAATCTCTTGGTGAGAAATTTCTTGGTCAAAAATCAATTAGATCAATTACATATGTTTGAATTGAGCTCAGAAACATACTGGAAATTAATCTAGATGTTTCAGCATCTGTACACTCTTGTTCAAAATCTTGTCAATATATATTGTAGTATTTCGAACTAGCTGAGGTTTTTCAATATTTGAAAATCATACTTACATATTATAGTGATGTCGGATTTTACCAAAGCAAAACACTGCTAGGTTCAAAAACATGCCCATTAATGTGAAGTTGCTTTTTCAAGTGTGTGTGCATCACGTTTTAGAAGCAATGGCTCATTGCTTTTTGACATGCTAGTTCTCCATCAACAATTCATCTTGTTTGGATTATTTATAACCTTCCTCAGTTTATTTCAGATTCTAGACATTATTCGGGAGCATGTTCCACTAATCTGGAGCAATTCACTTATATGTCTACCATTTGATTTAGGGCACATCTGACCTCTTACCTTACACTGACCTCTTATCCTGGGGAGGGAGCAATTTAGTTACATGGTGGCTGCTGGATTTGGGTGAATGCGGCCTTGAACTGTGTTAACAAAAGCCACAGGTTGCTATGTATTTTCTGAGAATCTTCAGTGAATGATAACTTTGGGCTCATATAAGCAGTTTACACAGCCATCACAGGCTTGGGTGATCTAGGGCCATGGAATGGTACTCACCCTCCCTCCCATCTTCATTGTGGTCGTGACTACTAGGTGTCCTGGCTGGTTACCATTGCTTGTTATCTGGAGTGACATTGACCAGGTTAGAAGGGTGATTGGAGAAAACATGAGGGAAAGAATGGACAATAACTCATCTCCCCTCTGGTGCCCTGGCCAGTGTCACTCCATGTAATGAATGACAGGCATCAGCCATATTGTAGCCACCACTAAGATGAGAACAGGAGGAGGACAGTAAGGATAGCCATCAGTACCAAACTGGATTTGGCACTGCTGGACATTCAGGACTCCTTCTGCTCTCTACAGTGGCCTGAGGCAGTCAAAACTTCCCCAGGCCTGATGTGGAATTCAACATTTTAGATCAGCCTCAGAATAAAGTCTTCATGTAGAGTAATTCCTAGTTCAGATGGAAAAAATTACTTGGATGTCAGATCTGAGGCCTAATGCCAATGAGTTTAGAAATCCATCCCATCCAGTAACATTTGAAGGCAGGTCAGCCTATATTTTAGAACCTTACCAAAGAAAGGAATCTTGTAGAGCAGTAATTGTCCAGTATGGTGGAATTCCTAACTCTTTCTTCATTGACTCAAAGCCTCTTTCGGGTGTAAGAGAACCATGCCTTTCTCCAGCACTCCTCTTATCCAGTTTCCCTTTGCTGTTTTTATGAGCCAGGAAGGGCATGAGTTCAACCAGGTACATGGTAGCTCTCAACTCTCCAGAAATCCTCTCAGGCTCCACAAATGGAATTATACCTAGTAACACAAAAACAAAAAAAAAAAACAGAAACCAAGGTTACCTCATGTACCTGTACCAGTGAAAACACCCAAGGCAGAGCCAATTTGAGTGATTTTATCACCAAAGTATCCTGTAGCAGGCCATTAAGTGGTTCTTGGAAGACAGAGCATAGACGCCCCCTGACCACTCAAGGCAGAGAGAGAAATCGGGCTATAGAATTAAGGTTAGCATTTAGAGTAATTCAACAATAAAATTATGAAATACACACTATTGGAACAAAAGACTACAGGCTAACATTTAAAATAAAAGGGACAAACCCAGATTTGATCTACTTATATGCCATATTTTATGTGTAAGCTGTGCCCAAATGAGTTGCATTAAATTATGAAATTCTGAAAAAAGCATTTTATATAAATAAAACAATATTACAACAAAATTATCAAGATGTAACACAATGTGCATCTATAGTTAAGTTAGATTTTGTATTTGCTTGAAGAGCATATAGCAAAAAAGCCAAAGTTATTACATATAGCAAATCTTGTTGCACTCTGAGGGGCCACAACAGCCTAGCTGGGATACTGTTTTGTTTTGTTTGTTTTTGTTGGAGCAAGGTCTCCTTATCTGGCTAGAAGGTTCAAACTATGTCCTTCATCTCTCTTCTGAAATAGAAAAGCAGCAAAAGGGTTGTGTTAGGTGCCAGTTAATTTCCCTTGCCTTTGAGAAGTTGGTAAGGACTGCTGATTTCTCAGTGGTTCTCAACCTGTGGGTCCCCAGGGGTTTTGGCCCACAACTCCCAGAAATCCCAGCCAGTTTAACAGCAGTTAGGATTTCTGGGAGTTGAAAGCCAAAATATCTGGGGACCCGCAAGTTGAGAACCACTGCTAAAGACCAACTAAAGGTGCACCCACATTGTATAATTAATGCAGTTTGATACCATGTTGACTCACAATTGAAATCTATGGAATTATGGGAATTGTAGTTTTATCAAATAGTGCTGGTGCCTTACCAAATTACAACTCACAGTGAGCTATTGCAGTTAAAGTAGTGTCAAACTGCATCCATTTTTATAGTGTAGCTGCACCCTAAGGTATAGTGTTGGGGGAAAAAATCACTGGCTTTTTATTTTTGGCACATTGAGAAAACCCTGTTGTTTTCCTTGTAAAGCATTTCAACCTCAGGTATCCTAAAGTTAATTCTTGCTAGTTTAAGATACATCATACTTTGGAAGATAGAGGTCCATGTTGCATGTCAGTTTCTGCACATATTTTTAAACATTTGGTAGTTTCTCTGATTATTTGTTCAACTCCGACCATTTGTGCATACATAGTGCTCAACAAGCTGCAACAAGTAACAGAAACCGGAGATAGGAGAACAGAAAGTGTAAACAGCAATCTCTGGCGAAGAAAACGAGTGTCTGTAAAGGTGCTCTTTCTCAGACAGTGGCTCAGAGGCCATTCAGAAAGAGGCGGAATCTTTCAGTGCAGCTAACGATGATTCGTTGACTTCGCAAAACTTTTCCTCTTTTAATCCCAGCCCCCTCTTTTTTTCTTGCTTCTTTTGAGAAGTTGACTTTGCTGCTTCTCAGACAAGCACGTCATCTGCAATCTCCAGAGATTTAGTCTGATACCATGAGCTTCGAAGCAGATGAATCTAAGGAAGGTATGACTTAAAAAAAAAAACATTCATGAGGGTGTTGCTTTACAGAAAAGCAAAAAAAAGTAATGTTGTCTTTAGAGCTTTTTTCCTGGCACCAATGTGAGATGATGAATAGAGGTTTGTACTCACTCTGCTAAACAGCTCTTAGGGGAGGGGAGAAAGCAAAGGCATATGAAGACTGCTGCTCAGATTTAACTGAAAATGCAGCAATGATTTGTTCCTTGTGCAATAATAACTAAATGCTGTACGGAGTGTTAATAATGTGGAAGAGCTAGGCGCCTTTGTGTTCGCAAGCAACAATGGCTTGAAAGGGGAAGATGTGTTTCTAAAGTGTCACTGTGCTGTTCCTTTTCTAAAAGGAAGTTGTGCAATTCAGAGAACCAAAAGATCGTTATTTTTTGGAAGGAGCTTTCTTGGCATTTGCAACAATTTTCCCCCAGTGTGAGTGCATTTTCTTGATGTATGTGTATTTATACTGGCAGGGCTTGGACTGAAATGAAGGTATTGCATTTACGCTTTTCATTTATGTGAAGGATATGGAAGAACTAGAAACACTCTGTGGAAAATCCAATTCTTTATCTGTGGAAAATTGAAAGGAAATATATATAGTTGTGGAAGACGTGACTTTCCAAAATTTTAACACAAAAGTCCATTTGGACAGAAGGTACGGAGAAGGAATGAGAAGAATGCCTTCAAAATGTGGATATATTAAAGAAAACTGGTATTTCCTGACTTGTAAAGATATTAGATAAACATCTTTGGAGTAAAGATCTGGTAAAAGATAGACCAGTTGAAGTAAGTTTAGAAGCAAACCAACATTGCAAAAAGTTTCTCCATTCTTCTAGGGCTTATCTGACAATCCCAGCATGTGAATGTTTTCAGTGTAGATCTTATCTTTCTAATCTAATTTGAAGGAGTGTGTGTTTGTGACACATAAAAACATGGCCTGTCTAAAAGGAACATACTACACCCAGCATAACTACTATTCAATGAATACATTGGTTTAACAAATTGATTGTAATGGTTAGAGCTTCTATGTGCTACCCTTTCCACATGGAGGAAAGGTTTGGATGTGAATCCAGTCCCAAAGAACAATTGTAAGCTGCACTAAACTGCTGTTCTATGGGCAACTTCTGAACACAGCATTCCTCCAGCAGCATGTTCATTTCAACCCTTTTGTATACTAGATGAGTAAGCAGCATGCATGCCATAACATGACACAAGACTCAGAGAAAACCCTTTCAAAACTGGTCTTAATTTGTCACACCAGTTTAGTTGCTGAAGACAAACATCCAAATTGTCTCTCTAAAGTGTGATCATGCTTCTGAAATTTTGTGAAATAAGCGTGAGCTTATTTTCTTCAAAACTGAATTTTGCAAAAGTCATGGTGTAGTTTCTTTAAAGGGGCAATGAAGGGAAGCAGAAGCAGTCCCCATGTTACGAACAGGATAGGTTCTGTAGGTTTGTTCTTGAGTTGAACTTGCATGTAAGTTGGAACAGGTACTTTTTAAAATGTAACTCCAGCCAGTTTTTTAAAAAAGTTTTGGATAACATAGGGAAGTGTTAACATCCCTGTAATGTTTGTTTTGCTGTCTGTGTCCATGTTCAGAAGATTTCATCTCACTTTCCGTCCCTGTGACAATTGGATTTTGAAAAATGTGCCTTTTTGTGGAAACAAGGATTGGTGAGAAAGCTTCACTGGAGACACCCTTTTCCGCATGATAACACTTTCAATTTATTTCCCTTCCAAGGGATAGATTTCCCTCACTTCCTGTTGTCTCACCCCTGTTCTTAACTATGAGTTGTTAGTAAGTTGGAGTTTTGTAACTTGGGGGCTGCCTGTAATTATATATTTTGGCATCACTGCAATATCACCCTGAGTCCCCCCGGGTGAGAAGGGCGGGGTATAAATGCTGAAAATAAATAAAATAAATAAATGTTTAGATATGCATATTTTAAAAATAGGATTGCCATTAGTCTTCACATTAGCTATCAAACAGAAAGCACACCACTTTCTCCTGATGCTGTTTTTGATTATAATAATGTTATTGTTTTTTTAAAAAAATATCCAGAGCTCCAATTCATTTTTAAAATTCTTTAATTAACAGGCATGTTTACTAATTGAATTTTTTCATGTCTTTACTGCACAAAAGCATCATTTCCTTGGGGCTGGTAATCTTAACAGTTCTGCTAGCTTCCTTCTTTCAAGTTGCCAACCTTTCATTTATTGCCAGTGGATGTTGAGATCTCTTTTTTCCTTAATGCAATTCTTTCTAAGGGCCCTTTTAGATAGCCATATAACCCAGAATATCAAGGCAGATAATTCACAATATCTGCTTTGAACTGGGTTATCTGAATCCACACTGCTATATAATCCAGTTCAGTGTAGATTTTATACAGCTGTGTGGAAGGGTCTTTGCCACAAAACAACTCTGTCCATTTCTATTTAGCAAAAAGCCCTTCTGTGCTTAGTGGGATTTACATCTAGGCGAGTATGTAAAGGATTTCATCTTTGAAAAGGAAAACCATCTTCTTATATTGACACTGTTTAAAAAAATTAAGCTTTCTCTCCTCCTTTTTTGCTATATTTTCTTGACTACTTTATGCCTTTTGTTTAACCAATTCTTTGGTCAATAGTTGTTCTTCCTGATTCAGCTTCAGTTATTTTTTGTTAAGACTTAAAGTGGATAAGTGAATCCATTTTTTGGGAGTTGGGTTTTTTTTTTTGACGGAGATTTCTAGACATATACACAAGTATATAGGGTAGGTGTCTGTGTGAAAATTGACTGGCTTTTGTTGTTGTTGTTGTTGTTGTTGTTGTTGTTGTTGTTGTTGTGTGATAGAGTTGAAATGAACACATGCCCCTGGCAAAGAAGCTCCTTTCTACAATCATTTTCTGCCTGCCCAGTCCCTCCTCTTTTGCTCATTGTCTTCTTTCTAGCTATAATGTTTTTAAACAGTATTACCGTTGGAAAGATGGTGAAGGACTGGTGAAACGCAGAGATTCAGATGCCATGTTGCAGCAGACTATCTGCAATAAATAGAGCTGGGGAAGAATGGGATACCTCTCAGCCAAGCCTTTCTAGTTTTCTGTGTCTGCTTGCCACAGACAAGGTAACAGCAGCTGCCCCTGGAATCCACACTATCCCTCCTCCAGCATGTTAAAAAAGCATAGCTTTATGAGTTTAATCAGCTAAACAGTAATCAAGAACATTTGTTGTTTATTTGTTCAGTCACTTACGACTCTTCATGACCTCATGGACCAAACCGTGCCAGAGCTCCTTTTCGGCTGTCACCACCCCCAGCTCCTTCAAGGTCAAGCCAGTCACTTTAAGGATACCATCCATCCACCTTGCGCTTGGTCGGCCCCTCTTCCTTTTCCTTCCATTTTCTCCAGCATTATTATCTTCCCCAACCTTTCCTGTCTTCTCATTTTGTGGCCAAAGTACTTCATCTTTGCCTCTAATATCCTTCCCTCCAGTGCGCAGTCGGGCTTTATTTCCTGGAGGATGAACTGGTTGGATCTTCTTGTGGTCCAAGGCACTCTCATGATTTTCCTCCAACACTACAGTTCAAAATCATTTATCTTCCTTCGCTCAGCCTTCCTTATGGTCCAAGCTCTCACATCCATAGGTTACTATGGGGAATACCATTGCTTCAACTATGTGGATATTCGTTGTCAATGTGATGTCTCTCCTCTTTGCTATTTTATTGAGATTGGTCATTGCTCTCCTCCCAAGAAGTAAACGTCTTCTGATTTCCTGGCTGCAGTCTGCGGTAATCTTCGTGCCTAGAAATATAAAGTCTGTCACTGCCTCCATGTTTTCTCCCTTTATTTGCCAGTTCTAATCATTCTGGTTGTCATAATCTTGTTTTTTTATGTTTAACTGAGACCCAGCTTATGTACTTCCTTCTTTCACCTTAGTTATAAGGCTCCTCAGCTACTTTTTGCTTTCAGCCTTCAAAGTGGTATCATCTGCATATCTGAAGTTGTTCATGTTTCTTCCAGCAATTTTAACTCCAGACTTGGCCTCATCAAGCCCCGCACGTTACATGATGTATTCTGCGTATAAGTTGAATAGGTTGGGTGAGAGTATACAGCCCTGCCATACTCCTTTCCCAAGTTTGAACCAGTCTGTTGTTCTATGGATTGTTCTCATTGTTGTTACTTGGTCGTTAAATAAATTTCTCAGGAGACAGACAAGGTGACTTGGTATCCCCATACCACCAAGAACTTGCCACAGTTTATTATGATCCACACAGTCAAAGGATTTAGAATAGTCAATAAAACAAAAATAGATGTTTTCTGAAATTCCCTACCTTTCTTCATTATCCAGCAGATATTGGCAATTTGGATATTCGCAATCAAGAAAAGTAGAAGGTGGTAAAAGGAAAAAAGTAATCCCGGGTTGGATTTTGAAAGTTTTCAAGTGGCTTCTAAAAGCATCAGAATTTTTCCCTTATTCAAGTCTTACCTGACTTAGTGATTCCTTTTTTCACATTTTAAATAAAAACTTAAATCAAAACTTGAATTACCCTACCTTTTTTATTGTGTAGGAACCTATCCTCATTCTTTCCTTGTTATTTCTACATCTTTTCACATTTTCTGATAAAATACCTAATATCCAGGAACATCTATAGTCAGGATATGAAATTTAAAACATTCAAACATTTGTTTATTTTTAATTAATTGACACAATGTTATGTAAACTTAAAAAGCTGGGCTCTTAATTTGAGATTTAGCAACCTTCCAATTAATGTCAAAAATGTCAGTGTAATTCTTCAACAACACTGCAACTTCTGAATGTTGTTATTACTTTCTTTAATTTCCAAATGATTGCTTTCTCACATACTGGGCTTTTAATAACCAAGGCAAAATACAGTGAAGTGCTTCTGCTAAGAAGCAATTACAATGGAACCTAGGAATTGATTTCTAAACCACAAAGTATTGTCTTCTAGATCGATAGAAATGTGGTTTTTGTTATATTTTATATTATGTTTCATCCCACAGACTATTTATACCAATCTCTGTACTGAACAAAGAGCCAAATGAAAATGCAATATGCTCTCAAATATTTGTTATGATTTTGAGGATGCCATCCAAATTAGAAAACATTCCCCTCTCTCTTTGTTATGTTTGAGGGGATACTTTTTATATAACATAGTGGTGCTGAAACTAGGGCAGAATCTACTTTACTGGCTTTGAGAAAGATAGAGTAGAAGGGATGGATTTACTAAACTGAGATTGCAGTCTTGTGCATTCTTGTAATTCTTCTCAGAATTCATATTCAGAATTATAATTATAATGTAAATCACTTAACCAACTTTACAAGGGGCTTTATTACAATATACCTTTTTGTTAGTTTGAATTCATTAGGCTTGTAGCCTCATGTTTTTCTTTAGCTTTTTCGTAACTGACATGTTGGTAAGTGAGGAACACACAGAAAGTACAGAATCTCTCAAGTCTAAAGCTGGTTCCTTATTCCCAGTTCCTTATTTAAGCTTTATTTGGAAAATCTTCATAGCATGGAGAGAAGCATGTAACATACTAATCATTTTTGACCAAGTGTGCCAAGATGTAATGATGCGTGTTGATAGAAGAAAAGCGGCTGGCCACCCAAATAATAAATTCCTAAAACAAGAAGGCGTTTCTTTATCAAAAGGCTTCAACATCCCTTTGGCCCAAAGCTTTAAGGGCAGTGCCACCTTTGTCAGTTCAAAGTAATAATTCATATTGAGGGAGGAAACAATAGGGAATATTGGATTGGATTGACACATTTGGCAGCTTTCTGCATACATATACCCTGTTTCCCCTAAAATAAGACATCCCCAGAAAATAAGACCTAGTACAGGTTTTGCTGAATTGCTAAATATAAGGCCTCCCCCGAAAGTAAGACCTAGTAAAGTTTTTGTTTGAAAGCATGCCCGCCAAACAGAACACAAGAGCATGCAGGATCGGTACCATAAAGTGTTGTACATGGAAATATTGGTAGTAACAAGAAATTCTTGATAGGATTCACAGTTTGTCTGGTTATGCTGGTTTATGATGACAACTACTGTACAATATATAATAAATGTTCATTTTTTTGTTCAATAATAAATGTGAATTCTTCTTCATGGAAAAATAAGACATCCCCTGAAAATAAGACCTAGAGCATCTTTGGGATCAAAAATTAATATAACACACTGTCTTATTTTTGGGGAAACACGGTAGAAGTAATTTGATATAGGAGGCTTTCCTGGGTCTAGAGATTTATAATCCGAGATGACCCAATACTTATTGGAGGGGTCCAGAGATGCAGTCCCTTATTTTTTCTTCAATCTGTATGTATTTTTGGTTTGGAAAAACCTCATGTGTGCATAGAAATTTTAGCAGAAATGGCATCTGATTGGGAAGGGTGTTGTGGTTACAGGATGAATATTTTGGGGTTTTTTTTTCCGTGTCAGGAGCGACTTGAGAAACTGCAAGTTGCTTCTGGAGTGAGAGAATTGGCCGTCTGCAAGGACGTTGCCCAGGGGATGCCCAGATGTTTTGATGTTTTTACCATCATTGTGGGATGCTTCTCTCATGTCCCCGTATGGAGCTGGAGCTGATAGAGGGAGCTCATCTGCGCGCTTTCCGGGTGGGATTCGAACCTGGCAGCTTGCAGATCAGCAGCCCAACCTTCAAGTCACAAGGCTTTAACCCACTACTCCACCAGGGCTCCTGTTTTGGGGGTGAGCCTTTTGCATGGTCCATTCCAGCTGCTCTGGAAAGCTGGCAAAGTTTCTGGAGGATCCAAGGATTGCAGTGGAGAGGAGAGAAGAAGGAATACCTGTTGCTTTGGTGCTGCAATATCAGCATATTGTTGGATTTAGGTAAATTATAATCTAGATTAGGGCCCCCCGGTGGCACAGTGTGTTAAAGTACTCAGCTGCTGAACTTGCAGACCAAAAGGTTGCAGGTTCAAATCCGGGGAGTGGAGTGAGCACCCACTGTTAGCCCCAGCTTCTGCCAACCTAGCAGTTCGAAAACATGCAAATGTGAGTAGATCAATAGGTACCGCTCCGGTGGAAAGGTAACGGCACTCCGTGCAGTCATGCCAATCACATGACCTTGGAGGCGTCTACGGACAACGTCGGCTCTTCGGCTTATAAATGGAGATGAGCACCAACCCCCAGAGTCGGACACAACTGGACTTACCTATCATCTAGACTAAGGCTTCTTAAACTTTTCCACTTGGGACCCTCTTCCTCTTGAGAGATGTTTATAGGTATATAGGTATATAAAATAACTATAAAATTCAAACACTTACTAATAACAAATCAACATTTGCAAGGCTTGCTGAACAGTTTGATTTTCCTTTTTATGAAGTCCAGTGTCCAATGTAAACACTTCACAATAGATTTGTGTAAATGCCTAAAATAATCACTACGTAACATTCAGGAAATGTTACTATTGACAGTTTTTTCAGGACCCCAGCATTCAGTTAAGTCAGTGGTCCTCAACCAGGTGTTTTGGCCTACAACTCCCAGAAATCCCAGCCAGTTTACCAGCTGTTAGAATATCTGGGAGTTGAAGGCTAAAACATCTGGGGACCCACAGGTTGAGAACCACTGAGCTAAGTGGACCACATTTGAGATCGGGACCCACTGTTTAAGATGCTGTGTTATAGATCTTTAAAATGCAATTTTCTGCCCATTAATCTTGCAGTAAGATTCTTTAATTGGGACCTAATTCTCAGAAAAAAGAGAGTCATACTTAAAAAGAACTTACTAAGTAAACTTTTTACTTTAGTACTATTTCTTTAGCATATCCCAAAATTTTAGATGCACAATGAGAACAGAATCCAGGTTATATTTTTGCAGGAGTTAAAAGCATTGTGGTAAATATTATATTGCTCTAGACCAGTGGTTCTCAAACTTATTTGGCCTACCACCCCCTTTCCAGAAAAAAATATTACTCAGCGCCGCCTGGAAATAAATTTTAATAGCATTTAAACAGAAAGATATATTTATTAATGTTTCTACATTTTTCATAAAATATAGTAAAGAAAGGTGTAAATTAGAAACATTGAAGTTTGAAATTATGAAACTATTTTTTGAACTCAGAATAGAAAGGTAATACAGTGATTCATTGCCCCCAAATGCACCTGTGGCCATTATCGCCCCCCGGATCGCTGCAGCGCCCACCAGGGGGTGGTAGCGCCCACTTTGGGAATCACTGCTATAGACAGATTTTATCTGATCCAGATCCTAAGAGGGCTTTTCTAACATTTTATGAGTTTCAATGATACTTCAATAACTCTTTCAGGGGTGGGAATCTGACATCAGACCTACTAAACAACAATAACTGAAGTCCAAAAAAGATATGAAAGGTCATCCCCTTATCCAACCCTGGTTTACTTTCCTTAATCCAGGAGTTCTCAAACTTTTTCAGCTGCGGAGCCCTTTTTGAAGCAGGCGGGTTGCCCAAATAGTGAATTCCTAAAACCAAGAGGAGCTTCTTTATCAGATGGCATCCACATCACTTTTTGAAGCACATTTATTATCTATACAGTAGAGTCTCACTTATCCAACACTCGCTTATCCAACGTTCTGGATTATCCAACGCATTTTTGTAGTCAATGTTTTCAATACATCATGATATTTTGATGCTAAATTCGTAAATACAGTAATTACAACTTAACATTACTGCATATTGAACTACTTTTTCTGTCAAATTTGTTGTATAATATGATGTTTTGGTGCTTAATTTGTAAAATCATAACCTAATTTGATGTTTAATAGGTTTTTCCTTAATCCCTCCTTATTATCCAACATATTCGCTTATCCAACGTTCTGCCGGCCCGTTTATGTTGGATAAGTGAGACTCTACTGTAATGTGTATATATCGGGCATGGGCCGGGCCAGTGGCAAATGGATGGAGAGTGTTTTTATGAAGTAGTTCACACAGTGCAATTTTTTAAATATCAGAAAATTAATATCTTCATGCTTATAGATTTTATAAGACATTCAAGAAATAATGCTTTCAAGTGCAAATAATCTATTTAGTCACAGATGTCTTGCTAAAATTATACAGCACAAATTCATTATATGTACAGATATAGAGTGTCATTCAAGATTAAAAGGAAATAACTCAACTGTGATACATTGGTCCACAGAGTATGTTCAAACAGGATCTTTTATAAAGCTTAAGATATAACAAAATTTCCATGGGGGTTTTATGTTTTTTATCATTAAGGTACATAAGCTCATTTTGTGTTATCTACCCTCTTCTGTCACAGTTACGGGGTTTGCATTTTTGGCCGCCAACAGTTTTTAACTATGTTTTATTTCATACTCTGGTTCACTGAAAGAACTCAGTTTTAAGCCTTGATGTATGACGCTAGTTTCCTTCAGTAACTTAAGGTTAACAGTTCAGTCTTGGTAAGATGTTGAAATCAAGTAAATCTAAAAAGGAAGTAACTGCTTCTGATCTCGGAGCAGTGCCCCAGGAGGAGGAGAGATAGGGAAGCACGTGAGTCAAAGCTTGCCTAGGCTCATTTCTATACTCAGTTGAGGTTTTAGAGATATATGTGTGATTTATATCAAAGTTGGACAACTGTGGAAGAGTAGGGTTGGCTTCGACTCGGTCTGAATTACGGCTCTTGTATAACGTCTGGTGGATGAATGGCATAAGCACTTTGCATTGTTTTAAACTTTGTATATTGTATTTTATGACTATTTTATGACTATTTTATGATTGTTTTAACTGTTTTAATCATGTTAGTTTATTGTATATCAGTGTAACGGCATCAATTGCCACTTGTAAGCCGCCCTGAATCCCCTCGGGTGAGAAGGGCGGGGTATAAATAATTTAAATAAATAAATAAATAGAGGACTTCCCCCAGAGATCCTTGGGGTGGAGGTTCAGACCTCATCATACCTAGTACAACACAGCAAAACACCCTTTAGGTGACATGGAGGAACGTTTGCTTCTTTGCCTTCCACCAGCATTCTTAGTCCATAGAGGACATTTGGAGACATTCTGAGGCAAAAAAAGTTCCTTTGAAATGTTTTGCAAAATTTTCTTTTTAACCCTGTAGTATTCAGGAAGACTCAAAAAGGAGTGGGAATGCCACCCATACTCCCTAGAGATCATTTGGTGGAATTTTGGGGAAAATATTTGATCCCCTGGGAAAGGGCACAAAAATGACCTCACGACCCACATTTTGCCCACCCCTGATTTACACCATACCTGTATCCCTTAAGAGAGTCAAAATGAGCCCCAACAAGGTTAACTAAAAGATAAACAAATAAAAACACAAAAATACAGAGATTACGAACAAGATAGGTTCTGTAGGTTTGTTCTTAAGTTGAATTTGAATGTAAGTTGGAACAGGTACATTTTTAAGTGTGACTACAGCCAGTTTTTACAAAGTGTTAAATAACATAGGAAGTGTTAATACAGCTGTAATGTTTGTTTTGATGTCTGTGCCCCTATTCAAAAGATATCACCTCACTTTCTGTTCCTGCGACAATTGGATTTTGAAAATGTTGCATTGTCATGGAAAAAAGGATTGGTGATAAAGCCTCAATGGAATCACCTTTTCCCCACAATAACTCTTCCAGGAGTGAATTTCCCTTCCTAAGGATAGATTTCACTCACCCCCATTTGTAACTAGGAGACATATGTAAATTGGATGTTTGTAACTCAGGGACTGCCTATATTACAACACTAAGAAATTTCAGCATTAAAACACAATTAATTTAAAAACAATTGAAAGCCCAGCAGAACAGATAAGATACTACCTTGCCATTAAAAGTTCCTTTCTCAGTAATTAGTCAGTTTCCTGCCTGGATAGTAATAATGTTGTAATAATAATAATAATAATAATAATAATAATAATAATAATAATAATAATAGCAACAACTTTATTATATCCCGCCACCATCTCTTCGAAGGGACTTACAGTTGGCACAAGGTATCTAAAAATAACATAAAAGTGGACACAAAATAAAATACTATAAAATAAAACACATGCAACATATAAAACATCAATTTACACTCAATCAAGCTGGATAAAAATATTTTATCTGCCTTTTAGTGATAGACAACATAGCATCTTTTGGAATAGCAGTTCTGAATCCTAGGAACTCCCACTCAAACATCTTTATCTCTGTATCCATACAGGGGTTGCCTTTTAAGGTAATGGGACCAATAAGACTATCTCTCTTAAGGACCTCTAACTTTGAGAGATTATATGGGACAACATAGTCCTTCTGATAGTTTGGATCCAACTTATATATAGTTTTATATACTATTTGCTAACATAGTTAATTATACCCAGGAGATTTTAGTGAAGCTGTTTTAGTAAGGGAGTCTCATGCTCCTCCCAGTCTGGCTACAGCACTTTAGACCAGCTAAAACACTCATTCAGCGGTTTATGAGGATGGGTGCCACAGTTATGTATTCCTCCTTTGCCTTCCTCCTCTTGGGAAATGGGGTTTAAAACCAGTTCAAACAAGAAAAAAAATCAAATATATATGGTTGGACCTTTGCAAAAGGGTTCATGAAGGCTGGAAAAAGTATCCTGATGGGAATTATTGTCTTTGATCAACCCCCATAATTAATTTCATCTGATTTGTTTTTGCATTCCACTAGTGAAGACATTGCTAAGATATAATTAACATGGGTTTTGGTTAAATGTCTGTTTCTACAATTGTGCAGATAATGAAAGTGGAATGTGGAAATGAGACATGTGTTTGGAAACTGTCTTCTCTTTAACCCTATAGGAACTAATAAGGACGTTTTTATGTGTGAAGAGTATTTAAGAGAGTTCTCCTTAGAATAGGGGTGGGAACTATGTGGCCCTCCAAGTGTTGTTGAACTGCAGCACTCAGCATTGTTCATCACTGGATAAGACTGGTAGAACATATTTTCCACAACACTGGGAGGGCTGTATGATTCTCATCCTTATAATTTACAGTATGTTTTGGTCTGAAAACTACAGAGCCATAAAACCTCTGTTCTTATTTACACATTCAATACATAAGAAAATAAATATTGTTTGTATTGAACTTTGCAATTGGGAACAGTTCAGCTGTGCCTTCAGTGTCTATTGATTGGGTTTCTGTTCTTCCCATTTGAAGATCTTGCTTAATTTAGCAGAGTGTGTGACAGAATGTGAGTATAGAACAAACAGAACAGGAGGTTGGCTAGACTTCCATAGAATAGGTCCTGCTTGTTGGCCTCTGTATAATTTATTAGTGGAGGAAAGACACACATTTGCCTATATAACATTGATAGAGAGAAGAAGAGTTGCATTTTTCATTGGGCTGAATCAAAGTGCAGCCATAAAGACACTGAGAACGGACCTTAATTTTAAATAAACTGGAAATGATGATAGTGTAATAATAAAGACTGCATGCTGTCAATGAGAAGTTCAACACCAGTTGTTTCTGCTTTAAAATAGAACATGTAATCCTGGCTCAGTTTTTAAATATGCCTCTAAAAGCCTTTCTGTTGCAGCATCCACATGGGGACATAATATAAGAACTAGAAGTTCATTCTGGCTTTGATTGTATTTTCTCTTTTGCCAGAGGGAGAACACGAGGAAATAAAGAATCAGCCATGTCATATGTTACTTTCCCATACAAAATTGCACATGGGAAATTTTTGTGTGGATATGAACGGATAAATAGCACCCCAGTGGAAAGTTTGAATGAAACCATTGATTGTCCATGGGTACGTAGAAAAGATTGATCCTTTTATTAGAGAATCTCTACAAACAAACATAGAAACAATGTCAGATTCAAAGAAAGCAATTGGCAATAAAATAATAGTATACAAATAGTATATATAAAGTTAATTACATTCCTCAAATTAGAATCTTAAATTATATCTGAAAGCAAAACAGAGCATACTAATTGACACCAAAAGTATTTTTTTTACTTTTAGATCACAAATACCATAAGTGATCACTTATGTATCTAGACAGTTGCATATAATATATAATATACAAATAATTTTTTAATTTTTTTTCCAATGCATCATGATGTCCTCTCTAAAATATTAGAACTGTTTCTTCATACTAGTAATGACCCAGATTATGGAATATAATGGGACCATGTAATGGTATCTTATACTACTACCCTTGACAAAGGTTTGGTGTAGCATCTTATCACTCTACAGCAGTAATTCCCAACCTTTAGGCCTCCAGGTGTTTTGGATTTCAACTTCCAGAAATCCCAGCCAGCTTGCCAGCTGTTAGGACCCATGGGAGCTGAAGTCCAAAAACACCTGCAGGCCCAAAGATTGGGAACCACTGCATGGGCTCATTTACTGGATCCTAGCCACCAATGACTCCAACAAGTAATGCATGGATGGAGATTTCATACTCCTTCTGACTCAGTACATCTACCAGAGGAGTATTTCTCTGATTTTTATATTGTCTGACTGATTTCCTGTTCTCAAAGTGATCAGTATGTCCACAATTGTTACCTTCTTCTGGCCTTCATCTGTAATGACTACAACCAATCTCAGCTGGATACCAGTCTCAGGCACCATTTGATCCAAGGAAATGGTTCCCATTGAAACTGGGGTGACTTTGAACCATCAGTTCATCACTTCATAAAAAACACTACAATTGACTTAAGTCAAAATTGTGTTGAATTATGATTTTTGTGTACAATGGTTTCAACTTTTAGATTTGTCTGCCTAGAATTAAGAAAAAGGCCTTGTTTGCATTTCCTGTGTGTAGCGTGGCTGCATGCAAACTAGGACATTCTATATGCTGAAAAAGAGATTTAAGAAAACTGTTAGGCTGCAGTGAAGATGTAATTTGCTAAAATACTCACCTGCAAAGGGGGCTGTCTGCTGACATTTTTTGCTCCATTGATTCTCCTTGATAGACTACTCTAGTGACTGCTTTTGATACGTCTCCATCCCGAGTGACTGAACTTGTTCAGTTACTCCAGATATGAAAATGGCAACAGTATTGTCTATTCTTAGAGAATGACTACTGATTCTCTACAAGAGCTACTGTTCTTGACTCTTTGCCTATAATCTTAAATAATATCCAGCACATGGGTAGTAGTGAGATGAGTCTTCTTCTTGTTTAGAACTGATAGTACACGAGGAGGGCACTAGTTTGTGGTTAGAGCATTGTGCTATGACTGTAGAAACCCAGATCACATCTCTACCAATATTCTTTGGAATACCTTGTACCAATCAATATCTTTTTGCCTAACCTTACATAGAGTTCTTGTGAAAATAAAATTAATTTTTAAAACCCTTAAGAATGGAACACTCACTTAAATTTCTTGGAGAAAAGGCAGAATATAAAGTAATAAGTGGGGGAAATGATTTACCCCATTAAAGGTAAACCTTTTCAGGCGTACGTTCAATTGTAATTTGGAAAAATATTCCCCTGCTTTAAGAAGCTGGAAACTCCTAAGTATCCTGTTCAGTGGCAATGGGGCTGGTAGGGTCATTACTATTTACTGCTCTTTTAGCAAATTTTAATTTTTACTGTTTATTTCCAGAATTTCCCCTACTTGTTTTTACATTTGTTCTCGCAAGAGAAGGAAAGCATGTAGCATTTTGCAAGCTTAATATTGTTTTGTGTGCATGCTAGCACAGCCACAATAGCACTAACTGAAAAATGGACTTGCCGCAAAAGGCAAACAGGAAGGAAATCAGTTACACCACTGTTTAGAATAATGTGCTATGTTCCTTCATAAAGATGGAATGAACCATGAATCAACATACCATACTTTCTTGTGCTACATTGATTTCCTTAAAATATATCAAAGCCTAGGTCTAGGTGCTTAAGAATCCTTGCATGTTCTATTTTAGTTACAAGTCAAGAGAGCATATCATTTCAAGTCCGCGAATAAAAAGACTTACTCTCATATCTCACTATTACCTACTACAATTATGAATTGTAAAAAATCACTGATGTGTCTATTACACGGAGAATGTCTTAATACCACTGCTCCAAATACTCCCCCAATCATTAGATTGGCAATATAATCACAAATAACTAGTAGAGCTTTCTTATGTTGGAGTTGTTTGCACCAATAACGCTGCCATTGCAGAATCATTTGAGTGAACCTCAAGACGGTAAGGGGAAATTAGGTCATGTAACAATGAAATTTGGCTTTAAAGCATGTATGTGTTCACATTCAAGTCATCTGTTGGCTTGCAGCCAGCACATGAATTTTATAAGGTTTTCTTAAGCAAGAAAAACTCTGGGGTGGTTTTACCAGTTCCTTCTTTTGTGTGAGTGTTTGTGCCTTCGGGTCACCTGTTGAATTGGGTTGACCTCATGAATTTCATTAGTTTTTCTAAGCAAGAAAAACTCAGAGGTAGTTTGCCATTTCCTTCTTCAGAAATAATAGACCACAGCACCTGATATTCATTGGTGATCTCCTATCCAAGTACTTCTTAGCTAAGAAGATTCTTCTTAGCTTTCAAGATGAGATGGAATCTGTTGCCTTAGAGCAGTGGTTCTCAACCTGCGGGTCAACAGATGTTTTGGCCTTCAACTCCCAGAAATCCCAACAGCTGATAAACTGGCTAGATTTTCTGGGAGTTGTAGGCCAAAACAGCTGGGGACCCACAGGTTGAGAACCACTGCCTTAGAGTATATAGACAGACTTGTTGTGGGCCTTCAAGTTGTTCCCAACTTACAGCAACACTGTGTTGATCCTATTACAGGGTTTTCTGGTGCTGAAAGGGCTAATTCGCCCAAGGGTTTCCATTGCCAAGCAGGGAATTGAACCCTGATCCCTAGAGTCATCCTCCATTACATCACTACTTCCCTTAAAATTGTAATGAGGAAAAATAATAACAGCCCAGTAAGAACTGAACAGTTAGGAAAAAAAAAACCCAACAGTAGATCCTAAAAAACTGGGGAAGGAGGGTATAGTCTGGAAGAATCCACAGCTGCTTCTGCAGAATATGAATGCCTAAGAACAAATAACTCACACTCAGTTGTGTAATTCCCTTTAAATGAGTCAGTTGTGTAAAAGGACATTTCAAAAAACCTTCCCTTAAGTTTCTCAACCTCTATTTGCCTGAGGCAGGTGATAACCCCCAAGCAATGAGACGAGAGTTTGTGTACTATTCCACCTTTATTCTGGTACAGAACCCAAACCCACAATTTTTTTAAAGTTCAGCTTAAATCTTATTTTGCAAAAGTTTAAAAAACAATTCAGTTAAAAGACATAAAACTCAGCGTCTAGATCCAAGGAAGTCATGCTCCCCCTCTATTCTGCCTTGGTCAGACCACACCTGGAATACTGTGTCCAATTTTGGGCACCACAGTTGAAGGGAGATGTTGACGAGCTGGAAAGCGTCCAGAGGAGGGCAACTAAAATGATCAAAGGTCTGGAGAACAAGCCCTATGAGGAGAGGCTTAAAGAACTGGGCATGTTTAGCCTGCAGAAGAGAAGGCTGAGAGGAGACATGATAGCCATGTACAAATATGTGAGGGGAAGTCATAGGGAGGAGGGAGCAAGCTTGTTTTCTGCTGCCCTGCAGACTAGGACACGGAACAATGGCTTCAAACTACAGGAAAGGAGATTCCACCTGAACATCAGGAAGAACTTCCTCACAGTGAGGGCTGTTCGGCAGTGGAACTCTCTCCCCCGGACTGTGGTGGAGGCTCCTTCTTTGGAGGCTTTTAAACAGAGGCTGGATGGCCATCTGTCGGGGGTGCTATGAATGTGATTTCCTGCTTCTTGGCAGGGGGTTGGACTGGATGGCCCATGAGGTCTCTTCCAACTCTACTATTCTATGATTCTATGAGTTAAAAGACACAAAGTCTAAAAGATTAAAGCACAGCCCCCCACATTGAAAACATCCATCTGCAACACCATCTAAGAACCAAAAACCTGCTCAGTTAAAAAGGTCTTTGCCGTCACAGCTTCTACATTAAAGTGAACTGTTAAATAGGAATTAAGTTAATGCAGAGTCAAACCCTGGTTACAGTATCAAAGGTATCCACACCATATGCATGTTTTGTGCATCCTTCACAGTCATATACTTTGATCAACTTGGGTTATTATGGTTCTGAAAATACTTACAACTGAGTTGTGGGTTGGCTGCTGCTCTGCTTCAGTGCAATAAAAAGGAGCTGAAATATATAAGAGTGTAGTTTCTTGTTTAATTGGATTGTAAAAATGCCAAAGCAAACAGTAGAAGGAGAATGGTCACTCTGAGGATAATTCAGTTGGCATGCATATATTGTCAACACTGAGTGACTTAAATAAATGCCATCTTGCATAATGTGAATATAATAGTCGGGGTTCTTTTACATTTTGTTTCCACGTGATTATGTGTAAATTATTATGTTCAAGTTGTTCCATTGCACTCTTGAAATCAAGAAGTGTTATGAAAAACGCAAGCCTCTTTTTACAAAAGCATATTATCTCATATTTAAGGGTTCTTAGAAAATCCTGAGATGGCAAGTTATGTAGGCTGGTTTCTTTAATCTCAAATTCAGTGTAAAATAAACAGCCTGCATCTGTTTAGGATCATTCTACTTTTATGGCAAACAGCTGGGAGAGGAGATTCCAATATGTTTGGCCATGACTTTTTTCTTTCTTTCTTTCTGTTGTGGTAGTTAACTATTTCATTTTCACCTGTGTGTTTGCCCATTTCACTTCTGATTTTTGTCACCCCCCCCCCCCATCTTTGTCTCTATCTCATATAATTATTCTCCTCCTTTATATTTCCTTTGTCTGGGCATGCGTGACTAGACCCTCCCACCAACAAACCCAATGAAAAGACACACACTGGGTTGGGATAACAAATGGCCACAGCTTGTTTATTGCTTACAGAAGAAACACAGGGTTGGCAGCCCTGCATGGGCCCTGGATCCGGAGATCGGGCAGCCTGCTGCTGTCCGATACCTAATAACCACTCCAGGGAGTGCTGCTGTTGCCAATCAGCACAATTCCAGGATCCCATCTCTGTTGCACCCCTGGAGAACACTGGGCCATCCCACCTCTCCAATGGGGGGGGGGGATACACAAGCCAGATCCAGGGCCCATGCCACATGCCATAAAGTTGTGACAAAGGAACAAAACTCAACAGAAACCATAAACCTTAACAACATATTAAAGGGTGGGAGGGCTGGGATACAGAGAAGGCGTGCTGGCCAGCGCGGCCCTCTCACAGCCTTTTAAGGTTGCCAGGGCTTCCCGCGGGCAGCCGGCTCAGCCAGTTAGGGGGCAAGCAAGGCCCGCCTCCCATTGGCCCAGCCGCCCATCTGACAGGAACCTTTCCCACCGCCAAGGGGGTTTCAGGGAAGAAGAAGCCCCCTCTGCCACCATGTTGGCTGGGAGGACGCCCAACCCCACAACCTCTCCGCCCGGTAAGTCGGGCAGAGCTTATGTCTGTCTTCTTCCTCCCCTTTTTCATTTGTAGTGTGCTATTGTCTCACTTAACCTACTCCTGATCAAAGGTAGGTGGATTGCCACTCCTGGATTTTACCAGAACACAGAATTCACTTTTTTTTTGGACAGAGACGTAAAACAAACTTGGAGAGTGCATGAAACCTTAAGGTTGTGTATGGCCTGGATGTGCAATGGAGATGTGCAAAGAAAAGAAATGTTGTAATCAAAATGTCCTGTGTGGGAAAAATATGGGATATACATCAAATAAATAAATAATCAGACCCAAACATATTACTACCATTTACATGTAAGTAAAACATTTTGTTTGAAGTAATAATCGGGTTACATATAATTCTATCATTGATAGATAATTGCCCATCAGTCAAATTAATTTTTCCCCTTGTTCTCTATAAAAGCCAATTAGTTCAGACTGAAATAAAATAAAAACATAGATCAAATGTACTAACATTTGAAACAACAAATAATAAAAGACTGATTTGTCTCAGACTATTTTAAGGGCTAGTTCCTACCTACTTTGTGAAAGTTGGCTTATTTGTCTTATTTTCTTCTTGGAGCTATTTAACTTTTGCATTTGTTCTGCTATTACCATTCATTGCTTTCTTCAACATTGGAATTTCCTCTTAGTGTTTTCTTCAGGAAAGTGAAACTGGTATTTCAAAATGCAAAAAATAGAAAAGTTAACTGTAATACACTAGCAGTTTCACTAAACTCAGTCTTGAAATGTGCCTAATAAGAATACGAGAAAATTCCCCTAAGCAGTTATTTGCCTATGCCACAAAGTAATTCATAACCATCAAACTTTTATTCTAAAATTCTACAAAAGAGATGCACATTTATGTCATGTTGATTGTTTTATACAATGATAGACCAAAAAACTGTAGATAAGGTCATAAGATATTTTGAAGCACCTTCTGGTGCTAAAAACTATTTTGCGTCTCTGTAGCCGTTCCTTAAAAATGCATTTTCTGGGTTAAGTAACAAAGCAGAAGGTCACTTTACTGTAGGGCACATTTTAAGAACCTTGTGATAGTAATACTGAATTGTAGACACAGAAAAAGCCTTCTATGTAGGCCATGTGTGTAGTCAAACACACATGTCCATCATGTGATCCCAGCTGCTACACTTAAAATAGATCATAGTAGTTCTCTGCCATATGAGTTACTGCATTGGTTAAAATCTGGTTATTAAAAGACATGACAGTTAGAATAAACTGGAAACAATGACAGCGTCTTTTCTGCGTACTCTATTTGGCAGTTTTGGACATATTCCAAGTCCCAGTATTTTATGCACAGAAATTTTCCAGATAGTATTTCTGAACAAAGAATGTAGTCTTATGGTTCATTACCCGTTTCTTAACATACATTGTTTTGTATGAATATACAGATAAAGGTTTGTGTTGATTCATGTTGTTAGATAGGGTTTTTAATGACAAAGGAATATTCCACTTACCATATATATTCACATATAAGTCAATCTCATGTATAAGTCGAGGTTTGGAGGGCAGAATGAAGGATTTCGATTCGACTTACGGATAAGTCGTTCATTCTGCAGAGAGGGAATCAGGCACTCCTAATTGCTGCCATAACATTCCACTCACATTCAAAAAGGCTAGAAGTGGTGCTGTAGTGGAAAGAGTAGTGGGGTCTGGACTTCTTATGTGTTCTTCTGTGATGGACTACGGTCTCACCTTTTGCCACTCAATTTAGTGACAAGGATGTAGATTGACTTGTGCATAAGATGACTCAGGCTTTTTGTGGTGCCTTTTGATGGAATCTATACACTTATACTGTACATAAGTATGCGTGCAGTAACTATTGCAACATCCAAAGAATGTGTTGTGTGTGTGTGTGTGTATGTGTGTGAATATATATGTGTGTGTGTGTGTGTGTATCTTCAGTCTGATTCTGTAGGTAGGTGTGGTATTCCTCACTTTCAGGTGGGAGCAATGTCTATCAATAATAGAATGTAACATTCAGATAGATAGAACTTTGTACCATAAATTATATTTTGAGTAATTTTTGTACAGATTTCCCTGTGAAATTTCTTTGTGTAAACTGTGCTGTCTCAAAAGTATATATAAGAAGCGATCCTGAACTAAGTATCCCATGACATTGTCCCATATCTGTTTTAAAGCTGAATTGGAAAAGGTGCTGAAGAAAACAAATCACAGAGCAAGTGAAATGATGAAGTATTTGGAGAAACTTTGTATTTGAAAAGCAAAAAAAAAAATGACTTATTTTAGTAAAACAGCTAACGTGGGACAGATTGAAGGCTTATAAAGATTGGGGAAAATGGGGAAAAGAGCTATCTCTTCCTATTCTGTCTCACTTTAAAAACTTTAAGACACTCACATTGTTTGGTGGTACATTTGAAATAGATTAAATGTTTCTTCAGATCAGGTATACTTACATTTATGGAATTCATTGCTATAATATGTGATTATGGTCATCAGTTTACGTTTGTATATAAATTCAAGCAAAGTCAGAGGATAAATCAATCTACTGCTAAGATGGCAGCTTTTCAGGAGCACTACACCATCCAATACAAATTGCTTATGCAACAGCATGAAAGTTATCATAGGTACTACCTGGGATCTCCACCAGCTAGTACCCTCCAGATATGTTGAATTGCATTATAGCCTAATGACATAACCACTGCCATTTTAGCTATTAAGAAAGAGAAGGTCTAGGGTAGAGGGGAAAGCTGCATTAACTTTCTGCCGTATCTGGTGGAAGTCCACATCTACTTTTCTAGTCTCAGTCCATCATAGCAATTGATACTGGAGGATCAGGAACTGGTGTGTGAATACAAGAATAGAAATATAAAATATGACCCAGAAGAGTACAACACTGTATTTCTCAAAAGTTCCCCTTTTTGATATGTTTTCAGCTGTGATGTTTTTTAATTGTAAGCCTACTTAGGTCGCAGTTTTGGGAGAAAGCTGAGATACAAGTACCATATATATAATAACAGCAAACAACAACATCAGGGGAAGCTTACTGGTTCTGACTTATGCTTGTGAGACTCAATGTTTCACGGCCAGACTAGACACCAAGACACTTTAATTTTTAATTTAATTATACCAGTTGATTCCTTTTATATGCCGTCCTGGATGGATTATGAAGGGAAATCTGTGCTGCTTATCTGTGATTTCTATTACAGATGTCTGAAGACTACTGAAGAAAGGGCCAAGGCGTAGGACCCAGGAAATACTTTTTTTGCTTTTGTGGAGGGGAGGGCAAGGGCCTTTTATGGACTGGAGGAACCCCATCTCTGCTATGTTTACTCTAGAAAAATTCAATGTGTTCTTATTGGAGGCCTAACTATCAAATGCACCAGATATTTATTTTTCTTTTTGGTAATCAGATTATATGAACATTTACTTTTTGTCCACAAGAAAAAAAAGCTGATTTGTCCAATAATTATTACTCTTGCTTTTGGGGGGGGGGGGGAAAGTAATAGACTTGTGTGTATCTTTTTCTAAAACAGTAGTAATTCTAATACAGTAGACTCTCATTTATCCAAGCCTCGCTTATCCAAGCCTCTGGATTATCCAAGCCATTTTTGTAGTCAATGTTTTCAATATATCGTGATATTTTTGTGCTAAATTCGTAAATACAGTAATTACAACATAACATTACTGCGTACTGAACTACTTTTTCTGTCCAATTTGTTGTATAACATGATGTTTTGGTCTTCATTTGTAAAATCATAACCTATTTTGATGTTTAATAGGCTTTTTCTTAATCTCTCCTTATTATCCAAGATATTCGCTTATCCAAGTTTCTGCTGGACCATTTAGCTTGGATAAGTGAGACTCTACTGTATACAAATATACTCTCCAAAGTATTTCATTGTCACTAAACAGACATTAAAGACTACATGACACAACTAATCAGTGTTTTGATGCAGGAATTATCTAAGACAAAAATTAAAATGTTGTTCTTCGTAATACATGTTTTTCTTTTGTGGTATTTTCAATTAGCTTCATTTAAATTAATGTATATTCATTTTCTTTTTTCCCCTCTAGTGGCTACAGATGTCTTCAATTCCAAAGGTTTGGCCATTCAGGCCCAGAAGAAAATTCTTGGCAAAATGGCATCAAAATCAATAGCAACTGCATTGATAGATGACACCAGTAGTGATGTGTTGGACGAACTCTACAGAGTGACAAAAGAATACACTCAAAATAAGAAGGAGGCAGAGAAGATAATTAAAAATCTCATTAAGACTGTTATCAAGTTAGCAATCCTCTATAGGAATAATCAGTTTAATCAGGAAGAGATCATGCTTATGGAGAAGTTCAAGAAGAAGGTGCACCAGTTGGCTAAAACTGTGGTGAGCTTCCATCAAGTGGATTTTACATTTGACAGAAATTTTTTGTCAAAATTGTTGAATGAATGCAGAGACCTGCTTCATCAAATCATTCAGCGTCACCTAACAGCAAAATCTCATGGACGGGTGAACAACGTATTTGATCACTTCTCAGATTGTGAATTCTTGGCTGCTTTGTACAATCCATTTGGATCTTACAAGACTCACCTGCAGAGACTTTGTGATGGTGTCAACAAAATGTTAGATGACGGCAATATATAAGTAATTGTATTGGTGGTGACTGATTGCATATTAGGCTGAGGACTACAAATGGTCTGATTGATTGATTGATTGATTGAAGGAAGGAATGAAGGCATGAAGAAAGACTGGACAAATGTTTGTTTAGTAAGGGAGATGTTTAAAGCAAACCAAATTCTAAAATCCTCCTTTAGAAGATTCACTTATTATTTGGAGTTGCCTGTTTTTCCCAACTTATTCAGTATTTTTTACAAATGGAATAATAAAGCCATGAAATTGGACAGTTAAGGTGAAGTAGGGCTTTGTAAAATAAACAGAGAAATTGTGTAATCATATGCATATTTCTACATGTAGGCAAATATTTATAATCAACCAAAATGCTGTATTTTTATACATAAGAAATATGACTATGGCACATACATGATAACTGGATGTAAGATTTAACAAGAGTTAAGATTAAACAGAACCTGTTTTCATTCATGTAAAATCATATATGCTATACAAAATTGCCTAGGTCACATGCTCATTGTTATACTGCAAAAACTGATTTCCCCCCTCTTTGGGTTGGTTCTCATTTGAGAATGCAAAGGGCTGTATGATCACCAGTGAAATACTAAGGGCTACCAACAAGTTCATCTGAAAATACTCCCATTTGTGTCAACTGACATTTCCATGGCTATACTACAGTAGTAGTTCTTTAAGCTGTTATCCTATGTTTATTATCAGGATATATTTCTCATATACTGGACAGATTTCTTTATATAAAATGCTTCCATAAACGTTCAGTCTAGATCTCTTAATCTCATAGCTTTTACTTCCAAAGCTATCACACTGGAGCTGTTTTGTATGCACCAGCCCTTAGTCATCTCATCTAGGTGTTCAGGTTTGTTGTTGTTGTTAATCTGTAATACAGTTAATCTGCATGATTTATTGATGGCTAGTATGGATTTGAGTCTATAAGATTGCTACTTTTAAATAACTGTATTCATAAAAACTACATTAGTAGTGCATGGTCAATGGAAGCAGCTTTATACATGTATTTCCTCCATCTTTACCTTCTCCTGATAGAAATACATTAGGAAGCTGTTTCTATCAGAGCTTGGTATCTTACTGTATAAGAGGAGCTAGTTACATTATCCTAGTCACTCAGTAGACCATTCTTTCTTACAGCAGTTGAAAAAAAATCACTCACAGGGTTACTCACCACTAACATGTTACCATTGTGCCACTGAAAAAAATATAAGGAACTGTCCTCTATTTCCTCTCATTTCTGATCATCATAATTCTGAATAATCTACACTGCTCGAACCCACTTCCCATCCAAACTAGACCTACCAGCACAGCATAGCTGACCACCTATATGCCTTAGATCAGTGGTTCCCAACCTGTGGATCCCCAGATGTTTTGGCCTTCCACTCCCAGAAAGCCTAACAGCTGTAGGCCAAAACACCTGGGGACCCATTGGTTGAGAGCCACTGCCTTACAGTAAGTCATTCAATCCCTCTTACTTCTCCATCTCCTTCAAACATTTTCTCTAAGTCTCTGTCCTGAGCCCACTTCAACTGTGTAAAGAAATTATGCATCCTATAAAAACTCGCTCATAGCTCCCACCAACATTGCTATTTCAAGTGTGGGCTGTGTGCCACCGTTTAGAGCAGTCAGACTGGCAAAGTAGTGCCCTTTGCACTCATCCTAATTGTCTGAATCTCTGTCTCTCTTCATTTTTTCCTTTTTCTCTCTCTTTCCCTGTTCTTTGGGCAGAATGGAGGAACACAGAACAATTAAAAAATTCTGGTGCAGCATGTTTTCAATGTGTTTCCTCCTTTATCTCCTCATATCCTTCACTCCCTCCTCCTTGGATCATCTGATCATCACTTACAGCATCACCCCTTCCCAAAAGGACAACACAGGACAACCATCCATGTTAGTCTCCCTCTTCCACCAACTATTGCTCACACTGAGTCAAAACATAGTAAGACATTACAGAAACACTGAAAAGCCCTGGCTGTAAAGGTAACACCATTCCAGCATATTATTGTAAAAAGTATCTTATTACCAAAGTAACCAGTTTCCAAAGTAATGTGATACGTCTTCTGAGCTGTGGTCCCCATCTTACATACCCCAATCCTCCAGTGTGTGTGTGGTGTCAATTCTACTGTCTTCTGCAGAAGAATGTATTTTCAGGCTGGGACCCTTGATAGAGCGATGCAACAAGGGGATGCGTATGCCACTTGTTACTCCCATTGTTGCACAAGTTATGCACATGAATATCTTATATTTGTATCTATATGAACATTTTTAGACCTGAGCTGACAAAATTCAGAAGTTCTTCGAGAGAAGACATAGAATACAATGTGTTGAACAAAACACATTATTGATATTGTGCTCATGGTCCCTAAAACCAAAGCCTTGTGTGTATATAACTTTTGGGAAATGTATAACAAATATGAAGGGAAACATCTTATAACTACAGCAGCTTCAATTCGATTTGTAATGGTATTTGTGTGAAATTAAGGCTACCCAAACTAGTATGTTATGTTGAAAATGTAATGTTTTTTCCTTGCCAAACAAATGAGAATAATTACATACTGATCAATATGTTTGGTGTTTATTTAATTTGGCAGTTTTTAATGCTTTTATAAGTAAACAGAATATTTGCACTCCAAATTTGGTGTATGATTTTTGTGGCATAGCAAATCAAAAAATGGAATATGAGCAACCTAATTAAATCCAAAGTGTTTTTTATACCTCCTTACTAAGACTGTTGATTAGTATATCATATTCAATTATGCATGCTTTGGCCAGATTTTCATGCTTCCAGAAGATATCAGACGTCCTGAGGAGATCTTGTACATCTGGGTTACTTTACATCAGCAAATCTTGAATTGCAAATTACAATATTATTAATAATTGTTCAAATGTTATTGAAATAGCTATGTTGGACCAAGATGTACTTAGAATACAGTAATCTTCAAGTACATCTCTGTTAGATATTCAGGTGCTACCTAGCTCTGGAGAAGAATGTACAGGTTATGCAGGTGGCATAGAAACATATAGCTGGAAGAAAGCATACGGGCCATTCAGTCCAACTCCTGCCATGCAGAAATACACAAATCACTCCCAACACATGACCATCCAGTCTGTGTTTAAAAACGTTCAAAATAGATTACTTCACCGCATGCCCTGGCATATTTCACTGTTGAACAGCTCTTACCATCAGAAAGTTCTTCCTAATATTCAGGTAGAATTTATTTTCCTGCCATTTGAATCCATTGCTCCATGGCCTAGTCTATAAAGCAGCAGAAAACAAATATAATGGTATTATTTTTACTGTTTTGTTGTTGTTTCCTTTCCCAATGTCAATATAGATTTGGCTTTACTCAGAAGATTTAAATAGAAGCCAAGCATTGATTTCTGAGATGCTATTTATCATCTGCCATCAGACACTTTTGTTCCTTTGTTATTTTGTTCTCAAATTATTGTGGTAAATTGATTTTGTTGTAGTTTTATGCTTACCCACCATTAGTATCAAGCTCTCAGTCCCATTTGCAGTTGCATGCTTTGATCTTCTTGACTTCTAAATTCCATTTGCAAAAATTGAGATTGACAGCAGAACACCTGAGAATAAAGAGTTTAGGCTTTTTTTAGCCTTATTTGCAGATTGATCTCCCCTTTGTCTCATATATCCCCAAAACCACTTCTGTCAGTTGTGCATCAAATCATAAAAGTTTCCTGCTGGTCACATAACAGATCCAACTAAGTAGAAACTTGGTCTTGGAGATTGGTTGATCTTTTTACCTGTGGAGCTGCCAATGTTAGTCTGTATTTATACTGTTTAGCAGTGTTATGTTTCATCTGAGCATGCAGGCAACATTTCTGGACAGCACCTTCAATCAGGATTACAGTCAATTCATTTGATCTGCTTCCTTGTATCGCTAATTCTTTTAATGCAATCAGCTGTTATTGCATACTGTATATTCCCAAGGCCATTACGCTAGGGCTATCTTATAGGACTCTTCCCCATAGTAATTTTATTTAGATGTTTGACCTGTAATATAAAACTTGTAATTAGCAAGTAGAGATTAATAGTTGTGATCTGGGGCAATGGGTGCAGAGAAGCCAGTAAAATTACCAAGACCTGCGGCTTGACTGTTGCATACGTTTTTGTTCTTAGGACAGAATAGCCCTAAATATCGTATTTTGATCCAGCAAGACCAGAAAAGCTGGATGCCAGTCACACTCATAATAGGTCAGCCCCAAGCACTTGGAATGTAACAAAATGGTCACAAAGTACATATCAAATGATGCAAGCCTGGTTGTCACCTGTTCTGTCTCCTCTCTCAGCTCTATAGATCTTGGTCAACTTTTAATCTTAGGACCCCTTTTGGCTCAAGAAATGTTTATGTGATCCCAAATATATAGGTATATAAAATAGATAGAGCAAGCAAACATTTACTGATAACAAATCAGCATTTGCAAGGCTTGTGAACATGCAGACATTCCTTTTCATGAAGCACAGTTTCTGCAGAATCCACTGTAGATCCTGCAGACCAGATTCATGATGTTCAGAGGAAATTTGGGACCCCAACATTGAGCTAAAGGGACACCATTTGGAGTCGGAACCCACAGTTTAAGAAGCAGCAATCTGGGGAGAATAGAATGTGAAACAGCCCTTAAAAATCCTCTCTCAAATCCCACAAGATGAAATTAGAGGTCTCACAGAAGCCTAGGGCTCTCATGAGAGGCCTGCCTTATATGAAGTGACCAGTCTTCAGCTGTCTTGGAAAAACTACAGTTTAAAACAATCTAGCACATCTAGAGATCTGAGTGCTCTCTTGCTGGCCCTACATGTGCCTCCCCTCTGAAGAATGTAGCCCTTACATGGAGTTCACTCTACAAATCCTTTGTTTTCAGTCAATTACCTTATTTCCTCTCTCTTCTTCACCAGTTCTTAATTATGCTTTTATCTATTGTACTATACTATGGTGATTCTATAGGTTAGTTTGCTCAATAATCTAATGATACCTTTGTCAACTATGGCTATATCACATCATCTTTTCTAAAATGGACTGCCATCCTATACAAACGCATCTAGAAGCAAGCTCCATCAGTGGTTCACTTCTGAGTATCATCATCATCATCATCATCATCATTCTTATATTCTGCTTTATCTCCATGAAGGGGGCTGGATAGGTATATATTTTTTATAATTGAAACATATCTTGAACCGCAGTAGGTCACCTTCATGCCTTAGAAATTTTTGTTGTGTTGCTCAGGACCAACCTATGGAGGGAAAGCAATATAATAGGGTGATAGGGACGGATGCCTTAGATACAACTGGTTTAAAAGCTCCAATGTTGTATATTAGAAATGCAAGCATAGTTCTTACAAGTAAATAGAAGAAAGCATAGCTTTCCTGTGAAAGTAGAGAGCTAAGCAATTTTGTTTGACAATTTGTTCTTAACTGCCTAGCATGTATTACACAATAAATAGTCAAATTCTGCTTGTCACTAAACTCAGGAAGCAGCTTTTCAGCTAACGCTGACAGATTATCAACTCTGTGTCTCACAAATCTTTCAATTTCTCCTGCTCAAAGATGAGGAAGTCGGTGGGAATGGCTTCACACATTATGTTGATAAGCTAACAAAACAAACAAATCTAATTCAATTGCATTTATATGGAAATGGGGATGTTTTAACAAGATTATCAATTTTCAGATTCCTTCTTCTAGATTCTGTTTTGAGATGTGGAGAGAAGAAAATAGGTGACAAATTTTTGAAAACCCATTTTTATCCATCCCATCTCTTTCCACCTTCTCTTCCATTTCCTTTGTCACTAGCTTAAAATCACATCTCCTTTCCTCCCATTTTATTTACACTAATGATTGTCATGTTGGTCCCAGCACTACTTGTAAGGGTTAGGATTTTAGAAATTAATTGTATTGGAGCAATGAGGAGCCTCTGTGTATGTTCACTGAGGAACTAAGAAAGGCCATTTGGATGTCGAAAAGGCTATGGCCACTTTTTTTGAGAATTGTAATTCTCAAATTCTGAAGAATTGAAAACCTGGGTGAGGTTATGCTAAAGATGCAGAATATAAATTTTAATACTATCCATAGGTAAAAGGTAAAGGTTTCCCCTGACGTTAAGTCCAGTCGTGACCGACTCTGGGGGTTGGTGCTCATCTCCATTTCTAAGCCGAAGAGCCAGCGTTGTCCATAGACATCTCCAAGATCATGTGGCCGGCATGACTGCATGGAGCGCCATTACCTTCCCGCCAGAGCGGTACCTATTAATCTACTCACATTTACATGTTTTCGAACTGCTAGGTTGGCAGGAGCAGGGGCTAACAGCGGGCGCTCATTCCGCTCCCGGGATGTGAACCTGGGACCTTTTGGTCCGCAAGTTCAGCAGCTCAGCGCTTTAACGCACTGTGCCACCAGGGGCCCATAGGGTTCATTTAATGAAGTAATTCTTCCGTAAAAGATTACTTACATTTTGCTTATTCGTTGGTCTGGAGGTTAGCTCTTGAATATAAAACATAAAAGGCTTTAAGAGTTTGTTGGCAAAACAGTCTCTCTGTTTTTTCATGGTGCTTGACATTGGCAATTAATTGGGCCTGAAAAACAGATTGCATCTCTAGGTTGAAAAGCAATGGCAAATTTAAAAGACTCATGTCAGCACAGTAATTAAAGTCAATAGTCACTGCTGTGCAATTTCCACAACTATTTTTAATGTTACAGCCTGTGTGTGGGAACATTAAAGCACTGCAGCTGAACTTTTGTAATATGTTCTCTCGTGATGGAAGAAGGAGGGCTGTACCACTGTATTAGACACCATAGTTTTGCATATGTTAACCACTTCTCACTTGCTTTCTGCAAATGAGGGTTATGAGTTTAATTGAAACCCCAAGTTGTCCTAAATCAGATTCAGGTGCCTTGAAAGCTAAGGTTTTGCAACACTGACTACTTGACTATACCCTTTAGTTTGCTATTTCTGTAGTCCAAATTCCTGCCTACTTGCTTTGGCACAGTATTTATGTTTGCTACAAAGGGCAGGTATGAGCAGGAAGCAGTCCTCCGCTGCTCAAGCTTTGGAATGCTTATAAAGAGAGTGAAGCAAATATTTGTTTATTTAATCTATATCCCATCTTTCTCTCAATAACTCAGGGCAACATGTTTGAAAACAATAAACATTAAAACTATAGAAATAAATGTATCAATATAAAAATCTTTTAAAAGCAATTAAATAAATTGTAAAGTTAAAGCATAAAATATTTAAAATATAATTCATTGAAAGACCACAGCACTGGACAATGTTAAAACCCTACCCCAGTCGGTTTTAAAACCTGACACCATAAAAATGTTTTGCTTGCCTCTTTAAAGAGGGCATTCCAAGAGTAAAAGACCTTTTCACTTATTCCCACCAAACTAGCCTGAGAAGGTGGTGAGACAGAGAAAAGCTTCCCTAGATGATTGAAGAGCTCTAAGGGGCTCATAAAATGAGATAAGGTGCTTCAAATAACCTGGACTCAAGTCATATAGGTCATCACCAACAGTCTGAATTGTGCCCAATGTTAATTTTTTTTTTCCGTGTCAAGAGCGATTTGAGAAACTGCAAGTTGCTTCTGGTGAGAGAAAATTGGCCATCTGTAAGAACATTGCCCAGGGGACACCCGGATGTTTTTGATGTTTTTATTTTATTCATTCATTTATTCATTTATTTATTTATGTACAGTATTTATTTTCAGCCCTTCTCACCCTGAAGGGGACTCAAGGCGGATCACAATGTACATATACATGGTAAGCATTCAATGCCATATGAACACAGAGACAGAGACACAGAGGCAATTTAACATTCTCCAGCTTCCAGCTTCCTGAGGGTATGCTCGATTCCGGCCACAGGGGAAGCAGCATCCACTGTGACACCGAGTCCTTGATGGATACTTCCTCATTCCAAACACTGCTGGACAATTTTTATGGTGTTGTAAATTAGTTAAATTAGCCTCCCCGCATAAGCGGTACCTAAATTTCCTACTTGATAGATGCAACTATCTTTCGGGTTGCTTAGGTCAACAAAGATCAGGGCTATTTTTAATGGCTATTTTTAATGGCTGGGTGCTCACTCTGACACAGGCTGGCTTCGAACTCATGACCTCTTGGTCATAGTGATTTATTGCAGCTGGGTACTAACCAGTTGCGCCACAGCCTGGCGAGGGAGGCTTCTTTCCCCGCATGGAGCTGAAGCTGACAGAGGGTGCTCATCCACGCTCTCTCCAGGTTGGATTTGAACTGGCAACCTTCAGGTCAGCAACCCAACCTTCAAGTCATCAGTCCTGCAGGCACAAGGGTTTAACCTACTGCACCACTGAGGGCTCCTTGTCCAATGATGCTATGCCAACAAGGGAGTTGTTTAGTTACTTGTAGCTAGCTGCAGTAAACAATCTTTCAACCAACTGAAATTTCTGAGCATTTAGAACATTTTACAGAAATCCAAATGGGATGCAACTAAAGCATGTACCACTGTGACTGGGTCTGAGTTCTCTAGCAATGGGCACAAGTTTGAGATGTGCAAATGCGCTTCTGGTCACTGCTAAAACCTAGGCCCCCAGACTTAGAAATGAATCAACTAATTTTCAGGAGAAGAATATCCTCATCTAAAATATTCTACTGACTAGGAGCACCTCTGATTTGTCTGAATTAAGCTTCAGTTTGTTCACATTATCCATTCCATTATAACTACCAGGCACCAGTTTAGTACAGGAACTGGAATTAGGTGGAAAGGCATACTAAAGACAGGTATCAGCATACTGGGAACACCTAACCTCTGAACTCTGGGCAACCCTCTCTCAGCAATTTCATGCATATGTTAAATAGCATAGGGGACAAGACAAATCCCTGAGGGATTCCCCAGGGCAATGTTTAAGTATGAGTCAAGCATAAATCCCCAAGCATCATCTGCTTCGAATGCTATTCCCAGAAAGAATAGAATCATTGTACAGCAAGACATACATGCCCCATCCCAGAGAAGTGACCTAGAAGGATACCATTTTCAATGGTATTGAAAACCATTAAGAGTTCCAGCAGAACCAACTTCCCTTGGATAAGTCATCCACCAAGGTGACCAAAGCTATCTCTGCCCCATAATCAGATCTAAACCCTGACTGAAATGGATCTAGATAATATGCCTCATCCAAGAAGCCTTCTAGCACTCTGCTCCAAAATGGAATGTTGAAGATGGTGTATGAATATAGTAATTCCAGTTTAGCAGGTTCCTGGACAGATTTCTCCAAAAGAGGTCTTACTACAACCTCTTTCATGCACATTGAGACCCTGCATTGTTGTAAAGAGGCACCAATCACTTCCCAACCAATCATCATTTGACCCATTTAATAAGCAAGATCTAATGCACATACTTTGGCTGTTGCCTCTCCAAGGATCCTGTCCACATCCTCAAGTATACAAATTGAAAAGTATCCATCAGTACTGGACAAGCAGCGACCAAGGTTATATCTTACGGCCATGTCAGAACAAATCCAATCAACTTTATCTGTGAAATGGTGGATCAGTTCTTCACAGCAGGGTGTTGAGTAGCTTACAATATTGTGGGACAGATTATTACAGATTTCTGACCACTTGAAAATGCTCAGCTGAACACTCCTGTATGGATGTAATAATGTTATCCAGGAAAAATATCTTTATTGCCCTATCATAGGCAGTCAGATAAATGTTAGCCTCGCTCTGTGATTTCTGCCACTATTGCTCCAGACCCCATTTTGGTTTTTTAACTGCTGCCAGCTTCTTAGAAAACCAGGGGTCTCGTTTAGTTCCATTCTCTAAGAAGGGATACTTAGGAGTGATTGTGTCCACTGCCTGATCATTTCCCCATTCCAGAAGTCAACCAGAACTTTGACAGAATCACTTGTTGAAGCAGCAGGGAACTCTCCAAAATCCCTTAGGAATGCACCTGAGGTGGACAATCATAACAGGTTGCCCACTTCTTTAGTGACTCTGAATCCCAGCAAGTGTGAGCCTGACTCAGAAGTGGTCTGTCCATAATAACAGAACAATATAATGGTCATCCATTCGCAGATCATCAGCGAGGTCTAGAGTGAGTCCAGGAACAGGAGTACATTATGAAAAACTGCCTCAAGTTCATTAGTACTGAAGTAATATTTTAATTTTAAATCAAACTGTTCTCTTGCCCTGGAAAAGTATAGACATACCATGTGTATATACAGATGGGTGTCTGTTTCTGTCAGGGTAAACTGAGACCGATGTAAATGGAAGGAAGTCAGTTCCACTGGCAGTCCTTGGAGACCAGGGTGATGCATTCCAATGGACCCACATGTTTAGCAATTGACTCAAGAGGTTTAAAGTATATAACAACACAGGTTACCTTTTCCAGGCTACAGTGCTCTTCAAAGGCAGCTGCTGATTCCGTGGAGACTTGGGACCTCAACAAATTGATAATTTTCAGCATCCTCGGACGCTTCAAGAACGCTGGAAGAATGGAGCCTACCAGAGCCCATCAGACAACATTAGTGCTACTTCTGGTAGGGCTCCATGCTTCCAGCATCTTGCAAGTGTCCTCATTGAAAAGAACAGGGAGCAGGTGGGCAGCGACACTTCCCCCTGTGGGATGGTTAAGTGGCAATGCAGGCGATATGGGGCATGGGGCAATGGTTTCTCCCTGCTGCCCGCTGGATTCGCCGCACTGCATGGTGAATCCCCCTGCTATGGACTGCCATGTGGACCTTAACATTATAAGGTCTTTGGCTGGAGTGAATTCTTTCAACATCATAACTCCCATACTTAAGCACAATACCTTCAGCATTCTGTTTCTGCTTTCCCCTAGTCTTCCAATTAGCATTCCATCGCTTATCTTATTTCTTATTTTATCTTAACATTTAGAAAGCCTGTATCACCACTGTAGAATGAACTGTTCATATGCTTTTAAATGCTGAATAATCAAGCATTTTTAAAATTCTTATGAAAAATGTCAAACTTGCATTCACTATAGGAATAGACTACTTGTTGATAATTACTTGAATATTTGTAATATGTTAGGCTTAAAATCCAATAAAAAAATAACACTTCTAAAACTGGTACACACTTGATTTTTTTTAATGCTACAGGGGAAAGATTATTTTCTTTTTTGGCAATACACTACTCCCCCTTGTGGAGAAAATTGGCTGGCTTTAATATAAAAAATATAGACACTACAGTGGCGTTACTTTCTAGTGATGGTGGGATTGTGCTCCTATGAGGCAAGAATAGCTGCTGCTGATAGGGTCTCCCATGTCAGGCTTATAAGTGTGCCAAACTGGGGTGACTGATAGTGGAGAATGACTCTGGCAAAGGATATCTCAGAGACAATAGCAATGGTACTATGGCTAACCCTTATTCACACTGCAAGCAGAATAAGCCCCTTTGAATGTATTTTACCATGGAAACCCCATGATGAGACAATCCAAAACGAAACAAGAGATAGTTTCCAAAAATGATATTTCCAAGTCAGAAGGCTCTGAAGGAGCTCCTGAATTTCAGCAGTGGACGAGTACAATAATAGCATTGCGGCTAATGACAGAGCTGCAGGACAAGCTCAAACATGTGTTGGATAATGGAGCACACCAACAAATTTCAGCCTGTTATTTATAGATGATAACAAAGCCTTTAATTGTATAGGTCATGGAAAAACCTATGGATCACATTTAATAAAAGGGATTGCTATAAGATTTGTTTGTCCTGATGTACCTGTACTCAAAACAAGAGGACAGAATACAGACTAATTACATGTTATCTCCCTTTTCGTTTAGCTTGTACTCTGAACATATCACACAGCATATTAAGTAAGGTCAACTCTGAGAAAGAAAGTGTAAAGAAACACCAACACTTGGAAATATGTAGACACCATCCTACTAGCAGAAAATAGCAAAAAACTTGGAATGCTTACTTTTTTTTCGTGTCAGGAGCAACTTGAGTCGCTTCTGGAGTGAGAGATTGGCCATCTGCAAGGACGTTGCCCAGGGGACACCCGGATGTTTTTTGATGTTTTTACCATCCCTGCATGGAGCTGGAGCTGATAGAGGGAGCTCATCCGCGCTCTCCCTGGGTGGGATTCAAACCTGGCAGCCTTCAGGTCAGCAACCCAACCTTCAAGTCACGAGGCTTTAATCCACTACGCCACTGAGGGCTCCGGAATGATTATTGAAGAAAGTCAAGGCAGGAAGTGCAAAGACAGGTTTACAGTTGAATATTAAGAAAACAAAGATAATTAAAACACATGATTGCTTGACATTAAAGCAGGTGATGTAAACTTCAAGTAATTCAACATTTTCTATGACTTGGCTCAGTCATTAATCAGAACACATCATTAGTGCATTAATCCATCGTTGGTTGGGTTCACAGTGGTCTCTGCACGTAGGTGAACTTTAGCTTCCAAAATTCAAGATCAATTACTCCCAAACCCCACCAGTGGATCTGTGTTACAAAAGGCAACAGATGACCCTCTTCCAAAGCAAGTTTTATTTGGCATACATTTTCATAGGTTCTGTCCCCTTCATTAGAGTGAGCTCCACAAAAGCTTGGACCAAGCAGGCATGTAGCGGGGGGGGGGGGGGGGGGGGGGTTCAGCCCTCCCCCCCGAAATTATCAGGGTGGTCCGCGAGAAGGCCTTACATTTATTATTTAAACTGTTATGTTTATTCCTATCATGATCTGGGGGTATTGGGATAACGATACCAAAGGTTTGCTAGGGTAGATCCTCTCTCACCCAGACTCAGCCCCCCCCCCCCCCCAAAAAAAAAACAAAAACAAAATCCCAGTCCCTTTGAGATGCCACAGGATTTTGGTGGTTGTTTTTGTTGCAAAAAGTCTCACACGAGTCCTTTTGCCAGATCTTTGCTTCCATTAGAAATACACCGCTCTACAGATTCAATATCTCTACAAACTTGAAAAACTGCAATGAAGCAAAGGGTCAATAGTATGTTGCTGAATCAGTTCCTAGTTGTTGGAAAACAGGTTTTGTACAAGTGATGTTACAACTCATTGCCTGTCTTGAGGAAAGCTCATCACTCATGATGAGAACTTGTAATTAACTCCCATATTTCTAGAAAAGTGAAAAAGTATAACTGCATCACAGTATGATCATAACTTAGCTTTGTAGTTACTGCATATTTATGAGATTCCGTGGAGAAACCCCATCATCATTCAAGCTCAGTCACAGTCCTCTGTTTTCTGTGGACCAAAGTGCCAAAGCGAGATGAAAAAGAACAAGGAAAATATTTGGCTTTATACTTCTGTTGCTGCTGGAATGTATATTTTTAAAAGGTAAAGTGCAGTTTTTGGTTACTTTTGAAATGCACGTGTTACAGAAAAGATTTGAATTAAAAAAAATGAGAAAAGAAAAAAAATGAATTAATATTTCTTACATCTGTTTATTTGTGTATAATCAGTGGGGTGTGTGTGTGTGTGTGTGTCAATTTTTGATAACATTATCAACACATACATACAAGGCTTCCAAAAAGTTGCCATACAAGGGGAAAATGGGAAATCATAGCTAAATGTACCTTTGTTTATAAAATATTCATAAAATAATATTCTTTTAGGGTATCTGAAAGTCTAAAAATATATAAATACAGTATATAAAAATAGTAACACATTGACCCCTGTATCTGCAAGTATATGTTCACAAACACTAAGGGGGCAGGGATGAAACTGTGGACAGTGACTCTGTAGATAAGGAGAGTGCAAAGTGTGTGTGTGTGTGTCTGTCTGTATGTAGCCAACTAACTAAATAATTACTGTATCTCATAATACAGTATTTCTTCAATTCTAAGAGACCCCTTTCTCCCTATATGAACATCTCTAAAAATGGGGTTTGTCTTAGAATTCTAGGTATCTCTTTTGTATTGTTAGTGGTGTTCCTGAAATTAGGATCTGACTTGCCATCTATGGTGTCTTAACAACTGAATAAATATGGCATACAGTATATCATATATACAAATTTGTGAAGCTTGTTTCCAAAAGAAACCAAATCACTTGAAGAAATTCACAGGAATTGGGGAATAAAATGTGCTGAGGATGTGCTATAAAATACCATCTTGTAGCAGAGTGATTTGATGCATTTTGATAGTTTTGATCTATACATAATATTCTAGCCAACAATGTGCTGCCACCGATAACACATTTTCATTATTTTTTCATTGGGAAACAAACCCAGCATATACACAAACACGCGTTATATGACATTTGTGGTAAGTGATGTACGAGGAGATAAACATACATATACGTCTTATAAGCATCACTGAATATTACACATGAGTTTTAATTAATAGTTTTAATATTTGTATGTACCTTTTAAAATATGTTGTGAACCACCTTAGATAGGCCCACTCTGGAGAAAGGAGACACGGAAATCTCAAAAGTAAACGAATAAGGTAATTTTATTGTGTCAGAAGCGACTTGAGAACATACTTCAAGTTGCTTCTGGTGTGAGAGAATTGGCTATCTACAGAGACATTGCCCAGGGGTACGCCCGGATAATTTACCATCCTGCTGGGAGGCTTTTCATGTCCCCGCAAGCTAGAGCTGATAGACGGGAGCTCACCCTGTCGTGTGGATTCAAACCGGCAACCTTCAGGTCAGCAGCTCAGCGGGCATAAGGGTTTAACCCAGTGGTTCTCAATCTGGGGTCCCCAGATGTTTTGACCTTCAATTGCCAGAAATCCTAACCGCTGGTAATCTGGCTGGGATTTCTGGGAGTTGTAGGCCAAAACATTTGGGAACCCACAGGTTGCGAACCACTGATTTAACCCATTGTGCCACCGTGACTCCTAAATGAGTTATATGACATATACTATATACAGGTGAGCTTTCCAAACGGTGCTTTCGACATGTTAGTGTGCCACGCAAACATAACAAGGAACCTCAGAGTCTGTGAAATAAGCAATAAATATTAATATAAATGAAAGGTTTCTGTGAAATATGTAGTTATTGTTACAATTATGCATGTGTCCGTATCTCTTATAAGGTGTTGGTTTAACCCAGGCATGGGCAACGTTTGGCCCTCTGGGTGTTTTGGACTTCAACTCCCACAATTCCTAACAGCCTACCGGCTGTTAGGAATTGTGGGAGTTGAAGTCCAAAACACCCAGAGGGCCAAACGTTGCCCATGCCTGGGTTAACCTCTGGTTTGCTAGTAATACTGAATTACTGTGTTGCAAAGTGATGCACGTTTTTAGACCAGCATGATAGTTTGGACAGCTCTAATGTGATATATATGCATAGATAGATATGAATGTTATAGAGGGTTTGACGATCAGGACATCCGTAGAGATACCAAGGTGCTTGTTTATAAAGCCATTGTCCTCCCAACCTTGCTCTAAGCCTGCGAAACGTGGACCGTCTACAGACATCACACCCAACTCCTGAAGCGTTTCCATCAGCGTTGCCTCAGAAAAATCCTGCAAATCTCTTGGGAAGACAGGCGGACAAATGTCAGCGTGCTTGAGGAAGCAAAGACCACCAGCATTGAAGCGATGCTCTTACGTCATCAACTCCACTGGTCTGGCCACGTTGTTCGAATGCCCGATCACCGTCTCCCAAAGCAGCTGCTCTACTCCGAACTCAAGAACGGGAAACGTAATGTTGGTGGGCAGGAAAAGAGATTTAAAGATGGGCTTAAAACCAACCTTAAAAACTGTGGCATAGACACTGAGAACTGGGAAGTCCTGACCCTTGAGCGATCTAATTGGAGGTCTGCTGTGACCAGCAGTGCTGCAGAGTTCGAAGAGGCACAAATGGAGGGCTTAAGGGAGAAACGTGCCAAGAGGAAGGAGCATCAAGCCAACCCTGACCGTCCCGCCTTCCACCTGGAAACCGATGTCCTCACTGCGGTAGAACATGCAGGTCAAGAATAGGTCTCTTCAGCCATCTATGGACACACCCGCAAGACACTATAACTGGAGGAGCATCATCCTCGGCCTACGAGGGATCGCCTAAGTAAGTAAGAATGTTATAGAGGCACAACAACTGCTTTTTGTAGGCTGCATGACCTAGAATGAAAGCAGTTTGGCCCCACTGTTGGAAACTGACAGCATAGAGATGGGCCCCAAGACGCTGTTTTAATGACCACGGCTCGATACGATGGGATCATAGTTTTGTGCACTCACTAAACCACTGAGTCGATTCGCCTGATGCATAGAGAGAGCCTTGGCGAGTAAACTACCCTTCCCAGAATGCAGCGAGCGAGCGAGGGCAAGAGAGAGCCAATTTGCGCATGCGCAATCCCTCCTGCCCTTTGCCCAACTTCTTCCCAGTTCTCAGTCGGTCTTGCGAATTCAGGAGGCAGCAGGATGTCGGCTCCGTTGAGGTTTGACGGGAGAGTGGTCCTGGTCACCGGGGCGGGAGGAGGTAAGCAGGATGGGGCCCTGAAGGCTGCAGGATCCCCATATGTGAGCCGGGGAGAGGAGCCTTTTAGCCCTGTGGCTCCCTTCATTGAGAGTAACGTGTGAATGCACCGCCTTTGGAGTGAGGATGATCTCGTGTCCCATAGGGGACACGCCTTCCCATGAAATCCTAACAAATCTTGTATTCCTACTGGGATCTTGCCCTTTTCCAGTCTGTACACTTGTTATTGCTATCGCATAGTTAGAGTGTATTATTGTGTTGTCGAAGGCCGGAATCACTGGGTTGCTGTGAGTGAGTGTTCCAGGCTGTATGGCCATGTTTCAGAAGCATTCCCTCCTGACGTTTCGCCTGCAGGCATTCGCAGAGGTTTTGCGGTATAGTGGAAACTAGGCAAGGGAGGTTTATATATCTGTGGAAAGTCCAGGGTGGAAGAAAGAACTCTTGTCTGTTGGAGGCAGGTGCAAATGTTTCAATTGGCCACCTTGATTAGCATTGAATAGCCTTTCAGCTTCAAGGTCTGGCGGCTTACAGCCTTTGTTGGGTGGTGTTAGCTGGCCCTGATTGATTCATGTCTGGAATTCCTCTGTATTCAGATTGTTGTTCTTTATTTACTGTCCTGATTTTAGAGGTTTTTTAAAAAAAATACTGGTACCAGATTTTGTTCATTTTCATGGTTTCTTCCTTTCTGCTGAAATTACCTTGCATTTTTGTACATGCCTGCCTTCCCTGTAATTTCTTAATGGCCCCACCGTTTAGTACTGATGCTTGATGATGTATTTTATGAATGTTATTTTACTGTTATTGTTTTAATTATATATGCTGTTGCCGTATTGTTTTATCTGTTGATTGGTCTTGGTCCCCATGTGAACCGCTTCGAGTCCCCTCGGGGAGATGGAAGCGGGTTATAAATAAAGTTTTATTATTATTATTAATTATCCACATGCTTGTGGGTTTCAGTGGCTTCTCTGTGTAATCTGACGTGGTTATGAGAGTGGTCAAGCATTTCTGTGTTCTCAAATAATATGCTTTGTCAAGGTTGGTTCATCAAGCGCTTTGCTATGGCTGACTTCTCTGTGTATTATTGTTATTAGTTATTAGTTATTAACAACAGTAATAACTATTAGTAATTATTATTACTATTACTATTTGTATGCCTGGAAAACTTCAGCCCTGCAGGTGTTTTGGACTTCAACTTCGACAATTCCTAACAGCCAGTAGGCTTTTAGGAATTGTGGGAGTTGAAGTCCAAAACACCTGGAGGGCTGAAGTTTGCCTATGCCTGACACTGTTATATTATCATCATTATTATTAATAATTATTATTATTACTCTGATAATAATACTTAGTAATTGCATTTATATGCCACCTTTGTCCTAGAATGACACTATAACCTAGAATACATCTACACTAAACAATTAATGCAGTTTGACACCCCTTGTTAGTGTCATGACTCAATGCTATAGAACCAAGGGAGTTGTAGTTTTTCCAGTCTTCTCTTCTGGGCCCTCACCAAACTGCAACTCCCTCGATTCCCATCATATTGAGCCATGGCATTTAAAGGGACGTTAGGCTGCATTAATTTTGCAGTGTGGATTTCTTAGTATACACAAGTTCAAATCTTCACTCAGCCCCTAAATCTCAGAGGAGGGCCTTGGCCACTTACTAAGTTTGTTGGGAGGGGTTTAGAATTAAGTGTTTAATGTGAGACCTTTGGTGGAATGGTGATAAATTAAGTAAAGTAATCCAGCATTAAGTCATAATGCTGAATTTCACAAATTAGCTATACATTGGGTTCTTGGTATACCTGGGGTTTGGTTCCAGGGCCCTCATAGACACCAAAATCTATGGATTCTCAAGTCCTATTATATACAGTGGTATAGTAAATTGGTGTCCTTTATATAAAATGGCAAAATTAACATTTGTTTTCTGCATTAAAATATATTCAGACTGTGGATGCAGAATCTGTGGATATGGAGGGCTGTATATCTTATGAAGCCATTATTGTCAATGCGATTAAGCTAAAGATATTCTGGTCCTCCTGATCTTTCTGTTTTATACTATTTCACAGCATAAGGTTTCTATCTATGTGGTTGGACTGCAGTTCCCATCAAACAGAGCCAAAGAGCAAGGAGAATGGAGAGTTACAATCTGCAGAGCCCCGGGATTCCCCGCTTCACTGTTTTGTCAAAAGGAAACTATACCTTGGTAATAGGCATTGAAGACTAAGGGTGCATCTACTCTAGAATGAATGCAGTTTGGCACTTTAACTCCCATGTCTGAATGCTATGGAATCCCAGGAATTGTAGTTTGGTGAGGTTTTAGCACTCCTTGGCTGAGAAGGCTAAAACTAATCGTTCCAACTCATTAAGTCATGACAGTTAAAGTGGTGTCAAACTGCATTCATTCTAGTGTACTGTATGTATTCTGTAGTACAATACATGAACCTTGAATCCTCTAAGTATGTAGCATGTGTTTTTCACCTCAGCTGGACAAAGGTTTAGGTTATTGCCTTTGATTCCTATAGTGTAGATGAGAAGATTGTTTTCCTAGGGCTGCTCACTCCCAAGTGAAGTAACTACTAAAGAAGATAGTAAACATAGATAACAAACCCAGTCTGTATTTTGCAATATGCAACTAACTTGTTGATCTGGTTCAAATTAATGAGTTATGCTTTTTACAGAAAATTGAAGTGCTCTGAATGCTGATTATTTTGATTTTAGGTTAAGTCGCGTGGTGTGCATCTACACTGTAAAATTAATGTAGTTTGACACCACATTAACTCTTATGGCTCAATGCTGTCAGATTTTTAGATTTGTAGGGCTAGTGCCTCACCAAACTACAAATCCCAGAATCCCATTGCATTGAGAATAGATGCACCCTTTCTATCAGGCTTCCTCAGTTAAGTTTTAATACATGTCAGCAGAGAGACAGGTATCTGAACAAGATATATGGTATAAAGTGAACAGGGCGAAATGGAGAGATAATACTATCAATATTTCAGAATTAACAAGGTATCATCTATTAGGTTAAGTTCAGTTGCAGCTGTTACCCAGTTCAAGCTTCATCAAGGTGGGATTTGAATGGTATAGTCTGTTTCAGAACACATGAGGTGCTTTATTAAACAAATATCAGACATGATGTGGAAATATAGGAAAAGTAGAGTCTCACTTATCCAACCTTCGCTTATCCAGCGTTCTGGATTATCCAATACAGTTTGCCTCTGCCCGGATCCACAGCTGTTTCTCTAGGAAGCAAGGGCTGAACTTTTTACGGATTTAATTTTTGATAATGTTGTTACTGTAAGGTCATTTTATGCAATTCTATCTTTATTTGTAGTCTGTTAGTAGCCAATGTTTTTGTAGTCAATGTTTTTAATACATTGTGATGTTTTGGTGCTAAATTAGTAAATACAGTAATACAGTAATTATTACATAATGTTACCGTGTATTGAACTGCTTTTTCTGTCAATGTTTTGGTGCTTAATTTGTAAAATCATAACCTAATTTGACGTTTAACAGGCTTTTCCTTAATCCCTCCTTATTATTCAACATTTTTGCTTTATCCAATGTTCTGCTGGCCTGTTTATATTGGATAAGCGAGACTTTACTGTATATGCTGGGACTCCTTAACAAGCTGTTTGATAAATACAAAACAGGAGTTAGGAGAATGGGAACTTTTTCTGATTTAGGGGAAGAGATTTCTTAGGATACTTAGTTTTGCTCCTTATTTATAAAAGGCTAAACCTACGGTCTGGGCAGAAACAGAAACAAAATTAATAAAGGCATCACAATAAGTTTGCTCAAGAAAAATATATCATAAAAGTTACCACTACCTCACACATTCAGTTTTCCTATTTCCATTAAATAGAAATACTGTATGATAAAATACTTAGGGAGCTATGTAGAAATTATTTTGATACTTAATTAAAAGATGTCATTCCATGTTGTTATTTACAAGATGACTCTTGCTCTTCTGCTTTCTCTTCATGTTTGTTGCTTTCTCATTTTGGCAAGTGTTTCTGTTGAAGTCCTGTTCTCACCAGTTATATGGCAGCATTTTGAAAATTGGCCAGCTATCACAACACTTTTTGTTTAAATATGCTAATTCAGCCCTAGAAAATTTGCTCTGAGACTTAGGCTTTTATTTAACTTAAAGCTGTTATGTAAATACTTTCTAGTTGTTTCTTATAGTCTTGATGTGCTTTTTAGTATGTTTTGTCAGGAAGACCTCATTATTATTTATGTTATATAGATCTTTCACAAGGGGTGCATCTACAATGTTGAATTAATGCAGTTTGACAGCACTTTAACTGCCATGGCTCAATGCGATTGAGTCATTGGAGTTGTAATTTGGTGAATCACCTGCACTACTTAGCAGGTAAGGCCAAGGTTTTATAAAACTCCAACTCATGATTCCATAGCATTTAAAGTGATGTCAAACTGCATTAATTCTACACTGTAGATCAGTGGTTCTCAGTTTGTGGGTCCCCAGATGTTTTGGCCTTCAACTCCCAGAAATTTTAATAGGTGATAAACTGGCTGGGATTTCTGGGAGGTGTAGGCCAAAACACCTAGGGACCCACAGGTTGAGAACCACTGGTGTAGGTGAACCCAAAGTTCCACCCTTTGTTTTTACTTCATGTGTCTTTGAGTTTATGGAAACCGTGCAACTCTGCAGTTAGTGATCTTCAAACCCCATATTTCAAACCCAAAATTTGATATGTTGTGGAATTAAAACTGGGATTGTTTTTTTAAAGCCTATATTTATAATCACAGGGATTAGAATTATATACAGTGGATCCCTATTATCTGATGGGGTTTGCTTCCATTCCATTTCTGGATACCAAGATCCATGGATTCTCAAGTCCCATTATCAAGTCCCAATGTCATAGTAAAATGGAATCTCTTATATAATGGTGGCTAATTCTAAGAAGCACTAGAGGGAACCTGAGGTTCTCACAAATGTCAGGAGGTGCACCTATGTGTGCTCGTTTGGCACACACCAAAATCAAGGTTTACTTTTTGACTTTTTTTTCCTAAATAGTTTTGAGCCATGGCTGATTGAATTTGTGGATTTAAAACCTGTGGATACAGACTGCTGAGTATATACTTTTAGCACAACATATGTAATGCCAGCTCAGCTACACTGAACCTAGAGTTTGCAAACTACTGTATAATAAGCTGCACAGCTTTGAGCACAACAGTTTATAAGCTACCTATCCCATCAAGTCAAAGGTGAGAGCAAGGGTTGTGTGTCTGCTTGTGAAATAATTGGCTGTGCTAAGGTCCATATTACATAATCACTGTGATATATAATTATTGTGTAATTGCTTTCACTGTCATGGGTTCTGCAACAGAATTCTGGAAGAGAACTTTGTAATGTGGGGAAAAAGGACATATTACTTTCCTAACACTTTTCAAACAGGTTCTAAATATTATTTTATTTTGTGAGGAAGATATAGCTGTTTTATGTTGTCCAAATTAAGTGCAAATATGTCACTACAGAACATATATTGGGGTGAGTGATGTTTAACACTCCAGGTGTTTTAGATTCCCACTCCTACAATCACTACCCATTGAGTCTATAATTCCAGAACAACGGAGATCCTCATGTACGTACTTGTGTCTAATGTATGCACTTGTGTTTTCAAAGTGATACCACAAGTGAGATTCTGAACCTTTAACAAGAAATTTGAAATGTACATACTTGTGAAGTCATCTGTCTAACAGTTTGTTCCTGTCAAACAGTCCTCCACCCCAAAGAACTTACTATATATTTAAAATAAATAGCATTCAATTCATATTGGGGGGAGGTCTAAGGCAGAAATGCTATACATACCTACCTTATAATAAGTTATGCTGAAAACAGTGTGATTTTTTTTTGAGTAAATATAGATAGAGCTGCTATAAATCTGCAATCTGTTACTTTGGTCCTTTCATACTACAGGCAGTCTCCAGATTGCACACAAGATAGGTTCTGTAGGTTTGTTCTTAAGTTGAATTTTTATGTAGGTTGAATAGCACTTAACATTCCTCAGGAGTTTCTTTTGCTGTCTGTGCTCCTGTTCAGAAGATTTCACCTCGCTATCTGTCCCTGTGATAACTGTATTTTGAAAAATTTGATTTGTTATGGATTGGTGATAAAACTTCAGCTGAGACTCAGTGGATTTCCCTTCCGGAGGGTAGATTTCTCACTCCCTGTTGTCTCACTCCTGTTCTTAACTATGAATCGTTTGTAAGTCAGATGTTTGCTTTTTGGGGGCTGCCTGTAGATTGTTCTAGTACTGTGATTCCACTGTTAGTGTCATGGCTGCATCCTACTGAATTTGGGTTTGTAGTTTGGTGATGCACTGGCGCTCTGGTTGAGTATTATAAATACCACCCCCTAAACTGCAGGTGCCAGGGTTTCATAGCATGGTACCATGGCCATTAAAGTGGAATCATAGTGGTATAATTGTGTTGCGTGAAAGGGCCTCTTAAAATGAGTCAGTTGGACATAGAGCAATCATCACACATTCATTCTGGCCTCCAACTGACAAGAGTTCTTCCCTCACCCTGGACTTCCCACAGATATATATATAAACCTTCCTTGCTGAATTTCTCCATACCTCACAACCTCTGAGGATGCCTGCCATAGATGTGGGCGAAACGTCAGGAGAGAATACTTCTAGAACATGGCCATACAGCCTGGAAAACATACAACAACTCCATCACACTAGAGTTTGGATCCACTTTTTCAATGAGCTGGTGGAGTTGTTGTGTCAGCTCAGGTCTACCTTCTTTAAAGATTTCAGCAGGGATCCTATCAGGCTTTGTTTTGTTTTGTTTTGTTTTTTGTTGTCTGATGGTGTTGCTGACTTTTTCCAAACTTGGCAGTGATGCAAGCTCATCCCTGGTTTGTTGTTGCGGGATTTGCAAGAGAACCTCTTCAGCCACCTTGAAGCTGTGGTTAATGAGATTGTGGTAGTGCTCTTTCCAATGTAGTGTGATTGATTTTTTTTATCCTTCAGAAGTTTGGTTCCATCTGATGTGTGTAGAGGGTGAAATACCATGCTTTCTTGGTCCATAAATGACCTTTGTGGCATTAAGGAATCCCTGTGCATCATGGACACCTGCAAGGTGTTGGATTCCTTGAATCTTCTTTGTTCACCAGATGTTCTTGATTTCTCTGGTCCTTTTTGGATCTCAACTTTTGCACTGGCATAGATATTTTTCTTAGCAGTGCAGTTGGTGTCTATCTGCCATATTTGGAAAGCTTTCCTTTTTTATCAGTTAACAGTTTGATCTCATTATCATTTTCATCAAAGCAGTCTTGATGTTTCTTAGTTTGGTATCCAATGGTTACTTCACATGCTGTTATGATGGAGGTATTCAGTATATTCCAGTGTTCCTCAACATTTTCAAGGTGTTCTATGGGTAGATGATCCTTGAGTGTTGTTTGGAGAAGGGCTCGTTTGGAGGGCTCTTGAAGGTCTTGGGTGTTCATTTTATACCTTATCTTTCTTCCTTGGAGTCTGCGTTTGGGGGCAGTCTTGCTGGCCATCGTGGATTGGATTAACCTGTGGTCTATCCAGCAGTCATTAGCACCTGCCATGGCTCTTATAAAGAGCACATAGTGATGGTCTCTTGCACATATAATTATATAGTCTAAGAGGTGAGAATGTTTTGATCAGGGGTACTTCCAGAAGAGTGTGTTTGTGATGACAAGGTTGTGTTCCACACATTTGGTGAAAAGCAGGATGCCATTCGGGTTGCTGTTTCCAAACCCATTTTTTCATATGGTCCCTTGCCACAGGTTGAAGTCTTGTCTAACTCTCGCATTAAAATCACCCAGAAGGATGATTTTGTCCTCCTTAGGTATCTCCGACAAGATGCTGTCCAGCTGTCAGTAAAAATTTTTCTTGATGTCTTCATCAGCATGTAGTGTAGGTGCATGGGTACTTATGATGGTTGTCTGTTGGTTTTTGGTAAGGTTAGTTTGGAGGGTTGAGAGTCATTCGTTAATGCCAATGGATGCTTCAGACAGATGCTTCACTAGGTCATTTCTGATAGCAAAGCCGACTCAGTGTAATTTTCGTTCTTCTTCAGGCAGTCCCTTCCAGAAGAAGGTGTAGCCTCCTTTTTCTTCCTTCAGATGTCCCTCTCCTGCTCTCCGGCTCTCCTGAAGTGCTGCAATATCAATGTTAAAACTTCCCAGCTCCCTTGCAATAATATCAGTCTTGCGTTCAGGGCGTTTACTGTCTGCGTTATCCAACAGTGCCCATATGTTCCATGTTCTAAAGTTGATTTTTCTTTTTTGGCCACAAGGTGGTGACCCCTCCGGACACTGCAGCCCAGTCAGGGATAAGAGAGGCAGACTTTATTTCGTGTCAAAAGCATTGTACGACAAATACATTTCAAAATGATGGGGGGAAAAAAGGAAATCACAAGCAACTAAATAGTTTTGGACCAAAAGCGGGCAACAGCAACCGCATTGTCCGTAGCTTTAAACAACTCCTCCTCCGTACATGAGGCAGGGCATTGTGGGCAAGCATACGTATGCGGAGTTGTTTGTTCTGCTCCACAGTCACACAAGGTGGAGGATTCCTCCAGGTAGTGCCATCTTGCCAGATTGTCTTTTGATCTGTTTAGGGCATTTTTTAAAGCCCCTCTCCTTGTATGGGATGAGCAGAGTGGATCCTAAAAAAGGCTACACAGTTGTGGATGCAGCTGCTGGACTACTCAGCTGCCTCGGACCTTGAGGTAGAACGATTAAATTCATATTCACCACCCATGTGCCCGTCTGTGACTAAAGGCTTCCAAATTTCACGGTCCTACCCCCGTCGCCACTCACTGTTCACAATGAGACTTTCGTTAGTTTTGTGTTATTTTCTTGGAAGATTCGTGCGGTTTTTAATGTGTGGAAGTCAGTGCATAGCCGATCGACACACAGTCTTTACAGAATGAGGTTCCCATCCAGTGAAATAGTTAGCACAACGACAGTGGTTTCTCATCTGTTGCAGCCTTCTTCCACCTTCACAGCCATTGCAACATGTACCATATTGCCGTCCACCTGCTCCGCTGCTGAGGTCTTCAGATTGTTCTTGGTCTGGATCCTCCCTTGCGGCCCCTTCTGGAAGTACATGACTCTAGCAGTTACACCCACAGGTTCATTGGAACATACAAGCCCCCTCACCACAACAAGATGACAATCCATCTCCTTCATGGAGCCAATTGGTCTTTAATCAATTCTGTGAATAAGTAAAATCTCAAAAGTGAAATCTGAAGATTTGGAGGGGTGGCTTACTTACTTTTTCAACTCTTCTCAATGTATTTTATCCCTCAGAACAATGAAGTTGTATATTGTTGTATACTGCTTTGACATCATTAGATCAAATATGGTTAAATAAGCAAGTTAGTAAATTCATTGTTCCTATTAAGACTAAATTATGATTTATATAACATTTTGAAGGGAAGCTAACAAATAATTGGAATACAGATAAGTGTAAGTTGTAAAATATCCAAATATTCTTATATATATATATATATATATATATATATATATAAATGTAATGTTCGTTTTTCCCTTAACTTAAACAATAAAACTACATGACCAAATCACACCAAATTTGGCAAAAAAGACATAGTCATCCATTCTGTGTTTTTCAATTAAAAAAACAAAAAAATATAAAGTAGAAATAACAAAAAAAACCCCAAAAACAATACTGCTATCTGCGCACGTGAAGAGCATCCGCCCCCCATTGAAAAAAAGTTACTCAGAGGCTGACGCAGCAGCGTGTGAAGCCTAACGGAACTTTAAAAACCGTTCCGGTGGTGTGTGGGGCTTGCGGCTGGCAACCTTGACAGCTGTTCAAGTGGGGATTAGAAGTGGCCAAGGCATCCCAGGCACCTCACATGTCACTTCCTTTCCTTTCCGTGCCCTTTACCCTTCAGGAGAAAGCGTCCACGGCGAGAGAACAACGTAAACTGCAGGAGGGAGAGAGGTAGATAGATAGATAGATTGTTCCTTTCCCCCAGGGAGCAAGCAGCCAGGATTTGAAGCCGCAAGGCCATTACATGCTAATCAAGGTGACTAATTGCAGCATTCATACCTGCTGCACCGAGACTATTCATTGAATTCCAGCTCACCAAACAAGGATTCCCATAAGAAGAAAATGGCCAGGCTTTGAGGCTTCAAGGCTATTTACTGCTATTCCACCTGGCCAACAAATGATTCCCATAAGCCACAGCAATGCGTGGCCGGGCAAAGCTAGTATCAGAGTAAAAGTCATCAAAATCACATTGTAATTGCTAATTGAAAAATGGGGCATTGATTCTTTTCACAAAAAATGTCTAGTTGTTGTTCCTATGGGAGAAAAAACAGACCTTCAACAGTGATTTTGTAAATTAGCACAAAAGAATACTGTGCATTGTTGTGGAAACACTATTCTGAATTTATATGAAACCACTTTTGCTTAACCAAGTTCTCCATTCAGTTCGTTTGAAACCCCTTTTTTGTATGGGAAAAACATACACTACCAAGTTCTGTCCTTTTACAAGTTTTAAAAGCTTGTATCGAGTATTGTCAAATCTCTACCCACATAATTGCTTTTGTAGCTAAATTGTCCATGGGGTCAAGGTTTGAGATAGTGTATGATATCAAGACTGGATTGCTTTGTGCGGGTGTTAGAACATGTTAGACAGTCCTCAGCAAACAAAGGTTTTCCTTCGGTACAGAATGACATGTGGGTGTATAAATGCTTAAACAGTCAATGAAGCAATCTAAATTTGTTACTTCAATGGTTGAAGCTGACATACTTTCTAAAGTGTGGTGGCTTGAATTGAAACACACACTCTGTTACTTTCTGAGGAATTTGTATTCAGAACAAAAAGTATGTTCTCTCTCCACTGCTCTGTGTCATATTCTTCATGACAGAGGCATATTCTCAAATGCTCACTGATATTAAACTTAAACTTGCAGGTTATTATATTAACTTGAAATGTAATAGATTAATCAAAGTTTGTTTTCACTTTGCTCATCATGCAATCATAAATTATATATCTTCTCCATTGCATAGTTCACTTGTGCAGTTTTTTTAAGAGATCTGTGTGCAAATGGCAGGACTTAAGCAATTAGTGACTGCGGTGAAGGCTTTTCTTGTATCACCCCGTAAGCCTGGGATACCAGTTATCTTGGCTTTGGGCATCTGTTTCTGGTCTTCTACATCAGTTTCCATATTTTATGGATATTCATGACTTTTGATTAGCTTGGGAATAAATTTTTCACTTGCGTTCTATATATTCCAGAGTTTGGGACAGTTTCTTCTGTCAACTACAATTCTCTGATCAATGGTCTTGCTGGATGACTGTTTTGTAAACTGCAGTTCAGAGAAAAAAGCCCTTTCATGAGTACTGGTATTTTTCCATCCCTAAACCTGAATGCTTTTATAATGTTGATATTGTAACTGGTCTTATTTTTAATCCATTCTAGGTCTTGGACGAGCATATGCACTGGCTTTTGCAGAAAGAGGAGCATCTGTAGTTGGTGAGTTCTTAACTTTTTAATCTTCTGCTTTGCCTTCCCAACTTTTCCTTGATTACTGCAGCTTGTTAACTTTTGCACTTTTTAAGAATTACTATATATCTTATTTTTCAGAGTCCAGCCTTGAGCTTCCTTTGCACTGAAATGTCTCTGACCTCCTTTAATACCAAACTCAGAAGTAATGCTTAGGATTTTCTGTTTTAATAGGACATTGTCATGTCCACAAGTACACCTATTTATGAAAATAACAGTGCTAATTTTAATGGTGGGCAGCTGAATGTTTTCTGAAAACAAAAATAATTTGGTGACATGACACAGCCTAGAATAAGACACACAAACCTGTGTAAAAAGTCAGAAATCTTTATATCTTTATATCTGCATGTGTTTTCGGTGGTAGCTAGTCTCCATGGGTAGCAGCAGCTTCATCTGATGCTTTAAAATGAATATTTTGAAATGAAATGGTATATTAAAATAGTAATTTTAGGAGTTCTGCATAGAGTTTCAAGCTATTTCTTCAGTTATTTTCAGATAGCATTTTGAACTTTAATATTAACAAGAATGTATAAAGATGACAAAACATAATGTCGGAAATGTTTTAGTAGGATATTAATAGTTCCATTTAATAATTCATAATGCCAAGCAGCTGATTTGCAGCATCCTGTTATATCTTAGAAATGGATAAGAGGTGGTCTAAAGATTTGTTTTTATCATATCATTCAGCTGAAAGAACTACTTCCATGATTAATAGTTGGAGTGGAAATTGTTCCTCTTTCCCTGTACATCCTTAAAGTACACTCCCTCAGAGCTGAAAACTTTCCAAAGTAAATTTCCAGGCACGTTAGTGTGGAAAGGAGAAGGTTCTGTTGCACTAATGCAGAGGTTCTCAAGCTTTTTCAGTCACGGAGCACCTTTGAAATGTGAAAATCAAGGCGAAGCATTCAATTTCATCTTGCAGATGCATACTGTATTTGATAAACAAAATAACTATATTAATGAAGCAAGGTAGTTTCACAATTTATGCATGCAAGACATTAAGTTTGATCATGTCAAAATTTCTTCCAGATAATTCTTGAAAGATGTTGAATCTTCTAAATGTTTCTGGTTTGTGGATTATAATTTTAATGACATTTTCAGTCACCAAATTGTTGCATGTACATATGTGAGACCATGGAGAATGTGTGGTTTTAGATATTTAAATAGCTGAGAACGGAGTTGTAAATTTCGCTAAAAAATTAACCAAGATCGGCTATTTTTGTATTCATCATATTCTTGCCCATTATAGTTAGGGAATCAGTATTCTTCCAAATCTTGTTGGACAACAACTCCCATCTTCCATGACTTTGACCAGGAAGACTTCAAGCAATGGTTGATGCAAATTAGTCTCAGAACAGAACAGAATAATAAAATTATAGAATTGGAAGAGACCACAAGGTCCATGCAATCCACCCCCTGCTATGCAGAAAGTCTGGGGGGTCCACTGTTTTACTAGAGCCTTTCAGACAGAAGGCAGACAGTATGTAAGGAAAACACGAATACAAAAACTTCACACATATTTTTATATTTGGAAATATAGACTGCTCTCTGAAAGTGTCCTTTTCATCTTCTAAAGCTTCTGCTGCAGTCAGAATTTTCTTTGTAGTGTTCTCTGTATCAGCTTCAGTGGCCCCTAAGACACAGACTATTTAAACAGAGCACCTACATGAAAAACAATCCTGAAAAAATGAGTCCATGTGGGTTCTTTTCATTTTAGCTTTTTCAAATGTTTGATCTGCTGGTTTTTATTTTATAAAAAAGTTAAAGGAAGTTGAAACACATTTTTTTCTTTTTTCTAGTTTAGTCTTCAAAATGTGCTAAAATGCAGTAGCTGAGCTCAAATGTGTAACTGCAATATCATTGCTATGTTCCATTCTTCATCCAACCTCTGAAACCCACTTTAACATTCAACCAGCATCCTAGGCAATGGAGTTCTTTATTTCTAAAAATTTATCTGGTATTTTCTGTTGAGATCGGAAATGCATGTACCACCTACTCTTGTTAGAGGTCGTCAGTGTAGCTTGTCAATTGCATGTGATTCTGCTTGCTGTCTTTCCTATAAACCATCTTCTGAATGCTAGACTAGAAATTTTGATTTATCAAATGAAAATGAAGGTCTATGCCACTTAGTATTGGTGCTCATTTTCCACCTTCTAATCCCACTCACTTCTCTATCCATCTTAAACTTTATAAAGAAGGTTTTTTTTAAAAAAAAAAATTAGCATCACTCTCATCAGTTTGTGGTGTCTTATTCTAGAGACACTATCGGGAGAAAAACCAGAAGGTTAATGGAACAGCCTAATCAATTTAATTTATCCTCTGGTTTTCTCTAAAATACTCATAAAAAGCAAAAACAACAAAATCTCCCAAAAATGTCCAGCCATGAACACATTAAAAATACCTCTACAGAACTGTATGGCAATGTGTGATCCATTAATCTATGAGGGTTATCCAGAAAGTAGATTACGTTTTGGAATTTAAAATAAACAAAGTATAGGAAAAAATATTTATTATATGCAGTTGAAAGCCACACTTAAATACTACTTTTAAACATAGTCCCCATTCAAATTTAGGTACTTATCATAGCGATGAATGAGCTTGGCAATTCCTTCCTCATGAAATTCTCCTGCTTGCATCATCAACCAGTTGGTCACTTCTTCCTGCAGCTACGCATTGTCCCTTGTGGCACCGGGGTGTCAGGGAGGGCACCATGGGCTCACCCCGGAGGGCTTCTTTCCCTTGGGGAATCCTGGAGGGCTAGCTCTGTCGCTTTCCCTCTCCACGTTGCCGCCGTTACCTTCCTGCCGGAGCCTATTGATCTACTCTCATTTGCATGTTTTTGAACTTTAGGGTTGGCAGAAGCTGGGGCTAACAGTGGGGGCTCTCTCCGCTCCTCCAATTCAAACCTGCGACCTTTCAGTCCAGAAATTCAGCAGCTCAGCGCTTTAACACGCTGCGCCATCAGGGGATAGTATTTCCTTAAGGTTGTGGATATACAATATTTTTGATTTTTTTTTGTCTGTTGGAGGCAAGTACTGTGTTTTCCTGAAAACAAGACCGTGTCTTATATTAATTTTTGCTCCCAAAGATGCTCTAGGTCTTATTTTCAGGGGATGTCTTATTTTTCCATGAAGAAGAATTCACATTTATTTTTGAACAAAAAATGAACATTTATTATATACTGTACAGTAGTTGTCATCATAAACCAGCATTACCAGACAAGCTGTGAATCCTATCAAGAATTTCTTGTTACTACCAATATTTCCATGTACAACACTTTATGGTATGTACATTTACCGATCCTGCATGCTCTGGTGTTCTGTTCGGCGGGCATGCTTCCAAATAAAAACTTTGCTAGGTCTTACTTTTGGAGGAAGCCTTATATTTAGCAATTTAGCAAAACCTCTACTTGGTCTTATTTTCTGAGGATGTCTTATTTTAGGGGAAACAGGGTATGAATGCTGCAATTAGGGAAAATGATTAGCATGTAATGGCCTTGCAGCTTTAAAGCCTGGCTGTTTCCTCCCTGAGTGAATTTTTTGTTGGGAGGTGTTAGCTGGCCCTGATTGTTTCCTGTCTGGAATTCCCTTGTTTTCAGAGTGTTGTTGTTTGCGATATTTTATGTGCATCTACTGTCTGTGGCCCTCAGAAAACAGAGAATTTGCCAGACTTTGGTGATGGGAATACTTTGTTGGGAGGTGTTAGCTGGCCCTGATTGTTTCCTGTGTGGAATTCCCCTGTTTTCAGAGTGTTGTTCTTTATTTAGTGTTCAGATTTTAGAGATTGTATTGTTTTGTTTTATTATACCACAGTAATTTTTATATATTCTGATTTTAGTGTTTTTGAATACTTGGAGCCAGATTGTATTCATTTTCACGGTTCACAGCAACACAATAGTAGTAGTAGTAGTAGTAGTAATAATAATAATAATAATAATAATAATAATAATAATAATAATAATAATAATGACTTTGGTAATACACACTGCTTCTCTCCCTTCTGAGCTTCCTTTCTGGAAGAATCCTTTCTTGGGAGGTGTTAGCTGGCCCTGATTGTTTCCTTTGTGGAATTCCCAATTTCCCTGCTTTCAGAGTGTTGCTCTTTATTTACTGTCCTGGTTTTAGAGATTATATTGTTCTGTATTATTCGCCCCGGTGGCGAACTGCATTAAAAGCCGGCTCTTCGGCTTAGAAATGGAGATGAGCACCAACCCCCATAGTCAGACATGACTGGACTTAACGTCAGGGGAAAACCTTTACCTTTTATTATTCTACCACAGTAATTATTTCATGTTGCAGTAGAATCTCACTTATCCAACATTCGCTTATCCAGTGTTCTGGATTATCCAACACAGTCTGCCTTTTAGTAGTCAGTGTTTTTGTAGTCAGTGTTTTAAATTCATTGTGATATTTTGGTGGTAAATTTGTAAATATAGTAATTACTACATAGCATTACTGCACATGGAACTACTTTTTCTGTCAAATTTGTTGTATAACATGATGTTTTGATGCTTAATTTGTATAATGATTACCTAATTTGATGTTTAATCGGCTTTTCCTGAATCCCTTCTTATTATCCAACATATTCACTTAACCAACCTTCTGCCGGCCTGTTTATGTTGGATAAGTGAGACTCTACTGTATATTTATAATCTTCTATTATCTGCTTAGAACTGTATTATATGAGGCCCCTTCTACACAGCTGGATAAAATGCACACTGAAGTGGATTATATGGCAGTGTGGAGTCAAGATAATCCAGTTCAAAGCAGATAATATAAGATTATAAATGGGTTATATAGCTGTGTGGAAGGGCCTTGAGCAGGAGTCCCCATACTAAGGCCCGGAGGCCGGATGCGGCCCTCCAAGGTCATTTACCTGGCCCCCGCCCTCAGTTTTATAATATAATATTTTATATCATTTTAAATAATATAATATATTGTATATACATATAATATTTATAATAATATTATAATGTTATACAATATAATACTAATAATAATACCATATAATAATAATAATAATAATAATAATAATAATAATAATAATATGTTATATATTACATATAATATTACAGTATAGTGGTATAGTTCAATATAGTAATATATAATGCTAATATTGTGCTGTGCTAATAATATATTGTATGTACATACAGCTGCTCTGAGTCCCCTTCGGGGTGAGAAGGGCGGGATATAAATGTAGTAAATAAATGTAGCAAATGAATAAATAAATAATTTTAAACTTAGGCTCGCCCAAAGTCTGAAATGACTTGAAGGCAAACAACAACAACAATCCTAATTAACTTGACTATCTCATTGGCCAGAAGCAGGCCCACACTTCGCATTGAAATCCTGATAGGTTTATGTTGGTTACAATTGTTTTCATTTTTAAATATTGTATTGTTCTTGCACTACAAATAAGACATGTGCAGTGTGCATAAGAATTTGTTCGGGTTTTTTTTCAAATGATAATTCGGCCCGTCCACAGTCTGAAGGGTTGTGGACTCTGCTTTAAAAGTTTGAGGACCCCTGGCCTTGAGTCTACACTGCCATATAATCCACTTCAAATCTGATAATCTGTATTTTAGAGGCAGTGGGGAACAGGCCTAAGTGCCTGTCCCCTGGGCTGAGTGGGTTGCTAAGAGACTTTATTTTTCTTTTCTTTTTGTTGTATCAACCTAGAGGCGTAGATGAGGGGTTGTGCTGTCAATTTTCGAGGTTGTGAGGTGTTTAGTTTTGTTGTTTTGTCCGCTGCCATGATTCCATCACTCTTTTAAATAATTATATATTATATAGGAGATAGATAGATAGATAGATAGATAGATAGATAGATAGATAGATAGATAGATAGAAGAAGATATACAGTAGAGTCTCACTTATCCAACACTCGCTTATCCAACGTTCTGGATTATCCAACGCATTTTTGAAGTCAGTGTTTTCAATATATCGTGATATTTTGGTGCTAAATTCGTAAATACAGTAATTACTACATAGCATTACTGTGTATTGAACTACTTCTTCTGTCAAATTTGTTGTATAACGTGATGTTTTGGTGCTTAATTTGTAAAATCATAACCTAATTTGATGTTTAATAGGCTTTTCCTTAATGCCTCCTTATTATCCAACATATTCGCTTATCCAACATTCTGCCAGCCCGTTTATGTTGGATAAGTGAGACTCTACTGTATATATATATATATATATCTCATATCACAAGTTTTATTCTGGTTATTCCAACACATACACTCCATAACATATCACTTAAGCCACATTATTTGACATAGAAAAATTGCTTTAAATTAATCCTCAAGCCCTCTGAATATGAAAATTGATTTTATGATGTTCCTCACTTTAGGTGTATTTTAGAATAATTTTATGGACACTTAAAAATAACATATTTCATTGTTCTAGATGAATGAGTGAATTGCAGAGCTAAAGATTTAAACTCACTCTCCAGTTTCTCCACATGAGGGCAGTGCTGCTTTACCGAGGAAGAACTATAGCTGCAATTTGTTTTTCCTTTTTGACCTGTTCTTGCCAATGAGTTGCTTTGCATCATCTTCTTCTGGATTATCTGCATGCTTTGAGATGGCAGATAGCTTTTGATGTATGGCTGCAAATGTGCAAATGAACCTTGTTTCTTACCTTTTAAAAGCACTGGATTGTAACGATGAAAATAACATTATCACTTCTGCCTGAACATAAAGTGACACTGGGGAGAAGGCTGCACAAAAAAAGTATTTACATCCAGAATATTAGGGCTCTTACCAACTATATTTATTTCTTACAAGAACTGCCAAGTTGTAATCCGCATATCGCAAAATACTTTCATTTGTCTTGAAGCTTTTGTCATTACTCCAATGATTCCAAATTTAGGTTTATATTTTTTTTCTGAAGTATTTATGGTCCTTAGTTTTTAAAGCCACCTGGCAGCAAAAAGGCATATAGGCTGGAAATGTTAATTTTGAAATACAGTGGTTTCTACAGACATTTAAATATTCTTAAATCAAATGAAGTAAATGATCTGGGAGGAGAAATACCCTAGTCCTGTGCCTCCTGCTATTTCCATTGTCTTCTGCACAGGAAAAATGACTTTCAGAAGCTGAGAGCTTCTTGTATCCATTCACTTTCAAATACAGGTCCTAATATACCTTTCCCATTTGTTACACAGTGAATGATCTCGGGGCTGACATTAAAGGTATTGGAAAGAACTCTTCAGCTGCCGACAAAGTTGTGGATGAAATAAGGGCCAAAGGTGGAAAAGCAGTGGCTAATTACGGTATGTTTCTCACTTCCTCTCCTCACAGCTAAAGGGTGATACAACTTGTACACATTTGGATATCTGACCATGAGTAATTAAACTGATGTAGCTCTTTGCAAAAACCATGTAAAATCATTATGAAAAGTGGAATCAAGACTAATCTTGACTGAGTATTCTGTAGCTAAAAGTTTCTTTTAGTAGAATTTGATTGGAAATCATTCTGCTCTCTGAACTGAAGCATTAATCCAATTTGCCCTTATACAGTATTATTCCCTATGGTTTAAGTATATTTTACTTCCTTATTTAGTTTGGAAGAATGCAGTAAATAGTTGATGTGTATAATGGTTTAATTACTTTGATTCTTCATTTGCAAGTATAGCTCCTTCTGGAATTAATTGATTTCTAAACCAAACTTTGTGTTGACTAACAGCAAGTATCGTCAGATTTTAATTCCATCTTGTTCACCCTCATCCAGCAATTTGTTAAACCAGCAATGTTCAAGCGTATGAAGTGTGTTATGTGGGAAAGAGCAACAGGTTGGAGATGCCAACAATAGTTTGGCCCTACCAAGCTATTGTTGACCCTTCACTCCAAACCTCCCAATGACTTTTGCCAGTGGTCTTAATGGAATACAGACTAATATGGAGGAACTCTCTGAGACAACAAATACAAAAGGCTCTGTTCTTGATGGAATAGTGCATCACTGACACAGAAATTATATAGAGCATTATTACCCTATCTCCCCACTCAACAATCCTGGCATGCTTTCGTGAGGAAGCATTGGTGATACCCTTCCCCCTCCCCCATTTTTTTCTCAACTGGAATGCAGCCACATTTTAGAAAATAATGCAGTTTGATGCCACTTTAACTGCTTTGTTATGAAATCATGGGAATGATAATTTTGGAGGGCCTTTAGTGTGTCAAAAAGTGCTGTTGCCTCACCAGACTACAAACCCTTGGATTCCATAGCATTGAGTCATGGCAATTCAGTTGGTGTCAATCTGCATTAATTCTAAAGTGTAGATCCACCCTGATTCTCATGATACATGCCAGACATTGTTTTCCCAAATTCTGACTTGCAGTTGAAAAATGAAAGCTCTTAAGTTGGAAGGACTGCCTTTGTGGTTTGTCTCACTTCCTTTGGTGTATAACAACCTGAAGAAAGAATGGACAGCCATTACTTTCTTTCTTTTCCCATCAAGAGCCAAGATGAAATGTCCCACCTTATCACTGTTAAATAAAGATATCAAGTTTAATCCACCTGATATTTACCTTGAGAGGTAATATTTCTCAATGTTAATAAAGTCATGTTGGTGTTTTCCTGTTTTGCAGCACACTTAAACTTAAATTTGTGACATTCATATAACCACGTTTTCAATTTTTTTCTATAGATTCAGTGGAAGCTGGTGAGAAGCTTGTTCAGACAGCACTGGATGCGTTTGGGAGGATAGGTACGCTTTCAAAAAATTGTGGTTTAATGTAGACCAATAGTGACTAATATAATATGGAGGAGGCCTAGGTGTTGGGGGAGCACTTGTCCTGGTCATGCTTTCACTAGCATTCTATTATTCCATTAAAATACACGTTAATGTCTAGAAGTGGTTTTGCCACCAAAAAGGATTAGCTTTATTTACATCATTTAATTAACAAAATCCCTTTTTGGAGAAAATTGCTCTCAGTAGGTTAGCAGTGAACAAATGGTTTTGCCAAATCACACTTATTCACAAAGTGTTGGTTATTAAAATATTTTACAGTCCATATTCATCAACATCATTTTGTAAAGAAATAAATTTATTGAGTATAGACACAGATAAGAAAGATACATAACAGGATTCAAAATGGATTGTGGAGTAAGTTTGTTCTGATTGATTTTCTGTATCTTCTTTATTTCAGTAGCAAATGTATCTTATTAGAAATTGTAAAATGTCAGATAGTATTAACACCTAATACGTTCACAAGTCACTTCTGATATGATAAAAGAGCTCTTTAAAATGTTGGATTAACCAACATTAGTCAAAAGCATTTGTGAATTAGCAGTTATGGGAAACTTTAATGTTTATGATTTATGGTGTGAATGGAAACATCATATCCCATAGTAATAACAGAATTGTAATTTAATTATATGGGATCTTTACTAATATAGCCTACATGTGTCAACATTTTGTGGTATTATGTTGTATGTGGCATCATTTTGTTTAACCCTAGCAGCCAGTAAAATAGAGTAGAGATTGTGGAAGTGGTTCTTCACATATTCTTGGACTGTAGCCTCCACCAACCCATGATGAAGATTGCAGTCCAAGAGCAAATAATGTCTCAACATCATGGTGTCATATTTGCTGTCATGTGTCCTGAGAACAAACTCCCCACCAGCATATAAATTGGATTCCGCTATTGTTTGTGTATGAAGTTTGTCCAGAGGGATAGCAGCAAACTTCTTAGAGTCATTATCTACAGCTCCTCTGTCAAAGTTATGGACACACAGGCAATGGCCATCAGTTATAATAAAATATATACCATATGGTAGCAAATGGTTAGCATGGCATTCATTAGCATGTATTTGTGCTTATAAATAAATAAATAAATAAATAAAAACCAAGACACCAAGAATGTTTTTGCTGGGCTGTGTTATTGTTGCCTTGAGCATGTCATTATGCTTATTCTTCTGAAAACCAACCTTCTAAGCAGTGACCTGGCTTGTCCAACAGCTTTGTTAATTTTAAATTAATCACAAATAAAATAATAATAAACATAACCATACATGCCAGAACAAGTGTGCTTGTATTTATGTACACATAAAACAATTTTTAACCTTTATTTTGCAGATATTCTGATCAATAATGCTGGGTAAGTAGATGTGAACATAAAGTTTTTTCTTTCCATCCACAATTCTATGATGTTATGACCCTTTATTCTTCATAATTATTTTGATTCCTTTTCTTCTATTTAGGATACTGAGGGACCGTTCATTTGTTAGGATCAGTGACGAAGACTGGGGTGAGTTGATAAAATTAAAATCAGCATTTTATGCCTAAATTGCATTTGCAAATGTCATATATGTAATTCTTCAAGAAACATATGTATCCAACTCCTCAAATTATTTCTAGATATTATTCACAAAGTGCATCTGAGGGGCTCCTTCCTTGTAACCCGAGCTGCATGGAACCACATGAAAAACCAGAAATTTGGAAGGTAAATGCATTTAGTTGGCCACTGGATATGTTGTATATTTATGTATGATTATTTCAAGATCGGTAAGAGAAAAAGTATTTTTTAGTTACGCTGTATCAATATCTGCTTTTGCAAAGCTTCCAATACTTTCATTTAATGTTATTTTAAGATTTGTGTACCTTTATTTCTTTTTATAAAACTACAAAACCTAAGATGGTTCACATCACTCATAATTCTGAAATGGTTGTTCTTAAGCAACAATAATAGAATCATAGAATCATAGAATAGTAGAGTTGGAAGAGACCTCATGGGCCATCCAGTCCAACCCCCTGCTAAGAAGCAGGAAATTGCATTCAAAGCACCCCCGACAGATGGCCATCCAGCCTCTGCTTAAAAGCCTCCAAAGAAGGAGCCTCCACCATGGCCCGGGGGAGAGAGTTCCACTGTTGAACAGCTCTCACAGTGAGGAAGTTCTTCCTGATGTTCAAGTGGAATCTCCTTTCCTGTAGTTTGAAGCCATTGTTCCGTGTCCTAGTCTGCAGGGCAGCAGAAAACAAGCTTGCTCCCTCTTCCCTATGACTTCCCTGCACGTATTTGTACATGGCTATCATGTCTCCTCTCAGCCTTCTCCTCTGCAGGCTAAACATGCCCAGCTCTTTAAGCTGCACCTCATAGGGCTTGTTCTCCAGACCCTTAATCATTTTAGTCGCCCTCCTCTGGACCCTTTCCAGCTTGTCAACATCTCCCTTCAACTGCGGTGCCCAAAATTGGACACAGTATTCCAGGTGTGGTCTGACCAAGGCAGAATAGAGGGGGAGCATGACTTCCCTGGATCTAGACGCTATACCCCTATTGATGCAGGCCAGAATCCCGTTGGCTTTTTTAGCTGCCGCATCACATTGTTGGCTCATGTTTAACTTGTTGTCCACGACGACTCCAAGGTCTTTTTCGCACACACTGCTGTCAAGCCAGGCGTCCCCCATTCTGTATCTTTGATTTCCATTTTTTCTGCCAAAGTGAAGTATCTTGCATTTGTCCCTGTTGAACTTCATTTTGTTAGTTTCGGCCCATCTGTCTAGTCTGTCAAGATCGTTTTGAATTCTGCTCCTGTCTTCTGGAGTGTTAGCTATCCCTCCCAGTAATAATTTATAACTAATAAAATATAAATAATATTACTAATCAAAACAACAGGAACAACATCTTGCTACACATGCTTTATCTAGTTGTAATCCTTACATGAATTTTATTTTCACTCTGAGCAACCAATTATGATAGGCTACATAGAGCTCAGAAATAGGAGTATCAAAAACATTACACTGGGACATAATTAGATATCTACTTGCCATAGTTTGCACTATTACAATGTTTGAAGACAGTAAATTTAATAAGATATAATAAAAACAGTGATAATATTTTTAAAAGTAATAAATTATTTCATAAAATATTGTAGATGATAGGAAGGAATTAAGTCTGCAAGTGAGTGACATGCTCAAGGCTAACTATTGAGTTTATGGTATAAGCTGGGATTTGATCTACAACTTACTCCAACTTTGTATATCATTCTGAATAGTTTCCGACAAACCTTAGAATGTGCTATGAAAACACCTTTTGTTAAAAATATCTGTAAACATTTTAAAATATCCTTAGATTTGGCTGCAATATATTTATGTTTTCCAATGTCTCTGGCATGTTCTGATTATAGACTGAGAGTGTTTTATGGTTTTAAAGCCAAGCATCCATATTCCCTTAAGTTTTATCCTACCTTCAATATGTTTTCAAAAAAAAAAGAAAGAAAAAGAAGCATCTTTTCATTTTGCCACATTCCTGTCATTATTTACACCCAGTCATTTGCCTGATGTGGAATGTATTTTTAAAAAGCATAATTTACATCATGTAAGAGTTAAAATATTTGCTGAATGTTCATGCTGCTGATGCCCATTTTTAGATGACTCCATGTTATTTTGATGACCATTGATTTCAACTTACAGTATATTACTTTTGCTTTAGCAATTTGCAAGTTCCGAATTGTTCAGCACAAGACATTTTCTCCCTGGATTTTTTGCTACTGTCATTCTGAAACCTTTGTATTTTGGGGGAAAATCCTTTGTTATCAGTGATTTCCCATAATTTTACAGATGAATTGATTGTACAAAGTTAAACATTAGCCATCCACAGAAATAAGATTATCATGTAGTTGCTGTTGGTGGTAATTGTAACCTCTTAAGTACTGTATATGCCTGAATCATTGCCACTGATGCAGCCCAGCCATGGATCTGACACCTCTGCATCCAACATATCACTTAGCCAACAAGGCAGCAGTCAATTGAGAAAGTTTATTGTAAATAGAAGTGTAATATAGAAAAAGTTCAAAAATACATTCTAAAGTAACAAGTCTCTTCAAAGTATACATAAAAGGCAGAAGCATGAATACATTCCAAATACTGGTCTCAAGGAACATTCCAAAATGCAGGTTACAATCATAATATTCTTGATGCAGCAAACCACACAGATCTCTATAGAAAGTAATCCAGAAACCCACAGAACTATATCCAAAACATGAATCTCGAATTCCAAACCAGGAAACATGACATGAAAGCAAGGTCCAAAATCTTTTATTCCGGAGCTCATCAAAAACAGGATAATCTTCTCTTAAAAATGCAAAGTTGCTCTCACAAAGAACAACTCAGAATGCTGATGTAAGAAACCAACTAGTTTCCATGGGGACATTAACAATCTACCAGCTTGTATTTTGTTTATCTTTTAGAGGCTATGAGAACCTTAATTGCCTTTGCCTAGCGTTATCTTTCCTTAACTGAAGGCGCTGAGATATAGGCAACAACCCAGACTCTCTCTCCTCCCTTGCATCATTCCCAGGGTCAGGCCAAGCCTCTGGCTGCGTTTGATGTGAAACACCACATCACCACAATCAGATCTGTCTGTGAAGCAATTCCCATCATCCCGAGAAGAATTACTTTGTCCCCGAGGCACAGACTCTATTTCAAGAGTATTAGGCCCCATTACCAAAAGGTCCCCCTCCTCTTCAGAACAGGCCTCAACAGCCACTTTAGTGTGAATCCAATCTAAAGTCAAAGAAAAAAGATACAGAGAACAGTATGCTCCCTAATCATTTGTCACTTATTAGGACTTCTTGTTATCCTCATTTTAATTATGTCTGCGAAACACTTTGTCACTTAGGAAAAGGTTAATGACTTTAGCTGAGTGTTTATTTTTCTTGCTTTTGATACATTCTTTTTATATTGCCTTCCAAAGCTTTTATTTCTTTTCTATTTTAACACATGGATTCATTGGGTTTTTTTTTCTTTCCAAGAATAATTATGACTTCCTCAGCTGCTGGAATATATGGAAACTTTGGACAGGCCAATTACAGTGCTGCCAAACTTGGTCTTTTAGGCCTCGCAAACACCCTTGCAATTGAAGGCAGGAAGTACAACATCCATTGTAACACCATTGCTCCCACTGCAGGATCCAGGCTTACCCAGACTGTTATGCCTCAAGGTAAGCAATTTTAAGCACTGTTAGTAAGATGGCAGATTTAGTATAGTGAAATTGCTCTGCTGCTTCTCTGCATCTGGATTATCTTCTTTTTTGAGAGAGAGACATGTGTTTGTTCATTAAATCACTGAAAAGAGAGAGCAGAACGTTCTAGGACCTAGGAGTAAAATGTTGTCCTTTCTCCCCCATCCCTCAAGCTCGTAGTACCATCTATCACAGCACCAGCTGCTATTGGCAAATGCAAGTTAAAAAGTGATTTCTTTTGTCTAGTCTTCAGCTAATATAAAGAAAGAATGAAATAGAATAGTGTGTAGAGAATAGGTCTTTCCATGGCTAATAGATATAATAATTAATAAATGTACTCATCAGTGTATTCTTGAAAACAAAGTGTAGTTTGGCTGTTCCCATCATGTGTTGATGATTTTCCCCAGTGGAAGTAGTATGCCGTCTAGATGAATCTCAAGGCTATGTGAAATTTTGAGTGAGAGTTTAGCAACCCTTGAGTCTTCCTAGATTTTAAGGTGTAACTTGTAACCTTCTAGATGTTATCACACTTCTGCTCCCTCTACATCACCTGTACTAACTAGAGGTGACAGGATTTGAGTCCCAACAAGTTGTCACATCTGCCTTAACTTCAAAGAGAATGAAATTTTATAACTGAAACTTATTTCATATTACCGAGTTATTCAAGTTTAAAGAGAAAATGTTGCTATAATACAAGAAGAACAACCAAATACTATTTTTGAAGATCATACATTATGGTTTTGTTGACTCAGTGGAAGAAGTGTGAGAAATTTTCTATTTTTAATGTTTGGATTGTCGTGTATGAATTTTATATTGCCTACTTCTATACAGGAGCCCCGGTGGCAAAGTGTGTTAAAGCACTGAGCTGCTGAACTTGCTGACTGAAAGATTGGTTGTTTGAATCTGGGAAGCTCCCACTGTTAACCCCAGCTTCTGCCAACCTAGCAGTTCGAAAACATGCCAATGTGAGTAGATCAATAGGTACCGCTCCGGCGGGAAGGTAACGGCGCTCCATGCAGTCATGCTGGCCACATGACCTTGGAGGTGTCTACAGACAATGCTGGCTCTTCAGTTTAGAAATGGAGATGAGCACCAACCCCCAGAGTCAGACATGACTGGACTTAACGTCAGGGGAAACCTTTACTTTTTACCTACTTCCATACAAAGCCATTAATACTCTGTGACCAATATTTCATGTGTAAAGCATCTCCCATTCTACTACTTCCCATTGGATGTAGTTTTGCTTTGTTGTTTGATATCAGTGACATTGGAACGGGCTCACTTGTGTGTTAAAACTCCTCTGTCCTCTAAACATCTTCACAACCATTTTCAGATGGCTTCAGAGATGCATACAAACCAGTTGAATTATGCTATTGGTTTTATATGTAATGTTGTTTGAACACTGGACTGTTTTGGATGACATAGAAAATGTAGCCTGGTGTAAGGTACACATAATTTTGTACTTCTTAAATGTGCAATTCACCCAAATTGTAACCATAAAAATCCAGATATGCTTCTGTTGAGTTCATGATATGAACTCTGCAGGTGTGTTTTGCAGATTTTCATTCTTTCCTTGAAGGTATGTGCTGAAATGCAGCAACCTAGGCTTTTTATGAATCAGCTGTGTCAGTTTAATAGCTACATGGTGCTTCAGAAGACAAGAGTAAAAGCTTTTCAGATGTGAAACAAGCAGAGTTAACTGCTTTGGAAATAGTAGAAAAGACTCTTGCAGCATGTATTGTGTGGGAGTTCCCTCCTGAGTTGTTTGGGATTACAGTTATGGTGCATTTAATTGGATATCGATTTTCTACTGTTCATGACCTTTGTTCTGAATCTTAGGGAGAAATGCAAGCCTTTGTGGGATATAGCAACTTTGAAACTTGCAGTTTCTTTCCCATACCTACATACGCACATGATAGTCATCTTTTCCCATAAACATTATTTTGGTGTTTTTTTTACATAATTTTCATAACAAGATTAAGTGAGTGGATAGAAATGAATGTCACATTAGAAGATGTCAATTCGTACAAGACTTTCTCCTTCTCTCTTCCCTCAAAGAGTCCCTCTTTACATACAGATATATACCCACACCCTTGCCAATCTACCTGTCATGGAGATCCCACAGTCCTCTGGAACAGATTTGTAGGCACAAAAAAACAAAAGAGAGCAACATAACTTGTAGCTTCTTGCTGTCTACCTTCAAGTAGTTTTTGACATATGGTTAATCTAAAGCAAACCTATCATGAGGTTTTTTGTCAGGATTTGTTCAGAGGATATTTGCCACTGACCTCCTCTTAGGTGAGGTAGTCTGACTTGCCCAAGGCCACCTAGGGAGTTTACATGGCTGAATAGGGGCATTTGAATTCTGGTTTCCTAGCAGTCCTGGGCTTCTGGACCCCTCATTAAAACTTAACAACGAATAAACACAAATAGGAAGTAATAAATTAAACTAATGTTTGAAGCAAAAGTAATAAAGATAACCATATGTTAAATGTACATACAGTCAGTTAACCCTTGTGGGTGGATGGATGGATGGACAGACACACAATTTTTGACACAAGAAACATGCTTTCTTTTTCAGGTGAAGATCTAGGCATTAATTTCAGTTGTAATTTGATTGAAGGCTGGTAATAAACATGACAAATAGACGAACACTTCAAAACAATCAGATGTGTGTTGTTGTTGTGATTATATTTATATAAGTATATTCTGCCTTTTTCCCAGTGTGGGCTTGCAATACTTAAAATAAACATAGTTAAAATTTATACCAAACAAAATTTTAAAAGCAATTAAGCTATTAAAACAGTTTTAAACATTAAAAACATCAACACAAAGCAGTCTGGTTCAGCAGTTTCCATCTTCTTCAAGGATCAGTACAGATAATGAAAGAAGAATTTATTATTGTATGAGCAACCACAGACCAATGAATTGATTTTGATTTTGATAAAAATAGTAAGCGTTTTCTGTATAGCCTTGTTTTTTTTTTGAGAGAGAGTTTTGTTTGTGCATATGCTGTTTTTTAACAATAAGATTCTCGGCATTCGAGAAAAGCTTCAAGCGACGCATGAAGGCTCTTGATCTCTGCAGACATGTTAAATAATTAAGAGTCTGATCTAAGTCTCCTGTCCTTTCTTATCCATATAAATAATGTTCATTATAGTGGGATCAGTTGAATTGATTCACAGGATTCTTTTAAACTGAGGTTTTAGCAAAAGGGATAAGTTATCAGCTGGGTGGTAGGTGCCACAGTTAACAATACTGTTGAGCAAGTAATTCTCAAGTTAGTCTACCTGCATAATCTGAGATCCTACCATTGAGGGTGCAGATATTATCTTCCCATCCATAGCTTTTATTGTTCTCATTTACATCTTCTCCTATCTCAACTTAGATAATTCCAGAGACTTCTAGAAATGACTAAAATGAATATTGAATGCCCTGCCAGTTTTTCTCCTTAGACCTCCAATTGTTACAGGAATATTCTTATCCTACGTTGTTCTTACAAAAGTCATTCTGCACGACATATGTTTTATCCCAAACCCTTACCTCAGTTTACCATGTTTATTTTCCCCGTGTGTACCAGCATCTTTTTTTTGTTTTTTGTTTACCTTGGTGACTAATTTTGAAGAAGAAAGCCCTCATTAATTGCTGTTGTAGACAAAATGTGCATTCATAGTTTCTTATATGTTAAATTCCATCTCACCTAGATATGCTGGATGCGTTTAAGCCAGACTATGTGGCTCCTCTGGTCCTTTGGCTTTGTCATGAAAGTTGTCAAGAGAATAGCGGACTGTTTGAGGTAATGATCCTTTTTTAGCTTTGACCCACATTTTATCTCATCACACTTTTCCCCATTTACAAATTTGTACTCAAGAACTTTGAGATCTCTCATAAATACAACCCTTGCATAACTGGTGAACTCAAGGTAACATTTTGCTGGTTCTACATATTTTGAAATGCAATTTTTAATTCCATTGCTTCTGACAAAAAAATTGGACTTGTTGATTTGAAACAAGTGGACAGAAACAGCTGTTTTCTCCACTGATTTCTGTATAATGATAATAAAAGCAAGGAGCTCGATCCATAAGCAGCCCTACACAGATGCAGGTTTGACTTTTGTGGATTTGATTATCCATATATTTGATCAAAGTGTTAATTCTAGGAATCTCTATGGCTTCCAGTGCAACTGTCATCAATTTCCTCCAGCAGGAAGTCATAAGACCTAGAGTTTCCTAGAGACAATATTTATTTTATTTTATTCATTTCTTATACTTATACCCCTCCCTTCTCACCCTGAAGGGGACTCAGGGCGGACTCACAACAGGCAACAATTGGATGCCAACACATAATTCCAAAAATAACAAATTACAATTAAAATCAATTATTAAAACATACATTATTTTAAAAGCAATTAAAATCAGTAGGACTCTCTAAGTTCCACAGTACAATTCTGTGGTCAGCTTCTAGGGGAAATTGATAATAGAGTTATAATAATATAATAATAACTTTGTTTGTACCCTGCCTCCATCTTTCTGAAGGGACTCGGAGAGGCTTACATGGGGACGAGCCCAATCAACATAGATAAAATATAATATATAACATACTAAGTACATACATAGTGCATAGTACGTACATAGACAGTAACATAAAACAGAATAAAACAGGAACATTATAACAAAATATAAAACAATCATCAAACCAGCCAATAAATCTGAAATAACAGGGCATGGGTGGACGGACTGGTGTAATTCAGTTTTGAGGATAAGGCTGATGGATAAAATTGTGTTAGAGTAGTTAGAGTTGTGTTAGAATTTCCTAGAAAGATGTTCTCTCAAGTAAAAAAAGTATGGGGTTTTTTCCCACTTTCACTGAGGTTCTGTACCCTTAACCCAAGTAAATTGGGAAGTCTGCCTATATAACGTTGTATGGAAATAGTTAAATTCTGGATCAGGTGAAGTCAATATTTGAAGTTCAGTCTTTTTCTGACAAAATTTCCCAACTCTGCTTCAATAAGCACACCATAGTTCATTTGTGATAGCAGAAGTCCAGAGTGATGCAAATAAATCACTATCTATTTTCCAACTCAGTTCATCCTTAGGAATTGATTGTTTTTAATAGACTTACAGACTACTGCTCTGGATATGCAAATTACCTTTAGTCTCTTCTTGGTGCCATTTCATTGTCCTTTGTTCTAATTTTGATACATTTTGGTGAATGGCATCATTTATGCAGCCATAATGCCAAGAACTATTCACAGGTAGAAAATCAGCAGATTCTTGGTAACCCTGAAGTCTGTGAAAGTATATTCTGGAAGGAAAATGAGACTTAGAAAATAAACTTGAGGCAAGAATTCCCAAATCACCAGTAAGATTTGAGTATACAAATTACTCATAGGATTATGATTGCCTTGAAGAGAAGAAAAGCTGGAAAATGAGTGGAAAAGGAACTGGAAAAGAATGCTACTGGCTTTGGAGCGAACTGGTTATGTGTCAGACTCTGGTAGAACATCCAGATTTGTTCCGTAACAGTAATAATAATTTTTCACTTGTGCATAAAGGATGAAGTTCGGTTAAGTAGATGTTTCATGATTTGATCATTCTCACAATGAAGAAAGGAGCAACCAAGGGCCATGTATCCAAGCAAAAGATTGAGATGTAATAAGCCAAATTACGAGTGTTGGACATGTTGATGAGAGGCAACATCCCTGTTGATGGTTTCTCCTGTGCTGAATTATAATAGAATTTACTGTATCATCACTTACTTTATTTACTTTTAAATTTTATATTATAGGTTGGAGCTGGCTGGATTGGAAAATGTGAGTCCTTTATATATCTTGTCTCAAAATGTGCCATTTCAATATGTGTAAATGGATTGTTGGATATTTTGGCCACTTCCTTTCAAAAATATCTTGACAGTTCTGCTGATCTATACAAAATAAATGAGTTAATTTCTTTTTGACAATCCTCTCGGCAGTGCCATGGTGTTGTTAGCAAAAGAAATTGACTGCCACTATTGGCCTTCAGTGGCACATTGTACGGGTATTTTCAATTATTGTTAAGCACATAAAACATTTATTCGGAGTCTCCATTTGAGCAGCCTTCTCAAGTGTTTGATGAGTGTTCTGTTGTCGAAGGCATTGCATTTTTCAGTCAGTAAGACAATGCAGTAGGGCTGGGTAATTTAAGGATGTTTTGGGGGAGGGGGTCAGTTTTTGCCTCTGAAACCTACCACAGGCTGCAGCCCCACTGAAAATGTGTTTATAATGGTTGGAGGATTTCCACAGAATCAGTTTTTCCTTATGGATTTGTTTTTTTAAAGTTCTGGTAGGGATTATTGGCAAGAGTCTGAACGTACAAAAACAGGTGGACAGGCCTCTATGGTGCCTATGAGCCACATGTTGCTTATCTCTGCAACAGAGGGTTGTGAACTTTAATTGGATTTTATTTGAAATTGAGACAGACCTACACTGCTTTTTTGTGCTATTGTAAGCTCATCATTTTCAAAACAATACCGGATAAATGTTAGAAAACTTGAAGTGTTTCTGCTTACTGAAGCAGACTTCTGGTCAACTTGAGGCTCTTGGATTATCAATATGTTTTTAGCCTTTTAAAATATTATTGACACAATTTTTATATTTGTTAGATTGGTTTTATTGTAGATTTGTAAGAAGGTGGGAGATTTTTTTAAATGAAAATATGAGTTATATTCTAGAGATCAATAAATAGAAATAACCTGGAAGCTAACTTTTTGAGATAATCGGATATTTAATAGCAACAGTAAACAGAAAGAATCATGTAGTTTCTTAGTGACCACTTTTAAAAATTGTCAATTAATCTTTCTTTTTTATGCTGCCTGTTTAGTACGCTGGGAACGATCCCTGGGCAGTGTTGTCAGACAGAAGAACCATCCAATGACACCAGAGGATGTACAAAATAAATGGGAAAAGATCTGTGACTTTGATAATGTGAACCACCCCCGTACTATCCAAGGTACAGGCGAGTTTAAATTCATGACACTTTCTGTAATCTTCTCCTAATCTTCTCTCCAAAGAAGGAAAAATGTCCTTGTTGTTATTTTGTTCTTTAAAAAGTAATCAACCAGATTGTTAAGGAACATGAATCACATTGCGGTCTTGGGAGTGTCAGGCCTTAGAGTGCTGCATACAAGGAAAGAATCTGTAACTCCTTTCCCCTGGAGTACCCTAGATTGTTTAAACAGTGTAGTAGCTCAACTTTTTTGTTTTCTGAAGGACAGGAGCAGTTTGGCACTGAGACTCTTAGGAGCTCAGTTGAATTTATACTGAACTAATTAAAGACATACCAATGGAAAGGTTCAAATTTTTAAAAAAATATGTTGGTTAAATGCTCTGTTGTTTTCCAAAATGTATAATTTTGACTTAGCAGTAGGTACATCGGATGTTTCAAAGGTATTTTTTCCCTTTTTGTTCCAATTTGAGCATAACGTGATGGGCCACTGTCTCTACCAAATTCCATAATATTGTGTTCATCAAAGGCTATACAAAAGATGCATATTTCCAGAGCAAGTCATTTTTTGCCTATGTGGTTAAAAATGACTTTTAGCAATCTTCTAATGGAGTATATTCAGGATAGCAGAATTTAAGGACTAATCTTGACGCGTTATTATATATCTAACCCCCGACTGTGTTTGGAATCAGGAACAATCCAGTGCAGTGAATAGATATTTTTAAATGATATTCATGCCACACAACTTGCCCCAAAATAAGAAGGCCTTGTTTCCTTTTTACAGTATTGACAAATGAGGCTTACACATACATGCTAATTGCTAGAGGGGTGGAAAAGAGGTTTTACCAAGATGAGAAAATTTTGCTGAATTACTGCTCTTTTTGGCTTTCCCAACCCCTCCGTTGGTTGCTTCACAAAGCATTTGTTCCCTTACTGATTCCTTTAAAAAACAATAGGCCAACTGAGATCCTGTTTTTTCACCACCCCAAAATGGTGCCTCAAATGTTAGACCTATTTCTGGGTATATTTCATCTGCTGATTCCAAAAATGGTACCAGTTTGCTGAATCAGTGCCCCAGATAACCCCAGAAACAGACACTAATAATGTGTTTTGTTGTGCTACTACTGTTAGCTAGTACTGATATGTGTTACCACTTCAGCTGTGAGCATTACTCACAATAGTTTCTAGAGTTATCCCTCTACATTTCCTGTTTTGATGTTTGCAGATTTGGTTATTTATAGATTTTCTCTAAGAATCTCTAGGTGTGGAGTACTAGAAAACCTAAACATTCCTAAAGAGGTGTTCTTTCAGGTGAAAAAAATAACAATTTCTTTATTTGTGGTTTTTCACTTCCACAAGGAACTTATGGTCCTAAAACAAGAGAAGTAGAGAGCTGACCATAAATATGATGTATGCTAAGTACACCTTTAGCATTCTGATAGAATAAATTTCACCCACAAGTTCTGATACACAAAATGTCTAATGCTCTCTCTCTCTATATATGTATATGTGTATGTATATTGTGTGAATGTATGCAGACATTTTGCATACATACAATTGTATATATTGCTTGTTAAGACTATATTTTAACATATTAATAAACATGTAAGGCACAGTGGACCCAAGAAATTACATTTTCTACTTGGTCAAAAATTTAGCAGTATGCTTCCTGTGATTTGGACAGGAAAGCCTTTGATAAATCTCTCATCTGAAAGAATTAGCAAAAGAGGAAGGGAAAATGGCTCGCATATCTGACACACTAATTCATTTAATTTTCAGTGTAATAACATTAGAAAGTTTCCCTTGGTAAGAGAGCCCCTCTCCTTAATGCCCGAAGGCACTGAACTGTTAAGTAAGGAAAACTAATTATAGTATTCGTATTAAAAATGAAAGCTGTGTTACTTTCTATCTGCGAGTTCAAGCTGTCCCAAAAGATTTCATTACAAACTATTACCAGCATTAATGTAAGTAATTTAATGCTGTGAAAAGCTATTATATACTAAACCATCATATATAATTACACAAAAATACCAATTAGTGTTAGCATTTACCTATCATTTGCAAGGATGACCTAGAATTAGAACTGTAAAGTATGTCTTATAATGCTGCATGGATATTTAGGCCCAGAATGTGTGGTCTGATTTTCATTGACTCTAGATTAACTATTACAGAACTTGAATTATATCATTTTCAAAAGCGATTTCTTTCTCTGGCCTTAATTGGACTTTAATTGGGCTTAAGGATTACTAATGAAAATAACAACATTGTGTTTTCTTTCTATAGAATTACTGTATCTTTTCCCAATACACTATTAAAGAGAGTAGTTATCAATGCTAGTATATTTAATACCTAATTTAGCCTGAAGTTCACTTGTTAAAGAAAGAAAGCGAGAAAGAGTCCTCTAGTGCATTGATTGCTCTTATTCACAGGCAAGGCCCCTCTCACTTCAATGGGGCTTACTCCCAGGTAAGTGTGTCAAGTACTGTAGTCATAGTGTGTGTCAGGATTTGAACCTGAGTTTTCCAGGACAGGCTCAGTCCTTCATATGTTAATTCTCCTTCTGGTTAGAGTAGATTCTATTTGAATAACTTTACTTAACATAGTGACACTTGCTTTAGATATGCAGAATGCACTGTTTCTCTTATAGTGTGGGTGAATTGGTATTCTTGCTTGTCAAGCTGTTAATGCCCAAGCTGATAACTGTCACAAGGCACTTAAATTTCAGACAATTCATGTAATCGAATTTCCTTAGTGTCTTGGCTGGAGATATTGAAAGTGTGACCTTGCATAGCATGAATGACTCGGCCAACTGAATTGCTAAAATATTGTAAATATAATGCTGCCAGTGGGAATGAAGTTTTCTATGCCACACAGTTGTCAGCATACAATACTGTAGAACTCATTTTATGATTACTTGTTAAAAATATGTATGTGTGTGATCACATGAATTCCACAGAGTTTTCTTAGGCAAGGACTACTTCGAGATATTTTGGCACGGCACCCAGTGTGCCGATCACCACCGGGACCACCTCCACTGGTTTCTGCCACAGTCTTTGAAGTTCAATCTTGAGGTCCTGATAGCGGCTGAATTTTTCCTATTATCATTATTATTATTATTATTATTATTTGAAACACAACAAGATGAGTCCACAGCAGACACTCTGCTGGCTGTTGTATTGGATCACACGTCGGACACTTCCCAAGTGTCTAGGACTGTGTGATGTATCAGCGAATAATGCGTGCAGATCCCAGTAAGGTGGCCTTCTGCAGCTGGCAGATGGTAATTTTGTCAGCGCAGATTGTGTTTAAGTGCAGGCCAAGGTCTTTAGGCACTGCACCCAGTGTGCTGATCACCACTGGGACCACCTTGACTGGCTTGTGCCAGAGTCTTTGCAATTTGATCTTTAAATCCCCATATCATGTCAGCTTTTCCAGTTGTTTCTCTTCACTCCTGCTGTCACCTAGGATTGCAACATCAACAACCCATACTTTGTTTTTTAACACGATCGTGAGGTCAGGAGTATTGTGCTCCAAAACCCTGTCTGTCTGAATTCGGAAGTCCCAGAGTAGCTTGACATGTTCATTCTCTGTAACTTTTTCTGGCTTGTGATCCCACCAGTTCTTTGTCACAGGCAGATGGTATTTCCAATGAATCATCTGAGCAACAGTGTTATGTCTCTCCTTGTAGTCTGTGCAATCTTCTTGCAGCAGCTGAGGATGTGATCTATTGTTTCATCTTCTTCCTTGGAGATGATGATGATGATGATGATGATGATGATGATGTTCATTATCATTATCACTATCATTATTATTTGTTACATCTAGAAATTAGGTTATGATGATATCAGCTTATTTAAAAAAATGAGAATGCTTGTTAAAAATTTACTACTGTCTTCCTACTTTGACTTCCAGCACTTTTATCACTAGAGCTCAGCCATCATTCTTTCTGGCTTCTCTCTTTCTTCCAAAATACTGGTCTTGCTTCTGAGACTGTAGAATGGCCTATGTTTAAGTATTTACTATGGGGCCTTTTTACATGTTTGAATGTTCCAAGATATTGCAGCATATCATCTTAGGGAGATAGATTACACAAAATATAGGTTGTTGTTTTTCTTATTAGAAATGTACAGAGCTGAATTTTAATTAAAATTACAGAATTTTCAGTATTATTACTATTAATACCATGTCTTTCATACTCTTCTACAAAAAGCTGCCTCTGAAAATAAATGTAGAATATAATAGGTGTACTTGATTTATATTGACAGTGACCTTCACCTACACTTACAAAAATAGCTAAGAGGTCTACATTAGCAAGTACTTCATAAAACACATGCACATAGTAAAGTGTGATAAAATCTTTTGCACAAAAATAGAACTTCTTCAAAAACAATGTTGAAGTGCCTTGTTGGCATTTTGTCACTGTGATGGCTATGTTTTTGTTCCGAAGGTATTCTTGGAAAGGTTCTTTACATTTCATTCTTTTAAGTTGTTTCAAAGCCTTTCCTTTTTCTGTTTCCAGAGTCTGTCAGCATGCTGAATGATGTGTTAAGTCAAATAGAATCTCAAGATGTCTCCCCAAATCCCACAAGCCACACTACATCAGCATTCTCCACAGGCATTGACCCTGTAAGTAAAAATGCGTTTTCAAGGTACTCAGCTTGAAGACATCAAGTTGCCTGAAGCCAGGAAAAATTGCTGTGACATATGACTCAGAAGAAACATTTGTCCCAAAAGGTCATTTTCAGAATGAGAACCAGAGAAGAGGGGAATAGAAGCACCCTTTTCCCACAGTTAACTTTTTTGTTATGTCAAATATTGTTGATGAGAATTATATGAGGTATTAGACTCAAGAATCCAACACTCTGCAGAATGGAGACATCTTAGTTTTCATTAGATAGATGTAATTTCTTTGTATGATTTTTCATTGTGGATGAATACTGCAACCAAGTATTCTCAAAATACTCAAATCTGATTAATTTGAAAGGCAGAAATATATTCTACCCTGAGGTTGTTTGAATGTAAAGATATCTCTATTCTCCATATCTAAGATGTCTTAGTTCTCCAGAACATTAGAATCTCAAGTCTTGTTATTTTAATTTGAAAAGGCAGAAATATTTTTACCATGAGGTTGTTTGCATGTAAAAGGCTGTTACATGCAAAATATGATCATGAAGGGAAGAGAGCTTAGTAATATCAGTAGGCTACCTTATAGAGGGGGGATACTAAACAGTATTAGTTTAGGCATACATCAGATTTCTTGGAAAGCAGTTGAAAAGCAGCACTGTAATATTTAAATTGCACATCCCAAGAGACGCGCTCTTGCAGCCAAGAGAGGTTTGTTTGTTCTTCATTACCACCCGGATCCACTATCTCTGCATATGATTTATTACATAATGCAAGACAGTAGAAATATGACTTTACATATTCCAAGCTCCCTTTTCCGTGTTCGCTCCAGAAGATCATTCAGCCTTCAGAGGAATCTCTCTTTGTAATTAAGCTATTGGATGTCATTCCTTCAGCAAGAAGAATTAATTGAATATTACCTAACTGTTTTCAGGTATAGTGGGTACTTATGTGCTGGGGTTTGGTCTCAGGATCTCATCCCCACAGATACCAAAATCCGTGGATGCTCAAGTCTGATTATATTCAATGGAATAGTAAAAGGGTATCCCTTATATGAAATGACAAATTTGTTTGGAATTTGTTTAGAATATTTTCAAGCCATGAGTAGCTGATTCTGTGAACAGAGAATCTGTGGAAAAAGAGGATTGACTGTATCATCAACTTTGGATGTCAGTCAATGGGTTGACCTTCCTGGCTTTTTAGAGGCTAGAATGAAGTTAGTGTTTAGCTGAGAGTTCAGTCTGTGTTTACTTCCCATTTTTAAAATGTAATAATATTTCCACCTTTACAATTCGTCAAGCTTACTAGATCATTAAAACATAGAACCATATCAGTTTTCACACAGCTACATTCATTGTTTGTGTCCCAAGACGAATGAGACCGTGATGTCTCTTCCCCCTCATTAATTCAGTCTATTCTAGGGGTTCTCAAACTTTTTCATCTGTGTAGCCTATTTTCATGGCGCCCCAATAAATGTTTATATATTATACATTATATTATATGTAATGTATATATATCAGACATGGGCAAACATTTTGACCAACATAATTATTATTTCAGTATTTCAATGGAAAACCCCAGGGACTATCCATTTCACACACACACACACCCCTTGCCATGCAGGGAAGCACAATCAAAGCACCCCCAACAGATGGCCATCCAGCCTTTGTAATAATAATAATAATAACAACAATAACAACAACAACAACAACAACAGATCCCAAATGTAGACTCTGCAAGGAAGCAGATGAAACAATAGATCACATCCTCAGCTGCTGCAAGAAGATCGCACAGACAGACTACAAGCAGAGGCATAACACTGTTGCTCAGATGATTCATTGGAACTTGTGCCACAAATACCATCTGTCTGCGACAAAGAACTTGTGGAATCACAAGCCAGAAAAAGTTACAGAGAATGAACATGTCAAGCTACTCTGGGACTTCTGAATTCAGACAGACATGGTTTTGGAGCACAATACTCCTGACCTCACGATCGTGTTAAAAAACAAAGTATGGATTGTCGATGTTGCAATCCCAGGTGACAGCAGGAGTGAAGAGAAACAACTGGAAAAGCTGACACGATATGAGGATTTAAAGATCGAATTACAAAGACTCTGGCACATGCCAGTCAAAGTGGTCCCAGTGGTGATTGACCTGCACTTAAACACAATTGGCGCTGACAAAATTACCATCTGCCAGCTGCAGAAGGCCACCTTACTGGGATCTGCATGCATTATTCGCTGATACATTACACAGTCCTAGACACTTCGGAAGTGTCCAACGTGTGATCCAATACAACAGCCAGCAGAATGTCTGCTGTGGACTCATCTTGTTGTGTTTCAAATAATAATAATAATAATAATAATAATTATTATTATTATTGAAGATTGAACTTCAAAGACTCTGGCAGAAACCAGTGCAGGTGGTCCCGGTGGTGATGGGCACACTGGGTGCCATGCCAAAAGATCTCAGCCGGCATTTGGAAACAATAGACATTGACAAAATTACGATCTGCCAACTGCAAAAGGCCACCTTACTGGGATCTGCACGCATCATCCGAAAATACATCACACAGTCCTAGACACTTGGGAAGTGTTCGACTTGTGATTTTGTGAAACGAAATCCAGCATACCTATCTTGTTTGCTGTGTCATACAACGTCGTTGTGTCAATAATAATAATAATAATAATAATATCCAGCATAATAATAATAATAATAATAATAATAATAATAATAACAACAACAACAACACAAAATCCAGCATATCTATCTTGTTTGCTGTGTCATACAATAATAATAATAATAATTATTATTATTATTATTATTATAATAAATCACACAGTCCTAAACACTTGAGAAGTGTTCGACTTGTGATTTTGTGATGGCTATCCAGCCTTCGTAGCAATAATAATAACAACAACAACAGAAACCTGACGGGCCATTGTGGAGTCCCTCAGTATGCTTTGCGGAGCCCCAAGGGCTCCCTGGAACACATTTTGAAAATCGCTGGTCTATTCTAAATCTCTAAAGGTGTTTTGATGAGTAGTCATGTATTGTTGTTTGTGATCTTATGACCTTCAAAATGTTTGGGATGTAAATAGTTACAGTACTAATGTGTGCTCTTGTCTTCCTTTTCTATAGACAAAGGCTATTGGCCAGAAGATGCCTCCAATCACCTATGAATACACTCATTTACAGCCCATCTTGTATGCACTTGGTGTGGGCATGTCGACAAAAGATCCAGACCACTTGAAGTTCCTCTTTGAAGGAAGTGAGGGATTTTGCTGTCTTCCTACCTTTGCAGTCATAGCAGCTCAGGCCTCCATGAGTGCTGGTATGGCTGATATTCCAGGCCTTGCGATCGATTTTACCAAGGCAAGTACCTGCCATAACAACTGGATGCTGTTCATGGAGTTCAGTTGTTAGTAGATAATTTCACATAGACACGGCAGTCATAAATTTGGTAATTGGAAAAGAGTTTCAGATGTTAAAATCTGAAATGGATTTCTTAATTCTAAATGGGGAATCCATCTATAGCTTGGCTTTGAAATAAAGCAACACATGTTTTTCTTCTCAGCTGCTCTTTTCTCAGGTGCTTTTCACACATTACTTAACTATAATGCTGTTGTTCCACTTTAACAGATAGGTTTCCATCCAGTAGAATCCTGAGATTTATAATTTAGTGTGTCAGAATAGTTGTTTATCTCACTTTTAAAGAACTCCTCACTAAACTGCAAATCCCAGGATTCCATAGGATGCTGCCATGACAGTAAAAGTGGAATCAAGGCATTGTAATCATGCAGTGAAGTGCTTTCCAAACGAGGTGTCGCAACACTTTATTGTGTTGGTTGCAGTTTGTAGGTGTGCCATGCGAACGTAACGAGAAACCTCTCAGTCTATGTAAAAAAATAATGTATTTTTTAAATGTAATGAAAAGTTTCTATGAGATATGTTGTGTCCCCATACATTTCATTATTTCAATTTATGTGTATGCCCATATCTCTTATAAGAGGTTTGCCAGTAAAACTGTATTACTGTATCGCAAAATGATGCACGTCTAAAAGGTTTGTCACCGACATGAAATGTCTGGAAAGCTCTGGTGTAGTGTGAATGGGCTCAGGTAATACTTTCAATTTAACAATTTAGAGAAAGATGAATCTATTTAATCTTTAGTATTGATATTCATCCAGTAGAACCAATGTGCCAATTTCGAAGCAACATTTGAATTTATTAGTTCTTTGATATCACATAATTTTATGTCAGTACAAATATATTTCATTCAGGTGTTAAATAAAGAAATGGAGTGTGTTGTGCTGTACATATTGTGTACATGTTTTCCCTCTAGACCTGTGGAAGGCCCCCACAGATTCAAAGCATATTTTTTCACCTGTTCCTTTCAAAAGCCAGGCAAAAAGCAAATAACAGTGATGAGTTGTAATTATTCTAAAATAATATAATATAAAAATTCTTGGTGATAATGGAATTAAACCAAGAAGAGCACTATAAATAGAAGTCTGGGAAAACCTGGGGGGTCTGAACCTAATACTGTATATGCGCACAGGACTTTGAAGATTCATAAGGTTGTAAAATGTACGTAACAGTAATAATGCCTTTTATTTCAATTCTTTTTCAGCATTAAAAATGATACTTTCAAAAGAAAAAAAAGTCAATTTTATCTGTACTTTCTTCAATACACATTTACATTGAAAACAATATTTTTTATCTAGCACATAATTTATTCATATGGTAATTCCTACCAAGGAAGCACATAATTTATTCATATGGTAATTCCTACCAAGGAAGTATATGTCAAACTTTTGATAATACAGTTGTGTTTTTTAAAAAATCTGTAATATAACTATTTAAATATAAATATTTCATAGAATTAACAATAAATAAGTAAAAAGTAAAAAATCAATTAAGTAAAAAGTAATCTTTACAATTTTAAAATGTTCTGAAGATTAAGTGGTAGCCGCATTTTAATGATAAATCCTGTTAATGTTATTTCTGTCTTACTGTAGGTATTACACGGTGAGCAGTATCTGGAAATATATAAGCCAATACCTACTTCAGGTAAGACACACCTAGTTCATCATTCTTTAAAAAATATTTTGCATTATGCTAAAACATTCACTGTTTTATATTGTGGGGTATTTTGGATTCCTGTTCTCAAGGATGCCTTCATCCATGTTTCTGATATTTGGCCTGTTTGGATTTTGGGGCTTTGGTTGTAGCATTTCAGAGGAATTGGTCTCAAAACTTCTTGCACTGAATTGTTTCAAAACAGGAACTTTAATTCAAAACAGAAGAATGAAAATATGCAGAGTTATATATAATATTATGTTAGAGCTTCATAAATGCAACCAGCAAGTAGATAAAGCACATAGTTAGCCAATTATTTGCCCTACAATGGATAAATACATCTCAAATAAGCATACTCAAAAGCTGGGAGGGTCTGGATTCTGGAGAGATTAAGAAAGAGACTAAAATTAGAGAAGGGAAGTGATCATAGATATTTTTACAGAACAACAGGTGTAAAAGGAAAAGAGCTATCTTTCGGCCCAGTTGGACTTTCCTGATGAATAGGCTAATAAGATCCATATGATGAAGGATAATTGCATCTATAAAGTATAGTATGCTAAATGGTATTAACGAGTTGAATAATGTATAGCACAGTTTCCATTCAATAAAATTATATTGATAATTGATAATTTCACATGCCTAGCCATTGTTACTAGGCTTAAAGCAAAATGTAGCCTAAAAGTCTAGAACAACAGTGTTTAAAAAGCTTGAAAACTTCAAGGTGACCTAATAAAAAAAATCTGTGTGGCAGCAGCACCTTGGAAAGAGTGGAGGAAGTTTTTTTGTGTTCGTCACAGTATTTGGCAAACAGATGCCTAGGCGGGACCATCCTATGATTATCTGACCTTTCTGTAATTCCATGTATTAGCTTCCCTTTCACACTGTGGATGCACCTAGACTTAGACAATGCAGTTTCACACCATTTGAGCGGCTATGGCTCAATGCTATGAAATCATGGAATAATGGAAGCTGTACTTGGGTGAGGCACCAGCACTCTTGGGCAGAAGATCTTGTAAAATTACATCTCCTATGATTCTATAGCATTGAACCATGGCAGTTAAAGTGGTGTCAAATGGCATCAGATATTATGCTGCCATGATTCCACTTTAGCCTCCATGGCTACCTCTTACGGAATCTGGAGGTTTGTATTTTGGTGAGTCACTGAAGCAGTGTGGTAGAAATTGCGCAATATGCCTTTCTAAACTGAAACTTCAAGATTTTATAAGCCAGAACAAGGGCAATTGAAGTGGAACCATAGTAGCATATTTGGGTATTGTGCCAGCATCCTTGGATTCTTTGTCTGTCAGAACAATTTCTCCACAGTGTAGAGCTCTGTCCATGAAACTTCCTTGAGTACCCTCTGCTCTGAAAGAGAGTGCTTTGCTGATTATTATTGTTATTATTTATTTATTTCTATCCTGCTTTTCTCCCGAGTTGGGACTCAAAGTGGCGAACAGTATATAAAAGCAAAAAGACATGACATACAATAAAATGAACAATACCATAATAAAGAAACATATCTAATTAAAACCTAACATGACGTTTACAACTAGCACAATATAATTAAATAACAATAAATTAAAAACCCCATCTGATATCAATTAATTTACGCCGTAGTCGGGTCCATTTGATGTGCACATGCATAAGCTCTTTAATACTCGGGTCTCAGTGTTTAATATTTTGTGCTGTATGATAATTGTTTCTAATAATGCCATGCTATTTCTGATTTTTTTGGAAGTACTTGATTTCTCAATGGTAGCTATTGATTTTTCTGTGGAAGTGTGTTAAAAAAAGAAAGCCATTCTGGTTGATTCATGATGTGCCATTTAATTTTATTTATTTATTTTAGGAACACTAATTTCAGAAGCCACTGTTGCTGACATTCTCGATAAAGGCTCAGGAGCAGTTTTACTCTTAGATGGTAACTATTTTGCTTAATGTTAAGGGCATAAATGATCAGAAAAATACAATCTGTAAAACTGCATGCTCCTTTCAAATGGTGCCTTGGAGCTCCCTCTGGGGAAGTTTGTATAATATTTATTCTCTTGTCTTAAGGGCAACTTGAGTATCACCTTGCTATACACATAAAAATGTAATACATGAAATGGCCTTGATATTTTGCCCAAAAAGGGTAATAAGCTTGAAGATCATTTCTGTTTTTCTGCATGTACATCTTCTCTTAGCTTGAATACCTGTGGGTTTAGTATTAAGGTTTTTGTGTCTCAGAGTTAAGATATGGAGCCTTTTGTATTTTCCATTTCCAGGGGAAACAGTATCATATTGAAGTCACAAATCAGATTTATATATTTTCAATATTTGTATGTTACCTTTCGATCGACACTATCTAGGACAGGGAACATCAGAATAATAAATATCTATTAAATACAGGTTTCTGAAATCTGAAATGCTCTAAAATCCAAAATGGTCTACATAGATGGCTGAGATATTGACACCTCCGTACATGAGGCAGGACGTTGTGGGCAAGCATACATATGCAGAGTTGTTTGTTCTGCTCCACAGTCACAGAAGGTGGAGGATTCCTCCAGGTAGTGCCACCTTGCCAAGTTGTCTTTTGATCTGCTCACTCTGCTTCTGAGTCTGTTTAGGGACTTCCAAGTTGCCCATTCTTGGTTTGCCCCTGGAGGCAGATCCTCATAGGGGGCCATCCAGTTGGAATTTCTTGGTTTAGCTGCCCAGAGAGATACTCTTGCTGTTGCTGGAGGAACATTAAGAGGAGTGGTAGTTCTTATGAAGCTTTTCCTTGATTTGAGTCTAGTGGGAGGAGGCTGATAGTAATGTAGTGGATGGCTTTCACAATATGAATTAGCAGGAAGTATTAAATGAAGCGGAGCCTCCGGTGGCTCAGTGTGTTAAAGCGCTGAGCTGCTGAACTTGCAGACTGAAAGGTCCCAGGTTCAAATCCCAGGAGCGGAATGAGCGCCCGCTGTTAGCTCCAGCTCCTGCGAACCTAGCAGTCCAAAAACATGCAAGTGTGAGTAGATCAATAGGTACCGTGGGAAGGTAACGGCGTTCCATGCAGTCATGCCAGCCACATGACTTTGGATGTGTCTACGGACAACACCGACTCTTTGACTTAGAAATAGAGATGAGCACCAACCCCCAGAGTCGGACACGACTGGACTTAACGTCAGGGGAAACCTTTACCTTTTATTAAATGAAACCTATAGTATATATACCTTATTATAGAGCTTCTTAATTTTTCCACTCATGACTTCTTGTGCCATCACTTCCTAAGGGATTAAGATCTGTGCTCACCTTGCTAGACTTTTGATCCCTATGAAGTTTCATTCCTGAGGCTTGATTCCTTACTGATATAATTAGAAGGGAAATTAAGTGTGGCAGCCCTAGTGTGACATAACCAATTTTCTGATTCAGGGGCCTTTCTCTGGAATACCAGAAAAAACAAAGGCAGATCTACATCCAAGAAGCTCTCTATGAATATACAAAGGATTGCCAAGGAGGTCATGTTCTTCCTGTCCTAGAAGCATCTCTCCATTGGCAGAGAGAGACTCTCACCTCTTCCCCTCCTCCTAAATAGCAATTCAAGGGAATTGATATCACACTCTTAGTTTATTATTGTATTTTAAAATAATTTGTGTGTGTATGTTTGAGTGACATATGGTATTCGGTGTAAATAAACTCAGAATATTCTTCCTTCCATTTGTGTTTCTTTTTAGTCCATACATATTCTGGAAAGGATCTGGTATGCTACAATCAATTTGCTGTGTTTGTTGTTGGAGCTGGTGGTTTTGGTGGAAAGCGTTCATCTGAGAAAGGCAAAGTAAGCTCATTGGAGGAAAAATGTTTTATTTTGAATGACAGATTAACCATGTACAAATATAGACAGTCCCCAAGTTACGAACAAGATAGGTTATGTAGGTTTGTTCTTAAGCTGAATTTGTATGTAAGTCAGAACAGGTATATTTTAAGTGCAGCCAAATCTACCTATATATCTTTGGATAGCATAGGGAAGGGTTAACACCCCTGTGGTGTTTGTTTTGCTGTCTGTGCCCCTGTCCAGAGGATTTCACCTTACTTTCTGTTCCTGTGATAATTGGGATTTTGCAAAATTTGATTTGTTGTGGAAATAAGCATTGGTGATAATGCTTCAGCGGAGACATCTTTTCCCCATGCTAACTCTTCCAGGAGTAAATTTCCCTTCTGAGGGATAGATTTCTCTCACTTCCTGTTGTCTCACCCCGTTCTTAAGTGGGATGTTTGTGACTCAAAGACTGCCTGTATCTGTATAAATATATGATTAAAATTAAACAATTTGTAAATTAAAAATGTAATGTTAAATATATGAAAATGTACCAAAAACTCATTAAAGCCTTCAGAATACAATAAGTGAACACTTCTTTTAACTTTTGTTTATTTTTATTTCTATTCCATGTTTGTTTATTCTTTTATATTTTGACTTCTTCTCGACACAATACTCAAGCCAACCTCCAAAAAAACCCCCAAACATTCATAAATACATTTTAAGAACATGAAAGTCATTGCTAAAATACAGTTTCCTTTAAAATCCTTTAAAGGATAGCTATGAAAAGTTGAATGATGTAAAAAAAAAAAAAGCATTCTGTTAAAAGCCCTTGCAGTGAATTCCTAAAAGCCTGTCACAACAGAGATGTTTCACTTGCTGCTCAAAGGACAGTGAGAAGAAGGAAGGACATTTTGTGTTCTCTGCCTTTGGGTTTTTGGATGGAATTCTGCACAAACACACATGCCTTTGAATATGAGGGCATTTTAATGTCCTACAATATATTAGATTGTTGTTGAAATATACTCCACAAACTAAATTGTAGTTTTGTTTATTCTAGTATGTGAGGATTAAAGTATCAAGGAGAATGGAAAAGAATTAAACTTTTAAATAGATCTTGGAACTCAAATCTCTAGGACTTCCATAGAGCCATGTATTCCTTTCATCTGCATTCAAAATCAGTATAGGTGGCATGCCTACTTGCATTTTAGCCAGGTTTTTCCTCCTAGCTGTAGCCTCATTTGGTGAACTGACGGCTCCCAGAATATCCCTTGAGCCTTAATGCCATGCTGTTTATGACCACAAAGCAAGGTACTCTGCATTCTCCAAATGCCCATTGGCTTCTTGTACTGTGCATTTCCTAAGCTAAATTGTACAGCTCCTTTGTCTAGTAGTCATTGCCAGTAGTCATTGAATTTCTCTCTTCACACAATGCTTATTTACAGCAGAATAAAAATCAGAATATCCAGTTGTAAAAAGGGTTGTTGACATTTTACTAAGTTAAAGAAAATCATGTGTGTTATTATTTTCTTCCCTTTCCTCCAGGTCACAGTAAATCTGCCTAACAGACCACCCGATGCTATAGCCACTGATGTCACTACAGTAGATCAGGTAAACGTTCTCCCTAAGAAAAAGAGAAATTATTATGTATTCTTTTCTACATTGGATGTCTCAGACATGTCCCCCCCTCCTTTCTTCTTCTTCTTTTACTACCTCAAATGCCCTTTCATGAGGTTTTGGAGTTATACAAGAGGGCTGGCCTTAATTCACACCACTGTTGTCTGTTAATCCATCTGATAATCTTGTGAGGAATTAATCTCAAAGAAGGCAGGACTAAATCTGTCTTTGGCACACTCTATAGCATCCCTTGTGGCACTCAGTTTTTTCCGATACAGGAAGAGTTAGTCGTCTAGTTACTAAAATTGTTTGCAGGTTCATGTTCAATCCAGAGTTACTTACTTGGAAGCTATTTGGAATGTAAACATTCCTATCGAAATATCAGTTTCTTGTGATACTACTGGCTACAGCTCGCTTACAAGCTCATAAACATTATAGTAATTTATCATAACTACCAACAGTCAGTTCTATCAGTTAAATGTGTACACTTTAGGCAATGCAAGAAATATTAGTAGTTAGAATACCATCCAAATTGTTAATTTTTTTTAAAAAATGTTAAATTTAAAAATGGGCCTGCTCTCTGATGAAACTACAGAATTTTTTGAATGTGACGGAACATAACTGCATGTCTCCTATAGGCTTTCAGACATCTGCAGCTGCCTTTGCTTGCCCGTTGTGTAGTTTCCATGTAAAAATTGGTTGTTGTAAAGATAGCAAATTATATGATTCTTTGGAAAAGAGCAGGCATTTTTACTTGTAAGTGTCAACTGTACACTATACATATCTTTGTCCTCCTCCACTACAGAGACACTTCACTTGAGAAAATGTCACAGAGAAGGGATTAACCTTCTGTCCCCAGATCCACAGTCATGATCCTTTTCCAACAGCTGTTATTTGTCAAAATATCAAGCGACAAGTAGTTAAATAATGAATTTCCCTCATCACTTTCAGTTTAATCATAAGTAGCTAAGTATCCATGATTTGTCACCAGTGAGATTATTTGAGGAAAGTTATTTTAGGCATGGGGATGTATTTTATTAAAAGACATATTAATTACTGAGAAAAATATATTTGCCCTTGTGCCTAAAAGAATGTATGATTGTTTGGCTTACTTCAATTTATGTTGTTTTTGCCAGTGACCTTTATTGTTGGCAGCAGACAATACAGAAAAATTAGTGCAGACAGGCTAGATATTGCTTTTCTTTTTTTTGCTCAGGCAGTAACTCCTAAATTGTTAGGAAATAAAACCTGATAGTCTGTATTATTAATTGGAGAACAAGCCAACTGTACTATAAGTGACTTTAGCCTAATGCTGCTGATCAATTGACTTTTGTCATGGTCTCGATATGGGTTAGTCTTTCTGTACTGTTGGAAATGTGAAGTAATGTCATTGATGCAGGCATGCAGTTACAGCATTTAATGATTCTGCCATTATGGATTCAGTTCAGCTTTAGAATCCCTTTAAAAATATATAAGATATTATTAAAAAACTGAATTACTCTTGAGCATTAGGTTACAGCTAATACTGGTGACAAGCCTTAACTAACCAGTTGGGATATACCTTGTTAACATTTAGCATATTTTCTGAATATCTGAATGCATGGAAGGCTTTGTGTGTAAATATAATCCTTTCGTGCATTGCTTACTAGGCACTTGCATAATTACACAGAAAATTTTATTCAGTGCCAGAGACATTTTCCACCCCATCTTCTCCTCTTTTGGTGTCTTTTATTCCAAGCCCATAAATACAATTTGACTCCATGTCAACTCTGAAACAAATTCTATTGGAACTGTTAGTTATTGTTTAGCGTATTTATTGTTGCTCACACAGGGCTGGGCACATAGGTTGTTACAGTATCTACTCATGTATAGAAATTTTAGTCAAAAAAATAAACCTCCAAAAACTGGATCAAGTTATCCATAGGTCTATGGGAGTACTGTACCTTAATTCATATTCCCCTTCTCTGAGTTAAATTGTTAAAGGAAATAGATTAGTTTACTCTGGGAGAACCTTAAAGAAGCACCAATCCCCTCTATTCTCTTTGCCATGGTTTCACTTCTGGTCCTTTTCAGTTCCTGGGTGGGGAAATAGAGTCATTGACCAGGGGTAGCTAGCCTTCTGAGGTGGCAAAGGTGCTTTCCCCACTCCCTAGAATGACCCTTGAATTATTCATAGGTCATATCAAGATCCATAATTTTGACTCCAAATTTACTTATACATGAAGTCGAGTTATATATGAATGGAAAGTGTTTTTAAAATCCCATGTTTCCTTCTGTTGCTTTTGTCTCTGTATCCCAATTCTACCTCTTCCAGTCTGCAAATTGCAACAACCCTCCTCCTCCAGTGATTCATATCCATTGTGGGTTTTGTTAAATTTTGGAGATTGGAACCAAAAAGTCCAGGTTATGCTTCTTGAACAAGGAATATGGAGTGACTCAGTTGTGTGCTGAAAGCACATAAAACGTTTCTAATTAAGAATTCTCCAGCCTTGATTCACTGACTGAATTGGTAGCTTGCCATTTATTGCTTGACATGCAGTAGATCAGTGTCCTCTAGCGGAAATGAACATGTTTCATTTAGCATCGCACTTTATTGACCTTTAAACAAGCTGTTGGAAGGGCAAATAAATGAACAATGTACAAATGCTGATGAAGGTGGGATGGGACAGAAAAAATAGGTGATAAATAACACCATTGACAAAATGGTAAGATGAGATGCCTTACTTTAGATGCCTTTATGGATTTGACAGTTTGTAGACGTGTTGAAGTCCTATTATGTGCAAGCAACACCATCTCTGGAAAAAAAATCCAGATTAAAGGAAGTCATCTTTTGAAGGTGATAATAACAAAATTTATTTCTATATCAATGATGACAAGTTTCATACCCTTCTCTGTAAATTCTATGATATACCATAGAAGCCAACTTTTCAAGCACAGGGGTTAATTAACAATAACTTAACTAATTAAACCATTTCAACTTTTAATTGTTATTGTTAATGATTAATTTCATAATTTCCAATTATCAATATAATTAAATTAATTTTTGCATTAAGTATACTAAGCTCTGGATAATACATGCTGATAGTTTGTTTTACATTTTTGTTTTATTTTTGCCATTCACAATAAACTTGGAAGGTTGTTTGCAAAGTTGCCTTGAATGACTCATTGATCCACATTCCAATGGCTTCACTAGCTTGATGCCTTCAAATTGGAATAAAATGAGTTCTTCTCTTTCATGATGTTAATCAAATATTATGCAGTCTTTGTAGTGTAAGATGTTTATGGATATCACAGTAAGGGAGAAATGACAGCAAAGCAGTGTAGAAAAAAGGACAAAAAGTCTGGAATTAGATGAAAAAGCTCTAATTACTCCTTTCATGAAGCTCATGTGTTTCACTGTATCCATTCCTTCTTCATCAGCTGAATTACCCCCCTCCCCCCACCAAAGATAGTGGATTTTTCTATCTTCACATGACTCCTATCTCTGTGATTGTAGGTATGACCACTTAATTTTCTGGTATGTTCAGAAGTTAGCAACCTTCAGTATTTCTAATAAGTACAGCAAAGTGATATATTGACAGATTTTCTTTCTGATACATATATTAGTGAATAATTTAACTTTTGGCAACATGAATCACATTGCAACTGATAGTTTGGCTTTGATTCATTCTGCAGGCTGCTTTGTATCGACTGAGTGGGGATTCAAATCCTTTACACATCGATCCTGGTTTTGCTGCCCTTGGAGGTAGGTTAAAACGAAATCAAAAGTTCAAATGACTTAAATTCATTGTTAGGAATGGTGAATACTGCTTGCTCTTTAACAGTATTTTCTAAATTTCTGGTTGTTTTGACAGTTACTCATATGGCTGTTGATTATTTATATGCTGAAAAATTTAGGAATCAAATCTCTAGAACATTTCAGATTTCACATGGTAATTTATTTATAGGAATGATAGGCAATATTTGTGTATTTACCAAGCTAATAAATCAAATTTCAGAGCGGTATGCAAAAAATTAGAAATGCAGAACAATAAACTAAGTTGAAATTCAAACATAAAGAGAAACAATTGATTGTCCCAAAACTGTCTGTGGAACTAGTTAAGTCCTGTGGGATTCCATCCCAAAACTTTATCATAGAGAAGGTACTCCTCTTTGAAGATAACTCCTCTTCTTGCAGAAGTGAATGAGGAAAAATTATTTTCTGATTATTTTAATGCACAATCAAGCATTTAATTTAGAACCTTGCTTCTAGACAAGTAGGCTGAATGCACAAGTCAGGATGCAAGCTTACTTTTAGACATTGGATTTTTCCACTGAGATTTCAACAAAATGGAGGAGCAGCTCACAGAATATCAGAAACTGTTGCAACAGTGGTTTTAATAATGGTTATTATATGTTATATTTGAAAGTCCCCGTGGACTTACTGAAAGTTGTGTACATCTTTGGATTCTATTGTATCACTCAATACCTCATAAAGATTTACAGTAAAACCCCGCTAAATCGAGCCCCGCTCGTCCGAGCATCCGGGCAATTCGAACCAAATTCCTCCCCCCCCCTCACTCACCCTGCCAGATCCCAGTGCTGCTGGACCCAGCTGGGTGAGTGAGTGAGCGAGGGATGGAGGGTGGGCTCTCTCTCTCACTCCTCCGCCATGCTGGGCACCGGTGCTGCCGGCCCCCCCAGCATGGCAAAGGAGCCGAGGAATGGGCGGGCGGGAGAAGGAGGGCCCCAAAAGTTCTCCTTGCTCACCCGCTTGCTCTCTCGCTCCTCCTCCATGCTGGGCGCCAGTGCTGCCAGCTCCAGCATGGCGAGGGAGCCGAGGCACGGGCGGGTGGGTGAGCGAGGAGGACTTTTGGGGCCCTCCTCGCTCACCCACCCGCTCGTGTCTCGGCTCCCTCGCTTGCTGGAGCCGGCAGCACCAGTGTCCAGCGTGGAGGAGGAGCGAGCGGGTGAGCGAGGAGGGCTCCAAAAGACCTCCTGGCTCACCCACTCGCTGCCTGCCTCCTCCTCCATGCCGGGCGCCGGTGCTGCCGGCTCCAACATGCGAGGGAGCCGAGGCACGGGCGGGTGGGTGAGCGAGGAGGACTTTTGGGGCCCTCCTCGCTCACCCACCCGCTCGTGCCTCAGCTCCCTCGCTTGCTGGAGCCGGCAGCACCAGCGTCCAGCATGAAGGAGGAGCGAGCGGGTGAGCGAGGGGGGCTTCAAAACAACCCTTCAGTCAATGTTTTTAAAGTTAATGTTTTCAATAAATTGCGATGTTTTGATTAATTAATTAATTAATAAATACAGTAATTACTACTTAACTTTACTGTGTATTGAACTGCTTTTTCTGTGTATTTATTGCAAAACATGATGTTTTGGTGCTTAATTTGTAAAATCATAACAAAATGTGACATTTAATAGGCTTTTCCTTAATCCCTCCTTATAATCCAAGTTATTCGCTAATCCAAGCTTCTGCTGGCCCATTTAGCTTGGATGAGTGAGACTCTACTGTATTTCTTTCCTTCCTGTCCAGTACAGAAAAGGTTGTCATTATAGTTCAGGTGATTTTGAAGAACAGAAATGCAAACTAATTGAGCTATTGCAGTCTGTGTGCTTTTGCTTTCCTGGAGCAGAAAGTATAATATTAATCTTTATATTGAAGTATATTTCCAATCTGTTTGAAAATATAATGCTTGTCATACAGAAGAATAAAAGAATATTGCAAAATCATAGGTACCAATGCTAGATAAATACATAGGCAGACATTTTTTTTTACCTTTTCTCTAAGTATTAACACATATAAGGCTCGGGCTGTGGCGCAGGCTGGAGAGCAGCTGCAATCAATCACTGCAATGAATCACTCTGACCAGGAGGTCATGAGTTCGAGGCCTGCTCAAAGCCTATGTTTGTTTGTCTTTGTTCTATGTTAAAAGGCATTGAATGTTTGCCTATATGTGTAATGTGATCCGCCCTGAGTCCCCTTCGGGGTGAGAAGGGCGGAATATAAATGCTGTAAATAAATAAATAAATAAATAAATATAACAAAAAGTTATTCCATTCCCACCAGTTTTTAACTATTATTATGGCTGAATGCAATATTGGTTCCCTGAAATTCTGTTTTATCCTCACTTGTTTTGCTTTTCCTATTCTACTTACCTAAATGCTGTGACCCATCTAATAATTATATTTATTTAGTATTTTAAACAATATTTATATTTACTGCCACGGATGAAGGTGACATTGAATCCTGCCTAGTAAAAATAAATCAAGAATTTGCAAAATTGCAACAACAATTAAATATAGTCTTTTAATTAAGATGAGCTATTGTTGCTAGGTGAATTGGAAGGCCATATCACTTCCTTTTTTTAAAAAAAGTGCTTCTTTAGACCAAAATGACCTAGATCTTACCCAAATTGTTATGAAACAAGGCAACCCTTTCCGGATAAATCTAATCATCCTGTGAACTTGGGAGCACGCAACAACAAAGCCCAGAAAAAAAGATGATGGGCTTAGTGCTATGAAAGTGCTATGAGGAAGGACATTCTATTAAAATCAAGTCACAATACTTCCATTTCTTTCTCATTTTGTGTAGTTTACATATACCTAATCTCTAAAGATGAAGATATCCAGAAAAGAAAATCTGATTTTAAGGAGCATGCAGGTTCATTTGGGGGGGGATTAAATTCAATAAATTAGTGCACTATTTCAGATTATTTAAACCTAGTGGAATACAAGGGTTGAATGAAAAGCAATGCCTCCACCTTCGTAACTCCTCAACAGATGGCAGTACTGGTATGTGGCAGGTACTGGCTTGTTCAATAGACTCTCCTCTACAGTTCCATTTGGCGGGAAGCCTTAGCATTGAACGGTTGTGTTGTTAAAGTGCAGAGTATAGAACCCTGTGCAGATGGTCAGTCAATGTGATTTAAGCAACTTGCAGTCATTGAATTCTTGACAGCAGAAGATGTCACCCCAAAGGAGATTCATCAGAGAATGCAAGTTGTTTATGGTGTTTGTGTTGATGTGAGTACTGTGCGCTGTTGGGCGAGTAAGCTGCACGATGGGTACTGTGAGACGCTGTTTGCAGAAACAGAATGTTGACTTCTTCTGTGACAGCTTCAGAAAACTTGTTCATTGTTGGCAGAAATGTATCCAATTGCCTGGTGATTATGTGGAAAAGTGAATTGTGGTAGTTAAAGAGCACATTCTAAGGATTATTTCTGCGTTTGATATATTAAAATATTCCCATCCAAACCCAAGTAACGAAGGTGGAGGCATTACTTTTCATTCAACCCTCATATGTTCTGACCTGGATTATAACCTAGTTCTAAACCAGATGGTATTTCTCAGTAGCCTGCAAAGACAAGTCATGGGATAATAATAGTACCACAGTCCAATCTTGAAGTGAGCGCAGCATGCAGGACTATGGCTTTTTTATCAGACCCTCTTGGCTTTCATTGACTCACTGATTTCACTCCCTGGGCAGGGAGGGGGTGGGGTTGGGGATGAGGGAGAGGGGACGGGAGCCAGCCCCTTCTCCTCTTCCTCTTCTTCATCCTCTTCCTCCTCCTGGGCTCCTTTTGTTCCAACACATGGCGCGGCGCTGGTACTTCATCTGAGACCTGCCTGTGGAGGACCCTGACTGGGTGCAACTGTGTCAGGCCTGCAGGGAGCAGTGCCCGGCTTTCCTAGTGCATGGATGGAGGAAGATCTGCCAACACTGCAAGTGTCCACATGAGGAGCATGCCGTGCGCATGGTGCCTGTTGACTTGGAGAGGATGATATGCTACCTGATCTCTGACTTCCAGTGCCACTCTGTCTCAGACGATGACTCCGGCTGTGCCTTGGAGGAGTATGCCTGGGTGCCCTCAGGACTCAAGCCCAAGCAGGTGTATCAGTTCTTCAGCTGCCTCCCAGAGGACAAAGTCCCCTACATCAGTAGTCCTTTAGAACGGTACCACTTCCACCAGTTGCTGCACCAGATTTCTCCACATGACAGTGAGGCTTAGTATTGTAGTTTTCTGGAAGATGAAGAGGCAAAAGAGCTGAAGTTATTCTCAGCAGCGGAAGAGAGAAAACCTTGGCCGAGGGACCATCAAACTCTTCCCCGTCACCATAACAGGAGCCATTCATTGTGAGCAGTGTGGGAAGCAGATCTGTGTGGGGATATTACTGTCTTTGCCAGCCGTGCAGGACATGGAGCCTATTGGCACCCACAGTGCTTTGTTTGCACCATCTGCCGAGAGCTTCTATTTCTACAAGGATGGCAAGATCTATTGCAGGAGGCACCACGCTGAGCACCTCAAACCACACTGTGAAGCCTGCGATAAGACCCAATTATTTCTAGATAAATACTTTGTGTGTGAATACATGAACATGCATGATTCCAGCACTGTATGTAACAAGTTTATTTTGTGTGTTTGTTGATAGGATTTCAGAAGCCCATCTTGCATGGTCTTTGTTCCTTTGGATTTGCTGCCAGACATGTTTTGAAACACTTTGCAAATAATGATGTCACCAAGTTCAAGGCAATTAAGGTTTGTATCTTTTCATGGGAATGTGTTTGTGTTCATTTGCTGTTTAAAAACTTTTCAGTCACACTTCCTGAAGTATGACAGACAGGTGAAAATCTAAAACATAAGTCACAATGCCACTTGATTCTGATGTTATCTGATCCCCTTTATATATGCCAAATATGTTCTATTGCAGTTAACATATTGTTAAAAATAGCAGAATCTATGGCCAAATTAGGAGAAGAGAATGAATTGTCTTGGGCCACACATAAAATACATTAACATGAATGATAGCTGATGAGCAAAAAAACAGGTCCATGCATAATTTTCATGATATCTATCATCACAGATAAGCATAATAATCCTAATTATGCACCATCACGTTTGAAGAGTCTTTTAAAATCGTTAAGCAGGTTTCCTGACTCAACCAGTTGCAGTTATAATGCAAATTATGGATAATACTCTGATATTTGTGGATGTATCATACTCTGATCATTCCATTCCATAGTCATGTACAAAGTTTGTGCTCTAAAACTGCACAGTTGAGTTAAAATCACAAAATAAATCTCAATGTTTTTTGTACATTTATGATTTTGTGCTGGGCCACATTCATAGGCATCCTGTGGATTGGACAAGCCTGTTTTATATGTTTAATGTCTTAAACATGTAAAATAATACAGTTGGTCCTCTCTATCCACGAATTCTGTAGCTACGGATTCCACTGTTCATGACTTGAAAATATTTTTTATAAAAGCAAATCTTGATTTTACCAATTTATAAAAGGGACACCATTTTATTATGCCACGTGCACTCCTCCCCTTGATAAAATCAAGGAGCTAGGCAGAAAGCAATATGTGGTTTAGAAGGTTAGGGCTTCCATGTGCTGCTGACAATAGCAACTGAAATTCTTGTAGCATGCTGAGTTTAATAGTATTCTCCTTGTACCAATGTCAGTGGAAGTAGTACCCATAGACTGTATAGCAAATAGTTTTTCATGTGTATTGTTTTAATTGGAGTAGATAAAGAAATCTCTTTGTTTATCTTTGGAATAGGTGCGCTTTGCAAAACCAGTTATTCCAGGACAAACTCTCCAAACCGAGATGTGGAAGGAAGGGAACAGGATTCATATTCAGACCAAGGTGAGTGAATAGTGAAATTAATGTTTCTATCTGTCTGAAAATAACATTGTTCTAATGCTGTTAAAGGTCTCAGCATGCAGATATGTTTTAGTCCCCACTGAGTCATGAAACTCTCAGGGAAATTCTCTGGCCAGACCTACATCAGAATTTGGAGGATAAAGAGGTTGGAGAAAAGGCTTTGATGAAACCTTGAGCTTATTTGAAGAAAACTGGGGTGTGAATCAAGTAAAAAAATATTGCTAAATGAATAGCTGTGCATGCCTAAGTTCTGTCCCAGTAACAGATGTACAGCAATTTATTTCTGTAAACACTTGCAAAACTCTCATGTCAAGTATCCAGACTTGACATTGAGCTTATGACTTCTTTAAGGAGCAGTTTATTGAAAGAATACCTTGAGAAAAGGAAAAGGAATGTGCTTATAGTTACTGTCAAGAGTGCTTACATGTGGGTTCTAGCCACATTATGTGTTCATAATTTACATCCTATCGTTTAGCAATCAACTACTGAAGGCAGTTTGTAGTTGCTGTTGTTATTGTTGTGTGCTTTCAACTCATTTGCTATTTAAGGTGACCTTGAAGCAAACGTATTGGGGATGTTTCTTGGTAGAATATGTTCAGAGTGGGATTGACTGTCTTCTTCTGAGACTGAGTCTGTGACTTGCTCAAGGTAATCCAGAGGGTTTCCAACCCCAATGCAGGGAGTCAAAGCCTGGTCTCCTAGTGTCCCAGTTCAGCACTCAAACCATTGCACTATGCAGGTGCTTCAAAGTAGTTTACCATTTCTTAAATGTTCTATTTCAGCTTCATAGCCTCGGTATACCTCTTGCATGCTCTGTACTTCAGCTTTCAATATGTGTCAGGGTCTTATAGATCGGGGTTTCCAACATCTCATTACCTCTCTGTTGTCCATCATTTCGTAATATATTTGATTAAAAATCTTTCAAATTTTTCAGCTGTAAAACACAGTTTCTAAATATAATTACACACCTCAAAAACTGTGTCATCTTAAAAAAATCATCCTTTAACCTGAGGTTGGCAAAGCACCATCCTAGTGCCCCTTGTGGCCCCAAGCTGTTTTTGAAGCCCTTGTTGTTTCCAAGCACCTTGAGATGCCCCTGTGAACCTAAAAGAGATGAGTTGCCACTCCTTGAAGTCTCCAGTCATGCCAGCTCATATTTAGAATAGGAAGGCTTTGCACTGTTTCACATCAAAACAATGTCTGTTATGTAAAACTTGGATTTCTGAGCTTTAGAGGATACAGTTTTGGCAGACCATGTAACCGCGATGGTCCCAAGGATAGAGAACTCTCCCCACAAACCTGTTGAAGTTGCACATTCCTGTTGTAGCATCTCTTTAAAGATGGCTCTCCACAGGGACTACAATCCGAAGTAGGAAGGCACTATAGGCTCTTCTGCTTAATGCATACATATCTTTGAATTATGGACTCAGAAGGCATTGTAAGTAGACTGGCGTCAATAGTTTGAAAAAGTATTTTTTTCTATAATCATCTACGAGAGTATGGGAGGATTCTTGGTCAAAGTAAAAAAAAAGTATCAAAATTTTACAAAATAGCACTGTGGAAAAACATCTGGGGATCCACATGGTACTTTCTAAAATTGTTCTATCATAGTCCTCTGTAATTGGCATGGCAATATTCTGTGGAGTCCTGGGATTGGTAGTTTGGGAAAGTTATTAAAATGATCATCCAAAGAGCTCTAGTACCTCACCAAACTGCAACCACTAGGATTTCATGCGATGTTGGCAGAGCAGTGAAAATAGAGTCATGCAATGTGTGAAAGGGCCAGAGGGTAGGCACATTTATCAATCTAGCTGAGTTTGCCTGCTCCTCTGCTTGGTAGCAGTTCTTCAGAGTCACAGGAGAAGGTCCTTTCCCTCTGTGGCTTCCTGCTTAAACTGGAGATGGCAGGGACTGAATCTGGCACATGCAGCATACAAATTTGTATGTTCTGTTCCTGAGGAGAAATCAGTATCTTCTGTCCCTGTCCACTTCTGTCTTCAAAGTGTTTCAAACAATTTTTCCATTTCCTTTGCACCAGAAAGTTTATCCTGTCTCATAAATTCTTGTTAAACATAATGCTTGGGAATCTGGAAAGAAGAATTAGAATAGCTGTTCAAAGCCAGAGTTGCATTTGTGTGAGGCTTTTTATTCTCTCCTTCTCCTCCTCCTCCTTTAGATGAGCTCTGACTTTGCTGGTATCTTTGAAAATGCATGCAAATAGAATTTTTGGGTACTGCCCCTGGCTTTGAGTCCCTTGCCATCTCCCCTCTGTGATTCTGTCATTGCTGTTTTTCTGAAATAGTTTTATTTCCCTTATTTCCATGAAAGAGCCAACAAAAATAAAGGCAAGTTGAGAATGGCAATTGCCCAAGAGTTTTAGAAATAAACAAAGATTAAAATCAACCATTTTCTTCATTTATATAAAAAAGAAAACACACAATTAAATGGCTGTAGCTTGTTAAATACCTCCAGCCTTCCCGTGATATTTTTTCAATTGAATTTGGTTGAAACATACAGTCCTCTTATTGATGAATCTTTATTTCATCTCAGAATGATTGCAAATTATCCTTTATTTTCTGCTCTTGTGGTTTTTCACCCAATGAAACATTGACACTAATTACTCATAGATTTTCTTGTATTAAATCATGAGTGAATGTTCTCCGTTAAAAGATACAAACACAACTGCTCTGCATTTCAGGCATTTTGCTGAATGATTCCTGTTTATTTCAGTCCTTTTTTCTCTTGTTTTGTTCTTTTCTTAACTGATGCTGGAACTGGAGAGAGGATTTCTCAGGGTTCTAGCTGTGGTGCTGGTTGTAATTCTGGTGTTCCTGTGGTGGGAAATCTGCTAACAGCGTGATGATTCAGTTATTTATTATTAACAGGTCAAAGAGACTGGGAACATTTCAATTGCAGGAGCATATGTGGATTTGACATCAACCTCTGACCAGCCTACAGCTAAGCACCCTACAGTTAAGGTAAAGGAAGTGTGAATAGCTCCTGTGTATTTTGGATTGCAAAACTTAGGTGTATTCTGCCCATAAAATAAATAATGCATTTTCACTTAGGGAATTAAACTTTGCCCTACAAATATTAGCTTCTATGACAGTTGTTCTCAGCCTGTGGGTCCCCAGATGTTTTGGCCTTCAACTTCCAGAAATCTTAACATCTGATAAACTGGCTTGGATTTCTGGGAGTTGTGGGCCAAAACACCTGGGGATGCACAGGTTGAGAACCACCATAGAACTAAATTCTATGACTTAGATAAATCTGCCAGTTTGTATTTACTTTGAAACAAATTGTTTTTGCAAGTCATCAGATAGTATCTTGACAAAATGAAACAGGTGGCTCAGGTGGTAGATACTGGGGCATGTGTGGTGGCAGTGAGATGTTGGGGAGTGTAGTTGTGGTGCAGTAGAGCCTGCCTTGCACCCTTTTACTCATATTGGTTCTAAGATGGATGCAAGACACCTTTCTTTTTGTGAAATTGATATCTAATAACCATAGGATCCCTTTGTAGGTGGAATGGGAGAGGGAAATCTTTCCCTTGACTTTAGGCAGGCAAACAGTCTTGTGCTGTAAGGAATGATGGGAATAGTTGAGACTGCTATCTGCCTGGCCGCTAGAAATTTTGCTGAGCAACATCACAGCCACCTGCTAGTAAGAAACTTAGGTCACAGAATTGCAGTTGAAAGAGATAACAATATCCATCTAGTCCAACCCCCTGCCATGCCGGAACAACCAAAACACATTCAAAAGATGGCCATCCAGCCTCTACTTAAAATAGTGGTTCTGAAGCTGTGGGTCCCCAGAAGTTGGCCTTCAATTCCCAGAAATCCTGACAGCTGATAAACTGGCTGGGATTTCTGGGAGTTGTGGGCCAAAACACCTAGGGACTCACAGGTTGAGAACAACTAGCTTAAAAGAATTCAATATATACCAGTCCTCCTTACTTCAATATCTACTTTATTGCTATGTGAATTGGAAACATGACTTCAGCAAGTCTGAAAGTTTTATGATGTTTTTTAGCACCTGATATCACTAGCTGCTACTAATAAATACAATTAATTTGAAAAAGACAATTCTTAGTAAAGTTGAATATACCAGGTAGAGTTGAAGGTGGCATTGCAGGTGGGTAGACCCAATCAAGGAAAGCCATGGGTTTGCAAGACCTGAGCAGGGCATTTACTGTAGGGTCACAATAAGTCAAAGACAATAATGAACAATACAGCTTTAACGGCATTGTATCTTTATAAAGATATGCTAATATTTAACCTATTTATTGGAGATCTTACAGATCACCCCCACTTTTTAAAAAAAGCCTGAAGTCAACATGCTATCAAATCTCAGGTTTTAATCACAAAACATCTGGAATCCTACAGCCATGTGAAATCCCTCTCAAGTATCATTCATTTATATACTACTAGGGAGCAGGGTTGCTGAGTGACCTTGTGTTTGAAGAAATTGGTCGTCGCATCAAAGAGGAAGGAAATCAGCTGGTGAAGAAAGTAAATGCTGTATTTCAATGGAACATCACTAAGGACAAAAAGACTGCAGTGCAGTGGAGTAAGTCATAGATTTAATTAATTTATGGAGTGCCTTATTGTATTCTCTAATGAACTGGAAAGATGTTAGACTTGTTGGAAACCTGGCTAGTTAAAAGGGATATGGCACCAATGCTGTGTTTGCTTTTTAAAAATACCATGAAAGTATATTTTATTACAGCAAGATTTGAACATTAAAAGCAACGCTTAATCAGAATAGCATATGTAGTAATCTTGTTTTCCTGGGTAAGAAAAAAGTAAGTTCTAGTTTTAATGTCATTTAATCAATAGTCATTTTCAGTCAAGCCATGATGCCTTCATTTGTATGGCACTTTAAAGGCAATACACACAGGCTTGTTGGAAAAGTTACAGTAATAATAATATCTGCATGAAATGCTCAAAAGAAATATTATGTTCATTCTCTTCAAACAGTATAGTTGTGGATTCTCAAGGATTGTATTTGATTTTCAAGAAGTGTCAGGTACTTTAATATTTTATTATCATTTTAAAATGAATGCATGAAAGATGTTGTTGTGTTCTTCTAGATTTAGAATAGTTATTTCATATAATTGGTGGTTCAGTCTTTCTTTATGTAGTGAGCAATCAGTTATATTGGAATACACCCCAATCCTCACATTATAGCTGTTATATGGGAGGGTTGTGCAAATACTCCTGATTGATAAGTAGCTCCACACAGGATCAGTGGCAACAGAGACTCTTGAAATGTGGATTGCCTTGATCATCTAATGAGCATACATTGTGTTGCCAGCTGCTGCCAAGCTTCTCATGTCTGTGAGCTACAACGGAAGAATAATTATTTACTTTACATACCGTTAAGGCTCTTATCCCAAAATGTCACTAGATTGCAGGGTCTACAATATTTCTTTCTGAGGACTATGTATGTAGAGATACCCATATCTTACTTTCATTATTACCAGAACATTTAGTATGTTGTCTATAGTGAAAATCTAATATTCTGCTCTTCCTCCACATTGTTATATTTATGGCATTTGTATGTTACCACAAACCAAAAAGAGTCTCGGAGCATAAACACTAGAATGCATAGAATACAATACATAATAGTATAATCATTATGATTTCCAGTTGATCTGCTAAAACACATAAACTATCTGCCAACAAACATAGGTGAATAGTAAATATATCTACCCAAACTGAGTCATTAAAATTATATCTAAAGGGGGGGGGGCACCAGGTGAGTTTCCCAGTACAAAATATTCCATTGGGTTGCGGGGATACTTCACGGGATATGAAGAGAAGATCCCTAGGAAACCCAGAGACCTAACAGGTTTATATGAAGTAAAGCAGTTATTTGGAAGCTCTGATACATGCTAGACTTTGTAGTCAAATTCAACACTTTGAATTTGCTTCAGAAACAAATTGGCAGTCTGTTGAAAAGAAAAACGAGATTCTATGTTTAGAATGAGTGGTTGCCTAGTCTGGATGTGACCACATTTTGCTCCAGTTTCAGTTGCTAAACCATTTCATACCTTCAGGGATAGCCCATCATAATCTAACTTGTGTTTTTACATATTATGTTAAATTTGGTGTTGAAAATTTCTGTTCTTCTTTAATGCCTCTGGGTAAGATAGAAACCCATTGAGTTTAAATAACAGAAGATTATCTTTGTTTAATGGTATTTGTTTGATATATTCATTCCCTAGGCTGATATAGTGTATTACTTTTGTATGTTAGGCTTTATTGATTGATAATCAGCACATATACTTAATGGTGGGTAATCAAAAGAAATCAGAATACTTCAACCCTGAAATTCCAGTTGCTATCAGTGCATGAAAATTTGAAATACAGCAATGCTGAGCAAGACATTACTTTATTTTTGGTTGACCTAGAAGCTAGGAAAATCATATCCATCTAGCACTCTTGCATTTCCATGGAGGAAGTTATCCCTAAAGGGCCAGTATAGATGGGAATCTATTAAGGTTTTTCTAAAATGTCAAAAGTAGTTTTTAGGAAGAAGAACAATACATACTCTTGAAATTGTTCTTCTGTGTCAGCAAACTATAAAAAATATAGAGCATTGGGAATTAATTCCCTTTCCATAATGTTAAGAACTAAGCAGAAATGTTCCCAGAAAGACCCCCACTTCTGATCTGTTTCTGTCCTTTTTAAAACCGAATGCTTCATATACTGAAGCCATCTAGGTCAGCAATTCTCGTGGGACAGCAGCCAAAGAAAATTGCTACTCAGAGTGTGGTTACTCAATGCTTTGTCATAGTAGGCACACAGTTTTGGTCACATTGGGATTTGATATAAACTGTTCCATTGTTACATGCATAAACTGAGCCTTTTTCACACCGAGTATCGCAGCATAATGGTTGTCAGTTTAACTTTCCTTTCTTTGAAGCCTTAAATATCTTCTTCGAAAGGTTAATGTATACTGGAGATTTGAGAGAGAAAGGGCAGCTAACTCCACTTTATTTTTGCTTTATTCTCTGAAAGGTTTCTGTGATCTGGTTGGGTATCGGTGTGCCTGGGCATTTTGCACTAGGGAGGCCAATAAACGTTTTTGTGTCATAAGCCTTTGTTAATACTGATGACGGTAGGCATCTGACTCTTGTGATCTCCTTTGGCCCACTTTTTTCTCTAGTCTTGCATTTCCAAAGTTTGTGGCTAAGTTTCAGTCTGCCAGGCCATGGTTTGACAGCATAGCTTGTTTTCCTGGCCTATCTTTCTCCTAGGCCCCTTTCCATCATTACATTTGCATAGACCTGCAGCTGGACCTCCTTCGGCCCTTTTTCTTTTGACTTGTCGCTTGTTGCTTGGCCTTCTGCCATTGTGCAGCCTGCTTCTGTTGACAACACAATCCACATTTTGGGGCCCTGCAGCCCTTCATGTTGCTGTGGGTGATGACTGAAACTCTGGCATCTTCATTTTAACGTCCTTGGGCTGAATGTCAGAATGGGAAGAAATGATGAGAAGCAACCCTTAAGGAAATGATTTGCAGTTCTCGTTGACACAGCCAGTAATTTTATTCTCCCCCAATTCACAAGTGCCAAAAAAGCTTTTATTGCTTTGTGCAATTGACTATAACCTCCTCTCTCGTATCATTCCGTATCATGCCAACCTCTTCAGTTCAGTACCATCCCTCAGCAGCTTGAATATTATGAACTAGAATTAATATTTGCAGTGGGATGTGGGAATTCTTCAGCATACGTTTAGCATATTTCTTTAATAACAATAAGATTTCCTTCACAGACTGCATGGAATGTGGAAAATCATGTGAGGACAATTAATCGATCCTCTCCCTTTGCCCAACTCCCAGCCTTCAAATTACACATACTGTATATACTCGAGTATAAGCCGACCTGAATATAAGCTGAGGCACCTAATTTTATCATAAAACTGGGAAAACCTATTGACTTGAGTATAAGACGAGGGTGGGAAATGCAGCAGCTACTGGCAAATTTCAAAAATAAAAGTAAATATGGATACTAATAAAATTACATTATTTGAGGCATCAATAGGTTAAATGTTTTTGAATGTTTACATAAAATTGTAATTTATGATAATAATAATAAGACTTTAATAAGATAAGACTGTCTAAGTCTGATTACCTATATACTTGAGTATAAGCTGACCCGAACATAAGCCAGCCAGGATCCTCACTCGAGTATAAGCCAAAGGGAGCTTTTTCAGCCCCAAAAAAGGGCTGAAAAACTAGGCTTATACTAGAGTATATACAGTATATTTTTCTCCTGGGTTTGTGAAAAGGCTTCCTTTTCAAATAAAAGCAAGGCTATGTACCATTTATATTTAGGGAGCATCTTTCAGATGTTCAGAATATGTTCAGGCTCTGAATTACCAATCCTTTTTATGTCTATTCAAATGTCAATTCTGGATAAATATATCTCGGTAAGTATATATAAGGACTGCAGCTTTGATCATGCAATAGCCCTCAGACAGTGGTGGCCAGTGCTACTCTATACTAGAAAAGGAAGATAGAAGGCAACCTGATTTACCCAAGGCTAAATAAGATGATTACAGAGGAAGCAAAATTCACACTGAGAAAAGAGGTAGTTCCTTTGTTTATGTAGTAGTACAGTATCTTTTGTTGTAGCAGACTCACAAGACTTGAGATTAAAAGGGCATCAAATATTTATTTAAAGTTGCCCATCAAGAGTCTTGGAGAGAAGGGACAGTAAGTAAAGAGACTAAGTAAAGACACACATTCCTATTTTTATTGGAACCATTCCATAAAATTTTAATAATAATATCTGGGAAGACTGTCATAGCCAAGAGACAGGAGACAAGTCAAGATAGCTCTTGTGTAAGCAGTTAATGAAACATTCACTTTCTACATTAGCTGGGTACTTTCTTTCCTACTACCAATCCAGAACACATATCTGTCATCTGTCCCTGGAGGTGGGGAAAGAGATCTGATGCCTGGCAAAGCTGGAGAACAGACAGATCTCCCTCCCTCCCTCCCATGGTTCTCCTTCTTCTTGGCTAACTAGAAAACTGGAGATAGCAACAGCAATGGAAACATAGGCGTGTGAGGATCCAGCAGCTTTACCTCCTAGCAGGCGGTAAACCACCTCCACCCCCCATGGACAGGATGTGCAGCCATGAGAAAAGAAAAGGAAAGGAGAAGGCAATGGAAAAATATGTAAAGTTCACCACCTTCCCTGTCCTTGCCCATCTCCTTGGCACACTGCTGCCTGCCTTACTCACCCCTCCCTCCTGCTGCCTTTTGCTTTCTTCTGGGAAAAGAGAGTTTAGTGTATTGCTGGTGGAGGTGAATGCTTCCCTTTCCCAGCCTGGCCGGCAGCTCTGCCAGACTTAGAATGGGCTGCCAGTAGCAGCATTCACCCCCTACCAGCAGTCACACAAGATACCTGGCAGAGGCACGCAGTTCACCCTGCCTCCTTCCCATTGCAGAACTGCCATGTGACACACAATATGCAGGCCCAGCCAGCTTTTGCCCTGGCTCTCGTCCTGTGGCTGCAGCACTGAGCAGCCTTCAAACCTTTGCACACCCCCTGTGAGGACATCACAACCTGGGATCTGCTGTCCATAGGTTAAGAGATGCTGCTCAAGGCTGCTACACCAAGCACATTGTACCTCAAAATAAGGAATGGTGTGTGTGTGTGCCTTCAAATCATTTGGCAATCCAATAACCTTTATAGGATTTTTTAGGGCAAGGAATTCCCAAATGTTTTGTTCCAGTTCCTTCCACTGAAATATTGACTATAGCTGGTGCTCTCCCATCCAATCATTAATCATAGCTGACTCTATCTAGCTTCCAAGACCAAATTTTTATTAGTACGAATAACAATGTGCCTTACATGGGAATTCCACACCATTTCTACCATGATATCAAAGAAAAACCAAACTGAGTTATGGCTATGTAGTGGATGGAGGCCTAACTGCCTGCTTTGTTCTGTGCACCAGCCTTCTAGTGATAGGCTCTGGCTGCTCAACATCAGGACCTAAAGGTAGTATTGGAGTGGAAGAGCTGCAGTCCACTGAGACGTGACAAGGACACTCACAGCCCAGTTGATACTGGTTGTGGAAACCACAGGTCCTCTAGTGTCTTTGGCTGTCTTTGTGTTCAGCCCAGTAAGATTTCTCCCTTAGCCTAGTCCTGCCATCTGTCCTTCTGGAAGGCCTAAAGTCCATTCCTCTTGACCCCCCCCCCCAACCAACTACAATACCTACAATTCCTTGCACTTTATAGACCATTATAGTCATGCTGCTCCTGCACCCATTGCACTTTACATTTGCATTTGCACTTGGAAGGAGGTGGGGGAGGCTGGAGGGATCTAGGGATTGGAGGGCGGGGGGAGTGAGTGAGTGGGGAATAAAGCCAGCCATGAAGAAAAAACCATCAAACCAAGCAACACTGTTTGGGCCATGGGTGGAGGATGGGGGAGGGAGGCATGCTAGGGGAGGGTGGGGTGTTCTGTTGGGTGGGGGCCCTCCATAGAGGTGGCATCAGGGAGGGGGAAACATGGGAAAGGGAGACCTAAATATCTAATTCAGCCTAGGGCTCATGAAAGAATACTTATAGTCCCACAACGGTCTCCTGACATAGTTAATCTGAGTACCCAGTATGGCAGCCCCTCTAGATTAAGTGTGGTGCTGTTTAACGGCAGGTCTGTGAATAGAAAAACATCCTTCATTCAGGATCTAATCCTTGAGGAACACACAGACCTGGTGTGCATAACAGAGACCTGGTTGGACGAGGCTGGGGGGTTAATCTTACTCAGCTCTGTGTGCCAGGCTACTCCATGCAGCCAAGATCTGGAGGATGGGGAGGTGGGGTTGCAGTGGTCAATAAGGATTCTATCCCCCTGACCAGGTGTCCCATCCCGCAGTCAACCACGTTTGAATGTGTCCACCTGAGGGTAGGTGATCGGGACAGAATAGGGATTCTGCTAATGTACCAACCACTCCACTGCATTACAGTCTCCCTGTCTGAGCTAGATGGGTGGTCTCAGGCCTGGCATTGGAACCAATATTATATTTTGTATTTACAAATCTTTCAGAAGAAATTCCTTAAAAACCAAAACTTTCTTTTCAGAGCCTTTGTTCATAGGACAGCTAGGAAAGAAAAAAAAAAGAGAGAGGTGGGGGAGAGAAAGGAAGAGGGAGAAGAGGTTTCTAGATTGTTGTCTTATCGATGCTGAAATTGCTACAATATCATAATTAAAAATGTCAGATCCTTGCAGCAACATTAACTTGGCAATAGCAACGTTTTTACACTTTCTAGCAGAAGCAAGGGAGAATGCATGCCTCTGAAAATTTTCAAAAATTTGAAAATGAATTGGCAACGCAGAATCTTGTCATAACATTCTCCATTGCAGGCACTGTGATGCCTGACAGCTTATATGCCTTGTAGTAGATCATTTTGGCAGTGCATTTTGTGTGGGAAATAGAACTTTGGGAGAAGGGACACTTTGAGGAATTGTTAGTGTTCTGTAAGGAAGGGAGAGAGAGATACTTGGCTGAGATTTAAGATACTCTTGAAATGGAACATCAAAACACTACACTGCAAAACAAAAAACGCTTTGTCGTATTCTAACATGTGTACAAAGAAAAGGCAATGTGCAGAAGAAGAAAAAACTAGGATATCTATTTCAAACAATAATATTTGACCTTGAAATGAGTCTTTAAAAAATTAAACGGATGTTGCATTTGGTGTTTGCAATAACTTCATAAATTTGTGAATGGTTCCTGTTCCTGTTGATAACATTTGAACATGGTGGAAAGGGTCCATAATATTTCTATGGGACTCGGAGATACAGAAATATTTGATGTTATCTTCAAAGCATTGACTTGCTTTTTTCAAACACAAGAATTCACAATTAAGCAGTTTATGTCTTCTGTCTCAACAGATGTCATATTAACAGGAATTTAGTATCTGTCCTCCTTCTGTTTTTATCCCTCCCCCTTCATTTAGACTATTTGAAAATACTAACTGCAGATTATCATTTTTCTACCAAGTTTTAGCACCATAGTCTAAATCAGGGGTCCTCAAACTTTTTAAGCAGAGGGCCAGTCCACAATCCTTCAGACTGTTGAGGGGCCGAATTATCATTTGAAAAAAAAAACACGAACAAATTCCTATGCACACTGCACATGTCTTATTTGTACAGCAAAACAGCAACAACAATGAAAAAACAATATAATATTTAAAAATGAAAACAATTGTAACCAACATAAACCTATCAGGATTTCAATGGGAAGTGTGGGCCTCCTTCTCGCCAATGAGATAGTCAAGTTAATTAGGATTGTTGTTGTTGTTGTTGTTGTGTGCCTTCAAGTCATTTCAGACTTTGGGTGAGCCTAAGTCTAAAATTATTTATTTATTCATTTACTACATTTATTTACTACATTTATATCCTGCCCTTCTCATCCCGAAGGGGATTCAGAGCAGCTGTATGTACATACAATGTATTATTAGCATAGCACAATATTAGCATTATATATTACTATATTGAATATATAATATAATACCACTATACTGTAATATTATATGTAATATATAACATATAATTAATATTATTATATGGTATTATTATTAGTATTATATTGTATAACATTATAATATTATTATCAATATTATATGTAAACACAATATATTATATTATTTAAAATGATATAAAAATATTATATTATAAAACTGAGGGAGGGGGCCAGGTAAATGACCTTGGAGGGCCGCATCCGGCCCCCGGGCCTTAGTTTGGGGACCCCTGGTCTAAATGATTGGACTGTAATCTAATCATTTCATTATGTATTCTCCCCTTTCATAAATTAAGTACCATACAGATCTTCAAAGGATGTGTGAGACATGTGCATGGCTTTACTGTTGATCTTGTCAGCTGTGTTCCCGGACTGTCACGGGTTAACGAAGATGTGAATGATGAACTTAAATGCATATAGATAAACATAATAATAAATATGAGAGGATTCTTTGCTACTCAAAACTTGATTACGCAAAGGATACTGCATGCATTCATACTTTCCACCTGGTTAATAGCATTCTGGAGGTGAATGACAATGATATTGAAAGTAGGAGGTTGAGAACGCATGGTCCCCAATTGTCTATTGTACTCCCATCTCCTGCTAACCCTAACTAGTTTAACTAGTTCTGAGGAAGGATAGGAGTTCTAGTCTGGAGGACCACACTTTTCCTTTCATCAGGGTAGGGCAAGCATGAGGCCTAACTTTTGAAGAGGATGTTGTGTCATTAACTCTTGTATGTCCTGAATCGGCTTCCAGTCCATTTCATTGCATGTTCACAGTGATGGTGGTTGAAGGTTGAAGCTGTTCAGTAGCAGCACACATCATTGCATATGTAATGCCCCATTACATATGCAAGTCCTTTACCTACTCCCTCTTCAGTTCCAGTCAGCGGATCTTGTGTTTAGCGTGATATTTAGAAACAAAGGCATTAATGTCTAAGGATGCACTTAGGTACATGTCATGAAATGTACAAGATTTCTGGTTCTCCAGAACTTTTCTTTCCAAAAGCTTTTCCCCATCGGTCATCTAGATTGGAGAACTCAGAAACTTGCACACTTTTGTGACATTTTGGGAGCTAGAACAAAAGTATAACCCAACTTTTTTTTTCAGTGACCACATAACTACTTTTTCTTACATGCATGAACTGTCAAACCTGTCTTTTAAAATTACTTTTGATTTAATTATGGTTTCTGTCCTTGGCTGTCTTCAAACCTGGGAAGGTGAGATAAACTGCTTCAAATGAATAAGTCTGCACAGGGGAATTTTACTTTTTCCTGAACAGCATCATCCTGAATCTCTCACAACCCACACTACTTAAGAAGTGCATGCAGAGAGATCATGACACACTTCTCTATGGATCACACCAGTGCTTTTCAACAGAAACAATTTCCTCAAGTAATTAATTGCTAAGGCATATGCACAGGCTCTTCAGCCAGATGCTTAATTGAGAGTAGGTTGCAGGATTCTATGGAAATCTAAACAGGCTGTCATCCTGCAAATGAGATCAAAGGACCCAGGTGTCTGGGGAAAACAAGAGCTGAAAGCTCAGGCAGGTAGTTGTATTTGTCTCATAAATCCAACCACTCTCTGACAGAGCTGCACCACAGCAGGTAACTAGAATGATTGAACAGGATGAACGTAATTAGATAGATATTACTTAGGTATTAATAAATTAAAATAAATTAAAGACTTGTATGGCTAGGAATCTGGGCTAAGTAGTAAGAGAAAGAGTTTTTCATTATTTATTGTACTTGGAAGTTGCTGGGATCCAATATGATTTGAAAGCAGGTATGTTTGGCGGTTGTGGTGGAGTTAGAAGTGTTCAGACTAATTAACTTCAGAAAGTAAGCCCATTACTGATAAATAGCCATTATTTTTTCTATTTTATTTTTTAATATTTTGTGGAGGACACATATTGATAAAAAGCGGCAACTATGAAAATTATTTTTCTGAGAAGCAGCCAACTTTTAATCTTGACCTTTATTTTCTTCATTGCGTTTTCTTCTTTTCTCTAGGCAGCCAGCAAAATATATACAAGAGACAAGTAACAAATATTATTTCTTTGTTGTCTTACTTACTCGAACTATATTTCTTTTCACCAGCAATAGACCTAAAGAATGGCTCTGGGGAGGTGTATCAAGGACCGGCCCGTGGAAAAGCGGACACCATTTTCACCGTTTCGGATGAAGACTTTTTGGATGTGGTGCTAGGCAAGACCAATCCACAAAAGGTATGGATGCAGAATTAACGTTATCATAGTGTGCTCTCACCAGTGGATCATTAATGTTAAAGTAACAAATCCACAAAAACATAGAGCTGTTAAACTACAAACCTTAAGTTGCTTAGATGAGTTATTGCTTAACAAAATCAGAACTATGGCTATGTGCTCCAAGATGAGAAATATTGTTGCATCTGTCATCAATATGGAAAAACAAGTGTCTCTAAGCATCTTCAGGTTTGTGGTTTAACAGCTCCATGTTTATGTGGATTTGTTATTTTAACATTAATGATCCACTGGTGAGAGTACACTATGATAACATTCCTCTTCAGTGATATGCCTAGGAGCCTCCTGCATGTTTTGGATAGCACATTCTTTCTTCATTTATACAATTAAAGCTGGATTTGAGGAACAAAACCTGGAGCCTTATTGGCTTCTAAATATCCTCCAACTGCCAGGATATTGTGTTGCTGAATTTCCGCCCTTCCTGGTGATGTCCTGTGAATTTCATAGAAATCGTTCTTTTCCTTCTGCTACTAGCCATCTGATTCAGGATTACAAAGGCAGGGGAAGTGGACAGGTGTCTCTTTATCCCTCTCCCAGTTCAAGAAAAAGGGATTGTAGGGATAGGTTCTTCCAGTGGTACATGAATCTAGATTCTTGTTTGTTGTTATAACTGTTACTCCATAATAGAAGCAAGGCAGAAAAAGGAAAGAAACCTCCTCCCCTCTCTTTTTCTCTCTGTTTTTCTTCCATCTTGTCTTTATCAGGTTTTTCAGCATGTTATGTGTTGAACATGATAGAGTGGAAGTAATCCATTTTGCCAGATAGCTTTGACCCCAGTTGTTTTGTTCAGAGTAGATGTTTTCATTCCACTTAGGCTTTGTCATTTTCTTGTAGCTGTTTTTAAAAGCACAGTTATGGGGGAGGAGATAGACTATTTAATTTTTCCCCTCTCTTCTGCTTGCTGTAGGCATTTATGTCTGGTAAGCTAAAAGTTAAAGGAAACATCATGCTGAGCCAGAAGCTGGGGACAATACTCCAACAATATGCGAAGCTGTGAATTCCCTCTTGGATTGAGCTGGCCTATGAAGAAGAAAGGAGCCATTTCTTTTTCAGAATAACCTGAAATCTTATGCAAATCTCCCATTATGTAACATCTGACTTTAGACTTTATTGCTAACATTCAAGTTGCCTTGATTCTTGCCGATTCAGGTAGTTGGTGTAGATGCAGCAGGTTAACATGATAATTGACCTCCTTTTCTCTTCTTTCTTCTGTGTTGAAAGTTTTTAAGCCTTTTACTTGTTCTTGAGACCTTCTTCCAGTTAAAATGCATATAGGTAATATATTTCTGTATGAAATGAATACTTAATTAAATAAAACATACTTTGATAACATCTTCTTGGACTCAGTGCCTAAATAGTGTTTTTGTTTGGTAATTTTGAAAAAAGTATGTGAATTTGCAATTCTCTAGGTGTTGGTGGATGACATGGCATTCTGCCTTAAATCACAACATTGAGGGGACTTGCAGTCCTGTGCTTCTGTTTATTATTGTCTAGATGTTATATAAAGGCAATAATCACAAAACCGGCTCTATGCAGGTCCATATCTTAAAATAAAGATGGAGGACATTTAGCATTTCAACTGTTTTGTTCTTCAACTGCCAAAATAGTTTACTATTGGTCAACCCTGACCTAAAATATTGCAGTGTATGAAAAATGTTTTTCTCTTGACTTCACTACACACCATATTTAACTGTATAACAGGAGAAAAACAGATATACATTTTTGAAGGTAGAGACCAGGAACATGGATGAGACTATATGAGAGTTACTGAAGCAAAAAAAAAGAAAAAAAAGAAATAAGAATTCAAATATTTCCTGTTATTTCCTTAAGGATGTTGAAGATAACTTAGTTATCAAGGGGCTGCTGTGATCAAACAGCTTGTCTTTGAGACTGGAGTATTCTTGGTCAGATGTTTACAACTTGTGAATTTGCTATACACCTGGTTAATAACACCATGCTTGAGGAGACAATAATTGATCCACGATATGCCAGTTTGGGATTTTCTTCAAGGCCTGTAACCTAAAAAAACTGGAATATCTTTGAAATCATCAAACTGAGTGCAATAGTAGAAGTGTCTTTGGCATATCACATTTGTAAGGGAGAAATGGTCTGAACTCTAACCAAAAAGGATTCTTTTGAAACCTTTATTACTGTGGCGGGGTCATTTCCTAAAATGAAAAAGGCATAGGATGACGAAGGAAAGATTTATGCCTTAAGTGTTCCTTCAAACTTGCCGTCCCATAGTTGCCCAATTCTAACCTGTAGGAAACTAAACCAGAGTTGTGAGATGTTATGTTTTTAAAACAATTCTCACTACTCTTAAAGGACATTTTTATGCAATTCAGTAATTTTTAGAGGAAGAAGTCAATGAGCCACATTTCCTGACTAACCTTTTGTGGAAGTTCATAAATTGCTTTCATTGTAGAGGTATAGGCCAGGCTTGGTTTTAAAGTTTAGAAAGAGTTGGATTGCTTTTGAGTTAAATGGTAATGAAAGCGAGCATTAACTTTGAGAAGAAAGAAAACAGGTGGTATGTATGTAGAGGTCTTATCTCTGAACAAACCGAGCACTAATTCATCAGGGCTGGACCAAGACTTTTTGCTCCCAGGGTCAGGAGAGCAGCACATCGGCTTCTAAATTGGGGTTGTATGTAGCCAAATACACCAAAATTGGCTGCCCTGCACAGCCTTCTCATTCTACCTGTTGGCAGAGCTAGGCCTAGACGCAGAGCTGATCCAACAATGAGTCGAATTAAGCGGTCGCTTCGGGCGCAAAACATACGGGGGCGCAGTTGAGACTGCTTTTTCTGTTGATTTTTTTGTAAACATGATGTTTTGGTGCTTAATTTGTAAAATCTTAATGTAATTTGATGTTTAATAGGCTTTTCCTTAATCCCTCCTTATTATCCAACATTTTCGCTTATCCAACGCTTTTATTTTTTAGTGATTGGTTTGGGGGAGGGGCGCCAAAATTCTGTTCGTCTACACTTGAAAAATACCTAGGGCCGTCTCTGCCTAGAGGGCAAACATTTTTTCTAATGTGTATTTCAAGCCAGAGAAAATCATGTTAGCACGCAGCAACCATTATAGGTTAGAAGTTGAAGCAGTTTTTCTCCTCATTTCCATGGTCAGTCATACCAGCCAGAGAAAGGTACCTGAGAAAGCAGGTGTTGGGTGACAAGAAGCCTCAGGCTGGCCCTATCTATTTCAGAGGACCATATGAAACATATGCCAATTTACTTCAACAGTAATTCTTTCTGGGTATTGCCTGAGATTTCACACCTCTAGGTTGAAAAATATATTAGAAAAAAATAACATTGCAAAGATCCATAGCTAAAGCATTCCTGACAGAAAACCATTCGACAGCTGTATGGAAATCTCCATCAAGAAAAAAAGTTATTTAATGAGGCAGTTTGTTTCAGTGTGAAACAGCTCTCAGAGGTTTTTAAAGTTTAGTTAAAATATCCTTTCTTGTAATATGAATCTGTTGGTTTAATAAAAGAAATTATTGTTGTTGCTATTGTTGTTGTTGTTGTCCTAGCCTCTGCTCTTTGCTTTTTCTTGCATGCAACAGCCTTTCAAATATTTAAGGATGGCTCTTGTATTACTTCTCAATCTTCCTTTATCCAGGCTAAACATATAGAATTCTCCCAACCATCTCTCAGAGGACTTGCTTTCAACTGTAAGGGGTATTTAATGTTGAATCCAAATAGCAGGAAAGATACATAGTGGGAATTATATGCTAAACAACATTAAATGTCCCAGTAGGGACATTTAACTTTACGTTGAAATTACGGTAAGTAATTAAAATTGTCATTTTAAACAAATCCACATAGGATGTGTGTTCGTGCTTGTTCAATACATTCTGGAGTTTTTTTTATTGTCAGGGAATAGTGCTTGTGTTTGTTCGTTTTCTTCTCCATTGTCAAACCTTTTGTTTGGTCATTAACATTGCATTTATTTTCTTTATATCTCATCTATCCATTTGTATCCTTTGTAATGAGATGTGTCTAGGATTCCATTTTGGCCCCTCAAATCTGACAGTGCCAGGGAAATGATCAGTCCATATCCCCCAGCATTGTGCTTTTAGGCTCTTCATTGTCAGTTTCTCACTGTTGTTTGCTATTGCTGAAAGCTTGTTGCCCTGGAACACAGCTCTAGGTCTGCAATGCTGCATTCTCGTTCTCCTCAGACATGTAGCACTGGCACTTTCCTGACACACTTGTCAAGACAAACTGGTGGCAAGCCCTGGCAGGAGATCATACGCAAAGGTTGTTGAGAAGGATCAACTCCCTTATGCAAGTGTGAGGCCTCCTCCCTTGCTAACATTTCACATAGAAAAGAAGTTACACTGTTTTGAAAGCTCAGAGATGCAGAGTGGGCAGAAGCAACAATGAATTAAACACAGAGAAATTTGTTCAGGGATGAAAGCAAAGGCCCGATTAAGGGCAGAATGTAGAAAGCTATCTTTGAATAACCCGAGTTATTGTCCAGTTTGAGAAACTTGAGATTCACCCGCTGTCTCCTGCAAGGGCTTAGAGCCTTTCTGCTGTTGCCTGTATTATGGCCTCCTGAAGGCTTTTGCAGTTCATTTCCGTTTTCTGCAAATCAGTTGAAGTATTACAGCTCAACATCCTCTTAAGCGACCCATTTAATGGCCTTTAAATAACATGCAAGACTAGAAATGAAATAGGGGCAAAGCCTATAATGCGTTTGCTTTCAGCCTGGCTCTGTCAATGCCGCTGGCTGTTATGCCTCCAAGCCACTTGAATTGCACCTAATTTAGTTATTCCGGAGGATTTCACTGCACCTAAGCACTGTCCTCCAGAATTACTGATATTTCTGCTTCGATGCTGGCAGGTGCATTCCTTATTTAAGAATCACTTGAAAATGAATGTGATAATAAAAGGATGCCAGCTTCATAGTTTCTGCTCATTTGAGAAGTAGTAACTGGCTTCAAGTAGTAGATGGGCCACTTATAAGCTTTCACATGTCATAGAAATGTAGACCCGGTCATTAGGAGTGTCACGTTCTACACCCAGGTGCTACTCTGACGAAGATGTCCCCAGGATGCTTTATCACACAGCAAGCCCATGGAGTAGGGAAACTGCACTGGCAACTGTAAGATAGTGATATGAACTTATGTTCACACTTTGATACTTTGAGTCTGAGGTCAAGATGGTGTGAGGGAGCCTTTGGACAATTTAGACCTAGAAGCTCCCTGTACTCTTGATACAGGGGAATGGGGGAGGGGGCAGAAACAATGCTGAAAATGCACACTAGCAGCCCTGCAAGCATTTGGCTGCATTTTTTTCAATTTTCTTTTTGCAAGGGAGTGCAGTGATGATATGATCTTCCATGGTCTCCTAGGAAATTAATGCTGCACCTTCGCCTCCTAGTTGCCCAGCCCTTACCAAAGCTAACTGTATTGTAAGTTGAATCTTACTCCCATATGTATGAAGTAGAATAGGGTCCTTCATTGCCTCTGAGGCAGCAGACTAATAGCCAAGTGGTGAGTAGGAAGATAAGACCAGCATATACCATGCAAGCCATCAACAGAGGAAAGAAGCTAGGCAAGCTCAGCAGGACAGCAGAGTCTACATTGGCACTCTCCCCAGCAACAACATCCACTTTCTGCTATAGTTGCCTCACTCTCCCTCACTTTCCTTGTGTTTAGAATAGGGCAATCATACTTTGAAAAGCAAAAAAAAAAAAAAGAAGAAGAAGACACATTTATAGACTGACTACTTCATATTGCTTTAAATCACCGATTGCTATGACAATTTTCACTTTAAATGCCCAGGTTTCTGACATGTTAGCCTCTGGCCCTTCTCTCAACAGAGCTCTTGGTGAAGCCAGCAAGACTGTGATCAGAATGTAGTGTTGGTGAGCAGGAGGTAAAACGTCAGTGGACATTTTAAAAAGCAAACTAGACAGAAAATTTAGTTCTGAAAAAGAATACCTGTCTGGGAAGAGGAAGATATATGGTAAATCTAGTTTAGAAGCATTCATGAATGAACATCTGAAAAGTCCAAATCACATATGAATTTCACCTACATTTGGAAATAGAGCTAAATGTTTTAATTCTGGATACTGGACCAAGTTCAGGGACAGAACACTTTGTCAAGCTCCTGAATCCACAATTATTGGACTAAACCCAATGCTTAGTTCCAATTAATGAATGTGATTTATATAGGCAGTGATTAAGAAGTCCCCAACAAGCACTAGATTAAGTCCTATATAAGCGCACTTATGAAAACAAGAATGCAGGAGATGACCATTTACCAGTGTAATGAGAAGAGATGTGAGCTCAAGGATTCAACACTCTGATCATGCAGGCATCCTTTGTTGAAAACAAAATTAAACAATATGATCATTATTTTGTCCAGTATATAAACATTAGCAACAGCAAAAGGTCAACACAATTTTATTTCCCTTCTGCTTGATTGTCATCTATGAAGAGCAAGAAATTATATGTAGAAGCTAGTTTATATTGGGGCAATCTCATTTGTAGCCGCTTTGAGTATCCTTGTGGAGAGAAAAAGTGGGATATAAATAAACATAATAATAATAGTAGTAATAATAATAATAATAACAACAACATCAACAACAACATCACACAGTCCTAAACGCTTGGGAAGTGTTCAACTTGTGATATTGTGATATGAAATCCAACATATACATCTCGTTTGCTGTGTCATACTCTGTCTTTGTGTCAATAATAATAATAATAATAATAATAATAATAATAATAATAATAAAAATTGGTGTGGAAATATCTTTGCTATCTTCCAATAAATAAGGTGGAATATTGGTTTACATGTTGCATTAGGACTTTGGGAAACTAGGATCCTTACTCAGCCATGGAAAAATACTGTGTGACCTTGGAGAAGTCACGCTTTCATAGAGGAAGGGAATGACAATCTTCTGAATAATAAATCTTACCAGGAAAAAAATCAATTAGGGTCACCATAAGAAAGTTGACTTGAAGGCACATAACAGTAACAAGTCTTGTTATATTAGAAAACTTAAAATTTGTATATTTCTCTTCCACCTCCCTGCCTCCTCTCTGCCTTTTATTATAATAGGCATTAGACTATACACAGAAAATGAACAGACAAGCAAGTACCCATTACATCGCTTCTAGGAAATACAGGTTAGAATGCCACACATCTAATTCAGACTGCTGGCTTCTGTGTTTATGTCTTATCCCCGAATCCAGATATGGAGACAAACTGTTCCTCTCTGTCAAACCTTCCTTGAATTTAACAAGACCTTACGCTTGCCCAGATAACACACATCCATGGCACCTGTTCGTATTTAGAATTTTTGGGCAAGGAATCCGTCTCATTTTTTGCCTTTAGTTAGGATGCTTTTCTCTTCTCCTTTCTGTCAGGTTCTTCCAGCCTTAGAAAAGGACACCAGTGTTTTAATTTTACACTTGGTTTCCCCAATCTTGTTAGCATTTTCTGAATGCTTTTAAAGAGAACTTGCCCATAGTGCTACACACCAAACCAATTTCAGACTGGCATAGGGAATTTGATTGCAGTGCATGTCAGTTGCTATTCCTGAGATAATTAAATTTTGAAAGAGCAGAGTATTGCTTCCCTTTTTAATGTTGTTCATCTGGGAGTTGTGCTCTGACCTTGCTTTGCTCTTGCTTTGGTGGTCTTTTCTACAAGATCAAAACACTTCAGTTCTACATTTGACATCACCTCTTTTCACTGACTTTCACTCCATCTGGAGATTTTTTTTCGAGGTTAGAATGTCCTGTACATTGAAGATTTAAATTTTCCACTACTTTCTGCAAATACTTTTTCTTCCTGGGAAATAAAGTATGTGGTTTGTTTTTTTTTTTTACATTTTTAGCATTTCTTCTTAGTGCAGAGACTTTTATTGATCTCTGACTTTTAATATAAGAATAAAACAACAAAAAAGAAAGGGGGAAATGTTAATAAAAACATAAATCAACTATTGCATATCACATTGACTCTGGTCACCTCCCCGCGCATCTTTCCCTTTAGTGGTTCTCAACCTGTGTGTCCCCAGGTGTTTTGGCCTACAACTCCCAGAAATCCCAGCCAGTTTACCAGCTGTTATGATTTCTGCGAGTTGAAGGCCAAAACATCTGGGGACCCACAGTTTGAGAACCACTGCCTTAGTTTGTAATAGTTTTCTTTGTTTCCCACAATGATCAATTTCAGCGATAACGAATAGATTCAACATGATCTAGTCCACTTACCCGTGCAATTCTCAAAATTTTTTTGACTCATTAAAGCCGAGGTGAGTAATCGTGACTTTCAACTATTATTGGACTACAGTCCCTATAACGGCTCGTCAGCATCATTGATCGTGAAGAGTCACAGAAGCCACATTCTCCAACTTCTCACAAAATAGTCTTGCCTCTGGTGCCTACCCTACCTATAACTTTTGCCTTGATATTCTCTCTCATCCTACTGTTTGTAATCTCATGCAAGAGTTAACAAGAAAGTAAACATCACTTGTAGTTTTGGAAAAGCTGAAAATATTCCTTTGTACAACTCTAAGATTCTATCTATCTATCTATCTATCTATTATCTATTTTGTGTTTATACCGCTTAGCCAGCATTTATACCGCTTAGCCAGCATTGCACCACCTGCTATCTGCTGGGAAGTAGCAGCCAACAATGAGAGGACCAAGGCATTGACATCTCTGGCCCGTCCCCTGTTCGGATATCAGCCAGCATGCCAAAGCCTTACATCAAGAAATAGCTTTATATGATCTACAGAGATACTTGCAGGAACACCTCAGCCAGCGAGAGTCCAAAAGTGACAGGCTAAAACCCAGAACCTTAATCAGTGGCTGACGCCGGATGAGAGACTCCCTCCTGGGCACACAAAAGACTGGCAACTTGGAAGGCGCTGAATAGACTACGCTCTGGCACCATGAGATGCAGAGCCAACCTTAAGAAATGGGGCTACAAAGTGGAGTCCGCAACATGCGACTTTGGAGAAGAGAAAACCACAGACCACCTACTGCAATGCATTTTGAACCCTGCTACATGCACAATGGAGGACCTTCTCACAGCAACACGAGAGGCACTCCAAGTGGCGAGCTACTGAGCAAAAGACATTTACTATTAATGTCAAGGTTTTTTTTTCTTTAAAAAAAATCTGTGTTTGCAAATCCATTACAACTGGTACCCTTGGTTCGCTTCTGGCACGAGAAATAAATAAATTGTCTGATTTCAAGGTCATACATAAATGAAACAGTAACTATTCTAGAGAAAAACAATAGTGTTTAAATAGGAGTAAGCATCCCAAGACATACATTGACTTGGTGGCAGACAAAGAAACTAACGTTAACACCAAATGGACCTCCAAGGGGAGAGCATTTCACAGTTAGGGAGCAATGGTGAAGAAGGCCCTCCTCCATATCTTTTCATGCTGTAGTGCCCTCACAGATAGGACACAGAGAAGACTATTTCAGACTCTTAACTATAAAAGCAATGTCCTAAGCTCTACCATTAATAATAGCAACGCATGTGTGGACCGAATCTGAGAAGACATCCACTGAGGAGGCATCTTGTTCAAGGCTCCCCTCTACAACCTTGAGCTGGCAGCATGGCTATACAAAATTTAGAGTGGTATGATAGCAAAGATGTAATCAGTCTGAAAACTGAATAAAGGTCTGAATTAAAACTGGCATTTTTTGTCATTATGTTTTGCATATGTAATAGCAGCTGCTTTCATTCATACTTCTGATGGCACCGGCCACCCTCATTGTCTGTGGTAGTGGCAGATTACACTGAAAAAATGTGAGAAGATGATAAGAGATTATTCTTCAGGGTAATTAGTTTTCAGTACTGTTCTTCTAAGTTGGCAATGTAACATGAATGTTATCAGCAATTAATATATTTTGTGCCATAAATAATGGCTACTATGTTCATCAGAAATATTGTATCTTTTTAACTGAGTCAGAGAGATGCTGCACCTATTATTTTGTTTTATATACAGTATCTATATATATATGCGCATGCAAATAGGTATGAGGTCTGAAATTCTAATGAGCTGAACAAGCATTGTTATATGAAATAAGAGGAATTAATTAAAAACTGAATTAACTTTGGGTATACTTTTGAACTGTAGATGCACTCGGAGACTTGAAATGGAGTATGTAGGGATAGGTATCCACAGAAAAGTGACTGGTTAACTTGAAATTCAATTTCTCCAGCCCTTTCAGAAAAGATGAGAACTGCTTATCTGTAAAGAAAGCTGGTGCTCATTAATCTCCTGTTTGTTGCAGGCACTTTTAAAGATATATGGTAGTAATTGGGTCTCTTTAAGTCTCTGTTTGGGGTAAAAGATTCTCCAACAGGGATGGCTGCAATCCTCCATGGAATACACTTAATTTTCCCTGTTGCAATGCAGGAGTGTTGTGCCTTACTGGAATCTATGGCCGGATGGGAAGGATCCCCTACCCATAAAATGTATAGAGATATTTATGTATGTGCCTGGGGAAAATACTGTGTTACTTTTAAAAGTGACAGATCAGGATGAAAGAGATGCAAATGAAAGAGAAGAAAATACTTCGTATAAGTGCATATACACATGTGGATAAATGTCTTTCTGTTGGCATGCCTTGTAGAAAAATACATATTATTTACATTTTTTCATCTACCCCAATCTACTAGAAAAACAGTGAGGGAAAAATAGAAAGAGCATCCTGTAGATGACACAGTGGATGAGAGTTCTGGATCTGCCAAAAGCCATATGAGATGGGTTGTATTTGATTTGTACATCACTACTCTGCCATGATATTTAGTTTCCTCCCACAACCTGAGCATTGCCAAAGAACAGAAGAAGCCCCCATAGATTGTGCAAGCCTTCTTTGCTAATTATGTATGGGAGGGTGGTACATGGAATAAGCAGGAGATATGATTTTAGATTAAAAGAAAACTATCTTTGTTACAGGAGCTTTATGTAGGAACAGAAAAATAAGATTGGGCTGTTACTCTAACCCAGTGCATCTGAAACTGTGAGTCCGGACCACAAATGGGTTTTCCTTAGATCAATGTTGGCGCCATGAAAAATTTGGCAAGAGTAAAACATTTCTGAATGCCACTTAGTGGCTGTTTTAGACACTTACATGAATTGGTTAGCAATAAAGTGCAGTGGTTACAGTGGACTCTGCAGAAAATGTTTCAGTGGTATTTCTTCAAAAGGAAAATCACCCTATTCAGTAAACCTTGTAAATGCTGATTTATTATCAGTAAATGTTTGATTTTATAATTTACTAGCTGTGCCCAGCCACGCGTTGCTGTGGCGAAGTATGGTGGTATGGGAAATAAAGTATTGAGGAATTGGTGGTAGTTAAGGTAAAGGGTAAAGGTTTTCCCCTGACATTAAGTCCAGTCGTGTCTGACTCTGGGGTTTGGTGCTCATCTCCATTTCTAAGCCAAAGAGCCGGCATTGTCTGTAGACTCCTCCAAGGTCATGTGGGATGACTGCATGGAGCAGTGTTACCTTCCCACCAGAGCAGTACCTATTGATGCACTCACATTTGCATGTTTTTGAACTTCTGGGTTGGCAGAAGCTGGGGCTAGCAGTGGGGGCTGTCTCCTCTCCCCCAATTCAAACCTGTGGCATTTCAGTCCAGAAGTTCAGCAGCTCAGCGCTTTAATACGCTGCGCTGTCAGGGGATATTATTTCCTAAAGGTTGTGAATATACAATATTTCTGATTGTTTTTTTTTTGTCTGTTGGAGGCAAGTATGAATGCTGCAATTAGGAAAAATGATTAGGATGTAATGGCCTTGCAGCTTTAAAGCCTGGCTGTTTCCTCCCTGAGTGAATTTTTTGTTGAGAGGTGTTAGCTGGCCCTGATTGTTTCCTGTCTGGAATTCCCTTGTTTTCAGAGTGGTGTTCTTTGCGATATTTTATGTGCTTCTACTGTCTGTGGCCCTGAGAAAACAGAGGATTTGCCAGACTTTGATGATGGGAATACTTTGTTGGGAGGTGTTAGCTGGCCCTGATTGTTTCCTGTGTGGAATTCCCCTGTTTTCAGAGTGTTGTTCTTTATTTAGTGTTCTGATTTTAGAGATTGTATTGTTCTGTTTTATTATACCACATTAATTTTTATATATTCTGATTTTAGTGTTTTTGAATACTTGGAGCCAGATTGTATTCATTTTCACGGTTGACCGCAACACAATAATAATAATAATAACAACAATAATAGTAATGATAGTAATAATAATGACTTTGGTAATACACAGTGCTTCACTCCCTTCTTAGCTTCCTTTCTGGAAGAATCCTTTCTTGGGAGGTGTTAGCTGGCCCTGATTGTTTCCTTTGTGGAATTTCCAATTTCCCTGCTTTCAGACTGTTGGTCTTTATTTACTGTCCTGGTTTTAGAGATTATATTGTTCTGCATTATTCTATTCCAGTAATTATTTCATATTAAAGTAGAATCTCACTTATCCAACATTCGCTTATACAATGTTCTAGATTATCCAACGCAGTCTGCCTTTTCATAATCAGTTTTTGTAGTCAGTATTTTAAATTTATTGTGATATTTTAGTGGTAAATTTGTAAATACAGGACAGTAGAGTCTTATTCAGTCGTGGGAAAGTGGGCTCGGCCCCAGGGGCGGCTTCCTTCTGCTGCCTCCTTCCCTCCCTCCGTCCCTCCCTCCTGCTTGGCCTCGCCCTCCAAATGCACGCCAAGAACGATAGGTCTGCCCAGGGCTGACCCGGAAGGAAGGCCTCGTAGGAAAGTGGGCTTGGCCTCAGGGGCAGGTAGAGGAGAGGCTTCCTTCTGCTGCCTTCCCTCCCTTCCTTCCTCCCTCCCTCCCTCCCTCTTGATTGGCCTCACCCTCCAAATGCGTGCCGGGGATGATAGGTCTGCCCAGGGCCGACCCAGAAGGAAGGCCTTGCCAGGAAGGCGTTCACTGGTTTGCAGAGCAGAGAAGTGGCGCTCTGCTCTGCAAATCAGCGAACGCCTTGGCTCCTTCCTTGCGGAGGCAGGCACGGCGGCAGAGCCAGCAGTTGCTTTGATGGCTGAAGTCAAATTCCAATATCTAGGCAAAGGGCCGGGCTTAGCACAGCAGGCTAACCGCTGTGCTGCAGAAAAATCCTGCTGATCAAAAGGTTGGCAGTTGGAGCCCAGGTTGGGCTTGAGAACCCGCCATTAGCCCAAGCTAACCTGCTCACCTAGCAAATCCAAAGCTGAAATGCTAGTAGATAAATAGGCACCGTTTTTAGCAGGGAGGTAATAAAGGCTTTCTTAAGGACATCAATCAGAGGAAAGTTCCTCGGCTTGGAAGATGGAGCGACAGCACACACACACACCCTTCCTGTGGCCAGAGTCGAGCACAGCTTCCAAGATGCTGGGAATCCTTGAGGAAATCTATGTGTATAATAAAAGTGAATGTTTGTATGTGTGTATGTGGCAGCTTTATGATTGGCCGCCACTTTCACAGGCCACTGTGACCGCCAGGAATGACGGACCTGGCCCAAACTTGACACACTTCACCCCCATAACACACTTTTCATCCTGGTGCTGTTTGGGGGATGATGGGCCACGGATGATGGGATCTACAGTACTTTAAATCGCTTCGGCTCCCACAGACCACTGCGACGCCCACCAGTCACGGAATGGGATCAAACCTGGCACACAGAACCCCCATGACCCCCTTTACATCCTGGTGCTGTTTGGGGGAACTTGGACCACGGATAATGGGATTTGCAGTACTTTCACTCACTTCCTGGAACCACTGAAACTGCCAGGAATGACACAACTGAACCAAACTTGGCACACATATCCCAAATGTCACAATTTACATGCTGCAACACTTTAGGAGAAAATGGACCAAGGATTATGGGATTTTCAGTAATTTCAAAAACTTCATCTCCCACAGACCACTGTTACTCTAACCAATGACAGATCAGGACCTAACTTGGCACACATATCCCCCATGACCCACTTCACATTTTGGTGCAGTTGGGGGAAGGACAGATCAAGGATGATGGGACTTGCAATACCTTCACTCACTTACTGAGAACACTGCAACTACCACAAATGACTGATCAAGACCAAACTTGGCACATAGAGCCCCCATGAGCCACTCTACACTGTGCTGTGGTTTGGAGGAGGATGGGCCATGGATGATGGGAATTGCAATACCTTCACTTACTTCATCAGAGCACAGCTACTTCCACAAATAATAAATAAGTACCAAACATGGCACAAAGAGCCCCCATCACCAATTCTACATTCTGGTGGGGTTTGGAGGAGTTTGGACCATGGATGATGGGACTTGCAGTATCTTCACTCACTTCTCGAGGTGATTATGTTCCCCACGAATGCTTAATCAAGACCAAAATTGGCACATAGAGCCAATTGGCACATGACCCACTCTACACCCTGGCGCTGTTTGGAGGGCGATAGCCCAAGGACAATGGGACTTACATATGGGAGTTGTAGTTCACCCATACCCACTGAGCCCAGCTGACTTTGGATCTAGACTAAACTTGGAACACAGGCAAACAATGCCTTTCTCAAATGACCTGGGCACCGCTGGGTCTCCAAGCTAGTATATTATACAAGTTAATGAGAGAAAACACTTGTGCCCCCAATTAGTTGTCTGTTCTGCTATTGTTACCCCATAGGCACATACTATTTAGTGTAGGCATTTTAAAAAATTTGCTTGTAATATTTTAAAAATTTGCTTTAGAGTTTTTCAAATCCTCATATTTTGTCTGATTTTAGCCTCCAAATTTTGGTAGAAATAAAGGAAGCTGCTTTACATAACAATTTGTCCGTCTAACCCAGGCATGGGCAAATTTCGTCCCTCCGGGTGTTTTGGACTTTAACTTAGGAATTGTGGGAGTTGAAGTCCAAAATACCCGGCGAATCAAACTTTGCCCATGTCTGGTCTAACCCAATATTGTTTTCTGTGACCAACAGAATTATACTGCTACTCTTTCTCTTTAATTGCTATGGTTTGATCCCAAAGAATCTAGAAGTTTTCAGTTTGGTGAAGCACTGGATGAGAATTCTAAATGCATTTTCCTACATTGCCAATTTCAGGGTTTCATTGGATGGAAGAATGGCTATTAAAGTGGAATCAGTGAGAATGCACACAATGTCTCCAGGATGCTAGCAGGTATGGTTCAATTACTTTTGGTCCTGAATATGATAGATGGGAGGATACATTCTTTTCCTAACCTTTTTACATTGGACAAATCCTTGAAATAATTTCAGGCATCAAGGAACCTCTGCATAAAAAAATATTTTATCTACAGCTATATTTTTCTGTCTAATCATGATCTCTTATGGATGCCCTAGATCAGTGATTCTCAACCCAGGTGTTTTGGGGAATCTGGCCTGAGAACCCTTGAGTTGGGACATATATGGTTCCTTTTATCTATACTAAACAGCTTATACAGATTGACTATCTCTTATCTGCTGTGTCTGCTATCCAGCTCTTCTGCTGTTAGACTGGTCTTCTCCTGAATAGACTGCAGCCTTAGGCCCATTCCATGTGGGTGTGACTCACAGTCTACAAGGAGGGGCAGTATAAAGCTGAGTCCATCAGGCCTGGGAGAACTTTTTATCTTTATGTATGTTGTGTATTGATTATGGTAAAACAGCTAATTGGGTGAATACTGATCGCTCTGGGACAGTTACACCAGCTGGTAGTGAGAGAACCAACTGAAGGACTAGGTAGTAATGAGAGGCCTACCCAGAACCATCTAAATCAATAGTTCTCAACCTGTGGGTTCCCAGGTGTTTTGGCTTATAACTCCCAGAAATCCCAGCCAGTTTACCAGCTGTTAGGATTTCTGGGAGTTGAAGGCCAAAACATCTGAGGACCCACAGGTTGAGAATCACTGTTCTGAGTAGCTACAAGGCAGTCCCCTGGTGCGAGTAGGGTGCTGCTGAACTAGCTAACTAATCAGCCTGGTTGACTGGGAATACACTCGTCGACTGTGTGTTACATGTTGTTGTATTAAAGCCTTATACTTTGTCTTTTGTAGTTTCATTCTTGGTTTTTGATTGTCTCTTTGGCCCTATATTGCTTGTTTTTAATTCAGTGTTTTCAGAACCTGGGACAGCAATACAAGTCAAACAGGGCAAAGGGAAGATATGGCTATGGCAGGATTACATGACCTTATAATGGAAGGAGAGCAAGGTGTTTAATACCTATCTCACCTTCCAGTCACTCTGCCAGCCTGGGGAACATGTGAGCCAGACCACTCACAAAACCTCACCTTGCTCTTAAATAATGCCAGGTCAGTGAAAACATCTCTGCTACAACTCCAGCTATAATGGCAGCTTAATCTTACATCAACATTGGTAATGGCACACTGTCTACTATTGCATCTGAAGGAGGAATATTGCTTTCGTGCAATGGGCCTGTGGGGCCCCAAATGTTTTGGCCTTCAACTCCCAGAAATTCAAATAGCTTATAAACTGGCTGGGATTTCTGGGAGCTGTAGGCCAAAAGCCTCTGGGGACCCCAGGTTGAGAACCATTGCTTTAGTGAAACCTGTCGGCACACAAAAAATTAAAAGTTAAAGTGTGTTCAATGAAAGATAAGTTACAGCCTCCTTTAGATCTCTCATTTTAACAGTGATGTGAAGTTGAGATCAGGGCATGTAGATACATCTTTACTCCTTTTAGCATCATCAAGACCACTACTCCCAGATTTCCCAGAAAGCAAGACTGCCAATCATATGGATTAGGACTTTCTGGGAGTCATGATCCAAAAATCTAACTATTCCAGGCTCTGACTAGGTGTATGCTCCTTCAAAAGATGCAGGAATGCTTTTGCTTTACTGACTTCATTATGTAACATTATACTCTTTCTGGTCCATTAAGACCCTTGGCATTAAAGAATGCATACAAACCTCTGCTCCTGAAGAGTTTTATTAGAAAAGTTTTGTAACAAAGGCAATTGGGTTTTTTTTAAATACAACTCTTTGCTGTAATAAATGTCATTGCTTATTGGGTTCTGATATAGTCATTTTGATGTCCCATGTTGCTGCAAAATCAGTCTTTTATTAAAGTACTAAGCAGGAAAAATGTTCTTTGCTTTCATTCTTTTGAAATGTTCACTTGTTGTCAAGTGTCATCACCAAATGTATTCATCAAAGCACAATTTCTTATCATTCAAGAATGAAGTGCTTTATGGGAGGTTTTCATTTGTTGTAATACCATGTATTCCTTTTTGGGAATATAGGCTGGAACCCTGTTGGGGAATTATGAATGCTTAATCACCATTACATGGTTAATAACTTCTGGCCTCCCTCCACTCACCATATGTCAATTTATTGGGAAACAGTCACTGTGATCTACAGTGGTCTATTCCCCTGTTGCTCAGGAAGCAGTTGACTGATGCCCTTATCTTTTCCCATGAGCTATCTCTGTCATAACAGGCAGAAATTGGGTCCCTGTCACAATTCCTCCCACATTGCAGATGTGGGTAGGAACATCAGTTAGTTGCTTTCTGAGCCATAGACTCCTGTTGCTCACACCATCTGCTTCCTGGTAAGTAAGGAATGAGGGACTTTGACAGTACCTAGGAGTAGATCCAAAATTTTTCCCATTTTGGGATCATGAACTTTCCATCATTTGTCCATCTGACTGTTTATACCTAAAATAAATGTAAAAATTTTGTATCAGCCAGTTAGTGACCTAAATAGATACATAAATGCATGGTTGCAAATGTCTTGTTTGGTCATTGTGGAGGTTGATAATATCTTCCGCCCCTGCAATGATCAAAGCCATCCACCAGGACTCACCATTTGACTATGATAGCCCTCTTCCATTTTTGTACAACAGCTAGTGAAAAGCAGAAGGTGGATCGAAGGAGTCTCTGGCTATATCTCCATGGCTACAAACATAAGGATTGCTTTATCCTACTGAGATATCCAGAGGATCCTGATGTATCTTAGTATATTCTGTCATTACAAACCAATACATCCCAGAATCCCCTAGTCAATATGGTTGGCAGCATTGCTGGCTGGGGAATCTGAAAGCAGTAGTCTTGATGCTGAAGTGAGTAAATATCTCAGATGAGGGCACAGATAGACATTTCTCATGTACCTTCAGCCATTGAATGACCTGGGTTGTAGTGTGGGAAGAGCAAAACGGTCAAAACAAAGTGTATTATGTTGTGATCTTGGTCATCAAATGCATACAGTAGCCCACACACTTCTTAAAGAACCAAGGTTGGAGGTTACATGGAGCAAGGAAACATCTAGACAGATGTGGACATTGTCCTTCTTCACAGAAATCATTTCTCTCTTCCAAGCACTATCCTGCTCAGCTCCGGTTTCAAAATAAAGAACCATAGCAAGGGATGGCAAGGACCATCAAAATGCAGAGGTAGCCAGGCTGGCTATAAGACAAATTTCAAATTTCATGTTGTAATAACTTCACTTGGTTAATCAAAGGAGTTAAAAAATTTCAAGACCCACCAGGCCTCTTCTAAAATTTACATCGAAATAGTATGTAAGGCAGATACATAAAATGAGGAAGCATCACTTGATTTTAAAATAAATACAGTAAGCTCTCAGCATTCACTGGGATTGGGGGTGTGAATTTAAAAAGCACACCTTTTAACCTAAGAGAACACTGCTCTAGGAATCTAGGCTCTTCAGCCCAACTCTGTGGTCAACCTCTGGCAGAAGTTGACCCCAGAGTCATGCAGGAGAACCTAGAGATTCCTAGAGATAACATTTTAATCAAATCTGTGAATAACCAAATTCTCAAAAGTTCAACCTGTGAATGTGGAGGGCCGTGTACACTTAATCTTGACTTCAGCCAAAAAGTCAAAAACATGCTCATTATGATTTATTTAGATTTTATGGGAGGAACCGAATGCAGACTTTCAAATTAATTTTCATTCAGAGTAGTTCCTTAGATTTACAAGGAACAAAAACTCCAACAAAAGTATGCTTTGTATTTCTATATAAATTAGAATCATTTCTAAATTTTCATTTCCACATAGGAGGATATGCAAATTGCTGTTATTTTTGTGTCCTGTTTGAAAATGTATTCGCAGCCACTGAACAAGTTATTCATGGAAAAACAAGGTTGAATATGAGCTCAGACTATCTTGCTTGTAAGTCTGTTTTTCAGCTCAGAGCTTGAGTTGAAAAACAGATGAAAACTCTGTGGCCTACCAACATGAGTGTGTGGCAAAGGACATGCACATTGGGAAAGGCTGCAGCATCTTGCAGTTGCCTGAGCCCCTCCTGTCCTTTTTCCTCCGTAGAGTTAAAAGAGTATGATCTATTCTTGCATTTTAACCCTTTTTGCTGCAACTGAAGTAAGCCTAAGATGAAGGTGATATATAGAAGAAAGACATGACCATATTTTAGCTAGAGCTGAAGAAGTGGAATGCTGGAGGATTAATCAGGACTGTATCTGCCAAATTTTGAACTGTTGGAAGATATGCTAATGTCCCCCCTCCCACAGTTGCCCATTCGTTCTCCAGGCCCAGGATGATGAATCACTATTTCTTCAGATGCCATGGGCCTCAGCATGACCAATGGTAAAGTTTTATGAGAGTTACAATCCAAGACATCTGGAGATATATAACTTCCCTTCCCTTCTTTGAGTATTAATGTGGTCTTTCTTATCAATGTCTAGAACTATCTATTTCACCACACTGGGTTATTGTTTGGCGTGCAATTTACCAAGTTAAATTCTGTGGGGATGCCACATTTAGCAACCAAAGGGTTGCTGCAATTCCTCAGAAAGGATGGCTAACAATTTGCATAAGTTGTGACCTAGAGCTTTGTCCCATTGTACTTGCTTTGTGCTGATTTTAGAACTTTGTCAAAATTTCACCTACTTGTCTATATGCAGATGACACCCAACTCTAATACTTCTTTCTACCTAAAGCCAAGGAAGCTTTCCTGACTTTAAACAAAAGTCTGTCATCAGTAATTGACTGGATCAGGGCAAACACCTGAAACTTAATCCAAACAAGACAGAGGTACTCCTGGTTAGTCAGAAGGCAGATCAGGGAATAGGGATCTCGCCTGTGCTGGATGAGGTTACACTCCCTCTGAAGACACAAGTCCTTAGTTTGGAGGCCCTTGTAAACTTGGCATTGAACCTGGAGGCCAAAGTTTTAGTGATGCCCAGGAGGGCCTTTGCATAATTAAAACTTGTGTGCCAACTGCACCTGTTCCTTGAGAAGCCAGATCTGAGCACGGTAGTTACATCCTGTTTGGACTACTGTAACATGCTCTTTGTGGGGCTTCCTCTGAAGAGTGCTCGGAAACTTCAGCTGGGCCAAAGAGCTGCAGCTAGGTGGTTAACTGGGACTGGCTACAGAGAGCGGACAACCCCGCTGTTGCAGCAGCACTGCTGGCTGCCAGTCTGTTTCCAGGCACAATTCAAAGTGCTTGTTATGACCTTTAAAGCCCTAGACCAGTGGTCCTCAGCCTGTGGATCCCCAGAAATCCCAGCCAGTTTACCAGCTGTTAGGATTTCTGAGAGTTGAAGGCCAAAACATCTGACAACCCACAGGCTGAGAATCACTGTCCTAGTCGTTCAGGTCCAGGCTATTTGGCTCACTGCATCCCCTTGTACAAACCTGCTCAGGCCCTGAGATCGTCAGCAGAGGCCCTTTTCTCAGTCCCACCTCCATCTCAAGCCCAGTTGGTGGGAACGAGAGAGTGGGCATTCTCTGTGGCTGCCCCTCAACTCTGGAACTCCCTGCCTAGGGAAGCCAGAATGGTCCCCTCCCTGCTGTCCTTCCGACAGCGGGCTAAAAACATTTTATTCAGACAGGCTTTCAAAGATGAAGGTTTTAAAGATCAAATTAGGGTGTGCTGGCCTGTGGTTTTTATCTTTGAATATGTTTTAATGGATTTTAACTGTGAATTTTTAATACTGTTATGTTTATTTTTTATATTGTAATATTTTTATATTTTAAAATATATGGTCATACTTGTAATGTAAGCCACTTGGAATCCCCTTTGGGAGAGTTAAAGCAGGGTATAAATAAACATTATCATGAATAATAATAATAATTTGCAAAATGTTGCTATCTAAAACTGAAATTTAACGTTAATCATAGAATAGATTAGAAAGCCCCCAAGGGGCATGGAAATTGTGGAATTTCTCACCAGAAGCCTCTATTCACAGTGTTTTAATGATTTGCTTAGAGATGTCCTCTGGAGATGTCCTTTAGCGATATTAGGAAATAATGTGCTTGAGTATTATGCATTAAGCAATTATATCTATTTTGGTACTTTCACTGATCCAGATGCTAATTCCATTATCTGTTAGAATCAGTACCAGTGATCTGATCATATCACTGTAAGCAATTAGCAGAAACAATGTAACATTAATGATTCAGTATCTGATATAATGTGCATTATGATATTATCTTTTAGAATCTTAATACAGTAATCATGAGATTAATGTAGCTTTGTATATAACTTAATTGTTTTATTTTTAACAGAGGTTTGCTAAACACTCAAATAAATTAATGGAGTTCTTACTTTCCACGAATTGAGAATTTGCTGGTAGACATTATTTGCATTGAGAGATCTGGATATGTTGGCATCCATGTAACATTTGGCTGCTAAAGATATCTGGGTAATGACTTCCCCCCATTTAATCATTTCACCATGGAACCTTTGGCTGTGCCAAGCAGCTTCATTAATTGTTCTTCCCAGAGCATCATGTTCTAGCAGCTTGAATCCCATTTCTTTTGAAACAGTGGACTCTTACACCTCATGGTTCTGTCTCTTGTACTACCTGCAGAGATTTCCCCTAGACACTAGTTCCATCTTCAAGAAGGACCCAGCCATCTTCTGATGGTTATCCTATCTCAAGGCATGGCAGGCCCTGTCTCTTTTGCCTACATTCCTACTATGTTGTTGCATGACTTTTGAGAAATTAGCTTTATTTTTTAATCTAGATTTGGGTTTACAGGTCAGTTACTTAAGTTCAACTCCAGATATTAAATGAAATGCATATTTCTTGTAATTATCATAATTAGCCTCTCACAGTGAGGATTTTTTTAGCAATGTCCATCTCAGTTATCAGAATTGAACATTAAACCGAGGTTTACCTTTTAAAGACCAATCATACATCAAAATATGCTAAATGCAAGATATAGAGGTGGAGAAAATATTCAAATAACAGTACATACTACAGTGGTTCTCAACTTCTGGATCCCCAGGTGTTTTGGCCTACAACTCACAGAAATCCCAGCCAGTTTACCAGCTGTTAGGATTTCTGGGAGTTGAAGGCCAAAATATCTTGGGACCCATAGGTTGAGAACCTCTGACCTAATACAGTAGAGTCTCACTTATCCAAGCTAAACGGGCCGGCAGAAGCTTGGATAAGTGAATAACTTGGATAATAAGGAGGGATTAAGGAAAAGCCTATTAAACATCAAATTAGGTTATGATTTTACAAATTAAGCACCAAAATATCCTGTTATACAACAAATTGGACAGAAAAGGTAGTTCAATATGCAGTAATGTTATGATGTAATTACTGTATTTACAAATTTAGCACCAAAATATCATGATATATTGAAAACATTGACTACAAAAATGGCTTGGATTATCCAGAGGCTTGGGTAAGCGAGGCTTGGATTAGTGAGACTCTACTGTACCTATGTCTTTCACAACACGATGGAGCACTGCTCCTGAAAACATGCTACAGGTGTTTTTCCATAGTGAAGGCTTTAGCCTGGTGAACCAATAGAAAAAAGTATAACCCTTTGTAGTTCTCTTTGATTCATCTTCAAGCATAGGCTTTTTCATCTCACTCAGATATGGTAGAATTTGATTCACTAATATAGTTTAGAGTTTAGCAAAGACGTTACAAATAGTTGGAAGAAGAATCAAGGAAAACTTGGCAAGCATCCTGGATTACAAATGCTTTTTCTCTTTGTGTATTTAAACTAGCTGTTTTCATCATTCTGTGTGCCCCTTTGGCCATGGGGGCCTGGATCAAGACTAGTCTCAGCACATTACTCATAACTGAAGATAAAACACTGAAAGTAATTTTCATCGCTCATTCTTGTCATAGGAAGGAAACTGATTTATTATTGATCTAGCTCAGTGTTGTCTGCTCTGAGAAGCATGTCCATCATTATGCATCCAGCTGTAGTCACACAACTGAAAGCATTTCACTCATCCTGTACTCTTCACTGGACATTAAATGGCTAGGTTGTGAGGGAGAGGGTTGGTCACTGAGCAAAGGAGGTAGTTTGATCTCTGCGATGGCCACTCCCCACAACAACAAAAAAATCTACACAGGAATAAGTTGGCCTTATACCTCCATATGTCACTAACAAGATGCCAATCTTAATTTCCAATCAGAAAGGTATTTTCTCATTCACTGGTTTCTCCAAGCAACTGTGAACTGTGAACAATTGAGACTGATGCTTAATATATTAAATTTAGTAACATCACTAAATACCCCTCTGATATTACAAGGACACCTCCTCCTGTGTTCATATGTTTTGCATCTGAAATTCCAGTGCTTGGAATGAGCCTAAACTGGCCTCATATTTGCAGTTGAACAGGCACATATCCAGCTTGCTGGTAAAACTAGTGGTTATATACTCTTTCATATATTTGATGCCAATTCATGAGATTGCATGTGGATATTTGGATCTCAAGATTCTTCTCCAATGGGTTTTATATTTAGGGAGCAAAGAGCAGCCATTTTTCTATGCAATAAATATGCTAAAAACATAATCCAGAATATGATAGCAGAGACATAAAGCCATTTCACCAAGTGATGAAGCATCTAGAAGTTAAAATGATAACTCTTTTAGTTCCCTTTGGCTACTATATTGTAAAATAGCTATTCAACCAGACACTCAAACAGAATTCATCCTGGTAAATATTTGGTTCAAAGAAAGGTGGAAGATGATTAATTTCTCTTCATTGCTACTAGTTGGAAGGCAAGGTGCCTCAAGGCAAAATGACACACTACTGGGGCAGTTACATAGTAGTGTACGAATTTGTATACAAACATGATAAACTGTCTTCAGTCTTGTAGCCTTTTCCTCTTAGTTTCAAACTGGCAAAGTATGAGTAAGAATGAGTACAAAGCTCAACTGCATGTCCTCCAGCTTCTCTGGATGCTCAATCTACCAGCCTCAGTACCACCCTCAATTGTTCAGAGTCCAGAGGAATTTGGGTGCTGGGTGGGCTGCCAAGTGATAGGCAGCTGTGTTCCTGCAGCTGGTTGCAAAAAGATGATGCTATTCTCCATAACTCCTAGGGAACCCCAGGAGGTCAAGGATGACATCTCCCTTCAGCAAGCCAGCTGCTGCCTGATTGCCCCTCATCTTTCCTTGCCCCTGAGTGCCTGTGTGTGTGTGTTTGGGTGGGGGGTCCCAGGCTGCAGACAGGTAAGTGGATCGGGGTTTGGGACTGTGGTGAATAGAGGTGCATAAGTCCTGCATTGGCCACAGCCACAAAAGTACACAGGCTGATGTAATTTTCAATTACACGTGCGTATGCCACTAACCAGATGCCAGCCATGACTGAATGTATACTCAGCTGAAATCAGAACATAAGCAGATGGAAATCCTAAAAGCTTGGAACTCTGTCTGTCTGGCTGTCATTCATCTCTGTCATTCTTCCTCTCTTGCCAGCAGCAGATTTTCTTTTATTTTCTGGTTAAAATTCTATTCCTTAGGGCAGACAGATGAATGGGGAGTGTAATAGAAGCAAATGAGTAAAATTGAAGTCTGATACACATCTTACACGGTTATTAAATGCCAAAGGGAGTTTCTCCCTGTGGAAGAAATGAAAATGAGATAAGCCTTGAACTCTTCCAGCCCTGTCTGATGAAGGATGCATAGTAATGAAGGCTGATTTCCTATGGCATTGGTTAAGGTGAATGAACTCCTGCCATCTCTTAAGGTGAACGATTGCCTTTTTATATTTGCATTGTGCTTTCACCTATCTATATTTCAAGATCTAGGGTATACCTGCCTTAAAACTCTTTAGCTTCAACCTGTAGTCTTGTCTAATTCACCAGCTGACTTGCTACATTTAACATCTTGTAGTAGAACTGGATTTCAATATTGCAGCTGAAAAATGACAAAAATATCTCCCTGTGTGGGGAAAATATCAGACAATTGATTTGTCAGTCTGTCTTATTCATTCATAGTACCACTTGATCTTTATGACCTGAGAAGAAAAATGTCCAGATAATTTAAAAGTTAAGTCTTCTGCCATAGAACAGTGTTCACTATATTGATTTCCTGTCCATGTCAGAACCTTACTCTCCTCAAATGTCACAAAAGAGCATAAATGTGTAACCAACTTATTCCATGCCAGATATATTGCTTTAGAATGTGTGTCAGACCCAAGGCTTGTGGGCCGAATCTGGCCTGCCA